>NC_044040.1:90941284-91659904 GCF_901765095.1 Microcaecilia unicolor | reverse complement strand
CAAGAGGAGTACTTCTTTCTGTGGAGGAGGTTTGCCGTCTGGTGTGACAGCAAGGCCCTAGATCCCGTTCTGTCCTACACAGACCTGCTTGAATACCTTCTGCACTTGTCTGAGTCTGGTCTCAAGACCAACTCTGTAAGGGTTCACCTTAGTGCAATCAGTGCATACCAGTACCGTGTGGAAGGTAAGCGATCTCAGACAGCCTTTAGTTGTTCGCTTCATGAGAGGTTTGCTTTGTGTCAAAGCCCCCTGTCAAGCCTCCTACAGTCATGGTATCTCAATGTCGTTCTCACCCAGTGATGAAACCTCCTTTTGAGCCACTGAATTCCTGCCATCTGAAGTACTTGACCTGGAAGGTCATTTCTTGGTGGCAGTTACTTCAGCTCGTAGAGTCAGTGAGCTTCAGGCCCTGGTAGCCCAGGCCCTTACACCAAATTTCATCATAACAGAGTAGTCCTCGCACTCACCCTAAGTCTGCAAGGTAGTGTCGGAGTTCCACTGAACCAGTCAATTGTCTTGCCAACATTCTTTCCCCGTCCTCATTCCTGCCCTGCTGAATTCAGCTGCACACATTGGACTGCAAGAGAGCATTGGCCTTCTACCTGGAGCGGACACAGCCCAACAGACAGTCCGCCCAATTGTTTGTTTCTTTTGATCCCAATAGGAGGGGAGTGGCTGTGGGGAAAACGCCAATCCAATTGGCTAGCAGATTGCATTTCCTTCACTTACGCCCAGGCGGGCTGACTTGAGGGTCATGTCCACGGCTCATAATGTTAGAGCCATGGCTGCGTCGGTAGCCCACTTGAAGTCAGCCTCTATTGAAGAAATTTGCAAAGCTGCGACGTGGTCATCTGTCCACACATTCACATTCATTACTGCCTACAGCAGGAACCCGACGCGACAGTCAGTTCGGGCAGTCAGTTCTTCAGAACCTGTTTGGGCTTTAGGATCCAACTCCACCCCGAGGGCCTGTTGTTCTGTTCCAGGCTGCACTCTCAGTTAGTGGTAAATTTTAGGTCAATCTCAGTTATGTCGCGCCGTTGCGAGGCCAATGACCATGGTGTTATTTGAGTGAGCCTGGGGGCTAGGGATACCCATCAGTGAGAACAAGCAGCTGCTTGTCCTCGGAGAAAGCGAATGCTACATACTGTAGAAGGTATTCTCCGAGGACAGCAGGTGATTGTTCTCACAAACCCGCCCGCTCCCCTTGGAGTTGGTCTTCCCTTGTCTTGTCTTGCTACATATGAGATGGCCGGCACAAGCCGGTTTCGGGCGGGAAGACGGCCGCGCATGCGCGGTGCACATCGGCGCGAGAGGGTTAGCAAAGGCCTTTGAGTGAAGATTCGATTGGAGGGGCTGCCGCGGACGTCACCATCAGTGAGAACAATCAGCCTGCTGTCCTCGGAGGAATACCTTCTACAGTTATGTAGCATTCGCTTTATCAGGTATGATACATAATTTTACCTTTACTTACCAGCTATTCTACACTATACGTCGGCTAAAATTCCTCTTTGAACCTCAGCCAATTAAATGGATTTTAGCTGTAGCTATGATAATTATGTACACATCATGCAGTCATGCCGTCCTCTCAGTGTACATGATCAAAAACAAAAACTTTGAACCACTTACAGATAAACAATTACACTATTATTTTTTTTTCTCCCAGTCTCACTTGCACACCTGCCTCCAAACGTTCTCTTTAATTTGAATGTTGTTCCAGCTCACCCTGAATGAAAGTGTTCACACACCAAAGCCATAAATAGCTGCTGGTTGTACTCTTTGAAGCAGCTTTAGCAGAGCAGCATGTCTGTTCAGCATGCTGGGCTACTTTCTCTGATGCGAGAAGGGCAGGGGAGAGAGGAGAATCACAACTTCAGGTAAAAGATTTTGCAAGTGAGTGGCGCCTCTAGAGGTCGGCGCCCCCTGCATTGCTTACCTCACTTACCGTGTCGGCACGGCCCTGCATGTGTAGGGCCCAAGTAACAGGCAGAGATCCGGAGTCTCAATGCGTGGATGAGACAATGGTGCGGGGATGAGGGTTTTGGATTTGTCAGGAATGGGCAGCATTCTGGGGAAGGGGGAGCCTATTCCGATCTGATGGGCTTCACCTTAACCAGGGTGGGACCAGGCTGCTGGCGTCAACATTTAAAAAGGAACTAGAACAGCTTTTAAACTAGAAGCGGGGGGAAGACCGACAGTCGCTCAAAAATGCATGGTTCAGGATAAGGTATCTTTTGAGGATATCACCCAAACAGGGAAGAAAACTTCCTTGTAAGTAAGGATGTTAAAGAAACCGTAGTGGATCAGATGGCTTAAGTAAAATTAATAATAACCAGACAGAAGATAACATATAATAATGCCATGTATTAAACATGATATAAAACTGAGCAACAAGCATGCACTGAAATGTTATATGCAAATGCAAGGAGCCTGAGACATAAGATGGGAGAGCTGGAATACATTGCACACAATGAAAAATTGGATATTATAGGCATCTCTGAGACCTGATGGAAGGAAGATAATCTGTGGGACACAGTCATATCGGGCTGCAAAATATATCATACTGATAGGATTGGAGGAGGGGTAGCACTGTATATTAATGAGAACCTTGACTCGGATAGGCTGCAAATATTGCAGGATACAAAACTCCTATTGGAATCTTTGTGGATTGAAATTCCACGTGAAAAGGGGGAAAAAATGGGTGATAGGACTGTACTACAGTCGCCTGGCCTGGCCGAGCAGATGGACTCAGCCATGTCAAAGGAAATTAGGGAAGCAAACTAAAATGGGCAATGTAGTAATAATGGGTGATTTCAATTATCCTGATATAGACTGGGTTAATGTAACATCAGTACACGCTAGGGAGATAAAATTTCTTGATGAAATCATGGACAGTTTCATGGAACAGCTGGTTCAGGAGCCAACGAGAAGGAAAAATACTAGACTTAGTCATTAGTGTAGCTCCATGATCTGGGGGGGGGGGGGGGTGGGTAACAGTGCGAGGGCTGCTTGATAACAGTGGTCATAATATGATGAGTTTTGATATTGGCTTTGAAGTAAGTGATCTTAGGAAATCAAATACACTAGCGTTTAACTTTAGAAACTGAGATTACGATTAAATGAGAGAACGATGAAAAAAAGACCCCTGAAAGGAACAGCTCACAGGGTAAAAAACTATCAGGCGTGGGAAGTGTTCAAAAACACATCCTAGAGGTACAGGACAAATATATTCCGCGTATTAGAAAAAGAGGAAAACGGACCCAAACGTTAGCAGGCGTGGCTAAGCCAAAAAACAATTCTTCAGAAAATGAAGAAGAGAACCAACTGAATATAATAAGATAAAACATAAGGAATGCCGAGCCAATGCAAAGCGGAGATAAGGAGGGCGAAAAAAGGACTTTGAAAAAAATTAGCGTTAGAAGCGAAAAATACATAGTAAAACTTTTTTCGATACATCAAAAGCAGGAAGCTGGCAAAGAATCTGTTGGGCCACTGGACGACAGTGATGTTAAAGGGCGATCAGGGAAGACAAAGCCGTTAGCAGAGAAGTTAAATTGAATTCTTTGCTTCGGTCTTCACGAGGAGGATTTGGAGGGACCACCGATGCCGGAAAGCGTATATTCGAAGCGGGCGAGTTAGTAGAGAAACTAAACGAATTCTCTGTAAACTTGGAGGATGTAGTGGGTCAGGTTCTGCAAACTGAAGAGTATTCATCCAAGAGTATTAATAGAACTGAAAAATGAACTTGTAGAGCTACTGCTAGTATTATGCAATCTATCCCTAAAATCGGGTGAGGTACCGGAAGGACTGGAGGGTGGCCAAATATAACACCGATTTTTAAAAAGGTTCCAGAGGAGATCCGGGAAATTATAGACGGTGAGTCTGACGTCGGTGCTGGGCAAAATGGTAGAGGCTATTATTAAGAATAAAATTAAGAGCACATACAAAAACATGGGCTCATGAGACAAAGTCAGCACGGATTTAGTGAAGGGAGGTCTTTGCCTCACCAATCTACTGCATTTTTTTTGAGGGGGTGAACAAACATGTGGACAATGGGAGCGGTGGATATTGTGTATCTGGATTTTCAGAAAGCGTTTGACAAAGTGCCTCATGAAAAACTTCAGAGGAAACTGGAGGTCATGGGATCGGAGGAAGGGTATTATTGTGGATTAAGAGCTGGTTGAAGATAGGAAGCAGAGAGTAGGGTTTGAATGGTCAGTATTCTCAATGGAGAAGGGTAGTTAGTGGGGTCCCTCAGGGGTCTGTGCTGGGACCGTTACTTTTTAATATATTTATAATGGCCTAGAGATAGGAGTAACTAGTGAGGTAATTAAATTCGCAGATGACACAAGTTATTCAGGGTCGTCAAGTCACAGGAGGAGTGTGAAAGATACAGGAGGACCTCGTGAGACTAGGAGATTGGGGTCCAAATGGCAGATGAAGTTCAATGTTGACAAGCGCAAAGTGATGCATGTGGGAAAGAGGAACCCGAATTACAGCTATGTCATGCAAGGTTCCGCGTTAGGAGTTTACAGACCTAGAAAGGGATCTGGGAGGTCATCGTGGATAAGATGTTGAAAACTTCTGCTCAATGTGCTGCGGCGGCTAAGAAGGCTCACAGAATGTTATAGTGCGTTGTATCGCTCCATGGTGAGACCGCACCTCGAGTATTGTGATCAGTTCTGGTCACCGCACCTCAAAAAGATATAAAGGAATTGGGAATGTGCAAAGAAGGGCGACGAAATGGTAAAAGGGATGGGAGGACTTCCCTATGAGGTAAGGCTAAGACGGTTAGGACTCTTCAGCTTGGAGAAGAGGCGGCTGAGGAGTGATATGATTGAAGTCTACAAGATAATGAGTGGAATGGATGTGGACAGATGTGAAGCGTTTGTTTACACTTTCTCACAATAATAGATCCAGTTTTTAGACAGTTTTAGACAATAATTGTTAGATTTATGATATTTAAATATGTAATAAAGATTGATATAATTGTAACAGTTGTTGAGTATATTATATAGATTTGATGCAACTATTTATTGAAATTAACCTAAGGTAGCATTGTGTTGAATAATAGATCCAGGGGACATAAGATGAAGCTAGAATGTGGTAGATTTAAAACAAATAGGAAGGTTTTCTTTACTCAGCGCGTAGTTAGACTCTGGAACTCGTTCCCGGAAAATGTAGTGACAGCAGTTGGCCTTGTTGAGTTTAAAGTGAGTTTGGACAGATTCCTGAAGGAAACGTCCTTGAACATTATTCATTTACATTTTTGTTTTGTTTTTGGGTTTTTGCAGGGTTCTTGAGGCCTGGATTGGCCACGTCCGAAACAGGATGCTGGGCTTGATGGACCCTTTGTCTTTTCCAAGTATGGCGGTGCTTATGTTCTTATAACTACGTTATGCAAGTTTCAGCACTGGGATTCACGGACCAAGAAAGGGATCTAGGTGTCATCGTTGCTGATACGTTGAAAACTTCTGCTCAATGTGCTGCTGCGGCTAGGAAAGCAAATAGAATGTTGGGTATCATTAGGAAGGGATTGAAAACAAAAATAAGGATATATTCTGCCATTGTATCGCTCCATAGTGCGACCGCACCTTGAGTATTGTGTTCAATTCTGGTTGCCGCACCTCAAAAAAGATATAGTATAATGGAAAAGGTGCAGAGAAGGATAACAAAGATTCTCCGAGGACAGCAGGCTGCTTGTTCTCACTGATGGGTGACGTCCACGGCAGCCCCTCCAATCGGAAACTTCACTAGCAAAGTCCTTTGCTAGTCCTCTCGCGCCCATGCGCACCGCGCATGCGCGGCCGTCTTCCCGCCCGAACCTGCTCGTGTTCGTCAGTCTTCTTTTGTCCGCGCTCGGGACGGTCGTGTTTGCGCCGTTTCGCGCCCTTCAAAGTTGACCCTCGCGCATCTTCGCGATTTTCCAAAAAAAAAAACAAGAAGATCTCGGTCTTGTCTCTTCCCATGTGTCCAGTTTGTTTCCCTGACGTAAGTTTCCTTTCGCTTTCGGGGTAGGCCTTTTTTGGGGCCTCGGTACGGGTTTTTTTCTCTCTCCCTTATTTTGGTGCCCTTTGTCGCCATTACGAATTTTGATTTCGCCGGCGTGATTTTTCCGCCCATGTCATCGAAGTCTCCCAGCGGCTTCAAGAAGTGCACCCAGTGCGCCCGGATAATCTCGTCACTGATAGGCACGCTTCATGTCTTCAGTGTCTGGGGGCTGGGCACCGCCCGCAGGCCTGTAGTCTTTGTGCTCTTTTACAAAAGAGGACTCAGGTGCGAGATTGGCCCAGTGGAACGTGTTGTTCTCGGGCTCTCATCGACAACAGCACCGGAGTCATCGAGTGCATCGACGTCGGCAGCATCAAGACCTTCGACCTCGGCATCAACTGTATCGACTGCATCGACGGTATCGACCCTCTGCATCGTCGGTACCGAGACATCGGAAGGCTGCGTCGGTGGTATCGGGACCTCCGCTGTTGCTGATGTCGTCGGACGGTGGTGCTTCGACTGGAGTGCAGGTGAGGGCTGTCCATTCCCCTGCTGGTGGCGGTGAGCCTTCGGGTGGGTCTCCCCCTACCCTGAGGGCTCCTGCGGTACAGCCCCCCCGAGACCGACCTTCGGCCTCGGCCCTGAGGAAGAGACGGCTGGATTCTACGTCCTCCTCGTCGGTACCGGGAAACTCCGGTGACATGCCTCGTCTGAAAAAATCAAAGAAGCATCGACACCGGTCCCCTTCCCGCGTCGGTACCGAGAGCTCTGGGTCGCCGAGGGAGTCGGCACCCAGTAGGCATCGGCACCGGGAGGACCGCTCAACCTCTGTTCAGGAGGTGTCGATGCGCTCCACCTTGGACAGCCCGGAACAGTCTCCACGCCCGGAACAGACTCTGATCTCGACGCCCTGCATTGGCTTCCATGTCTTTCTCCACAGCCGCTCTGCACGAGAGTCTCCGGGCCTTTTCTCCCAGAGATCCTGGGAGAGCTGTTGCGCCTTCCCCTCCGGTACCGGGGGTGCTTGCGCCCCCCGGTACCGTCGAGTGAGGCGCCGGCTGGCCCTTGCCCGAGGTGAGGTCTCCGACATCGGTACCGCTTGCGGTATCGACTGCGGCCGCCTCCCAGGAAGGCTCCCCGACGACGTCGGCGGAGGGAGCTTTGCCGGTGCGGGCGAGGGAGTCTACCTCTCGACGATCTCACCGTGGCCGTGTTCCACGGAGTCGAGTCGTGCACGGCTTCAGACACAGGTTCTTGAACTTGTGTCTGATACCGATGGTGAGGCCTCGTGGGAGGAGGAGGAGGACATCAGATATTTCTCTGACGAGGAGTCTGATGGCCTTCCTTCTGATCCCACTCTCTCCCCTGAGAGGCAGCTTTCTCCTCCCGAGAGTCTGTCCTTTGCGGCCTTGTCCGGGAGATGTCTACGGCCATCCCCTTCCCGGTGGTCGTGGAGGATGAGCCCAGGGCTGAAATGTTTGAGCTCCTGGACTATCCTTCTCCACCTAAGGGAAGCGTCCACAGTACCCATTCATCATGTCCTAAAAAAGACATTGCTGGCGAACTGCACCAAGCCTCTAAGTAATCCCCACATTCCCAAGAAGATCGAGTCCCAGTACCGGATCCATGGGGAATCCAGAGCTGATGCGCACTCAGTTGCCTCATGACTGGTGTGGTGGATCTGGCCCTAAAAGAAGGTAAGAGTTCTAGGGAGCATGCTTTGGCGCCCCCGGGCAAAGACTCTAGAACCCTTAGACTCCTTTGGAAGGAAGGCCTACATTCTCTCTGCTCGTGGCCCAAACTTCAGTCTTACCAGCTCTACACGAGCACTCCGTATGCGGAACAATGTGCTGGCAGTTGGCGGGATTGGTGGACAAGCTCCCTCCTGAGCAAGCCAACGCCATTTCAGGAGGTGGTCAGGCAGCTGAAGGCGTGCAGAAAATTCCTGGCCAGAGGGGGTATATGATACCTTTGATGTTGCGTCCAGGGCCGCTGCTCAAGGGTGTGGTGATGCGCAGACTCTCATGGTTGCGTGCCTCCGACCTGCAGAATAGGATCCAGTAGCGGATTGCGGACTCCCCTTGCCGAGCGGCCAACATTTTTGGAGAGAAAGTCAAACAGGTGGTAGAGCAGCTCCACCAGCGGGATATCGCTTTCGACAAGTTCTCCCGCCGGCAGCCTTCAGCTTCTACCTCCTCAGGTAGACGTTTTTATGGGGGAAGGAAGGACTGTTCCCTACTCTTCTGGTAAGCGTAGGTACAATCCTCCTTCTCGACAGGCCTGCGGCCCAGGCTAAGCCCCAGCGCGCTCGCTCTCATGAGCAGCGTGCGCCTCAGCAAGGCCCCATGGCTCCCCAGCAAAAGCAGGGGGCGAGCTTTTGACTGGCTCCAGCAGAGCATAGCCCGACATCAACGTATCAGTGCCGGGCGATCTGCCGGTCGGGGGGAGGTTGAAAGTTTTTCACCAAAGGTGGCCTATCATAACCTCCGACCGTTGGGTTCTCAAATAGTCCGGCAAGGATACACCCTCAATTTGGCCTCCAAACCTCCAATTGTCCACCGGGAGCTCAATCCTACAGCTTCCAGCACAAGCAGGTACTTGCAGAGGAACTCTCCGCCCTTCTCAGCGCCAATGCGGTCGAGCCCGTGCCATCCGGGCAAGAAGGGCTGGGATTCTATTCCAGGTACTTCCTTGTGGAAAAGAAAACAGGGGGGATGCGTCCCATCCTAGACCTAAGGGCCCTGTCACAACTATCTGGTCAAGGAAAAGTTCAGGATGCTTTCCCTGGGCACCCTTCTTCCCATGATTCAGGAAAATGACTGGCTATGCTCTCTGGACTTGAAGGACGCCTACACGCACATCCCGATACTGCCAGCTCACAGGCAGTATCTGCGATTTGAGCTGGGCACACGTCACTTCCAGTACTGTGTGCTACCCTTTGGGCTCGCCTCTGCGCCCAGAGTGTTCACGAAGAGCCTGCTGTAGTAGCAGCGGCGCTTCGCAGGCTGGGGACTACACGTGTTCCCATATCTCGACGGATTGGCTGGTGAAGAAACACATCCGAGGCAGGAGCTCTACAGTCCATGCAGATGACTATTCGCCTCCTGGAGCTACTGGGGTTTGTGATAAATTATCCAAAGTCCCATCTTCTCCCAGTACAGAGACTCAAATTCATAGGAGCTCTGCTTGATTCTCGGACGGCTCGTGCCTATCTCACAGAGCGAGAGCCAACAACTTGTTGTCCCCGTCTCTCGGGTGCGAGCGTCCCAGCATATCACAGCTCGGCAGATGTTGAGATTGTTGGGCCACATGGCCTCCACAGTTCATGTGACTCCCATGGCCCGCCTTCACATGCGATCTGCCCAATGGACCTAGCTTCCCAGTGGTTTCAGGCTGCTGGGGATCTAGAAGACGTGATCCACCTGTCCAACGAGTTTTCTCAAATCCCTGTATTGGTGGACGATTTGGTCCCAATTTGGACTCTGGGACGTCCTTTCCCAAATTCCTCAGCCACAAAAAAGTGCTGACTACGGATGCGTCTCTCCTGGGGTGGGGAGCTCATGCGATGGGCTTCACACCCAGGAAGCTGGTCCCTCAGGAACGCGACTGCCGATCAATCTCTGGAGTTACGAGCGGTCTGAACGCTCTGAAGGCTTTCAGAGATCGGCCTGTCCAATCAAATATCCAAATTCGACAGACAACCAGGTTGCCATGTCTTTCATCAACAAGCAGGGGGGAACCGAATCTCGCCCCCTGTGTCAGGAAGCCGTCAGCATGTGGCTCTGGGCTCGTCGTCACGCATGTTGCTCCAAGCCACATATCTGGCAGGCGTAACAACAGTCTGGCCGACAGGTTGAGCAGGATCATGCAACCTCACGACTGTGGTCGCTTCAACTCCAGAGTACTGCGCCCAGATCTTCCAGGTGTGGGGCACCACCTTGGTAGATCTCTTTGCATCTCGAGCCAACCACAAAGTCCCTCAGTTCTGTTCCAGACTTGAGGCCCACGGCAGTACTGGTATCGGATGCCTTCCTCCTGGACTGGGGGAAGGTCTGCTGTATGCTATCCTCCCATACCTCTGGTGGGGAAGACTTTGTTGAAACTCAAGCAAGACGAGGCACCATGATTCTGATTGCTCCGTTTTGGCCGCGTCAGATCTGGTTCCCTCGTCTTCTGGAGTGTCCTCCGAAAGAAACCGTGGGATTAGTGTGTTTCCGCCCCTCATCACACAGGACGAAGGGGCGCTTCTGCATACCAACTCCAGTCTCTGGCTTCACGGCCTGGATGTTGAGAGCGTAGACTTTGCCTCTTTTGGGTCTGTCAGAGGGTGTCTCCGTATCTGCTTGCTTCCAGGAAAGATTCCACTAAGAGTAGTTACTTCTTTTTATGGAGGAGGTTGCCGTCTGGTGTGACAGCAAGGCCCTAGATCCCCGCTCTTTTTCCTACACAGACCTGCTGAATACCTTCTGCACTTGTCTGAGTCTGGTCTCAAGCCCAACTCTGTAAGGGTTCACCTTAGTGCAATCAGTGCATACATTACCGTGTGGAAGGTAAGCCGATCTCAGGACAGCCTTTAGTTGTTCGCTTCATGAGAGGTTTGCTTTGTCGAAGCCCTCCGTCAAACCTCCTACAGTGTCATGGGATCTCAATGTCATTCTCACCCAGCTGATGAAACCTCCTTTTGAGCCACTGAATTCCTGCCATCTGAAAGTACTTGACTTGGATGGTCATTTTCTTGGTGGCAGTTACTTCAGCTCGTAGAGTCAGTGAGCTTCAGGCCCTGGTAGCCCAGGCCCCTTACACCAAATTTCATCATAACAGAGTAGTCCTCGCACTCACCCTAAGTTCTTGCCGAAGGTAGTGTCGGAGTTCCATCTGAACCAGTCCAAATGTCTTGCCAACATTCTTTCCCCGTCCTCATCCTGCCCTGCTGAACGTCAGCTGCACACATTGGACTGCAAAAGAGCATTGGCCTTCTATCTGGAGCGGACACAGCCCAACAGACAGTCCGCCCCAATTGTTTGTTTCTTTTGATCCCCACAGGAGGGGAGTGGCTGTGGGGAAACGCAACCATATCCAATTGGCTAGCGATTGCATTTCCTTCACTTACGCCCAGGCTGGGCTGGTTCTTGAGGGTCATGGTCACGGCTCACAATGTTAGAGCCATGGCTGCGTCAGTGGCCCGCTTGAAGTCAGCCACTATTGAAGAGATCTGCAAAGCTGCGACGTGGTCATCTGTCCACACAATTCACCTCTCATTACTGCCTGCAGCAGGATACCCGACGCGACAGTGCTTCAGAATCGTTCAGGGTTTAGAATCCAACTCCACCCCCCTAGGCCCATGTTTATTCTGTTCCAGGCTACACTCTCAGTTAGTTGGATAAGTGTTAGGTCAATCTCAGTTATGTCCTCGCCGTTGCGAGGCCCAATTGACCATGGTTGTGTTTTGAGTGAGCCTGGGGGCTAGGGATACCCATCAGTGAGAACAAGCAGCCTGCTTGTCCTCGGAGAAAGCGAATGCTACATACCTGTAGAAGGTATTCTCCGAGGACAGCAGGCTGATTGTTCTCACAAACCCGCCCGCCTCCCCTTTGGAGTTTAGTCTTCCCTTGTTTTTGTCTTGCTACATATGGGACTGACGAACACGAGCCCGGTTCGGGCGGGGGAAGACAGCCGCGCATGCGCGGTTGCGCATGGGCGCGCGAGGACTAGCAAAGGTCTTTGCTAGTGAAGGTTCCGATTGGAGGGCTGCCGGTGGACGTCACCCATCAGTGAGAACAATCAGCCTGCTGTCCTCGGAGAATACCTTCTACAGGTATGTAGCATTCGCTTTATCTCCTTGTCATAATAAAAATTTGTTTTTTTTCTTCAATTTAAGACGGTGGTTCCCTATCCAAGTTTCAGTAAGTTGGATACAGTCCCTTATTTCAATTGAAGTGTCCTCTATAGAGTAATGGATTAGGGAAAGAAGAGTAGTGTCATCTGCATAACTAAAAAATTTATAGCCAGCACTCTCCAGTTCCAACTGCAGAGAAGACATCAAGACATTAAAAATAGGGAAGACAATGAGGAGCCATGAGGGACACTCTCATTTCACCTGCCTAGCTTCTGAATATGATCCTTGGAATTTTACTTTATAGGTTCTAGCAGTCAGAACTCCTTTAAACCAATTCAGTACTTTCTGTACTATCTCAAAGTTACTTAATATAGTCCATAGTAACTGATGCTCCACAAGATCAAAAGCGCTGGAATAGATCAAATTGCAAGATTACAGGTCTATGTCCTTTTCCCAAAAGACACTGGTCTTCTGCCAATAGTGTGCCCAAAACAGTCTTTGTGCTAGATTCATTGAAAGCTTGATTGGTAATCATATAGCAGGTAAAGTTTGTTCAAATAAGCAGCTAATTGTAGAGTAACTTGTTCAAATAAGCAGCTAATTGTAGAGTAACTAATCCTGCCATAAGTTAATAAATAGCAGAATTGATGCAACCGGGGAATTGTAACATCTGTATTATCATTTTTAGGAATTGGTGTCAAGATAATATTGCCTTCTTCAGGATCTACCTAAGGCAGTTAGCATATTGGTTTTTAAAAAGGTTTGGACAAGTTCCTGGAGGAAAAAGTCCATAATCTATTAGTGAAGTGGACATGAGGGAACCACTGCTTTCCCTGGGAATTGGTAGCTTGGAATGGTGCTACTAATTGGGTTCTGCCAAGTTCTTGTGACCTGGATTGGCCACTGCTGGAAGCAGGATACTGGGCTAGATTATGGGACTAGATGGAGTGGAGGAGTGGCCTAGTGGTTAGAGCACCGGTTTTACAATCCAGTGGTGGCCAGTTCAAATCCCGCTGCTGCTCCTTGTGATCTTGGGCAAGTCACCCTAATCCTCCATTGCCTCAGGTACAAATTTAGATTGTGAGTCCTCCTGGGACAGAGAAATATCCAGTGTACCTGAATGTAACTCACCTTGAGCTACTACTGAAAAAGGTGTGAGCAAAATAAATAAATATTGGTCTGACCTAGTATGGCTATTCTTATGTAACATATAAAACAAATTACATTCATAAGAATTTCTTTAGAAAATGTTTTTATAGTCTTTTGAATAAAAAAATTAACACTGTATTCATTTTAGATTAAGAGGAAGAACATTCCAAATCAGAGGGGCTTGATGAGCAAAACATGAAGTAAAACTAGATTTATATCTCAGTCCTCCAGGTTTTGGAAAACTTAACAACATTGTATCCCTAAGTTGGCACTCAATCATTTATCCAGTCTTTTAGTTTATTCAGGAATGTATTTGGAACAAGATTTTATTAAATAATGTGAACAAGTGTCCAAAAGTCAAGAAGAACTTTATGTTCTAAATAACTGAATAAAATCCTCATCTGGTATTTATGAGAAATCTAGCTAATGTCTGTCTGCTGGAATTTCTTCGAAATGTAATCTATCTCCTGGAAACTTTATAAGAGGCATCTCTTGTTGAGGCTATTAATTTCTCTAAAATAATCTGCTAATATTTGTGCTAAAATCTGTTTATTTTTCTGTAACAACTCGAGGTTTGATGAAATAAGACACTTTTGAAAAAGTTTCTGGATTAAACAATTCTCTATTAATTCAGAATATTTTTTCCTTCAACCTAATCAAAGATTTGTACAAATTAATTTATTTCTCCATAAGTTTTTTATTCCTTGTGATTTTTCTTTATGCCAATTCTTCTAACCTGTTACAAAGTCTGCTTTTCTTTCTAACTGTTACAAGTCTGCTTATGATTCTTAAGCTCAACATCAAACCAGGGGTTGGGTTTATCGTGTTTTAGAGAGTTTCTCGCCTCATTGGTGCAATGGAATCTAAAGCATGTCTTGAAAGCTTGTTCCAATACTCAATTAAGTCATGGTATCTTATACATCATCAGAAGCCTGAGTTATTCCCGTCCAAAACTAAGTATGAGAGTAAGTAGTGGGGCTGGGCCAGTGCTAGTGACCCCTGTGGGACACAGCAGGTAAGCTCCTGCAGTATAGATTCAAGTCATAGTACCTTAAAAAGAATGGTCAATGAGATAGTTGTGAAACCACTGTAGCACAATACTCTGTATTGCAATTTCAGGCAAACTAGATACAAGGAGATTATGGTCAAAAAGGTCAAATGAAGTTGAAAGATCCAAAGATATAAGAACAGCAAAATTGTCTTCATTGAAGTTATGTCGAATAAATTTAGTGAGACTGGTAAGAGCAGCTTCTGTACTGTGTGAGCACCACAATCCTATCTGATTGGGATGAAGTATATTTTTTTCAGATAGTCTTCTAATTGATCAAATCTGTCATTAATAGCATATCTCGCCAGCATTTGTGAAGCTAATTGATTTTGAGAGTTGACATTCCCACTTCTAGGTTCTCAGCCAATCAGAAGTGAGGACATGCCCATGCTCTACCAAGCCACACCTACTTCCCACCTAGGCCATGCCCCTTTGATGTCACAAGATATGATGTAGCCCCACCTAACTTGTCATTTTGGATAACCACACCCCTTGCCCCTTATTTGCATAGCTCCACCTCAAATACCATCCTTTTTCATAACTGCCCCAAACCCCACTCCTTTTAGTGATGTCATAGCCGTGCCCCTTTTTCCCAGAGGTCGGCCACCACTGGGCACATCACTTCATTTCATTTCCTGTTTCCACTACTAGTTGCCATCTTGAATGGGGTCATGTGAAGTCAAAATGCCCCTCCCCCCAACACTGCTCCCTACAGCCATGGAGGGATGTGTACAGCTTAACTTTTTTCCCTACAGGAAAGAAAATAGGCATTTTTCCTTTCTCTTTCAAAAGGATACCTTGTGTTTATTTTAAGCAGGATCGAGTTAGGTCCATCTGTTTTTAAGAGCTACAGGCTGATTGCTAAATGACAGCTGTTTTAGGCTTTAAAACAAAAGGCTCAACCCCAGACCCCCTTCCTCCTCTTTGTTTTAAGGGGCACATAGACAAAAGAACTAGTGTGAACATGATGTGCTGTGCCTCTCCTTTCACAGCCCTCCTGCTTTTTTGTGCCTGAAGATCTGTTTGCTTTTAAGACTTGTCAAAGAAAAAAAAGGCATTTTTTAATTGATGCAAGGAAAAAGCAAAATTACATTTTATAGGCTTTAAATGTCACATAGACAAAAGAACTAGTGTTGAATTTTAAAACAGAGATGGAGTAATGTGCTGCTTCCTGTGTGAGAATCCACATTCACCAGAGCTGCTTTCTGCAGACAAGTCCGAATGGGAAAAAACAGTGCTCAAAGAGTTGTTTGCTTTTTGACATCAATCGGTCTGCAACCCCCTCCCCCTCCCTTTTCTGTATGTAGGATCAAAGTTTGGCAATGTGGATCAGTGGCAGATAGCTCCACACAACAAACAGACAGAAAAGAACTCCAAACTCGTACATTTGATGTGCCAGTTTGGTTGCTTTAAAAAGGGTACGATGCTGGTTAACATTACGCTGTACCCTGTCTCTCTTCACCATACATGTACACCGCCCCCTTCCCACCAATATACATGACAAAGCTAGGGAAGATCCTTTGAATGAATTTTAGGCATGTTAACAAGTTTACAGGCAGACCGTAAGAAGCCTAAAAAGAACAACACGTGATCAAGAGATATAAAAAAGCATTATCACCATACTAAATGCACCACCCTAGTTACTCTCCATCTATCAGGGGAGGGGCTCAGAAAGAAACAACAGCTAAGCATGGAGTCCTACAAAACCCCTAAAATACAGAGGTCCAGAAGGGTGAGCATCCCTTGTTGTTAGAGAATGATGGCTCAGTCTTTATCTTAAAGGCCTCGACACTGAGGTCAAGGGCTACCCTCCGGTAATCAACCTGATAGAATCACACAACATTGTTAGTGACCAGAATGTGCAAAGTATGACTGAAATAAAACAGGAGGACAGATTCCTTGCTAGATAAACTGCCATGTGAGCCACGCTGTGGAACCACAGCCGGTCAATGTTGCATGTGTGTACTGTCAAGACACCTCTAAAAATGTTCAAAGTATACAGAGACTTTGCAAATGGGCCTTTAGACCTGAGGATGTCTGAGACGAGATGGTGGTACTGTATCGATCTTACTAAGCAACTGAGGATCCATGTTCTCTTACCGGAAAAGCATCTTCAATTCGCTCATACGAATAGTAGTTTACTGCATTATATATCACTGTTAGATATGATGAGCTGCTGCGTCCACGTTGTCGTTATTTATTGTTGCTCCATCTGTAACAAGTCTAAAGCTGTTTCAGTTGGATAGGCAGTGCCTTAAAAGGTGGAGGAGAGAGGGAAGATCCAAGTTGGCGGCTTAGAGCAGACATGCACTCTGTGAGCTCCTCTGCCCCAGGTTTAGAGTTGGAAGTCTGGCGCGCTCCCCATAGTAAAATGGGGAAAAGAAAGGGCAAACTGGAGCCCCAACCTCCTCGGGCCCGGTAGCAAACCTCACCATACGCCAACCTATCTTGGAGGCATTTGATATCCGAGTGTTGGCAACTTCAGCGGTAACCTCAGATGCAATTGCAAATCCACCAGCAAACAGCAGTTCGGAGGAAGTGTCTCTCTTGCAGGTGTAACCCCGCCGCGAGCCGGAAGCTCAGGCGAGCTGGTATGCAGGGCCTTGGAGACGTCCGAAGTGGGCTTAGTTTCCTCGTTCCCTGGAGGAGGTCAACTTGTGGATAGTCCCCCTGGAAATACATTTACTGGGGGCGTGATGGTGACATCAATGCCCACATTGACCAGAGGGATTGCTCCCGGTGAAAAAGGCGGTCCGGTAAGACCTGATATAGTCACACTTGACAATCTTTGGGACGCTATCCAGGGGCTTAACTCATCCCTAATACAAATATCAGCCTCTCTTTGAAGAGAGACAGTGGAATTGAAAAATAACATTTAGCAATTGTCCAGCAAGATGGAAGAACATACAAAAGGGATGGAGACTATAGAGACTGAGATTAAAAATGTTAAAGTGGTGGTAGACTCAGTAATTAAAGACAAAATTGCTAATGCCAGGAAAATGGATAATTTTGAGAATCAACTCAGAAGAAAAAACTTGAGATTTTTGAATTTTCCTGTTTCACCATTTATTTCCTCCTCAGAGTTATTAAAGAAATATTTCCTGGAAATTTTGGGCTTAGCAATAGAAAATCACCCACCAGTGACAAAATCTTATTATATAAAGGGAAAAATGAGAATTACTGACCAGCCACCTAACGAAGTTATAAATCTTACAGAATTTTTGGAAACCTCTGTTGAGAAGGCACGTGCAACTTTACTGGTTTCTTTCACTCTTGAGCTGGACAAGATAAATGTGTTGCGGTTATACTTTCGTCATATAAATGATTGTTTCATGGGGGAGAAAATAAGTATATTTCAGGACCTGGCTAAGGAAACTCAATTGAGAAGGAAAGAACTCTTGACATTTAGGTCAAGGGTTATAGCCCTAGGGGCTACCTTCTTCATAAAGTTTCCTAGCAAATGCTGTATTTCCTTTCAATCCAATAATTATATTTTCTCTGACCCCAAGAAACTGCAAGAATTTGTAGTCAGTAGGGAACGGATGAGAAATCCCACTGGAGTGGCTTCCCAAATTAGAACTGCTGCCTGATTGTACCGCTGAAGGAACCTCTGCTCTAGAATAATTTAATTAATGCAATGTGTATTAGCATTTTAAATGTTGTTATTCCTAGCTCTTGGATCCAAAAATTGAGGGTGGAGAATGAATGTTATAATTCCTTATATTTTCCTATATTTTTACTTATTTGGACTATTTCTAAGATTTCTGTTAATGTTTCTAAATGATTGTAAAATATGGAAATAAATAAAGAAATTTAAATACTAAAAGGTGGAGGAGAAAAGAACAATTGAATGTCACTAAAACAGCTTCAAAAATTATTGTAGCTGGTAGAAACTGCAATTATAAACTCTGTAGTTTTGATTTAGAGGGTCACGTGATGCGGTGTGAGTAGCAGCTGTGTTCCAGTGCTGCTCCGGGACCCTCGCTCCTTACCTCAATCAAAAACGCCGAATTTACCCCTCTTAAGATAGCAGCTCTCATCACAAAATCAACGTAACCATTGTATGGATCAGTTCCTACACCCGATGCCTTCCGGAGCTTCCCGTCGAGGAGCAAAAGTTGAAAAAGAAAAGCTGTCACCGCAAAAAACTAGCTCCAAGATGGCAGAGGTGAAAGGTGAAGGCAACGGAGAATTCACCGATAACAGCTGGCACAAATAACCGCTGCGATGGGAGCAGCATTAACTCCACGATTTGACTTGCTAGCGGGACAGCTGGAAAAATTAGAAACATCTTTGGCGGATACGGTGAAAAGAATGTGTGAGTCAGAAAACCAGATATCGGCACTGGAAGGTGCGTGGGCCCAGAGCAAACCGGAGGTCTCGTTCCTAAAGGCTCAGATAAAGGCCCAACAAGAAAAGCTAGAAGATATGTAAAATAGATCGAGAAGATGTAATCTGAGAATAGTAGGACTACCAGAAAAATTGCCTGAAAAGTCACTAGGACATATTTTGAAACAATGGCTATGAAAATAATTTGCCATATCCGACATTTATGGGGCACTGTGCTTTGAGCGTGCTCACAGGGTTGGACGACAACAACAAGATAAAGGCCAAGGATTGTCATTATAAAGGTGCACAGCTACCTCCATAAGGAAGAAATTATGAGGGGCTTCAGATTGAAATGTGACTCATTGACATACGAAGGAGCTCAGATAAGGATCTTTCAGGATTATTCAGCTGGAATACAGGAAAAGAGGCGTCGTTTTCATCCCATATGCTCAGCAATGGTGAAGAAGAAAATTCGATTTATGCTGCTATATCCGGCAGTCTTAAAGATCCAGCATGAGGGACAATGGCATTCTTTTGACTGAGTGCCTCAAGCGCAAAAATTTGTTAACGCAGAATTGCAACTAACTGGAGCTTGAAAACGCAGAAATGGGGTCTGCTGTATCAACTTGGATTGATTCTGCAAAAGGAGATATGGAGGTTTACAGAACACATAGGAAGAGATAATGTGCCAAGGGTAAAAGGAACGTTTACAGATAAGGTTATTTTACACAATGCTTCAGACATCTGTTTTAGAGAAGAGTTAATAGAAGTGACTTTGTAACTGTTTAACACTGAATCTGAATGGAAGTAAATGTTTAAGGGGTGAAATGTTGATGTTGGGGGAACGAATTTATGAGACATTTTGAGAGGTGGGAGGGGGTGAGGGTCCTAGCATGACCAGGGACTGGATGATGCGCGCAGGCTCTTCAGAAGAAAGGGAAAATCGCAGAAGAGGTGTATTACAGGGAATAAAGGGTGGGTGGGGGGGGGGCAGGTTAGGAATTGGGAAGGTTGGGGGGAAGGACTCGGGGGGGGGGGAGAACAAGAACTATGGGAATAATTTTAATACAGGGGATAAGGAAGGGTGGAATTATGTAATTAAAAATGTCGCAGAAATGGGTGTCACACAAGCCATAATAGGGAAGGAAGGGCCTTTGGGAAAGGGCTGGGGCCCAGAGGCTACAAATTATATTAATCCTACTGTTGTGAGAGGGAACCATAACACCATACTGTAGAATAATCACATGGAACTTGGGAGGGATCTCTTCCTCGATCAAACGGAAAAAATATTTAGCACACTCAAAGCGTTTGAAGGCGGATATTGTATGTTTGCAAGAAACCTGGTTAACAGATCAAGGGCATGATAAACTTAAACAGGACTGGGTGGGTCAGGTGATCTATGCTTCTCCAGATGGGCGAAAAGGGGGGGGGGGGTAGTTATATTATTTCATAAAAAGCTAGCTTACTCTGTTGAGATGGTTCTAAAAGATCCTAAAGGACGATATATAATGATTAAATTATGGCTACAGGATAGAGAGCTGTATCTGCTTAATATTTATGCTTCCACTCCATTTGATAGTCAATTTTTCTCTGGGCTAATGAGGAATTTGTTTCCATTTCAGGGGAAAAGTTTGGTTGTAGTGGGAGACATGAATACTTTGATGGACCCAAATATAGATTGCACAGGAGCTCAGAGAGGAGGGCTTGAGGGGTGGAAAGAAAGAGGGATGTTGCAGGAGTTCAGGGACTCTCTCTCTGTGGTAGATGTATGGAGGCTTTTACACCCAGAAACACAAGAGTTTACACATAGATCTAGGGCTCATGGAACGTGGGCATATCTAGATTATGCACTAGTGACTACCGACCTTTTCCCGTGGATAAAGGACTCCAAAATGAAAGAGATAGTGATTTCAGATCATGCACCAGTCTGGTTTGAGCTAGAGGCCCTAGATTGCTTCCAACCGGTTAGAAGTTGGAGATTCCCCAGCTATCTACCAAAAGTCAAAGAATTTCAGAAGTTTTTACATACAAAATGGGAAGATTATGTATCGCATAATGGGGAGTACAAATCTAAACCTCAGGTTTTTTGGTGTGCCGGCAAGGCAGTAATGAGAGGGTTGCTGATTGCTTATGTAGCAGCGCAGCAAAGGAAAACTCAGTCTCCTTCATTTAAATAGACAATTACAGAGAGCCAGGTGCAGATACAAAGCAATGCCTACTGACCCCCACAAAGATAATTACTTGTCGGTGCAAGCGACTGTTAATACCCTATTGCAAGAACAAATGCAACGGAATCTGACATATCAAAAATATCGTTTTGATAGGTTTGGAAATAGGTCAGGGGACTTGCTGGCTAGGATGGTAAAAAAACGAGGAGGCAATAGAACAATACCAGTGTTGAAAGATAAGAAGGGGACTATAACAAATAGACCAGATAAGATACTTCGGTTATTGCATGATCATTTTGAACAATTGTATGCACAAGATAAACCGGTAAGTCAAGAGGCGATGAGAAATTTTCTGTTTAAAGCGCAGATGCCACGGTTGGGTGAAGAGGTAGTGGCCTGGCTTGATTCACCGTTGCAGCCAAAGGAGTTGCAGGGTGCAATTAGAGAGCTGAAGGCCTTTTTGGCTCCAGGGGTAGATGGCTTTTCAGGGGAGTTTTATAAAATTTTGCACCATTCACTGATTGGTGGTACTCGAACAGCAGACCAATCAGTTATTCAGGAAAAGAGCTTTCCTATATTTGAAAATACAGCATGTATTTCTCTCTTGCTGAAACCAGGGAAAGTCCCAGAGGAGCCTGAGTCATACTGCCCTATCTCTCTAATTAATGTGGACATCAAACTGTTGGCTAAGATTTTGGCCACCAGGTTAATGAAATATCTACCGAACATCATAGGACCTGCTCAGATGGGATTTATACCTAAACGTTATTCTGTCTTACGTATACGCAAGACTTTATTAGCAATGGCTCAATGTAATTACCAACAGCAACCGGGGATAGTTTATTTAGATGCTGCCCAAGCATTTGATAAGGTCGGGTGGGGATTTCTGCTCCAGGTTCTTGAATGGGTGGGCTTACCAGATGGATTTATACAAGCAGTAGAAACTTTATATAGTGGAATGGAGGCACATGTAGCGGCTAATGGGGAGGGATTTCAGAGAGTTTCCGAGTACATCGAGGAACGAGGCAGGGATGTCCTCTCTCCCCCTTTTTGTTCGATCTGGCCTTGGAGCCTCTGCGTAGACTGTTAAATTCTAGCCCTGAGATTAAAGGTGTAGCAGTGGGGAATCAGGAGGTCAAAGCTCTTGCGTACGCAGATGACATTCTGCTAATTCTATCAGAACCACAACAGTCTCTTGAGGCAGCCCTGAACTTGATGCAGGAATATGGGTCTCTGTTGGGTTTTACCCTTAACCTTAGTAAATCGTGTGCGATGACAATAAATGAGAAGACGGTGTCTTCATGGAGGGGGGAGTTTCCACTTCGGTGGGCAGGCTTGAAGATGAAATATTTAGGGATATTTCTTACTAAAGACAAGACGTCTCTGTATAAAGGTAATATTGACCCACTGTTAGATATGACTAGAAGTAAATTGGCCTTATGGAGAGCACTTCCACTTACGGTGTGGGGGCGTATAGCGCTATTCAATATGATGGTGGCTCCAAGATGGATGTACGTATTTCAACAGCTTCCTCTTTTTCTGAAAAATAGGAAAGGGTCTTGAAGAGGCTTGTGCAAAATGTTTTGTGGCAGGGGAAGAAACCACGGCTGTCATATGATATGGTTGCTGCCGCACGTGATGGGGGGGCATGGGCCTCTTAAATATTAGGTTTTTAACAATTGCCTTTACAATGCGAGATATCAATGATTGGTACAGGGGGCCCTTGGATTTTTCGTTAACAACGGTAGAGACCTCTTTGTTCCCAGAGATGCATTTTAGCTACCTCTTGAATTCGGGGGGGGGGGGGGGGGGTCCTTTACCACATCATGCCTTCAAAAGACACCCGTTGCTACAGTCTCTTAGGGCTGCATGGAGATGGGTGTGTAGGAGGCACCATTTTTAAGCTACTTCCTCTCCATGGCTATCCATCTGTAATAATCCTGCCTTCCCTCCGGGCCAGGGGACTAGTATATTTAGTAAGTGGGCTAAGAAAGAAATAGTATATTTATCGCAAGTAGTAACAGGAAGGCCATATACGCACTTACACTGAGTTGCAGGTTCAATACGGGATTTCCCCGGGCCATGGATTTGAATATTTCCAATTGAAACACTACATTGCTACACTGACATGGACAGATCTGACAGAGGATGTGCTGGAGGTGCTATCTGAGACCTTTTCCCTGGGGGCCCAATTGTCCATCCCATTGAAATTTCACCACCAACAGTTGAAGAGCGCAGTGGCGGAGGTGGATTATGTGCGCCTGGCTCTCGCTTGGTCGGAAGACCTTGCCTGTGAGGTCTCGGCTGATTTATGTAGATCTTATATAAAGTCTTTATACACTCAGAGGCTTTCAATACCACAGAGGGAGAGGCTATATAAATGGCATCTGAGAATGCATATATCCCCGCATAGAGCATTTCGGGCGAAGTTCACAAATTGTGGGAACTGTTCTAAATGTGGAATCAGCCTAGCCACTCTAGGACATATGTTCTGGCGCTGCACATTTATACAAAGTTTTTGGAAGAATGTGCTACGGGGTGTGGAGCAGATGTGGAATTGCACTCTAATTTACGATCCTCTGCTACTGTTTAATAATTTTAAATATTCGATGGACCCCCCCCCCCCCCCACAGAGGGATTTAAAGGGTTTATAAAGACAGCCATATATTTTGGAATCAATTCTATTTTACAATCATGGAGATCCAAGGAGGGACCTCTGTTACAAGTTTGGAGGTCACAGTTAATAAAACAAATGCGTATCGACAGATGTGGAATTACATATTTAGAGAGTGGTCTGGGTCTTAAGTTTCGGCCAAAGTGGGAACCCATGTGGATTACCCTTCCCTCTAAAGGGAGAAGTTTCTTATTGAACTTTTAATAGTAAGAGCAAAGGGTGGAAATAAGGGAGGGAGGGGAGGCACGATAGGGTGACGGTTTGGTTAATTCTACGATATGCTGGACAGGGACTGGGATAAAATAGTTCACTGATGATAATACCCTATGTTTGGATGTTAGCCTGGTTCTTGATATGTATAGCAATGTATTAACAATTGTATTCTGAGGTTGACAGATGTAATTAAGTTCGCAATGCATCAATAAAAACTAATTGAACATATATCACTGTTAGTCCAAGGCTGTGGCTAAAGACTGTCACGGTTGTGCATTGGATAAGTGGGGACTAAGTCAACATGAGTGCCTGAGATGGCACCCTAATGTAAGAGCGCAGAAATTATGAATGCTTTGCGAGAGACTGCTTGCAGTGTATTCTAGGCATCGTTCTGATAGCTGGGTATAAAATGGAAATACTGATGGTTTTTATAAAACTATTAACATCATCATGGACCTCATCAAAAGGTAAAATCAGCTCCTTAATCCTATTGAGGCACTAGGTAGTGTGGCAAACAGATTGAAGGACCAGGATTATGTAAATTATATACACTATTTTACTCAAAAGAAAACTTGATTCCTTTTACAAAAGTGTGTACTTCTCAATATATTTGTATGTGTTTCAAATTTTGGGACATGTTAAACAGAGACAATGCATATAATTGTAAATCATGGCCTGCACAGGCTACAATGGTTGAATTAAAAACATATTAATGAAGCGTCACGTGTGTTCTTATGAAACTGTGTTAAAGGTTCAGGACCTTTTGGTTTTTTTTCCTATGTCAACACATTTGGTCACAATTGACCTTCAGACAATGGCCCAAAATATGTGGAAGGGTGTCAGTGGAAGGGAGCCTCTCCTCCTTTGTCCAATCGTATTCCTCATAGGCATGTTTATCCTGAAACACCCTACAACCTGGTAGGCTACTATAGCACCAGAAGAAATGGAATGGCTAGAGTATAAGGCCAACTCTAAATTTAAACAGGGAAATTCAAACTAATTCAATATAAATGTTATGTATTATAGAGTTTGAAAATAAACGTTTTGCAGGTGGTTCCCTTATCCAAGCAAAAGATCAAACACCAAGATCCTTGTACTCAAATTACCAAGTGGGGACCAAGGGTGACACGAGAGGAGTGTTATTTACTCGTTTTGGATTATCGGACCTTCTCTCCGGACAAAACTACGGACAGCCCAAGTTTCCGATTTTCCGAAGGTTACCACAGCCTGGAAGCTTGGAAGCTAAGTATTGCTCGACTCATAGATTTACTACAATTTTCTACATTGAAGCAAAGTATTACTAGACTATTTGTAGTGAATTCATTTTGATTACTTCAATTTAATTATTCATCAATAGATTAAGTGCTTGGATGTGAGTTAGAGAGTCCGGGACTGTATGGAGGGCTTTGTATGTTGAATATGGAAGGGTGAGAAAGGCTATAGATTGTGTAGGTTGATTCGTGTATGTTCGTTTTGGTGTTAGGTGCCTCACTTATCTAAGCTTTAATATTAGTGTTGGAGAAATTGAGGTTTTTTTTTTTTTTTTAAATCATTCGTTTTTTTTACGTATGATTCTTTTTTTCTCCTCACTGGGACCAATGATATTACCCTACTCCAAATTTATATAGTGGAGTTTAGTATACTTTATGTATGTTCCCTATATGGAGCTTTGAGGTCCCCACTTGGTAATTTGAGTACAAGGATCTTGGTGTTTGATCTTTTGCTTGGATAAGGGAACCACCTGCAAAACGTTTATTTTCAAACTCTATAATACGTAACATTTATAGAGTATAAGGCCTTCATGATATTTTTTATTTTTTAAACTAACCCCCCACCATCACTACCACAACCTAGAGCTGTCATCTACCGAGAGCAGTGGCAGTGATATAGTAAGATTTTTTAAAAACATTACATTGTCTCTGCATAAACTAACATGATCCTTCACTTACTAAAGGCATACATGTTCTACACAGGAAGAACATGATCACATTGGGGCTCATTTTCAAAGCACTTAGCCTTCCAAAGTTCCATAGGTCGGGATAAGAACAGTAAAACCCATTGAGGGGCATAATTGAACGGGGTATCCAAGTTTTCCTGAGGGCGTCCTCGCAGAACGTCCCCGTGAAGGGACGGAGAAAACCATATTATCAAAACAAGATATGCATCATCTTTCGTTTCGATAATACGGTCGGGTTCACCCATACCTCAACATTTAGGTCAACTTTAGAGATGGTTGACATAAATGTTGAGATGGTCGACCTTAGAGATGGACGTCCCTGGTTTTCGGCTATAATGGAAACCGAGGACGCCCATCTCAAAAATGACCAAATCCAACTCATTTGGTCATGGGAGGAGCCAGCATTCGTAGTGCACTAGTCCCCCTGACATGCCAAGACACCAAGGGGGCACTGCAGTGGACTAACTGAACAGAAAAAGCCCTTCCCTTACCAATCCCTTAGCGATTTGGAAAGGAACGGGCATGCATGAAGGAAATCACATGCAAATGAGCTGCTCACTGTTAGCTCATTTGCACACAATTTCCTTCCTAAGGAGGGGAAGCCAGTGCAGAGCAGCCAAGCATTATGCGTGGCTGCTCTTCGCATGCCAAAGACGGCTTCATACAAGCAGACAAGCTGCGTGAATAATAGCTGTCTACAACCTTAAATAAATTGCCATCAACAACCTTTGAAAAATACAAGTCCAGGTAAAAACGTCCAAGTGCTCGTCAGGGATGTCTTTTTTTTTTTTTTTTTAAAGAGTATGGGTGAAGGACGTCCTTCGCTGTGCCTCCATCCCTGCAACAGCAGTTGAGGATGTCCTTCTCTATGCCTTTATCCCCTGTGATGGCAGTTGAGGGCGTCCAAAATATGATGTTTCTGTGAGAAGGACGTCCATGCCTGCTATGCCTTGGACACCCCCTTTATTTGGATTTTGGATCACAAGTAGCAGCAGTGGGATTTGAACTGGCCACCTCTGGATTGCAAGACCAGTGCTCTAACCACTAGGCCACTCTTCCACTCCACTCCTTTGAAATTTGGCCATCCGTGGGGGTGGGGGGCCCAGCTCTACCACCGGCTGCCTTTCAGGTGCTGTGGAGGACTTGCAGCTCATCTGCATATCCTTTACAGCCTTTTCCGGGGTGACTCCCAGGTCCACTCCGATCCACTCAGGGCCTCCGTTCTAGGTGCCTAGCGCTCCCACCAGGTGCTGTGGAGGACTTGCAGCCCTTCTGCATTTCCTCACAGCTGTATCCGGGGTGACCCCCAGGGCCCTCGCTCCAAGTGTCCAGGGTTTCCAGGTACTTTTTGGCTAGGGTCAGGCGACCCTCGGGGAGGAGTGCTGGCTTCGGCCTAATCCCTGGTAAGCCTTTCCTCATCTGAGAGGTGCCCAGCTCTACCACCGGCTGCCTTTCAGGTGCTGTGGAGGACTTGCAGCTCATCTGCATATCCTTTACAGCCTTCTCCGGGGTGACTCCCAGGTCCGCTCCAATCCACTCAGGGCCTCCCCTCTAGGTGCCGCGCGCCTAATGGCACGCGGGGCATTTTTCTCTTTACATCTATTTTTCTCCCAGTTACTGCTTATGGCTCCAGTACACTTTTTCTTCTTGGCACTGTCCCTTCCTAATTTGTTTCTCCATCTTAAACTGCTGTGCACTGCAGGAACACATTGTCCACCATCTGTATTCATCATCTCACCATCTCTTTTTTCCCTCTTCCTTTTTCTCAGCTCTCAGCCTTAAACATTTCCTTCCTTCTATTCATCCATCTCCTTTCTATCTGAGTACATCTCGCCTTTGTCGCCTTCGTTGCTGTTGTCGTATCTCTCCTATTCTTCTCCGTACTCTCTTACTCCTCCTGCTCTCTGCTGGGGACATTAATCCCAATCCTGGTCCTCCACATCAGCTCTCATCCTATTTGTGCAGGTCACACCGTGATATCTCCAATCTAATTTCTGTTCCTTTCCTCCCCCCTCCCTCCCTGCCTTTCTCTTGTGCTGTGTGGAATGTCCGCTCTGTCTGTAACAAACTTTCTCCGAGGTCAAGCAGGCTGATAGTCTCACGTGTGGGTGACGTCACGTCGGCCCCCGGAGGACTTGAGTAAAAAAATTGCAGAAGTGTCTTCTGGAGTGTTCTACCGTGTGAGGCGCCAGTACTGTGCATGCGCAAACACAATTTCCCACCTGTCACCTGGTGACGCTCCTCAGTTCTTTCTTTTCCGCGTCTGAGGAGACACGGAGTTCTGTTATCAGCGCTTCACGTTTTCCAGGCCTTCAGAGTGGAAGTTCTTTACCCTTCTTCAAACGAAGTTCATTTTTACCCTTTTCGGGTGTTCGTGTTAAAAAAAAATTTTTAGTTCCTTTATTTCTTAGTTTTTTCGTTTTCTAAGTTTCCTTTCTTTTTTCGTTGCGACTGTTCTTAGGTCGCTCGATCGGGTACTTTTCCCTTTTTTTGTGTCTGTTTTTCTGACACAATCGCGTCCTTTGATTTTGCGGAGGCAATTTTCCCCGCGATATCATCGAAGATGCCCAGCGGCTTCAAGCCAAGCGCCCACTGCAACCGGACCATCTCTGGCACTGATCCGCACTCCTGGTGCCTTCAGTACCTTGGGCCCGACCATCTTCAGGAAAGCTGTAAGTTGTGCCTAAAAATGAAGAAGCGCACTCAGCTTTCTCGAGAGGCCCAAAGAGAAAAGCTTTTTGGGTCCGGTACCTCGGTGTCGAGGGCAGTATTGGCATCGGGAGACCGGGTTCAGGCTGCCAAAAGATCGATGCACGCTGGGAGCAGTGATGCATCGATCGGGTCTCCATCTGCCTCGGCGCCCCCTGCTCTGCAGCCCCCCCAGGACCGACCTCTATTGGACCCGGCCCCGAGGAAGCGTGTGGATTCCACGTCTTCCTCACCGGTACCGAGGAGTCTCGATGACGGGTGTCGGGCGAAGCCCAAGAAGCACCGTCATTGTTCTCCTTCTCGACACGGTACCGCGAGCTCCGGGTCGTCAAGGCATTCGGCACCCGAGAAGCGTCGATGCCGAGAGGATCGCTCTCCCTCTATCATGGAGGTATCGACGCACAGGTCATCTGGCAGCCCGCTACCGACTTCCCAGCCTCTGCAGATTCTGCCTCTGAAGCCCGCACCGACACCGCAGCCTTCCCCGACAGCTTCTGTAGATGAGCGTATCAAGGCTATTTTTCCTGATTTTATGGAAGCGGTGCTGCACCATTTGCGTCAGGCACCAGAGGTACCGGTACCGATGGTGCCAGAAACTCCTGCGGCACCTAGCCTTTTGCCGGTGGTGAGGTCCCCTTCTCTGGTACCGCTTCCGGTATCGGGGTCGGTAGCCTCCCGGGTCGACTCTCCATTGCCGTTGGTGGAGGAAGCTTCACCAGAGTCTCCTGGGGAGTCAACTTCTCGACACCGTCATTGAGGTCACCGCACCTCCATGTCGAGATGGGCTCGGATCCGGGCTGCTCTTTCTGAGTTGCTAGCCCCATCTGATGATGGCTCATCTGATGAAGATGGGGGTCATGGAGTTTTCTCTGCCGAGGATTCTCTAGGTCTTCCATCTGATTCAACCCCCTCACCTCAGAGGCAGGTCTCCCCTCCGGAGAGCTTGTCTTTTTCATCTTTTGTGCGGGAAATGTCTGAGGCCATTCCCTTTCCTGTGGAGACTGTAGATGAGCCCAGGGCCAAGATGCTCGAGGTCCTGGATTATCCATCTCCACCTAAGTCTTCTACCACAGCTCCTTTTCATGATGCACTCAGGGAAGTGCTGATGAGGAACTGGGAGAAGCCTCTTTCATGTACAACTATTCCCAAAAAGGCTGAATCGCAGTATCGGATCCACGGGGAACCCAGTTTCGTCCGGCCTCAGTTGCCTCATGATTCTGTGGTGGTGGATTCCGCTCTCAGAAGAGCCAAGAGTTCTAGGAACTTTGCCTCGGTGCCCCCGGGGCGAGAACATAGAACCTTGGATTCTTGGTCCCATGATGCAACGCGGCTGATCGGACGCACGCGATCTAGCTCCGCTCCCGACGCCCCTGAAAATCAGCTAATTCAACCGCAAAAATCTCTTTTAAGATAAGAAAAACGGAGATCAGTGCAGCGGAAGAGTAGGGCAGCGCATCTGCGCCCTAGTCAGCAGCCTAGCGAGGACGGGAGACGGGTATGCCCGCTAAGACTCAGCGGCCTAAAAAGACCCGCGAGGTGGAAGCGCGCGCCAAAATGGCGACGGTAAATATGGCCGCGGGGGAGATCAGCCAGCCAGCAGACGCCTTTAAGGATTTAATCCAGCAAGTTACCGCAATACTGGAAGAAAAACTATCCAAGTTTCAAACATCGGTGGAGCAAATCAGAGAGGCAGTGGAGCGGCAGGGCGCGAGGCTGCAACAAGCAGAGGAAAGAATCTCCAGGCAGGAGGACAGGGCAGAGGCAGCAGACACGAGGTTGGTGGAACTTGAACAGAAATGCGGGAAACTGGAAAAACAGCTAGATGACTTGGAGAATAGGAGCAGAAGAAACAATGTGAGAGTAGTGGGACTCCCTGAGACAGTAAAAGAGAAAGATTTATGGCACTTTATGGAGTCATGGCTGCCGGAAAAGCTGGGATTACAGGGGCCTGAGAAAGGATTGAAGGTTGAGCGGGTACATAGACTCGGTGCCCTGAAAGAGGGAGACGCACGCCCCAGGACGGTCATTGCCAGAATCCTAAATTACGCTGATAAGGAGAAACTTCTGCTAGCGTTCAGGAAGAAGAAAGGGGAGTTGGAATATGACGGGCATAGAATCCTAATGTTTCAAGACTACTCTGCTGCAGTAACTGAACAGCGTCGGAAGATGGGGCAACATTGCAAGAGGTTGTATGAGAAAGGAGTAAAGTTTGCTCTGCTTTTCCCCGCTAAAGTTCGGATCATGCAGGACAATAAAGTACTTTTCTTCACAGAACCTAAAGAACTGGGAAACTATGTGGAACGCATGCAGCTCTGAATGCCTGTTTCCAACCTCCATCTAACGTTTCTTTTCTTCCTTAGTTTTGGGATCCAGCGGATGTGGCCGCAGCCATGGTGGCCAATGAACAGTTGATAATGTGCAGAACCCCACAGCTAGCCAAGTAAGACGTAGGAGGCTCACTGCATGTGTTCGTCTTCTGCAGATCAGTGGAATAGACCAATGAGAACTGCCTGCCAGAGATGGCTTTGCGGGGAGCTGGGAGGAACAGAATCATGCTAAGCAGCAAGTGGACGTCTTTATTGGTATGGAAGCCAGGGGAGCCTCCTCGAAGTTCTTACTACATCTTAAATGCCCGAGCTGTGGGGTGAGAGACAAGACAAGAGGTAGTGACTGAAGAGTATAACACTCAGATATGGTCCGCAGGTATTCTGAGTTTCTCAACATGTAATGGAATATCTGCATGAGACTAGTTATGTTCATGTTTACATGTTAAGGTTAATATGTTTCAAATGTTATAAGCCTCATTAGCGAGAGACCTGTTAACGGTATATGCAAAGAGACTCCAGTTCAAAGGTATTATGATCAGTATTGTACCGCATGACACAGGTAGGGTGCCATGGGGGAAGAAATAGGACATGCACATAGAGGGTTATAAGAGACTATTTTGTAAGGGGGGTAGGGTAAGCTCAAGGGACCGGGGGGAGTTAGTGTTAAGGGGATGAGTGAGGTGAAGAAGTCGTGGATGTGGTTGGGGGGGAGATTGAATGTGTTGAATGGTTGGGAGAGTTTGGAAGGTAAGGGGGGGTATCCTTCCATGGGAGGGGGGCTGGGAGGGAAGAGGAGGGGGGAGGGAGTGGGAGGGAAGTTCTCCACCGCACAACAGAAGGAGCTGTCTAACGCGTTTCACGCTGCTACCAGATTTTCCTGGGGGGTTTGGCTGGGAGGCCCCCTTGGTGTGAATCACATGAAATATATTGTGAGCAATTGGATGTGGAGATTGCTGTTGTATGGCTAGTTTGAGAGTTATATCCTTAAATGTGGATGGAGTCCACTCACCAGTCAAACGCTTTAAAATATTACAGACGTTACGGAAACAACAGGCTGACATCGCCTTATTGCAGGAAACACACTTGGGGAACGCTGAACACGTCAAACTGCGCAGAGAGTGGGTGGGGGAAGTATACTATGCCTCGTACAATAACAGGCAGAGAGGTGTGGCAATCCTATTAAAAAAGAACTTGGCATTTGAGTTGCATAGATTGTATCAGGACCCGGATGGCCGGTATGTAATCATAGCAGGCCTTCTGCAGGGACAGAAAGTGGCTATATGTAGTATATATGCACCCAATATATATTCACAGAAGTTCTTTACCCTACTGGCTGCAAAGCTCACCACATTTGATAACTACCCATTTATACTAGGGGGGGACCGCAATATAACTAGTGATCCCTCAATAGACCGGAAACCAGCTAAGACAGTTAGCAGGGACCATGATGGGAAGGGAGTGAACTTTCTTATCAATGAACTGGGAGTAATTGATATATGGAGGCTACTACATCTAGAAGAGAGGGAATTCACTTTTTTCTCTCATCCTCACGGAGTCCATGCGCGCCTTGACTACGTGCTGATAAGTCAACCCTTAGTGAGGTTGGCTGAGAAAGCAGAAATTGGCGAGGCGGTCGTATCTGACCATGCCCCAGTGTGGGTCCAATTGAGGTGGGGTGAAAAGGAAAGGATGAGTCGTTGGCGCATGAACCCGGCTCTGTACCAGGACCAGGCCTTCTGCCAGTATCTAAAGCAAGTGTGGGGAGAATACGTAGAAGAAAATTCAGAGCAGCCAGTAAATAACAGAGTCTTTTGGGAAGCAGCAAAGGCAGTGATACGCGGAAGGATATTAGCGTACACTGCAGCCCTCAACAGAAAGAGGGACAAGGAGCTCCACACACTCATAGCCCAGGTACAGGGAGCAAGGAGAGGGCTTGTTCTCTCGCCTTCAGAGGTTAATAGGATAGAGTATGCGGCAGCAAGAAAGAGGCTGCAGACAGCGCTAGATGCCAGAGCACTGTATGATATCCGTTTATACAAATACCGCATGCACAGATGGGGCAACAAAACGGGGAAACTGCTAGCATCCCTGGTGCGGCAAAGAAGTGGGAAAAGTTTCATAGGAAAAATTAAGGATGCACAAGGTAAAGCACAAACGGGGAGGGCAGAGATTCAACAAGAATTTGTCCGGTTTTATTCTTCCCTCTATGCAAAGGGTTCCTTTTCAGAGGCCAGCTGCGAGAGCTTCTTTGCAGGGCTGAGGTTACCATCCCTTACAGAGACACAGGTAGCTAGCCTAAATGGACCGATTGAGGGTCGGGAGGTGCTGAATGTCATAAAACAACTGAAATTAGCAAAAGCTCCTGGACCTGATGGCCTGGGGACAGAGTTCTATAAAATACTGCAGGGTGAGATAGTCCCATCATTAGTGGCTATGTGTGAGGAAATACGCGTCTCGGGTGACATGGGCACAGTTCTGAATCATGTACACATCACGGTATTACCAAAACCTGGTAAAGATGTGGAGCTTGTAGGCTCTTATCGCCCTATATCCCTGTTGAATCAGGACATTAAGATTCTGGCGGCAGTTTTAGCAGCGCGTCTGGGCGCAGTGGTGCCACATCTGGTCCATCAAGATCAAGTGGGCTTTGTAAGGGGCCGATTCGCCTCAGCCAACATATTAAAGGTTAGCCGCATTCTGTTGGAGGGTAGTAAAACAGCAGGGGATAAGATTATGGCAAGCCTAGATGCCGAAAAGGCTTTCGACAAGGTAGTGTGGGAATACCTGTTTTGGGTGCTCCGAAAATATGGGATTACGGGTGAGTTTTTGGAGTGGGTTCAGGCACTATACAGCAATCCAACTGCCCAAATTATAATAAATGATATGCTGACTCCTGTTGTGCGCTTGGGGGGAGGCACCAGACAGGGGTGCCCATTGTCGCCTCTTCTGTTTATCCTCACCCTCGAACCACTAGCAGCAAAAATCAGACAAGAGCCGACACTGAAAGGGGTTCAGGTAGGAGGTCGGGAATACCGCATAAATATGTTTGCTGACGACATGTTGCTGTTGGTGGACGATGCTTCCACAGGTATCTTCCAAGTGATGGACCTTATTACAAAGTTTGGTCAATTTTCGGGTTTGTGCATCAACTTTGGAAAATCTGAGGTACTCCCAATTAGCAACCCATGTGCATGTGTTCAGATGTCAGACTTCCCGCTGGGATGGGCCAGGGAGGGGATCAAATATCTGGGAGTGTACTTAAGTGCAAAAGTAGAATGGGTGTACAAAAAAAATGTAGTGGAAAGATTGGAAGCCATTAAGAAGTTATGCAACAGATGGAAAGATCTTCCAGTCAGCTTTATGGGGCGAGTGGCTCTAGTAAAATGGTCCTGCTACCGAAAATATTATACCCTTTACAGATGGTGCCCTTATGGGTTCGCAAACGGGAGGAGAGTCAATATCGTAGTTTAATTACCTCGTTTATATGGCATGCGAAGAGACCCAGAATTTCATTTGCTAAACTGGTCCTAGATAAAACACAGGGGGGCATTCGGCTGCCTGATCTCAGAGCATACAACGTGGCAGCACTGATGCGTTGGATACATGAGTTACATTCCGGAGGGACGACCTTCTCTCCGGAAGATTTCTGGGAGAGTTGGTGCGCCCCTCTAGATCCATTCGTACTTATAGACACGGCACAGGCTAGTGGCTTTGGCAGGGTAAAAATCAGTCCATACTTGCTTGCATTGCGGAGGGCTTGGAAATGGTGGAGAGAGCAGGGTGGAACAAGGGGAGGAGTGGGTCCCTTTGTCACTTTGACAGGAAATTCGGACTTCCCAGCAGGCCTTGGAAATACGATATTCCACTCTTGGAGAGTAAAGGGGTGCAGATACATTGGGGATTTCCGCCGGGTGGGTGAGCAGACTTTCCCGTCCTTCGAACAGATCAGGCGCGCATGGAGCATCCCTAATACCCAGTTTTTTCCCTTTTTGCAAGCTAGGGACTATGTATTGTCAACAGAGCGTAAATATGGGGGTCCGGTATCCTTTGGTAAATTGGATTTGGTGTTTATGCAAGTACCACCCATATTAAATAAGTTGTCTATGTGGCATAAGATTATCAGGGACAATAGACAAGTTACATATCTGCAGCACTTAGCGCACACTTGGAGTAAAGAAATTGGGGGCACAGTGACTGAGGAAGAATTAGGGAAGGCCTTTGGAGAGCTTTGCAAAGTTACACCAAACACTGCTTTACAGGAGATACAATTTCGCATTTTGCACAGGGTTCACGTCTCCAGGGCAAAAGGGAAGGCACTGGGGTTGTGGCCCGATGATCAATGTGTGAAATGTAGAGCGCATGTGGGGACACTACTGCACTCCTTTATGGAATGCCCTAAGCTGGGTAAGCTTTGGCAGGGCGCCCTTACACACATAGAACGCTTGGTACAAGATGAATTTGATTGGTCATATTCAGTTGCATATTTGGGTAGCTCGATGAATCTGAGAGAGCAAGGGCTGAATGAGGCCCAATGTAAGTTCGTAATAGTGGCCACCATACTAGTCAAAAAGTGCATTCTGATGTCATGGATAGATAGTGCCCCTCCCCAACTCAAAGTGTGGATGGGCCTGATGAGAGAAATGGCTAGCTGGGTAATGAAGACTATACAACCTCATGCATCTCCAGGATTGCAGCAATACCGACTGCTATGGGGTAGAATTCCTGAGGCTGAAGCATTGCTGCTGGATCCCTCAGCTGAGAATAATTGAGGTCTAAATGGTGCTAAACTAACACTCGGGAGAGGGGAGTGAAAGGAATCTCCAAGAGGAAATCAGAGAGACTAGAATTGTCTGGTTACTAGCAGTGGACAACAGGGGGGGGGGGGGGGTGGTGGGAGGATGGGAGGGATGGGAAGTTTAAAGTTTAACCATAATCAAAAAAGTCAAAGGTGTTTTACATAACTATAAGCCATAAATGTGTAGTCTATTTTGTGATATACTTGTGTATCGGCCTTCACTTGGTTTGTTGTTGTACCAGTGGTAGTCCCCATGTAGGGACATGTATTTGCACTTTATATTTTTTGTACTTTATCTTGATATTATTATGCACCAAAGACACAATAAAGATATTTTCAAAAAAAAAAGAACCTTGGATTCTTTTGGGAGGAAGGTGTATCAGGCTGGTATGCTCGTATCCAAAATTCAATCGTACCAGCTCTTCACGAGCATTCATTTGCGGAACTCAGTGAGGCAGCTTGAGAGCTTGGTTGATGCGCTTCCACCGGAGCAGGCCGAGCCTTTTCGTCAAGTGGTCAGGCAGCAGAAGGCATGTCGCAAATTCCTGTCCAGGGGCATTTATGATACTTGCGACGTGACATCCAGATTTTCTGCTATGGGTATAGTGATGCGCAGACTCTCATGGCTGCGTGCCTCTAACCTGGAGGAACGAACTCAGCAGAAGATTGCGGATATCCCTTGCCGTGGGGGATCATCTTTTTGGTGAGAAGGTAGAGGAGTTGATTGATCATCTCTATCACGTGACAATGCTATGGACTCTCCCGCCGGACGCCTTCTGCATCTACTTCCCCATCTAGGAAGTTTTTTAAAGGGAAGAGGAGTGCACCCTACGCCTCTAGAGGCCGTAAGTACACTCCTGCTTCTCAACAGCCGGTTCAGGCTCTGCCACAGCACGCTCGTTCTTGTCAACAGCGTGTGCCAAAACAGGCCCCTGCAGCTCCCCAGCAAAAACCAGGGACGGGTTTTTGACTGGCTCCAGTTGAGCATAGCCACTGTAAATGTGTCCGTGCCGGGCGATCTGCCTGTCGGGGGGAGGTTAAAATTTTTTCACCAAAGGTGGCCTCTCATAACCTCCGACCGGTGGGTTCTTCAAATAGTCCGGTTAGGATCCACCTCAATCTGGAATCCAAACCTCCAAATTGCCCACCGAGAGCTCAGTCCTTCAGCTCTCAACATTGGCAAGTACTTGCAGAGGAACTCTCCGCCCTTCTCAGCACCAATGCAATCGAGCCCATTCCACCAGGGCAGAAAGGGCTGGGGTTCTATTCCAGGTACTTTCTTGTGGAAAAGAAAACAGGGGGGATGCGTCCCATCCTAGACCTAAGGGGCCTGAACAAATATCTAGTTCGAGAAAAGTTCAGGATGCTTTCCCTGGGCTCCCTTCTTCCCATGATTCAGGAAAACGATTGGCTATGCTCTCTGGACTTAAAGGATGCTTATACTCACATCTCGATACTTCCAGCTCACAGGAAATATCTGCGGTTTCGGCTGGGAACGCAGCATTTTCAGTACTGTGTGCTGCCTTTTGGCTTGGCGTCTGCGCCCAGGGTATTTACCAAGTGCCTGGCAGTTGTTCCAGCATCTCTACGCAGACTGGGAGTGCATGTGTTCCCTTATCTCGATGATTGGCTGGTGAAGAGCACCTCAGAGGAAGGAGCTTTACTGTCCATGCAGATGACTATTCAAGTGCTGGAGCTACTAGGGTTTGTCATAAATTACCCAAAGTCCCATCTCCACCCGGTTCAAAAATTGGAGAGCAGACAACCTTCTGTCTCTGGTCTCCAAAGTTCAAGCGTCTCAACAGATCACAGCTCGGCAGATGTTGAGACTTCTGGGGCACATGGCTTCCACAGTTCATGTAACTCCCATGGCACGTCTACACATGAGATCAGCTCAGTGGACCCTAGCTTCCCAGTGGTATCAAGCTACAGGGGATCTAGAGGATGTGATCCAGCTGTCCACCGACTTTCAAAATTCCCTTCAGTGGTGGACATTTCGATCCAATCTGGTTTTCGGGCGCCCATTCCAAATTCCTCAGCCACAAAAAGTGCTGATAACGGATACATCACTCCTAGGGTGGGGAGCGCATGTAGATGGGCTTTCATACTCAAGGAGCTTGGTCCCTTCAGGAAAAGCTTCTTCAGATCAACCTCCTGGAGTTGCGAGCGATCTGGAATGCTCTAAAAGCTTTCAGAGATCGGCTATCCAATCAAATTATTCTGATTCAAACAGACAATCAGGTTGCGATGTACTACACAAACAAGCAAGGGGGTACCGGATCTCGCCCTCTGTGTCAGGAGGCCGTGCAGATGTAGCTTTGGGCTCGCCAACACGGCATGTTTCTCCAAGCCATTTATCTGGCCGGCGTAAACAACAGTCTGGCCGACAGGTTGAGCAGGATCATGCAACCTCACGAGTGGTCGCTGAATATGGCTGTAGCCAGAAAGATTTTCCGAGAGTGGGGTACCCCCTCGGTGGATCTTTTTGCCACTCAACTCAATCACAAGGTCCCTCAGTTCTGTTCCAGACTTCAGGCCCACAGCAGGCTAGCGTCGGATGCCTTCCTCCTTCATTGGGGGACAGGCCTTCTGTATATGTATCCTCCCATACCTCTGGTGGGGAAGAATTTGCTGAAACTCAAACAAGATCGTGGAACCATGATTCTGATCGCTCCCTTCTGGCCGCGTCAGATTTGGTTCCCTCTTCTTCTGGAGTTGTCCTCCGAAGAACCGTGGAGATTGGAGTGTTTTCCAACTCTCATTACTCAGAATGAGGGGGCTCTTCTACATCCCAACCTCCAGTCTCTGGCTCTCACGGCCCTGGATGTTGAGAGCTTAGAATTTGCTCCTTGGGTGTTTCTGAGGGGTTGTCTCCGAGTCTTGCTTGTTTCCAGGAAGATTCCACTAAAAGATGTTACTCTTTTACAGGAAGAGGTTTGCCGTCTGGTGTTACAGCAGGGCCCTAGATCCCTTTTCTTGTCCAACACAGAACTTGCTTGAGTTCCTTCTACAATTATCAGAGTCTGGTCTCAAGACCAACTCGTAAGGGTTCACCTAGTGCGATTAGTGCTTTTTCATCAACGTGTGAGATGGTAAGCCTATACTCTGGATAGCCTTTAGTGTTCGCTTCATGAGAGGTTTGCTTTTGTCAAAGCCCCCTGTCAAAACCTCCTCCTGTGTCATGGGATCTCAATGTCATTCTCACCCAGCTGATGAAACCCCCTTTCGAGCCACTGAATTTCTGCCATCTGAAGTACTTGACCTGGAAGGTCATTTTCTTGGTGGCGGTTACTTCAGCTCGTAGAGTCAGTGAGCTTCAGGCTCTAGTGGTTCATGCTCCTTACCTTAAATTTCATCATAATCAGAGTAGTCCTCCGCACTCACCCTAAGTTCTTGCCAAAGGTGGTGTCGGAGTTCCATCTGAACCAGTCAATTGTCTTGCCACATTTTTTTCCTCTCCCTCATACAAGTCCTTGTGAAAGCAAGCTGCACACTTTGGATTGCAAAAGAGCATTGGACTTTTACAAGGAGCGGACAAGCCCCCATAGACAGTCCACCCAGTTGTTTATTTCTTTTAATCCCAACAAGAGGGGAGTTGCTGTCGGGAAACGCACCATATCTAATTGGCTAGCAGATTGCATTTCCTTCACTTACGCCCAAGCTGGGCTGACTTTAGAGGGCCATGTCACGGCTCATAATGTTAGAGGCATGGCTGCGTCAGTGGCTCATCGCAGGTCAGCCACTATTGAAGAGATCTGCAAGGCTGCAACGTGGTCATCAGTCCACACATTCACATCTCATTACTGCCTTCAGCAGGACAGTTGACGCGACAGTCGGTTTGGGCAGTCGGTGCTGCAGAATCTGGAGTTTAGAATCCAACTCCATCCCTCCTAGGCCCATTTTTATTCTGTTCCAGGCTGCACTCTCAGATGTTTCTGTGTTCAGGTCAATCCTTGTTATGCCCTCACCCGTTTGCGAAGTCCAATTGACCAATGGCTATTGTTTTGAGTGAGCCTGGGGCTAGGGATACCCCAACTAGAGAATATCAGCCTGCTTGTCCTCGGAGAAAGCGAAGTTTCTTACCTGAAGCAGGTATTCTCCGAGGACAGCAGGCTGGATATTCTCACAATCCCTCCCTCCTCGCCTTTGGAGTTGATTTCTTTTCATCTATTGGATTCAACTGAGGAGTGTGACTCCGCCGCGACGGGCGGGGGAAATCGTGTTCGCGCATGCGCAAGTACCGGCACCTTGCGCGGTAAACACTCCAGAAGAGACTTCTGCGATTTTTTTACTAAAATCCTCCGGGGCACGATGTGACGTCACCCCACACGTGAGAATATCCAGCCTGCTGTCCTTGGAGAAACCTGCTTCAGGTAAGAACTTCGCTTTCCTACATACATGACCTCTTTATCTCTCGTACTCTCCATCTGCTTGCCCTAACTTAAACTTGGCTTTACCTGAAGACTCTGCTTCAGTTGCGGCCCTATGCCATGGAGGTTATCTTTTCTTCCCATACTCCTCGCCCGGTTGGCCGCGGAGGTGGTGTCGGGCTACTACTTTCACCCTCTTGTAGATTTCAACCTCTTCTACCTCACACTGTTTTTCTTCCTTCGAAGTCCACTCCATCCGTCTATTTGCTCCTCTGCCTCTCCGAGTAGCAGGCATTTATCGACCCCCTGATAAGTCCCCTTTCTTTCTTTCTCACTGACTTTGATGCTTGGCTTTCCTTCTTTCTTGTACCTTCATGTCCTTCGCTCATTCTTGGGGATTTTAATATTCATGCTAATGATCCTCTGACTCTTATGCTTCACAGTTTCTTTCTTTAACATACTCTTTCAATCTTCAACTGTGCTCCACTGCCCCCCACTCACCAGAATGGCACTGTCTTGATCTTATCCTCTCCTCAAACTGCTCACTCTCCAGTTTCTGTGCCTTAACTCTTCCCCCTCTCAGACCATCATCTGATAACTTTCACAACTTAAACACCCCTCTCCAGTCCCATCAATCTTAACCAATAAATTTAGGAATCTTCAGGCTATTGACCTTTACTCTGTCCGCCAATGTTTCAAATCTCTTCTCTACCACTATGGTATCCTAGTCTGTCAATGAGGCTGTCTCTTCCTATAATACTATTCTCTCCTCTGTTCTGGATATTCTCTGCTCCTCTCATTCCCCATTCTGTAAAACGTACCAAACCCCAACCTTGGCTGACCTCTAGAATCGCTACCCTACGTTTCCTGTGCCCGCTCTGCCGAACGCCTTTGGCTGAAATCCCATGCCCATGCTGACTTCATATATTTCAAATTCTTGCTGACCTCCTTCACAGTCTGCTCTTTTACTTGCCAAACAGGACTACTACATCTTGTTGACAAATTCTCTTGGCTCAAACCATCGTCGTCTCTTTGCCCTACTGAACTCTCTCCTCAAAGTGCCTTCACCTCCAACCCCCCCCCCCACCCCCACTTCACTTTCCCCCAGACTCTGGCTGAGTTCTTTCATGATAAGGTTCACAAGATTAAACTTGAATTCTCAACCAGGTCACCTCCACCTCTCCTTCCCTTACTCCATTCTCTCAACCCTCCAACCCCTGCCTCCTTTTCTTCCTTTTCTGAATCACTGAAGAGGAAACTACACCATCTTCTTTCCTCCTCGAAACTAACTACCTCTGATCCTATTCCCACCCATCTACTTAACACTATCTCTCCTATTGTCATCCGTTTATCTGTCATATCCTCAATCTTTCACTGTCCACTGCGACTGTTCCTGATGCCTTCAAGCATGCCGTAGTCACACCACTCCTTAAAAAAACCTTCATTGGACCCTACCTGTCCTTCCAACTATCGCCCCATCTCCCTCCTCCCTTTCCTATCCAAGATACTTGAACGTGCTGTTCACTGCCGTTGCCTTGACTTTCTTTCATCTCAAGCTATTCTTGATCCACTTCAATCTGGCTTTTGCCCCCTTCATTCAACTGAAACAGCGCTTGCTAAAGTCTCCAATGAGCTGTTCCTGCCCAGATCCAAAGGTCTCTATTCTATCCTCCATCCTTCTCAATCTATCTGCTGCTTTTGACACTGTTGATCACAGCCTACTCCTTGATATGCTGTCCTCACTTGGATTTCAGGGCTCTGTTCTTTCCTGGTTTTCTTCTTATCTCTCCCAGCGTACCTTTAGTGTATACTCTAGTGGATCCTCTTCTACTTCTATCCCACTGTCAGTTGGTGTACCTCAGGGATCTGTCCTGGGACCTCTTCTTTTCTCCATCTATACTTCTTTCCATGGTACTCCGATCTCATCCCATGGTTTTCAGTATCATCTTTACGCTGATGACTCCCAGATCTACCTCTCCACACCAAAAATCTCAGCCGAAATCCAGGCCAAAGTATCAGCCTGCCTGTCTGACATTGCTGCCTGGATGTCTCAGCACCATCTGAAACTAAACATGACCAAGACTGAGCTTCTTATCTTTCCCCCTAAACCAACCTCTCCTCCTCCCCCATTCTCTATTTCTTTGGATAACACTCCCATCCTTCCTGTCTCATCTTCGACTCCTCCCTCTCCTCTGCACATATTCAACAGACTGCTAAAACCTGTCGTTTCTTTCTCTATAATATCAGCAAAATTTGCCCTTTCCTTTCTGAGCACACTACGAGAACCCTCATCCACGCTCTTATCACCTCTCGCTTAGACTATTGCAACTTGCTTCTCACAGGTCTCCCACTTAGCCATCTCTCTCCTTTCAATCTGTTCAAAATTCTGCTGCACGATTAATATTCCGCCAGGGTTGTTATGCTCATATTAGCCCTCTCCTCAAGTCACTTCACTGGCTTCCTATCCGTTTCTGTATACAGTTCAAATTCCTCTTATTGACCTATAAGTGCATTCACTCTGCAGCTCCTCAGTACCTCTCCTCTCTCATCTCTCCTTATATTCCTCTCCGGGACCTCCGTTCACTGGGTAAATCTTTCTTATCTGCACCCTTCTCCTCCACTGCTAACTCCAGACTCCGTTCCTTTTATCTTGCTGCACCTTATGCCTGGAATAGACTTCCTGAGCCGGTACGTCAAGCTCCATCTCTGGCCGTCTTGAATCTAAACTAAAAGCCCATTTTTTTGATGCTGCTTTTAACTCCTAACTCTTGTTCACTTGTTCAGAACCCTTATTTTATCATCCTCACTTTAATATTCCCTTATCTCTTGTTTGTCCTGTTGTCTGTCCTAATTAGATTGTAAGCTCTGTCGAGCAGGGACTGTCTCTTCATGTTCAAGTGTACAGCGCTGCGTACGTCTAGTAGCGCTATAGAAATGCTAAATAGTAGTTCAGGACATCCAAAATGTTTGAAAGAAAGACGTCCACGCCTTTGCTATGCCTCCACTGACACACACATACCTCTCCTCCTAGGGACCTGCATACTGCTGCGATGGACCTGAGTATGACATTTCAGGCTGGTATTCATCCAAGAGTATTAATAGAACTGAAAAATGAACTTGTTGAGCTACTGCTAGTAATATGCAATCTATCCCTAAAATCAGGTGAGGTACCGGAAGACTGGAGGGTGGCCAATGTAATGCCGATTTTTAAAAAAGGTTCCAGAGGAGATCCGGGAAATGCCGCTGATTGTAAAGCACCACTCCACATAGCAGAAGAAGAAAAGATTCAGTCTTCACAAAGCGACCATGTAAGTGTTTGGAGGTCCTCAAGCCGTTGTATTAAAACAATAAAAAAAAGGTATGTATGATTAATGTCAAGTTCTACTGTGTATTTTTACAGCACAGAATATAAATAGTGCCACAACCCCTGATCTCTTGTACTGCTCAAAGAAGCGTTTCACACGGCTTGAATGTTTACTACGGCAAGAAAGTAAATATTTAAGTTTTGAAAAGAACAATTTTTGTTGCATTATGCTTTATTCTAATTTGAAGTTACATGCCTATAGCTGCAGAGTCTCACAAAATGGCATTTGTAACTGCTGCCACATGGCGCCTTCTAATCTTAAAAAATGGTGCAGGTAGATGTGACCATGTGGCATCTGCACAGTGCTGTGTTGGCGGCCATCTTGATGAACCCTCACCCCAGCGGTGGGTACCTGCGAACAGTAGGCCATATGTTCTATAGTTTTCATAATGTTCTACTTTTTTATCCCATAGATCAAGAAAAAGAGACAACTGGTGAAACATCAACAGCTGGGCATTCATTGCAGTCACACCAAACCCAACCATAGCGTTGAGAAAAGAGGACAGAAAACGAACAGCGCTGCAACTGCTAATCACCCTTTCTGTTCAAAGGGATGTCACAATCAGAGCCATAAAAGTATGCATTTATCTTTTAAAAGAACAGTTTTTTACATCCTATTTCGGGGTTAAATAGGTGCTGCATCTTTTCTCATGCCTCTTGATAGTCTTACAAAGTGACGGTAGTATCTGTGTGCCATGTGGTGTCTGAACATTACAGTGTTGTTAGTCATCTTGTTGGCGCTTAATACTTACTAAATGGCGTATGTAGCTGCAGCCATGTGACAACCATCTGTTACAGTGTTGATGGCCATCTTGATGGTCTCTGGCGACAGGAACCTGCAAGCAAAAGATTGGTTGTTCGTTTGTTTCATTTTTTTTTTATGTCACAGATCAAGAAAAAGAGCCAATTGGTGAAACATTGTCAGCTAGACATACTCTGCAGTTCGATTACGGGCAAGTGACACCACCAAATTGGTACATTAACCTAGAGATAAATCCAACCATTTAGAAAAACGACCGAGTCGCACAACCGAGAAAAGTGGAAAATGCATGAGTAGCTGTCCCAAGGAAAGAGGGAGAATGAGGGTGCACTGTGATATCCATGCAGAGAGTAAATCTTCGGATGTGAACACTACCGTTAGTGAATATGAGGCCAGTAACGATTCTAAAACTGTGAGTGATTCTGTTATAGACTATCAAGCTAATTTTAAGCACTTAGCCTTCCAAAGTTCCATAGAAACCTATGGAACTTTGGAAGGCTAAGTGCTTTGAAAATATGCCTCAATGTGTCTGAAAATGTTATAGCGGACCCTGGACCAGTGAGATATATAGAGTTTGTGAACAGATGGACTAAAACCTCACCCAGGTTTAATGGCACAAGTTACTCAGACCAATTTCATTTTATTAATTTAGACAAGATCGTTCAGTGATATTCAAAATGCCATGCAACAGGATATCGAACAAGCGTTAGATATTATAAAAAGTAGAACATCGCCCACAGATTACTTACAAATAAGATTTGTGCCTGGTGGTTTATATAATTCCTTGTACTGTAGAAGTCACAGACCAGGAGGGACCGAGGCAGGATATTTCTTAGAACAGGTCAATAATTTCCTACAGAGTTTCAGATAAATACTTAGCAATGAGAACATGCATCTCATTATGATTGTAGGGAGTTTTTCTTCTATCTCACATTTGCTGATCTGAGGCCTGGTTAGGCTTGAACCATTTTTGCTGAACCAATATGGATTCTGAGGCCTGAATACATGAACCAGCTTTTCTGCAGAGAAAACTACTTCTTGGCACAGCTGTACTACTGCTTTCATTCAAGGATATGATGTTTACTTGCACTAGCCTTCCAATTTATCTCCTGGGGAGGTGTGGAGGAGCGTGCTTCACAGAGACAGTCTCTGGTAACATCTGTGAAACATGGAGGGGAGTTTGGTACTGCAAGCCTACTACTGATAAACTGTTCTTGCTGGATGCCCACAAGGCCCCTCATTGTCATGACTGCATGTAACCTGGACAGATGGTTTGTGATTGGTCCATGATTGTCAACTGTGGACCTGGAGGGTAGTGCCAATGCGGGACATGAGAAGGAGAACTAAGAACAAGGAAGGAAGAGAAAAGGATCTGATGGTTTATGCATCTCTTTTGGAGGAAAGAGACTGATTTGCCCAAACATCTGTCAATTGTAATTCCTTGTGCTATGTGCAGCCCAAGGCCAAGTTCTGAATCAGCTCCGTGGTTTTCTACTTACGGAGTAACCAGCTGCCCAGAACAGGGACCTCGGACTGAATCCTGATCAGGAGGGTCTTGCAGGGGAATTCTGCTAGAGCTTGAAGAGGAGCCAATTCAGCACCCCATCTAGACTCCGAAGCTATGGATCACAACAGTGAGAGAAACGGATTTTTTTCTGTTATGGTTGTAGGTTTAGCTAGTTTGTGGGTTTTGCCTGGGAAGGACCAGGTTTGCTCAGGTACAGGTCATTAGCCTACTTTAGCTGCTAAATTGGTGTTCCCTTCTCAGGATATATTGTAGTTGTGTAGCTACATATTTACATATATATATGTATATGTATGTATGTTTCTCCGAGGACAAGCAGGCTGCTTGTTCTCACTGATGGGTGACGTCCACGGCAGCCCCTCCAATCAGAAACTTCACTAGCAAAGGCCTTTGCTAGTCCTCGCGCGCCCATGCGCACCGCGCATGTGCGGCCGTCTTCCCGCCCGAACCGGCTCATGTTCATCAGTCTTCTTTTGTCCGCGCTCGGTACGGTCGTGTTTGCGCCGTTCGCGCCCCTTAAGTTGACCTCGCGCGTCTTTTGGACTTTTTTGCTTTAAAAAAAAAAAAAGGGATTTCGGAGAAGGGCCTTACGGTCTTTTTCCCTTCCCCGTATTTCTAGTTTTGGCCCCGATAAGTTTTCTTTCGGTTTCGGGGTAGGCCCCTTTGAGGCCTCGGGTCGAGTTTTTTTTCTCCCCCTCTTTTTGGTGCCTTACCGCAATTACGAGTTTTGATTTCGCCGGCGTGATTTTTCCGCCCATGTCATCGAAGTCTCCCAGTAGCTTCAAGAAGTGCACCCAGTGCGCCCAGGTAATCTCGCTCACTGATAGGCATGCGTCGTGTCTTCAGTGTCTGGGGGCTGGGCACCGCCCGCAGGCCTGTAGTCTTTGCGCCCTTTTACAGAAAAGGACTCAGGTAGCGAGATTGGCCCAGTGGAACGTGTTGTTCTCGGGCTCTTCGTCGGCAACAGCACCGGGGGTATCGAGTGCATCGACGTCGACAGCGTCAAGACCTCCGACCTCGGCATCGACTGTATCGACTGCATCGAGGCATCGACCCTCTGCATCGTCGGTACCGAGACATCGGAAGGCTGCGTCGGCTTCGGTGGTACCGGGACCTCCACTAGTGCTGATGTCGTCGGTCGGTGGTGCTTCGTCTGGAGTGCAGGTGAGGGCTGTCCATTCCCCTGCTGGTGACGGTGAGCCTTCGGGTGGGTCTCCCCCTACCCTGAGACCCTGAGGGCTCCTGCGGTACAGCCCCCCCCCCGAGACCGACCTTCTTCGGCCTCGGCCCCGAGGAAGCGACGGCTGGATTCTACGTCCTCCTCGTCAGTACCGGGAAGCTCCGGTGAAATGCTTCGTTTGAAAAAGTAAAAGAAGCATCGACACCGGTCTCCTTCCCGCGTCGGTACCGAGAGCTCTGGGTCGCCGAGGGAGTCGGCACCCAGCAGGCATCGGCACCGGGAGGACCGCTCACCCTCTGTTCAGGAGGTGTCGATGCGCTCCACCTTGGAAAGCCCGGAACAGCCTCCATGCCCGGAACAGGACTCTGACTTCGACTCCTACATCAGCTTCCATGTCTTTCTCCACAGCCGCCCTGCACGAGAGTCCTCCGGGCGTGTTCTCCCAGAGATCCTGGGAGAGCTGTTGCGCCCTTCCCCTCCGGTACCGGGGGTGCTTGCGCCCCCGGTACCGTCGAGTGAGGCGCCGGCTGGCCCCTTGCCCGGGGTGAGGTCTCCGACATCGGTGCCGCTTGCGGTACCGATTGCGGTCGCCTCCCAGGAAGGCTCCCCGACGACGTCGGCGGAGGGAGCTTCGCCGGTGCGGGCGAGAGAGTCTACCTCTCGACGCTCCCACCGTGGCCGTGGTTCCACGGAGTCGAGCCGGGCATGGCTTCAGACACAGATTCGTGAACTTGTGTCTGATACCGATGGTGAGGCCTTGTGGGAGGAGGAGGAGGACATCAGATATTTCTCTGACGAGGAGTCTGATGGTCTTCCTTCTGATCCCACTCCCTCCCCTGAAAGGCAGCTTTCTCCTCCCGAGAGTCTGTCTTTTGCGGCCTTTGTCCGGGAGATGTCTACGGCCATCCCCTTCCCGGTGGTTGTGGAGGACGAGCCCAGGGCTGAAATGTTTGAGCTCCTGGACTATCCTTCTCCACCTAAGGAAGCGTCCACAGTACCCATGCATCATGTCCTAAAAAAGACATTGCTGGCGAACTGGACCAAGCCTTTAAGTAATCCCCACATTCCCAAGAAGATCGAGTCCTAGTACCGGATCCATGGGGACCCAGAGCTGATGCACACTCAGTTGCTCACGACTCTGGAGTTGTGGATTTGGCCCTATAGAAGGCTAAGAGTTCTAGAGAGCATGCTTCGGCGCCCCCGGGCAAAGACTCTAGAACCTTAGACTCCTTTGGGAGGAAGGCCTACCATTCTTCTATGCTCGTGGCCAAAATTCAGTCTTACCAGCTCTACACGAGCATACACATGCGGAACAATGTGCGGCAGTTGGCGGGCTTGGTGGACAAGCTCCCTCCTGAGCAAGCCAAGCCATTTCAGGAGGTGGTCAGGCAGCTGAAGGCATGCAGGAAATTCCTGGCCAGAGGGGTGTATGACACCTTTGATGTTGCGTCCAGGGCCGCTGCTCAAGGTGTGGTGATGTGCAGACTCTCATGGCTGCGTGCCTCCGACCTGGAGAATAGGATCCAGCAGCGGATTGCGGACTCGCCTTGCCGTGCGGATAATATTTTTGGAGAGAAGGTCGAACAGGTGGTATAGCAGCTCCACCAGCGGGATACCGCTTTCGACAAGTTCTCCCGCCGGCAGCCTTCAGCTTCTACCTCCACAGGTAGACGTTTTTATGGGGGAAGGAAGACTGTTCCCTACTCTTCTGGTAAGCGTAGGTACAATCCTCCTTCTCGACAGCCTGCGACCCAGGCTAAGCCCCAGCGCGCTCGCTCTCGTCAGCAGCGTGCGCCTCAGCAAGGCCCCTCGGCTCCCCAGCAAAAGCAAGGGACGAGCTTTTGACTGGCTCCAGCAGAGCATAGCCAACATCCAAGTGTCAGTGCCGGGTGATCTGCCAGTCGCAGGGAGGTTGAAAGTTTTTCACCAAAGGTGGCCTCTCATAACCTCCGATCAGTGGGTTCTTCAAATAGTCCAGCAAGGATACACCCTCAATTTGGCCTCCAAACCTCCAAATTGTCCACCGGGAGCTCAGTCTTACAGCTTTCCCTGGGCACCCTTCTCCCCATGATTCAGGAAAACGATTGGCTATGCTCTCTGGACTTAAAGGACGCCTACACGCACATCCCGATACTGCCAGCTCACAGACAGTATCTGCGATTTCAGCTGGGCACACGTCACTTCCAATACTGTGTGCTACCCTTTGGGCTCGCCTCTGCGCCCAGAGTGTTCACGAAGTGCATGGCTGTAGTAGCAGCGGCACTTCGCAGGCTGGGACTACACGTGTTCCCATATCTCGACGATTGGCTGGTGAAGAACACATCCGAGGCAGGAGCTCTACAGTCCATGCAGATGATTATTCGCCTCCTGGAGCTACTGGGGTTTGTGATAAATTATCCAAAGTCCCATCTTCTCCCAGTACAGAGATTCGAATTCATAGGAGCTCTGCTGGATTCTCAGACGGCTCGGGCCTATCTCCCAGAGGCGAGAGCCAACAACTTGTTGTCCCTCGTCTCGCGGGTGCGAGCGTCCCAGCAGATCACAGCTCGGCAGATGTTGAGATTACTGGGCCACATGGCCTCCACAGTTCATGTGACTCCCATGGCTGCCTTCACATGAGATCTGCTCAATGGACCCTAGCTTCCCAGTGGTTTCAGGCTGCTGGGGTTCTAGAAGACATGATCCACCTGTCCACGAGTTTTCTCAAATCCCTGTATTGGTGGATGATTTGGTCCAATTTGACCCTGGGACGTCCTTTCCAAATTCCTCAGCCACAAAAAGTGCTGACTATGGATGCGTCTCTCCTGGGGTGGGGAGCTCATGTCGATGGGCTTCACACCCAGGGAAGCTGGTCCCTCCAGGAACGCGATCTGCAGATCAATCTTCTGGAGTTACGAGCAGTCTGGAACGCTCTGAAGGCTTTCAGAGATCGGCTGTCCCATCAAATTATCCAAATTCAGACAGACAACCAGGTTGCCATGTATTACATCAACAAGCAGGGGGGCATCGGATCTCGCCCCCTGTGTCAGGAAGCCGTCAGCATGTGGCTCTGGGCTCGCCGTCACGGCATGGTGCTCCAAGCCACATATCTGGCAAGCGTAAACAACAGTCTGGCCGACAGACTGAGCAGGATTATGCAACCTCACGAGTGGTCGCTCAATTCCCGAGTAGTGCGCCAGATCTTCCAGGTGTGGGGCACCCCCTTGGTAGATCTCTTTGCATCTCGAGCAAACCACAACGTCCCTCAGTTCTGTTCCAGGCTTCAGGCCCACGGCAGACTGGCATCGGATGCCTTCCTCCTGGACTGGGGGGAGGGTCTGCTGTATGCTTATCCTCCCATACCTCTGGTGGGGAAGACTTTGTTGAAACTCAAGCAAGACCGAGGCACCATGATTCTGATTGCTCCTTTTTGGCCGCGTCAGATCTGGTTCCCTCTTCTTCTGGAGTTGTCCTCCGAAAAACCGTGGAGATTGGAGTGTTTTCCGACCCTCATCACACAGGACGAAGGGGCGCTTCTGCATCCCAGCCTCCAGTCCCTGGCTCTCACGGCCTGGATGTTGAGAGCGTAGACTTTGCCTCTTTGGGTCTGTCAGAGGGTGTCTCCCGCATCTTGCTTGCTTCCAGGAAAGATTCCACTAAGAGGAGTTACTTCTTTCTACGGAGGAGGTTTGCCATCTGGTGTGACAGCAAGGCCCTAGATCCTCGCTCTTGTCCTACACAGACCCTGCTTGAATACCTTCTGCACTTGTCTGAGTCTGGTCTCAAGACCAACTCTGTACGGGTTCACCTTAGCGCAATCAGTGCATACCATTACCGTGTAGAAGGTAAGCCGATCTCAGGACAGCCTTTAGTTGTTCGCTTCATGAGAGGTTTGCTTTTGTCAAAGCCCCCCGTCAAACCTCCTACAGTGTTATGGGATCTCAATGTCGTTCTCACCCAGCTGATGAAACCTCCTTTTGAGCCACTAAACTCCTGCCATCTGAAGTACTTGACCTGGAAGGTCATTTTCTTGGTGGCAGTTACTTCAGCTTGTAGAGTCAGTGAGCTTCAGGCCCTGGTAGCCCAGGCCCCTTACACCAAATTTCATCATAACAGAGTAGTCCTCCGCACTCACCCTAAGTTCTTACCAAAGGTTGTGTCGGAGTTCCATCTGAACCAGTCAATTGTCTTGCCAACATTCTTTCCCCGTCCTCATTCCTGCCCTGCTGAACGTCAGCTGCACACATTGGACTGCAAAAGAGCATTGGCCTTCTATCTGGAGCGGACACAGCCCAACAGACAGTCCGCCCAATTGTTTGTTTCTTTTGATCCCAACAGGAGGGGAGTTGCTGTGGGGAAACGCACCATATCCAATTGGCTAGCAGATTGCATTTCCTTCACTTACGCCAGGCTGTGCTGGCTCTTGAGGGTCAGGTCACGGCTCATAATGTTAGAGCCATGGCAGCGTCGGTAGCCCACTTGAAGTCAGCCACTATTGAAGAGATTTGCAAAGCTGCGACGTGGTCATCTGTCCACACATTCACATCTCATTACTGCCTGCAGCAGGATACCCGATGTGACAGTCGGTTCGGGCAGTCAGTGCTTCAGAATCTGTTCGGGGTTTAGAATCCAACTCCACCCCCCTAGGCCCATGTTTATTCTGTTCCAGGCTGCACTCTCAGTTAGTTGGATAAAATGTTAGGTCAATCTCAGTTATGTCCTCGCCGTTGCGAGGCCCAATTGACCATGGTTGTTGTTTTGAGTGAGCCTGGGGGCTAGGGATACCCCATCAGTGAGAACAAGCAGCCTGCTTGTCCTCGGAGAAAGCGAATGCTACATACCTGTAGAATGTATTCTCCAAGGACAGCAGGCTGATTGTTCTCACAAACCCGCCCGCCTCCCCTTTGGAGTTGTGTCTTCCCTTGTCTTTATTTTGCTACATACGGGACTGACGAACACGAGCCGGTTCGGGCGGGGAAGACGGCTGCGCATGGGCGCGTGAGGACTAGCAAAGGCCTTTGCTAGTGAAGTTTCCGATTGGAGGGGCTGCCATGGACGTCACCCATCAGTGAGAACAATCAGCCTGCTGTCCTCGGAGAATACCTTCTACAGGTATGTAGCATTCACTAAATACACTCACTACATTAAAGGAAAACTAAACAGGGACATCACCAACAAAATGGGAGGAAAGATCACAACAAACACACATCACCCGTGGAACGACAACTAACAAAAATCCACATAACACCAAACCTAGCGGACCCATACCAAAATATGCAGATAGGTTACATCAACGCTAGGTCCGTAATTAACAAAACAACAACAATATCAGACTGGATCATTTCAGAAAACCTAGACCGCATCTTTATCAACGAAACATGGATCCACAACCAAAACAACCCCATAATCCTTGAACTATGCCCGCCAGGATATGTGGAGGGGCATAATCGAACGCGAACACCTATCTCCATGGGCGTCTATGTCCGAAACGGGTACGTGAAGAGGCGGGACAGACCGTATTTTCGATAAAATGGACGTTTTTCAGCTGGGCATTTGGGTTTTTTTTAGCGATAATGGAAACTAAAAACGCCCAGCTCAAAAACGTCCTCATCCGAGCCATTTGATCGTGGAAGGGGCCAGGATTCGTAGTACACTCGCCCCCCTGACATGCCAGGACACCAACTGGGCACCCTAGAGGTCAGTGCGGTGGACTTCAGACAACACTTCCACATGCATAGGTCCCTTACCATGGGTGCTGAGCATCCAACCCCCTCCCCCAAAACCCACTACCCACAAATGTACAACACTACCATAGCTCTTAGGGGTGAAGGGGGCACCTACATGTGGGTACAGTGGGTTTTGGAGACCTCCCATTTACCAGCACAAGTGTTACAGATAGGGGGGGATGGGCCTGGGTCCACCTGGCTGAAGTGCACTATGGTACCCACTAAAAGTGCTCCAGGGACCTGCATAAACGCAGGCCTCTAGGACTTGTTGCTGCTATATAACATTGAACATATAAAGAGGAATCAAATAAAATTTATATGGAAATATAAAGTTTGATTTTAACAAAATATTTCTAAAAAGCAAGGAAAAGACCTCAAAACGCCCGACTTTCAGTTTTCAGCGGCTTTAACTGGGGGTGGGGTGTGGTGTTCATCACTGGTCATAAAAACCTTGCTTGGAAAGAATTATTTTAACTTTTAATTTATTTCCAAATAGATTTTAACAATTTTGCTCTTTTTACAAGAAATTTTTTTTAAATATATTAATGCTAACTTCAAATTTTCTTTGGTTCATAAAACCTTCACTGATTCTCATGAAGTGCTCTAAAGCAGCTTTACAAAGATAAAGTAAAGTCGGGCACTTATCTGTTGCCCGACAGTGGCCCTATCCGTTTCGCTTGTGGGCTTTTTCAAGGGCTGTGCTTCGACAGGGAAAGCATTGAGAAATTTTTTTTCTGAAAAATATTTACCATATATTTCATTATAAGGGAAAACAATTTGAAACTTAATGTACAAAAACTGCTATAAAAATGCAAGTTAAGAGCTGTATTTTAAACTTACATTTTATCTCATTTTAATCATGATTGGTTGCTTGTTTCAAACAAAGAACTTTCATTTTCACACTGCTTTTAAATTTAATGATTGGTAAGATTACTCAAACCTAGCATTGTAAGAACAATGACTAAGATTTAAACATTAAAAACTCATATGAACATTGCAAATAAAGAATACTCTTTGGACTTACCCTCTCTCGTGATCTGATCATAACTTAGTACTGCTTTGAACAAAGAACCCATAATTCAACACAGTATTTAACTTGTGAGAACCAAATGGATAAGCCAATCACAATCTGTTTTAAAACTATGATGTAATGTTATATAAATTGGCTTAATTTACCCTTTCATTACTGATGTCCATTTTATCAATTGTCTCATTGGCAACACATTGTGATGAAAACAAATAGTAATGAGACAATAAAAATGGGGCCACCGTCGGGCAACAGATAAGTGCTCGTCTTTACTTTATCTTTGTAAAGCTGCTTTAGAGCACTTCATGAGAATCAGTGAAGGTTTTTATGAACCAAAGAAAATTTGAAGTTAGCATTGATATTGTTAATATATTTAAAACAAAATTCTTGTAAAAAGAGCAAAATTGTTAAAATCTATTTGGAAATAAATTAAAAGTTAAAATAATTCTTTCCAAGCAAGGTTTTTATGACCAGTGATGAACACCACGCCCCCAGTTAAAGCCGCTGAAAACTGAAAGTAAGCGGTCGGGCGTTTTGAGGTCTTTTCCTTGCTTTTTAGAAATATTTTGTTAAAATCAAACATTATATATTTCCATATACATTTTATTGGATTCCTCTTTATATGTTCGGTGATCTTACATCTTGGAGTCCTGTATGGTAATCCTCTTACTATTGTCTGCTATATAACATTGGCACACCAGTTGACACCTGAAGACTAATCTCTCCGAAAACATCCTTTATTGGAATAAGCACGTTTACTCACAGTTAACTGCAGATCAGAGGTTGTGCCCCACTCGCAATGAGTCTCCCTGGTACTGAGATGAGCAGTAGGTCAGAGCTGGCAGAATGGTGTACAATGCCCTCTTTCAGCCACATTCAAGGTAAGAACTAAGTTCTGTAATGTGGCTAACACGTGAAAGGGATCTAAAACTGGCTTACAAAAATGGCCACTACCTCATGGACTACCGGAAACAAAACAGGGCACACTCTGACCCAGTAAGCAGGGGGAAAAACACCATGGGAGTAGAGCCTACCAACTACCAACATCATGAGCATTTGCCACAAGCTACTGGAATCACGGAGCCCAATACCCTACACCCACCACAATGCATTGCTGATGTGACTCTGCAGTGCGCATAACAGAAAAGGTGTCACACTCACCCGAGAGCCACATCAGAACCAGGGAAAGGCTGTCACAGGTTAGAACATATTCTGCTGTCATGGAGGTGGGTACGGCATTTGAGGCTGGTATAGAGGCTGGAAAAAAAGTTTTTAAAGTGGGGGGGGGGGGGTTTGGTAGGAGAGGGTTAGTGACCACTGGGGGAGTCTGGGGAGGTCATCCCCGATTCCCTCCAGTGGTCATCTGGTCAGTTGGGGCACTTTTTTGGGACTTGTTCGTGAAAAAAAAGGGTCCACAAAAAGTGACCCAAAATTGCTGTAAAAACAGCTTTTTTTTCGATTATCAGCTAAAGACGCCCATCTCTCCTCGGCCGATAACCACGCCCCAGTTCCGCCTTCACCATGCCTCCGACACGCCCCCATCAACTTTACCCGTTTCCGCGACGGATTGCAGTTGGAAACGCCCAAAATCGGCTTTCGATTATACCGATTTGGGCGCCCAAGGGAGAAAGACGCCCATCTCCCGATTTGGGTCGCAATATAGGCGTTTTTCTCTTTCGATTATAAGCAGCAAAATCACCCACCGGACCAGATCGGGAAAGAGAGGCGGAGGCATAGCACTAATATACCGAGAACAATTCACCACCGTCATTACTGCTGACTCCGTAACACCCCAACTAGAAATTGCCGCATTTAGAATCTGTAACAACTCCCTGACCGACCACCTGATTTGCGTTCTATTCTACAGACCACACAACAACTGGAAGGATAGCCAGCCCATCTTCATGGACTTCATTTCAAACAATTGTGTAAATAACAACAACATACTACTGCTAGGCGACATTAACCTTCACCTAGAAGACTCCAACTCCACTAACGCACGTGAATGTAAAGACTTCATATAGTCCTGGGATCTTAAATGGGCCTACATGCAAACTACCCACATCAAGGGTCACCATTAGACCTCTTATCACACAAATTACCCACAGATAATAACCTATTAATTATAGACATCAAATGGACAGCAACACCATGGACCGACCATTACAAATTGAACCTAACTTTAAATTGGAGTAAGAATGGTTCAAACAACACACAAGAACGTACAACTTACACTACAAGAGGGCAAATCGATCCACAAATATTCTGGAAACAAATTTACGACAACGATTGGACAACATGTACTGATTCCATACTTTATCTCAACCGCTGGGATGACAGATGCAACAGCGTATTAAACAAAATAGCACCCTTAAAAACAAGAACATCAAAAAGTCAGAACACTATACCATGGTTCAATGACGAACTAAAAAAACTCAAAACACAATCCAGAAAACTCGATTAAGATAAAAGATGAACCTACACTCAACGCATGGAAACAAATACACAGAAAATATAAATATATAAATCTACTATAATAAAACTCACCCTCAACGCCAAGCCCTGACTTCCTTCAAAAGGTTTGAAGGTTCATGGTGGTGAAGCCACCAAAATCGCTCCGGGCCCCGCCCTCGAGGGCGGAGCAATGGCAGAACAACAAAGGGGTTGGCAGGGAGGGAGGCAGGGAGGCGTGGGGGGGTGGGAAATCGCTCCGGGCCCCGCCCTCAAGGGCGGAGCAATGGCAGAACAGCGAAGGGGTTGGCAGGGGTGGGAAATCGCTCCGGGCCCCGCCCTCGCATCAAACGTCATGACGTTGGGGGCGGAGCAATGGAAGAATAACGAAGGGGTTGGCCAGGGAGGGAGGGGTGTTGGCGACGAACACCTTGCTAGCGCCCGTTTCATTTGCTCTGAAACGGGCCTCTTTTACTAGTATACAATAAAACAAACCAAAAGGTCCTACTACAAAACCATATTAGGCCCGGATTACAAAGATATGAAGAAACTATTCCAACTCGCAAACAAGCTACTAGACACCACCCCTATCACTACAACCAGCACAGACATCCCACCCGCAGATAAACTAGCTAATTACTTTAACGAAAAAATAATAAAACTACATAGCACACTTCCTCGCCACAACACTGACATTGAAGTCTTCTTTAACGATCTGGACCTAACCTCCGAGGGGTCTCCAGCCTACCGGATTTGGACAATATTTAATCTCTTCAACACCGAAACAATTACACAAGCGACCCACAGGTTCTCCAAGACCCACTGCAAACTGGATATATGTCCCAGTTATCTACTCAAGTCTGCCACTGATCGCTTCATAGCAGACCTCACATCCCACCTAAACTTCATGTTACAACAAGGTCTCTTCCCTAAAGAACATGGCAACATCCTATTCACCCCAATACCAAAAGACACCAAGAAAAGCACAAACGACCTCACCAACTACCGCCCAGTTGCGTCTACCCCCATTAGTAGTAAAACTAATGGAGAGCTTGGTGACTAAACAGCTTACAGACTACCTAGACAAGTTTTCAATATTACATAATTCACAATCAGGATTCCAATCCCATCATAGCACCAAAACTGTCCTAGTCACCCTCCTGTCCAAATTCAAGCAGGAGATAGCCATAGGCAAAAGCATACTCCTCCGACATGTCAAGCGCATTTGACATGGTAAACCACAACATACTACTAAGACTACTAGGCCACTTCGGGATTGAAGGAAATGTACTTAACTGGTTCAAAGGTTTTCTAACCACCAGAACTTCCAAGTAAAATCAAATTCAATTATATCACCACCGTGGAAAGCAGTCTGCGGCGTACCTCAGGGATCACCACTATCACCAATACTCTTTAACATGATGATGATCCCACTAGCACAGTCCTTATCCAATCGAGGCCTTAACCCATTCATCTACGCAGATGATGTTACAATCTACATCCCCTTCAGACATGATCTGACAGAAATAACCAACAAAATCAACGATGGCCTGAACATCATGGACCCTTGGGCAAACGCATTCCAACTGAAAAAACACATTGCCTTATCCTCTCCTACCAACATAACAAGTACAAACCCACAACCATAAATACTCCAGGACATACCCTCCCTACTTCAGACAGTTTAAAAATACTCAGTGTCACTCTTGACCGCAACCTTACCCTCGAGAGCCAAGTAAACTCTGTAACAAAGAAAATGTTCTATTCAATGTGGAGGCTCAAACGACTAAAATCTTTCTTCCCAAGAGCAACCTTTTGATATCTAATACAATCAATGGCCCTAAACTACACAGATTATTGCAACGGAATCTATGCGGGTTGCAAACAACTCATAAAAAAACTCCAGACCGCCCAAAATACAGCAGCCAGGCTGATATTCAGCAAAACACGCTACGAAAGTGCCAAACCCCTTTGAGAAAAGTTGCATTGGCTCCCAATCAAAGAATGGATCACGTTCAAAATCTGCACCTTAGTCCACAAAATCATATACGGTGTAGTCCCAGGATACATGACAGACCTTATAGATCTGCCAATAAGAAACAAAGTCAGATCATCAAGATCCTACCTAAACCTACACTTCCCAAATTGCAAAGGACTGAAATTCAAAACAACTTACGCATCCGGCTTCTGCTACATAAGCGCAAAACTATGGAATGGCCTCCCAAAAGCTGTGAAAACAATCCACCACCACTTGAACTTCAGGAAATCACTAAAAACCAACCTCTTCAAAATGGCATACCTTAACGACCCCGCGTAAACCTCTTCACCCAGCAACATAGCAAGACTATAATTGTACTGACAACACGCAATCTTCATCCCTTCCGACCCTCCACTTATACCTTATACGATCACTATATAACCTTATATCTGTTATCAACCAACTAGGCAAGCGCCTCAGACGGTACTTTGTAAGCCACCTGCAAATAGGTGGGAAAATGTGGGGTACAAATAAATATATATATAGATATATAAAATATATCTATATATATAAAAGGCAACCCCAACGTTCTGAAGCCTCCACGGAAGTTGAGGCGCCCGAGATATCCGGTGTGCCCTGGAGTGTCTGCTCCGCCCTCGCGTCAAAACGTCATGACGTCGAGGGCGGAGCTATTGACACTCGAGGGCCGAAACGGCCCACAGCGAACAAGGCAAGTAGCTTCGAGGGACGGAGGGAGGGGGCCCCTTGCTAGCGCCCGTTTCATTCCGCTCAGAAACGGGCATTTTTTCCTAGTATATTCATATATCTATTGGTATAATCAGTATTTTGTGCTAAGTATATATTTTTGTATTTTGCTTTGCCATATTGCTATTTTTCTATCTATCTATCTATCTATCTATCTATCTATCTATCTATCTATCTATCTATCTATCTATCTATCTATCTTTATTTAGGCATTTTTTGAATTATTTCTTCATTGGTGGACAGCCTAGCAAGAACCTAAGACTAATTTAGGCACTGGTCATACCTATACATATGTCCAGAGTATTGCTGTCTAAGTGATTCTCTGTTATAACATGACGGTTAACAGAAACAAAGGTGGTAGTGGGGGTTGTAACAGGTCTTTCCAAAGTGTTCTCGATAGCCACATTATCAAGGAAAAAAGAAGACATTTAGTAGATCTAAACAATGTGGGTAATAACTTGTGCTTTGCATTGAGTCTCAAGGCACTCACAACTGATGTTATGCTAAAAGACGTAGAATTGTTACAAGAAGCCAGAAAACTGCACACCAAGCTAGGATGGTCAGAAAACAAAAAAGTTATGTTGAGTGATGTAGTGGTTTATGATCAACATCTGGGCATAAACATTTGAGTCCTACATCGTATATACAGAAACAGCTGGTGTGTTTTTAAAACAAACTACCGTCAGCCGTTCCATGAGACCAGATGTCTATTACTCCATCATGATCATTTTTACGGTATCTTAGATATCAAACAGTTTACGGTAAGAAAATTTCTGTAAACACTGTGAAAAGCCTTATAGCTGTAACCACATGTGCAAATTATGCTGTCATCTGTGTTTATCCAACACATGCGAGGTTCGGGCGGGTGGTAGATAGAGATGCCCTAACTGCCAGCTGTACTGTAATTCTAAGTAACGTTTAAAACAGTATACATACCTGGTGTCCAAGAAAAGAGAGAATGCTTGTCTAAAATATTTTGCGATAAGTGACTCTTACACAGAAAAAAAGCACACATGCAAAGTCACAAAATGTAGTGCAGTGATCCTTTACTGAAAGGTGAAAAACGTTTATGCTATATAGGCTGGCTAAACCTAAAATATCCGAAAGGTATATCATTTATGACTGTGAATGTATGCAGGAGACAGAGTTACACATCATCACCTACATCTTTGCAAAGGATTTTTACCATGAGCATGAATGGGAATTCAAGGGGTGAACTTTCTCTCCAAGTTCATAGGTTCTTTTATTGACAAGCAGTTCAATGACTACACCTTCATAGCTCACATTTCGAAAGATTACAGTGTTTATTTCGTCATCAGTTGTTGCAGGAAATGATGGATATGAGTTTGTTAGTTCAGGATGGTAAACTTTTTCAAATTGGAGGTTGACATGCTTGGCATTCACTTTATAGATTCTCTAAATTATCTGCCCATGAAGCTTAGCAAGCTCTCACAAGCCATGGGCTTTGAAGGTAGCAAAGGGTACTTTCCTCACTTTTTTTTAACACTGTGGAAAATCAAAACTATATGGGGGAAATGCCTGAGGAAAAGTACTACGGCATTGAGAGCATGATTCCTGATGGTACAGTGAGAACAAGCATAAGACTCCTACTGTAAGCAGGATGTCAATATTTTACAAAAAGCCTGTGTCCTGTACAGAGAGGAAATTATGAAAATGATGGAGAGGGCTGAGGAGGTAGTTGTAGATGATATAGCGCCAGTTCAGATTCTGGAAAGAAAAAAATCAATGTGGTATAATGAGAAATTGTTGGAATTGAAAAGAACATGTAGGAGGTTTGAGAGATTGTGACGCAAGGGGCGTTAGAATACCCAAATGCAGGAATGGTGTGAGGCTGTTGGTATATATAAAGCTGTCATAAGACAAGCTAAATTAGATTATTTCTCCAATTATGTTGAGGAAGAACGTATTAAAATGTAATAAGGAGGTGCCATCAGCAAATGAACTTGCAGTATTTTTAAGAACTAAAATTGAAAAAGCCAGAAAGGAGATTTATCCACAGTTAATTACTCCATTAGATTTCATTCCGAATTTAAATTTAATTAACAACATTATTCATGCTGATAGAGTTTGGAATAATTTTTTTCCATTCCTGCTGGTCCTTTAGTTCAACAATGCTTATGTAGATGCTCAGAGTCTCATTGATTTATCTGATGTTTGTCCAGCAAATTTGATGTCTAAACTTCCCCCTCCATGTGGTTTTTGTATCGAGGTGTATTGGAAATGTTGGATAATGGCCAATTTCTAAAGGAGAAAAATGTTTAATTATCCTTACCCCTATCTCTAAAAATCCATCAGTGCAATCTAGTGTAGTTTCAAGCTATAGACCAGTGGCTTCCATACCACTTTTAGTTAAGGTAATGGAGGGTCTTGTAGCGCAGCATTTGACAAATTACTTACCTTGTTATATTTTTAATTAATCTCAGTTGCTGTTCAGGAGAGGTTTTAACAAGGAGACAGTTTTGGCTACACTGTCATCTGAGCTTAAGCAAGAAGTTAGTATGGGTAAGAATGTGTTATTTTGATTAAATACAATCTCTCTTGTGCATTTGATCTAGTGGATCATTTGGAGCAAAAGGGGTACTCAGGGAGGACAAGGCAGTTGCGGAGAAACTGAATGAATTCTTTGCTTCTATCTTTACGGAAGAAGATGTAAGAGATCTGCCTGTACCAGAAATGGTTTTTAAGGGTGATGATGTGAAGGAACTGAAAGAAATCTCGGTGAACCTGGAAAATGTACTGAGCCAAATCGACAACTTAAAGAGTAGTAAATCACCTGGACTAGATGGCATACATCCAAGGGTACTCAAAGAACTCAAGCATGAAATTGCTGATCTGCTGTTAGTAATATGTAACCTGTTGTTAAAGTTGTCGGTAGTACTTGAAGATTGGAGGGTGGCCAATGTGATGCTGATTTTTAAACTGGGTTCTAGGGGTGATCTGGGAAATTATAGACCGGTAAGCCTGACATCGGTGCCAGGCAAAATAATGGAAACTATTATAAAGAATAAAATTACAGAACACTTAAACATAGTTTAATGGGTCAGAGTCAGCATGGATTCAGCCAAGGGAAGTCTTGCCTTACCAATTTGTTTCATTTCTTTGAAGGCGTGAATAAACGTGGATAAAGGTGAGCCAGTTGATGTTAGTGTATCTAGATTTTCAGAATCAGGTTTTCTTATTGGCAGCTAGCCATTGGAATGAATTACCTGTTGATCTAAGAAGGCAATCTGATTATATGTTGTTGTTGTTTTTTTTTTTTAAACCTTCTTCATTAAGAAATTTTTAATGTGACTGTTATTTTTCTTGACGGTTAGTTGACCATGATGTGTAATATTCCTTGAATTAGTCCGGTTCACTCTTTTGTGAGATATACTGAAACTTTAGCGATTAGTGTGGGATACAAGTGTAATGTATTATTATTTATTATTAAATACCGTGGATGTGCGGCGACCCTAAGGAATTGTATAGGCCTGTTCCAGTACATCACATTCGCTTCCATGTGGCTCCACATATTCATTTTAATTTTATTTTTATTCTCTATGGCCATATATACATTCTTTTGCTTTGTGCCGATCATACCTCTTTTCCAAGTTGTTAAAACCATTCAGATGGTTGTTTACACTCACACTGGCACGCCTTGGATCCCATTAGCGCTACTTTTTTAAATAATCATGTATAGTGAATTATCCCCTAGTGCTATTTTTATTGCAAGGTTTTTTTTATTGAAGTTTTTTTCATCATTTTTTTATCAATCTTTCTAAATAGGCTATGCATTCTTATATTTATCATGGCTTTTACATCACATGCTATTGTGTTATACTACCTTCACAGTATCTGCAATTTTTATCTCCTTAGACTACTATATTTTATCAGCTTTCAATTTTCGTCATTTTCACATCACTTCAAGACTCTCATCATTTATGCTTATTTGAACATAAAGGTCAGTGTCAAAATTTCATTATTATTATTGTTGTTTACTTTTTCATTATCCTTTTTTAATTTTTTTATATTTTATATTGTATTCTTTTTATCAGTTTTATTTTATTTACTCAGTTTTTCATTTTTTCCTTTTTTTTATCATTTATGGATATATTTCTGTTTTTGTACAATTTTGATGTTTTTGTATAATTTTGATGTTATTTACATTTTAGGTCTGGTTAATATACATCTTATAATAGTATTTTAGTTTGCCTAAATTTTGATATTTTCTTATAATTTCATATATTTATATATCTCTGTTACATATTAATATTTTTGTGACCCTAAGTTGGTTTAAGATTTTGTGCAAATTACACATATCAACACCTTTTGATTCTGAGTAATACATGTAATATGTTTTTATGATTTCATGTTTTTATCCTTGTCATTTCTATGTAATGTTTTTTTTCTTTTGTCATTCTTACAGTATGTTTTTATTTGTAGACTCCTGGTGTAGGCCTTCTGGCCGAAACACAACGTTGTGTCAAGTCATTTATTTGTTCAATAAACATTTTGCTTTGTTTTTATCATCATTGTGGTCCAGTTTTTGGAGATCCTGGTTCTTACTCCCACTTCTTTTGTCTGTTTAAAACCAAGAACCATAACTCTGCTGTCATCCGACGATTATCAGCAGACCAAGAGGTTTTCAACCATCAGTATCCGTTGGCAGATGTACCCCGAGGACAAAGAACACGTACAAATGAGGCACACGCTAAAGTGGGTAAAATGCAGGTGGGTGACTACTTTCTCGATGGTTATGGCATCGTTAATTGCAAGCGCACTGCTTTTGAATTTAATGGGTGCTTTTACCATGGCTGTACGACCTGTTGTGATTGTTTGTTTATTACATTTATATCCCACATTTTCCCACATATTTGTAGGCTCAATGTGGCTTACAAAGTACCAGAGAGGCATTACAGACTCCGGTGTAAACAAATACAAAGTGATGTTGTGGTAAGATAAAGTTCATGTGGCACAGCCACACTACGGAGTCGTACAACAGAAGAGTTGTGTTATGTCCATTACGTTCTTTAGTTTTGTTGTGTTGCAAAGATCAGGCATTTGTTGGATCAGTAGGGTATGCCTTTTTAAACAAGTTAGTTTTTAGTGTTTTCCGGAAGTTTAGGTGGTAGTTCGTAGTTTTCAAGGCTTTTGGTAATGCATTCTACAGTTGTGTGCTTATGTAGGAAAAACTGGACGCGTAAGTTGATTTGTATTTGAGTCCTTAGCTTGGGTAGTGCAGATTTAGGTACATTTGTGTTTCATGTGTGTTTCTAGTTGGTAGGTCGATCAAGTCTGTCATATATCCCGGAGCTTCACCGTAGATAATTTTGTAACCAGAGTGCAGATTTTGAAAGCAATGCGTTCTTTGATTGGGAGCCAGTGTAGTTTTTCGCAAAGGGGTTTTGCACTTTCAAATCGTGCTTTTCCGAAGATAAGCCTAGCTACCGCATTTTGAGCGGTCTGAAGTTTCTTTAAGGTTTGTTCTTTGCATCCCGCATAAATTCCATTGCAGTAGTCTACATGGCTTAGTACCATTGATTGTATCAGGTTGTGAAATGTTCCCCTCGGGAAGAATGGTTTCACACGTTTGAGTTTCCACATTGAGTGGAACATTTTCTTTGTTGTGGATGTCACTTGGCTCTCTAGTGTTAAGTTGTGGTCCATTGTAACGCCGAGGATTTTCAGGCTGTCTGAGGTGTTGATAATAGTGGGGTTATCTGCGCTGTGTTGGGATGAGAGGATGAGACAGTGTGTTTTTTCTTTGTTTAGTTTTAGTTGAAATGCATTTGCCCAAGAGTCCATGATGTTCAACTGATCTTGATTTCGTTGGTGATTTCTGTCAGTTTAGATTTGTAAGGAATGAATATTGTGACATCGTCTGCATAGATGAAAGGGTTAAGGCCTTGTTTGGATAGGGACTTGGCTAGTGGGGTTATCATTAGGTTGCAGAGGATCGGTGATAGTGGTGATCCTTGTGGTACTCCGCAGTCTGCTTTCCACGGTGATGATATGTTTGAGTTTGATTTTACTTGATATGTTCTTGTGGTTAGGAAACCCTTGATCCAACTAAGTAGGTTTCCACCAACCCCGAACGTATCTAGTAATCTTATTAATATATTATAGTTTACCATGTCGAATGCACTAGACATGTCGAATTGGAGGAGGAGGACGTTTTTGCCTATTGCTATTTCCTGCTTGAATTTGGCTAGGAGAGTGAGTAGTACTGTTTCTCTGCTGTGGAAGGGGCAAAGCCCTGACTGTGATTCGTGTAATATTGAGAATTTGTTTATATAATCTGTAAGTTGTTTGGCTACCATGCTTTCCATCAGTTTGACAACAGAATGGATGCTACTGGACGGTAGTTAGTGATTTCATTTGTTTTTTTCTTCGGTGTCTTTTGGTATCGGAGTGAGTAGGATATTGCCATTTTCCTTAGGGAAGAGACCTTGCTGAAGCATGTAGTTTAGGTGGGATGTGAGGTCTGCTATGAAGCGGTCAGGAGCGGATTTCATTAGGTAGTTGGGATAGGTATCTAGTTTACAGTGAGTGTTGGAGAACCTGCTGATCGCCTGTGCAACTGCATCGACGGTAAGGAGGATGAATTTTAACCAGGTTCGGTCAGCCAGGTATTCTCCAGTGGTTGGGTTCAACTCATTAAGGAAGATTTCGATGTCGGTGTTGTCCTGAGGTAGCGTGTTGCGTAGGTTTGCAATTTTTTCATCAGATGGGATGTCTGTATTAGATGTAGTGACCAAGTTTGTGTCTAGGAGTTTGTTCACAAGTTGGTATAATTTCTTCGTGTCTTTGTAATCTGTCCCTATTTTAGTTTTATAGTATGATCTTTTGGTCTATTTTATTGCGTATTTGTATTTTCTTTGTGATTGTTTCCATGTGTTGAGTGTGTGTTCGTCTTTTGTATTTCTCCATGCTCGTTCGAGTTTCCTGGATTGTGTTTTTAGCTTTTTCAGTTAGTACATAAGTACCGCCATACTGGGAAAAGACCAAGGGTCCATCAAGCCCAGCATCCTATCTCTGACAGCAGCCAATCCAGGCTTCAAGAACCCGGCAACCCCCCCCCCCCCCCCCCCCCCCGAAAAAAAAAAAATGTTCAATGGGCTTTTCCCTCAGGAATCTGTCCAAACCCCCTTTAAATTCCGTAAGGCCAGCTGCTGTCACTACATTCTCCGGCAACGAGTTCCAAAGTCTAATTACAGGCTGAGTAAAGAAAAACTTTCTCCTATTTGTTTTAAATCTACCATATTCTAGCTTGTGTCCCTTGGTTTTGTTGTTGTTTGAAAGTGTAAACAAACGTTTCACATCTGTCCACTCTACTCCGCTCATTATCTTGTAGACTTCTATCATATCACCCCTCAGCAGCCTTTTCTCCAAGCTGAAGAGCCCTAACCTTCTCAGCCTTTCCTCATAGGTATTGCGGTATTGAACCATGGTATCGAGTTATGCTTACGTGAAGTTCTTGTTCGTAAGGGTGCTATTTCATCTAGTATGCGTTTGCATCTTTTATCCCATTCTACGAGGTAATATATGGAGACATAGGCGGTCGGTGGCCCAACTGTTTGGGGAGGCTAAAGGGGGCGGGGTTAGGGGTGGGGCCAGGGGTGGAGCTTAAATCCATAATTGTCTGATAACACACAGAAAAAAAAATAAAAATAAAAGTCACAATTAATACCTTTTATTAAATTTAGATATTAGATATGTAACATTTGTCAAAGAGTAAAGTGGTTGCTCTAAGCATATACTAACCACAATCGCTCAACTGCAAAACACTATGCACAACTTTGTGCAAAAACACACTCAGAACCTTACTGTACCATAAATATTACACTGGGCAGAACCTAATACACCAATATACTACCCATATGGAAAATGCAGACCGTCAACAATATGAAACAAGGGATCATAATATCACAATTCTCATGTAGAGCCACAAAACACCCTAATTCATGTTTAATGTGGGATAAAATGCCATACATAAGTAAATAAATATAAACTTTTAATGTTGAGCACCTGATTCTCAAAGTGGACATATTCCAAACACTATAATGAAAATAAAATGATCTTTTCTACCTTTGTTGTCTGGTGACTTTGTTTTTCTGATCATGTTGGCCCAGTATCAGATTCTGCTGCTATCTGTCCTCTTAACTCCGTTTCCAGGGCTTCCTTTCCGCCTTTCTTCTTCATTTCTTGCCTTACATCCGTAAGTAAAAGCTGGGTCCTCTGCAGACTTGACTGTCCAGTGGATCCAGCTTCTGCCTATTTTCTCCATCGATGTGCAGGTTTTCTCCCTTTTCCCTCATCTCATCTCCTTCCTCTCTCTTCCCTTCCCTCCATCCATGTCCAGCATTTCTTCTCTCTCCCTTCCCTTCCAACCATGTGCATCTCCTTCCTCTGTCTTCCCTCCCCTCCATGCATGTCCAGAATTTCTCCCCTTCATCCATGTGCATCTCCTTCCTGTCTTCACTTCCCTCCATCCATGTCCAACAATTCTCCTCTCTCCCTGTCCTCCCCTCCATCCATGTCCAGCACAGGGGCGTAGCTACGGGTGGGCCTGGGTGGGCCCAGGCCCACCCAATTTCACCTCAGGCCCGCCCACCGAAGCGCACACACACTGCAGCAGCTTACCGACCACGGGTCCAGGGCAGAAACGGCACCCGCTCTGGCTCAGCTGATGATGATCTCTCCAGACTTGCAGCGGCGAACTGGCGGCGGCGGCAGTAAAAGCATAAAGCAGCCAGACTCCTCGACTCCGTCCTTCTCTTCCCTGCCCTGCACTCTCAGCGTCCCGCCTTCCTCTGATGTCATTTCCTTTCCGGCGGGCCGCTGAAAGGGCAGGGAAGCGAATGACGGAGTTGAGGAGTCTGGCTGCTTTATGCTTTTACTGCTGCCGCTGACAGTTCGCCGCTGTGAGTACAGAAGGAAGGAAGCCATTTACAAAATCTCTGTTTTTACTCCCCCGCGCAGCCGTCGCCGTTCACTCAAAACACAGCAAGCAACCCGAGCTGCTGCCTGCATCCACGTTGTCGTTCTTTATTGTTGGTAAGCAGAGGGAAGGATGGGACTGGGAGGGTTGGTGAGCAGAGGGAAGGATGGGTCTGGGAGGGTTGGTGAGCAGAGGGAAGGATGGGACTGGGAGGGTTGGTGAGTAGAGGGAAGGATGGGACTGGGAGGGTTGGTGAGCAGAGGGAAGGATGGGTCTGGGAGGGATGGTGAGTACAGAGTATGGGGAATGGGGGACAAATGAAGTGGGTGAAAGATGGGGGAGGAATTTAGGAGACTGGGTAAGGGAGAGACAGAGGGGGGAATGGGAGTGCTGGAGAGGGAATGAGAGGGAGATGGTCAAAGGGGAGAGAGGAGAAATTGCTGGACATGGATGGATAGATGGATGGAGGGGAGGGCAGGGGAGTTGCTGGACATGGGTGGATAGAGGGGATGGCAGGGGAGAGGAGAGTTGCTGGACATGGATGGAGGGGATGGCAGTGGAGAGAGGAGGGTTGCTGGACATGGGTGGATGGAGGGAGGGGAGGGCAGGGAGAGAATTGTTGGACATGGATGGAAGGGAAGACAGGAAGGAGATAGAAGAAATTCTGGACATGGATGGAGGGGAGGGAAGACAGAGGAAGGAGATGCACATGGATGGCGGGGAAGGGAGAAAGAAGAAATGCTGACATGGATGGAGGGGAGGGAAGAGAGAGGAAGGAGATGATATGAGGGAAAAGGAAGAGAAAGGAAAAACTGCACATGGATGGAGAAAATAGGCAGAAGCTGGATCCACTGGACAGTCAAGTCTGCGGAGGACCCAGCTTTTACTTACGGATGTAGAGCAAGAAATGAAGAAGAAAGGAGGAAAGTAAAGAAATAAATGGAAAGGAAGCCCTGGAAACGGAGTTAAGAGGACAGATAGCAGCAGAATCAGATACTGGGCCAGCATGATAAGAAAAACAAAGTCACCAGACAACAAAGGTAGAAAAAAATCATTTTATTTTCATTATAGTGTTTGGAATATGTCCACTTTGAGAATCAGGTGCTCAACATTAAAAGTTTATATTTATTTATTTACTTATTTATGGCATTTTATCCCACATTAAACATGAATTAGATTTGAACCTGGGATCATTTAATTTTATTTTTCCTGGCAAGAGTAATGCATTGCCTCCCCCCGCCCCCCAGGCTCTCTCTCCGGCTATAGCCAGCTCTGCAAATTTGAGGGGAGGTGGGGGGGCGCAGAGGTGGACCGGGGAGAGAGCCTGTTGTTAAACATTTACCAGCAAACCACTGTCTAGTGCCCACCCATCCAACCTGTTGGCCCACCCAAAAATTGACTTCTGGCTACGCCACTGGTCCAGCAACCCTCCTCTCCCCCCGCACTCCATCCATCCATGTCCAGCAACCCTTTTCTCTCCCCTGCCCTCCATCCACCCATGCCCAGCAACCCTCCTCTCCCCTCTAGCCACCCATGTCCAGCAACCTTCCTCTCCCCTGCCCTACTACTACTACTACTGTTTAACATTTCTAAAGTGCTACCAGGGTTACGCAGCGCTGTACAATTTAACAAAGAAGGACAGTCCCTGCTCAAAGGAGCTTACAATCTAAAGGACAAAAAGTGCAATCAAATTGGGGGCAGTCTAGATTTCCTGGATACAGGTACAATGGTTAGGTGCCGAAAGCGACATTGAAGAGGTGGGCTTTGAGCGGAAGGTGACTGTTTGAAAAACACAATTTGGCAGGCAATCATCAAGCAATGGTAGTCTTAGAAGCAGTTTCACATTTCCTGGGACTAGCAAAGAGGGTGAATAATATATCAGACCTTCAAAATTCATTAGTAACCTCTAGATCACCCATTATGGCCCGACAGACATCCAGCAATCTCAAGGAATTAGTCCCTCTTGTCAAAATGAAGGGAGAATCAAAGGCTGATTTAAGTGGAACTGACAGACCAAAACTTTGGAAGAAAGGACACAACAGTAGAGTTTACAGTTTATTACAAATTTGATATACCGCCCATCATTTATATCTGAGCATTTACAATAAAAACAAAAAGAAAACCAAAAAAGTTACATAATGCAAAAATAAAGTAATTAAGCTATCAAAAACAATATAAAGTAAAATAAAAATAAAATTGGAGTTTGCCATTGCATCAGTCCAGCAGCAGCCCATTAAATGTAATGAAAGGCAGACTGAAAAAAAGAATGCCTTAAGGCCCTTCCTGAACCTAATCATATAAGATTCAAAACATAATTGATACTTCAACCTCTGTAAAATGAAGAAAGGGATCCTTACAAAAAAGAGCTTGATCTCCGATACTTTTCTAGCCAAAGCCATAGTCAAGAGAAACACCCCTCCCCCCCGATATTCAACAGCATTTAACCAGCCAGGATCAGCACCTGTCCACTGTCTTTAGCTCAAGATCCTTTAGCTTAACTCTCCTAAGAGGCTCAAAGGGTGTTCTCTGCAGTGCTTCAAGGACCAAATTAATATTCCACTCTGGACAACCAGTCAAAATTGAAGTTTCAAGTGGTTAACCTCTTTCAAAAACTGGAAATCAAGGGATGCACTCCCAAGGATGAGTCCCAGTGGCATAGCCACAGGTGGGCCAGGGCCCACCCACTTAGGGCTCAGACCCATCCAACAGTAGCACATGGTAATGAAAATGCTGCTCTCCACAAAACTGTCACCTTTGCATGCTCGGTTTTCAGCGCATGCCTGCTGCAGACTACCAAGGTGGAGACTGGAGAGAAGCATTTTCCCACCAGCTGAGATATTTTTTTGATGTGGGGGTGGGGGAGAGAACATTTGGTGCCCACCCACTTCTTACCTAGGCCCACCCAAAATCTGCTGTCTGGCTATGCCCCTGATGAGTCCTGCAGGTGTCCTCAAACCAGCAAGAGCTGCTACATGGACCCTCAGGGATTTCAAGGCCAGGTTTTAAAATCACCCTGGAGGAAGACCAGAATATTAGCTAACAAAGATGGAAAAGGAAAGATAGCCCTTTTAAAAACCATGCCTCAAATACTCTCTAAAGTCTTATATACGAACATTTTGTAGCCTGAAGTAAGGTTGTAATAACTTTGGTATACCTTTCCTCCTCAATCTTGACATTTCAGAGCTAAGTCACAAGACCAAAAGAAGACGATCTTAAGAGAAAACCCTTGTGAAGAAGAAGATACAGTGGTCAATACACCTGAAGGTGAATCAGGTCTATATACCAGTGTCTCCTGGGCCAATCTGGAGCCATCAAAGCACTCTACCTACCACTGGCATTGCCCTCCATTCTGTCCCCTGCCCCCCTCCATCCATAACCAACGTGATTCTCTTCTCCCCTGCCTCCATCCATCTTTAATGTACCTCCGTCCCAGCACCGGCCGCGTCATTTTGAAGCTTGCCCTGCCCGTCTCTGTTCTTCTCTCCCTTCGTTCCGCAGAGTCCCGCCTTCTGACATCATTTCCTCCAGGACGCGACTCTAAGGGAACGAACTCAGAGTCCCGCCCTGGAGGAAATGATGTCAGAAGGCGGGACTCTGCGGAACGAAGGGCAAGAAGAATAGAGACGGGCAGGGCGGGCTTCGAAATGACGCAGCCGGCGCTGGGACGGAGGTACATTAAAGATTAAAAACCCCAAGGGCGGCGCGGGGCAGATAGTAAGGAAGGGAAGGGGAGACTCACGGCGCCGCTCGCCCAACCCCCCCCCCCCCCCCCCCCGGACGCCTAACCCTTTCCTGCTTCGGCTGGGGAGGCTTAGCCTCCCCAAGCCTCTTATACCGGGCGCCTATGTTTGGAGTCTGTTTGTGCTGTCCATTCATTGTTGTATATCTGTTGCCAGAATGTTTTCATGTCTACTTGACCTCTTGTGCTGTAGGATGTGTGTTCTTGTATTTGGTGTAATCCCTTCTTCCGCCAGTGTAGGGATAAATTTTAATTTGTAGTGATCAGTCCAGGGTGTTTCTGTCCATTTAATATCTGTTATTATTAGGTTCTGGTCTGTTGAAAGTTTGTGTGAGATAAGATCAATTGGGTGCCCTTTGACGTGGGTTGCTTGCATTTGTGGCCATTTGAGATCCCAATAGGTGGCGAAATTCCTTACATTCTCGTGCGTTGATTGAGTTTGGGTCTTGTAAGTGAAGGTTGTGTTTTGTAGTTGAGAAACCCAAAGGTGGTGCCCGTTGACCTTCTCAATTACAAAACACAATGCAAGGCAGATTACATAAAAGAAAAAGGGTTTAAGGTCGTCAGATTTTGGGAATATGAGTGGGACAGTTTGGTTAAAACGGATAGGAAATGTGTGATCTTTCTTTCTGTGCAGAGCTGCATTATCTGAACCTTTAGTTCCACGACATGCCCTTTTTGGAGGCAAGACGAATGCCTAATGCCTGTAACTATCAGGTTAATCTGGGAGAGAAAATACCCTATTATGATTTTAGCAGCCTTTTGTCAATAAAAATAAAGAATATCCAATCGGTCACTCCCAAATCACCTATGAAAATTTCAGCTCCCTCTGATTATTTCGGACTTGTGAAAGTCAAGGTGTTCTCGCATGGACTCTTTTTCCCCATACTGCCTGTTAGGCTGCACTGTAAACTGTTTCCATTGTGTCACACATATGCCGTAACAGGTCAGCGTCAGAAATGCGCCCATGATGATAGCAAGAGAGCCCTGCTGGGGACGTGGTGTACTGTAGAATTGGAAATGGCTGTTGCTAAAGGGTACACAGGGTAGGTGAAATCTACGAGGTCTGGCATTTTGAACACATATCTATATAACTCTTTGCAGAATATATAAACATGCATCGTTGTCAAAAGCAGGAAGCCAGGATTTCCTCAGTGGTGTACTGATGCAGAACAACAAAACAGGTAAATAGAAGATGATTTCTATCAGAAAGATGTGCTTTTACAACCATGAACCCTGCAACACAACAAATTGCAAAGCTGTTTTGGTCGAAGAAGAAATCTACATACCACAAACATTGTGAAAGACCCCAATGAGCTATATATGTACCTGTTTTCCCCATATGCACCATGTCATCTTGTGATCTTATAGACGATAATGCGGCTTGCATCACCTAGAAGTGCGCAAAGGAATTTTGTGCACCGCATGGTAACTAACATCTTCATAGCCTCTTTTACAACTGTGCATTCCTGGCTAGAGCTGTACAGGGTTCTTGCCACTTTACAAAATTTTGGTGGTTTTGACAGCCTCTTTCTATACATTGCGGAGTTCAGCAGTTTCCAAACATTTAGGTTCCAGGTTACTGCAGTTCTGATCTAGCACCGACTCAAATAACTATCCTTTTTTTTTTTTTTTTTTTTGAGTGTACGACTCCCATCAAAACACAACCCTGTGTCAGCTCTTGTGCAGGAGTAGTGCCTAATAAAGATCTACCTATCTGGCTGCAAGCATCTATTTGGTTTACCCCCTACTCCTTGATTTGATTGTTCTATACGTAGGGTTCCTTTTTCTTTTTTGGTTTGTTGTAGTGTCCGTTATGATCCAAGGGTGCCACTGGGTGAACAAACCAAAATATCCATCCAGCAAAAAGGGTTAGTGAGAAACAAGGCACAGTGGCTCATTGAATTTTGTATACTTAAAATAATTAAAAGGATCATGTGTGATAACGGGTTTTGATTCAAAATTTTAACACATTGCTTTAGGGGTACTGATTATGTCCACACTTCTTGATTAATATGCTAAAAAAAATTATTTGCATAAGCTTTACTTAACTTTTTTTTTTTAATTGTATGCTTCCTAGATGAATACTGTTAGAGCAAATCTGTTCCTTCTCTGTAACTTTCCCTGTCAATAAAATATATGTTTTTATTCACATGTTCTTCCCTAGTTTTGTCATGTGTACTGGTGGGGAGGGGGCGGTTTATACATATGGTGAGGAGAGAAAGGGTACAGTGTAATGTTAGCCAGCACCTTACCTTTTTTAAAGTAGCCAAACTGGCAAACATTGGATTGTCCTATTTTAGAGTCTTTCATTCAAGGGTGAACATATCCACATTTCCAGTGCATGGGAACTAGACCTTGTTCTAAACTTGAACTTACCATCTGGTGAATGAAAGGAATCAACAAGGTGGTCGGACATTTTATGAAAACTGAAGGCAAAAGATTGTGTGGTGCAGTAGTAGGTTTTACACTGGAAACGAGTCTCGATAAAGTAGAGCAAGATGGGATATTGAAGTTCAAAACAGTACTACCCAAAGAGCTATTTGCCCTTGGGGGTTAATGGAATAGGTGTAGTTGATGGTGTATGGCTCTTAGGCAAGGAAGCCTGGAGCAATAAAGATTTTAGTAGAGAAATATGTGGCCAAATCATCCGCTGATATGTATGAATCAGAAATAGTAGAAGTCTCAGTAGGTGTAGCAAGAGAATGCATTATCATATAAAGTCATGCAGAATGTGGGGTGGTAAGGATCTGGTTAGAATAATATTCCTTCTTAGCATTATGAATTGAAAGCTTGTATAATTTTGATATGGATATGTTCAATGCTTGTGCCACTGTTGTTCTCTGTGTCGCAGTTGGTGTTTCAGAAGAAGGTGCACTTGATTAAATCGCGGATTGATCTTATGTTTAGTCAAAAGGTTTAGTGAGAGGAGACAGTTTGTTATATATCTGGGAAAGAGCTGAGTTCTAAGTTGATGATATTTCTTCCAATGTGCAAATATTAAAGGTATCTTCTGAAAGGGTAAGGGCGGGCAAGTTTTCTTCTGTCATCTGGGTGAAATCCAGATGATACAATTTAGTATGGGAAGGTATGGAAGCTTGGAAATTTTTCAGTGAAATAGTTAAAAGAAAATGATCTGACTAAGGGATTGGCATAGGATGTGTAGTGAATAAGTTAGCAGAATGCACCTGTGGAACAAGCAGAGCATCCAAAGTGTGGGTTGCAACATGAGTAGATTGTATCACAGGAAGCATAAAATCTGTGAATTCTTGACTATGTGTAGCAGAGATGTCATGTAAATGAATATTGAAATCTCAAGTACAATTGGATATTTATATGAAAGACAATGTGAAGTCAGAGGGGATTACAAATATTGGAAGGAATATAATAAAATAGGTGGGGGTAAATAAACTAAAAGAAAATCAGTTGGGGAGTCTACAAGCAAGCAAAAAGGCTGTTGATTCTATTGGAGGACTTTGAGGTAAGAAGATAGAACAGATTTTCAAATTGGATCTATGGAGAATAGCAGCAACAATGCCCCTTCAGTCTTTCCTGACAGTATTTAGATAGAAATAACCTGCTGGGGACATTTGAGATATATGTATGCTACTTCTGAATCCAGAAGCCATGTTTCCGTTAAACATAAAATATCCAAATTCTTGGATTCATTAAGGTCTTTTAAAAGGAACTGTTTCCTTGTATTTAGAAGGCCAATGTGATAAGTTGGCCTACTAGAACTAAATTGGGGTTGGAAGAGAGGAGGAGTAGCCTAATGGTTAGTGCAGCGGGCTTTGATCCTGGCAACCTGGTTCAATTCCCACTGCAGCTCCTTGTGACCTTGGGCAAGTCACCAAGCCCTCTAGGGCAGTAAAGGTACCTGCATGTAATATGTACAGCGCTGCATATATCTAGTAGCACTATAGAAATGATTAGTAGTAGTAGGGGAACAATAGAATAGAATATAATAATCTTACCTGAGTAGCAGTAGTACAGTGCCTTCTAATTGGTCTATGGCCTTAGTGAATAGGGATAGAAGAAGCTGTATTCATGGAAGAGAAGCAAAATAGAGTGATGATCTAAAGAAAGAGATCAGTCCAGAGCTCATACCAAAACATAATGGATGACGTGATAGAGGGCCATAAGTACTGTCTGAAGTTGCGCCTGAAGGAGTGCACTAAGGAGCACAATCTGCTCCTTATGTGTGCTTTTTCAGCACAAATCACTAAAGGTGACTAAAATTTTAAAGAGCCTATGTACTATGTCACTTCCAGATTGGGTGTATGGGCAAAGCCAGTTTGCAGGACCTTGGAGGGAAGCAAGATATGGGGGGAAATGGCTCTCAGTCCCACTGCTTTTGTTGCTACTGTGTGCATTAACTACCTGGGTTTGGTGAGGAGGGCCGGCTTCTGGGCAGGAAGAATAAGTAACCATTAAGAGGGAGGGGGTACTTGAAGCCCATCCAAGGACTACAGAATGAGATTTGGGAGCTCTAAGACCACTGGAAATGAGAATGAGGATCACTGCAGTGAGAGAGACAGAGCTTGTTAGTGTGTATGTGAGTTGGGGGAGGAAGAGGCCATACCCTCCACAGTTCCTTTTCTTTTTATCTACAAATTTAAACCTGCAGAGGCATTCCAGGGGATATAGTTTGGATTATGCACCTTCTTTTGGATTTTCAAACCAGGGGCGTAGCCAGACAACAGATTTTTGATGGGCCTAGGCAAGAATTGGGTGGGCACCAAGTGTTGGCCCCCCCCCCCCCCCACCTCCCAAAAAAAAATAAATCTCAGCTGGTGGGAAAACGCTTCTTTCCACCTTGGCAGCAGGAATGCACTGAAAACTGAGCAGGTGCTGGTGTCATGGAGAGTAGCGTTTTCGTTACCATCAGGGGAAAATCTTCAGCTGGCAGAGCTTGGGATTCCCACCAGTTACCACTAAACATATGCTACTGTTGGGTGGGCCTGAGCCATACACCTGTGGCTATGCCACTGTTTCAAACGCATGCATATAAAATGTGTATACTAAATGGAAGGTATAGAGGGCAATGACAAACTACTCCTCTATATCTGTGCCAAGAAACCACAAGGAGAAAAGTTAGTGAGGAGTCACCTCTAACTTGACACATCTGGATCTGGAAATAGGTATGAATTGATGTTTGATTGATTTGGATTATTGATTTACTGCCTTTTTGAAGACATTCACCCAAGACAGTGTACAGCAAAAACTAAGTTGAACATAGGCAATAGACAATAGAAGTTCTGAGAGAAGAGGACATTTCTCTGGTAAGTGAACACTACTTTGCTTGTGCTTTGGGAACTTAAAGATTGGGGTTTAAAGGAGGAATTGTAGGTTAGTGTTAGGCAAACTTAAAAAGCAAATTTCAACAGCTAACAGAAAACAGCTAATCTCCATAGTCTTTTCCACTTAGTTTTAAAAGCCTTGTACCACAGCATTAGCAGATAGAATCTAACAGCCACTGCAGGATCTAATTTAGTATTAAGGGTGAATAAAAAGAGAGCGAGAGGGGGAAAAGCAAGCAGGGCCTAGTTTAGAGGAATAAAAAGAGAGAGAGAGAGAAAAGCAAGCACCATTAACTAGTTGCCATAGTGTATAAACCCCTTCCCCACAGTTTTAAACTGAACTTTTCTCTAGAAATAGGCATTTTCCACATAGTTTTAAACTGAAACTTTTCTAGAGGTAGGAACTCCTTTGTTCTAAACGGCAGTTATTTTTCTTTTCCTTGGCTGCTGGCTGCTGGAGAGTTAGCTCATCCAGTGACCTAGTTTTAAACTGAAACCTTTTCTAGAAGTAGGAACTCCTTTGTTCTAAACGGCAGTTATTTTTTCTTTTCCTTGGCTGCTGGAGAGTTAGCTCATCCAGTGACCTAGTTTTAAACTGAAACCTTTTCTAGAGGTAGGAACTCCTTTGTTCTAAACGGCAGTTATTTTTCTTTTCCTTGGCTGCTGGAGAGTTAGCTCATCCAGTGACCTCAATTAAGTGATAATTAAGGTGTAGGGGAAGTAGAATACTTGCATAGGTTGCTCAAAAGAGGCCCCTTAGATTCAAAAGTATATAAAGAGGGAAGATCCCACTGAACTTTCTTTCTGAGAAGTTCTGAGAGAAGAGGACATTTCTCTGGTAAGTGAACACTACTTTGCTTGTGCTTTGGGAACTTAAAGATTGGGGTTTAAAGGAGGAATTGTAGGTTAGTGTTAGGCAAACTTAAAAAGCAAATTTCAACAGCTAACAGAAAACAGCTAATCTCCATAGTCTTTTCCACTTAGTTTTAAAAGCCTTGTACCACAGCATTAACAGATAGAATCTAACAGCCACTGCAGGATCTAATTTAGTATTCCCACCCACCCCTAGGACAACTCCTCATTTATAGTCAGTTATTGTAATTAGGGTAACAAGCAAGGAGTGCTCTTATAGAGTTTTAAATACATTTCATTACCATCTAAGAAGGAAATACTAAAATCATACAATACACTATATAAAGTAAAAGACACTTTTATATTAGGCTAATATCCTTAATACTGTAGCAAGTTTTAAAATATTGGAAAACTCAAAAACACTAAGATGGAGTCAGCAGTCCAGCAGCGAGAGGGGTGCTATCCAGTCTTTTGCATTGAGTGTCACATGTATGATTATCTCCCAGTTGGTGAGATGTCATATGTTTGCGCCCGATGCAAAGAGCTCCTAGCTCTTAGAGAACATGTCCGTTTTCTTGAGGCTAGAGTAGCAGACTTGGTGGAGCTGAGGGAGACAGAGAGGTACATAGAGGAGACCTACAGGGATGTTGTAGAGAGGTCCCACCTCCAGTCTAGTAGCCCTTGTGCTACCTTGGAGGAGGGAGGTCTCCTAGAAGGAGAGCATCACCCTGGTGAAGTAGGAAGTACTCCTGTAGCCAGGACCTGCCCACCAGGGGATGTACTATCCTCTCGCACTGAGGATATGTCTCCAAGTGCTGCCCAGGAGGGAAAGGTTAGGACAGCTGTTGTAGTTGGTGATTCGATCATTAGGCATATAGATAGCTGGGTGGCTGGTGGACGTGAGGATCGCCTGGTGACTTGCCTGCCTGGTGCGAAGGTGGCGGACCTCACGCATCACCTAGATAGGATTTTAGATAGTGCTGGGGAGGAGTCCGCTGTCTTGGTACATGTGGGTACCAATGACATAGGAAAATGTGGGAGAGAGGTTCTGGAAGCCAAATTTAGGCTCTTAGGTAGAAAGCTCAAATCCAGATCCTCTAGGGTAGCATTTTCTGAAATGTTACCTGTTCCACGTGCAGGGCCCAAGAGACAGGCAGAGCTCCAGAGTCTCAATGCGTGGATAAGACGATGGTGCAGGGAGGAGGGTTTTAGATTTGTTAGGAACTGGGCAACATTCTGGGGAAGGGGGAGCCTATTCCGAAAGGATGGGCTCCACCTTAACCAGGGTGGGACCAGGCTGCTGGCGTCGGCATTTAAAAAGGAGATAGAGCAGCTTTTAAACTAGAAATGGGGGGAAGGCCGACAGTCGCTCAAAAGCTCATGGTTCAGGAAAAGGTATCTTGCAAAGATACCTCACAAACAGGGAAGATAGGGTTTCTGGATAGTGAGGTTGCACAACAGACCGTGGTAGGCCAGGTGCCCTTAAATACAACTAAAGATCAGACAAAAGATGTCAAATCAATAGTGTCAGGTACTAAGCATCATGCAAATAAGAACAACAAACATACTCTGAAATGTCTATATGCAAATGCTAGGAGTCTAAGAAATAAGATGGGAGAGTTGGAATATATTACACTAAATGAAAAATTGGATATAATAGGCATTACTGAGACCTGGTGGAAGGAGGATAACCAGTGGGACACTGTCATACCGGGGTACAAAGTATATCGTAATGATAGGGTAGACTGGACTGGTGGAGGGGTAGCATTGTATATTAAAGAGAGCCTTGACTCAGATAGATTACAAATTCAGCAGGACACAAATCACACCTTTGAATCACTGTGGGTTGAAATTCCATGTATAAAAGGGAAAAAAATGGTGATAGGAGTGTACTACCGTCCACCTCGCCAGGATGAGCAGGTAGACACAGAAATGATAAAAGAAATCAGAGACGCGAACAAAATGGGCAATGTGATAATAATGGGTGACTTCAATTATCCAAATATAGACTGGGTATATGTAACATCGGGACACGCTACAGAGATACAATTCCTTGATGAAATCAAGGACAGCTTTATGGAGCAACTGGTGCAGGAGCCGACGAGAGAAGGAAAAATTCTAGACTTGGTCCTTAGTGGAGCGCATGATCTGGTGAGGGACGTTATGGTACTGGGGCCACTTGATAACAGTGACCATAATATGATCAGTTTTGACATCAACCTTGAAGTAACTGTACACAGAAAGTCAAATACGTTAGCGTTTAACTTTAAAAAAGGACACTATGATAAAATGAGAAGAACGGTTAAAAAAAAAACTTAGGGGGGCAACTGAGAGAGTAAAAACTGTACAACAGGCGTGGACGCTGTTCAAAAATACCATCCTGGAGGCCCAGGCCATACATATTCCGCGAATTAGAAAAGAAAGACAGAAGTCCAAAAGACACCTGGCCTGTTTGAAAAGTGAGGTGAAGGAAGCTATTAGGGCTAAAAGAAACGCCTTCAGAAAATGGAAGAAGGAACCGTCTGAAAATAACAAGAAACAGCATAAGGAGTGTCAAAGCAAATGCAAGGCGCAGATTAAGAAGGCCAAGAGGGAGTATGAAAAAAAGATAGCATTAGAGGCAAAAAAACATAGTAAAAAATTTTTTCGGTATATTAAAAGCAGGAAGCCGGCAAAAGAATTGGTTGGGCCGCTGGATGACCGAGGGGTAAAGGGGGCGATCAAGCAAATCTCCTGGACCGGATGGTATTCATCCTAGAGTACTGATAGAACTGAAAAACGAGCTTGCGGAGCTACTGCTAGTGAAATGCAACTTATCCTTAAAATCGAGCGTGGTACCGGAAGATTGGAGGGTGGCCAATGTAACGCCCATTTTTAAAAAAGGCTCCAGGGGAGATCTGGGAAATTATAGACCGGTGAGTCTGACGTCGGTGCCGGGGAAAATGGTAGAGGCTATTATCAAAAACAAAATTACAGAGCACATCCGAGGACATGGATTACTGAGACCAAGTCAGCATGGCTTTTGTGTGGGGAAATCTTGCCTGACCAATTTACTTCAATTCTTTGAAGGAGTGAACAAACATGTGGACAAAGGGGAGTCGGTTGATATTGTGTATCTGGATTTTCAAAAGGCGTTTGACAAGGTACCTCATGAAAGGCTACAGAGGAAATTGGAGGGTCATGGGATAGGAGGAAATGTCCTATTGTGGATTAAAAACTGGTTGAAGGATAGGAAACAGAGAGTGGGGTTAAATGGGCAGTATTCACAATGGAGAAGGGTAGTTAGTGGGGTTCCTCAGGGGTCCGTGCTAGGACCGCTGCTTTTTAATATATTTATAAATGATTTAGAGATGGGAGTAACTAGCGAGGTAATTAAATTTGCTGATGACACAAAGTTATTCAAAGTCGTTAAATCGCGACAGGATTGTGAAAAATTACAAGAGGACCTTACGAGACTGGGAGACTGGGCGGCTAAATGGCAGATGATGTTTAATGTGAGCAAGTGCAAGGTGATGCATGTGGGAAAAAAGAACCCGAATTATAGCTACGTCATACAAGGTTCCACGTTAGGAGTTACGGACCAAGAAAGGGATCTGGGTGTCGTCGTCGATAACACACTGAAACCTTCTGCTCAGTGTGCTGCTGCGGCTAAGAAAGCGAATACAATGTTGGGTATTATCAGGAAAGGTATGGAAAACAGGTGTGAGGATGTTATAATGCCGTTGTATCGCTCCATGGTGCGACCGCACCTTGAGTATTGTGTTCAATTCTGGTCGCCGCATCTCAAGAAAGATATAGTAGAATTGGAAAAGGTGCAGCGAAGGGCGACTAAAATGATAGCGGGGATGGGACGACTTCTCTATGAAGAAAGACTAAGGAGGCTAGGGCTATTCAGCTTGGAGAAGAGACGGCTGAGGGGAGACATGATAGAGGTATATAAAATAATGAGTGGAGTGGAACAGGTGGATGTGAAGCGTCTGTTCATGCTTTCCAAAAATACTAGGACTAGGGGGCATGCGATGAAACTACAGTGTAGTAAATTTAAAACAAATCAGAGAAAATTTTTCTTCACCCAACGTGTAATTAAACTCTGGAATTCGTTGCCGGAGAAAGTGGTGAAGGCGGTTAGCTTAGCAGAGTTTAAAAAGGGGTTGGACGGTTTCCTAAAGGACAAGTCCATAAACCGCTACTAAACGGACTTGGAAAACTCCAAAATTCCAGGAATAACATGTATAGAATGTTTGTACGTTTGGGAAGCTTGCCAGGTGCCCTTGGCCTGGATTGGCCGCTGTCGTGGACAGGATGCTGGGCTCGATGGACCCTTGGTCTTTCCCAGTATGGCATTACTTATGTACTTATGTACTTATAAAGCAGTAAACATATTCAAATAGTTATATACATTATTGTATAGTATGCTATTTATTTATTTATTAGGTCTTATTTGCCGCCTTTTTGAAGGAATTCACTCATAATGTTAACACAGTACATGTAGGGGCAAAACTGCTGCCTGTATAACTATACGAGAGCTTGGTAACAATCACAATATCAGATACTTCAAGCCGTGCATCAAAACAGGATTGTCTGTGGACAGGTTGCCCAGTGCAATCACCTGACAACATTCTTGGTCTGTGACGTATCCAAAGTCAGTGACTCAACTACTTTGAAACCTGGGCCTGGAGATTGAATCAAGACCACATCACTGGATTGGGTGGAGCATGAGATCCAGGAGTTGCAATTTGCTGATATATCATGACTTTACAATAATTCCCCGGGTCAGAATATCCAGAACATGAGGAGGAGCTGGCCAGTTTCAAGGACCTCTGCCTCCACCAGAACTGTATAAAAAAGTACTGGAAACTAAGGAAGGGGAAGGTGTTTTTTCCTTCTGACCTGAGGTAACATCACTCAGGCCAACTATCCACTCTGCCTGCATCTAGCTGTTCATGTGGAGCCCTCATCAACATCAAGGTTGTATTATACCATCTCTGTTATTGCTAAAGGGTAATGATAGGAGGCCTGCTTCTAGGCCTAACATAGGGTTTCATGTACATTCACTCTGGCTTATTCTCTGATAAGAACATTTGTCTTTCATTTTTTGGAGTTACATTGCATTTGCATATCTATATAAATAAAATCCCCCCTCAAACGTCTGAAGCTCACTCCGTGGCAGTGAAGTACTGAACTCCTGTACTCTGTGTAGGCTAGGCTATGTGGACTACTCACCCTCACTCATAGACCCGCCCTCAGCCACGCCCCATCTGCACATAAAAAGCAACCTCAACGTTCTAAACTTTGTGGCTTCAGGGTTCGTAAGTTCGAAGCTCTGTAACCACTTTTACAAACCATCTAACTCTGCCCCGCCCTCACGTCAAAACGTTATGACGTCGGGGGGCGGGTCATAATGAACACAACTACACTAAGCTACTCAAGCCCATTGCTTCATCTGTGTTTAAACGAGGCACGCGTGCCCCCCCCCCCAAAATCCAACCTCCCTCTCTCTCACATGCCCGTGCACATCACCCCCCCTCCAAAAACGCCAAACCACTCCCATGCCTCCACCCGCCCAACGCCCCTCCGCTCCCCGACATACGCTCCACCCATCCCCAGTACGTGCACGTCAGCTCCCCCTCCAAAATCACCAGCCCCCCTCTACTACCCTCCCCTCCTCTTACTGCAGTCCCAGCCGCAGAACTGAAGGGCAACGTACTTCGGAGATTCTGCTGCCTTCCGTTCTGTTTGCTATGAGCTCTGTGCTCTGATTGGCTGGTCCCGACCTCAAGGGCGGGAACAGCCAATCAGGGCACACAGCTCATAGCGAACACAATGGATTAAGGCACCAGAATCTCCGAACTACCTTGCCCTTCACTTCTACGGCTGGGACACCGGTAACAGGAGGGGAGGGTAGTAGAGGAGGGTTGCCGATTTTGCGGGGGGGGGGGGGGGGCAACGTGCACGTTCCGGGGATGGACGGGGCCTATGTCGGGGGGGGGGGGGGGAGCAGAGGACCTTGCTAGCGCCCGTTTCATTTGTCCCTGAAACGGGCCTTCATTACTAGTAATTTAATATAAATTCTAGTTTCTCATGTTTTCACTTTTCAGTTTCAATTGCTTGTAAATAAACAGCCTTTATTTTTTAAGCCAGTCCTCGGGAACTACCTAGCTGGTCAAGTTTTCAGGATACCCACAATGAATTTGCATAGAATGAAGGTAGTGCATGCAAATTCACCTCATGCATATTCATTATGGGTATCCTGAAAACATGACTGGCTAAAGGTGTCCCAAGGATTAAGAACTTTTTATGTTCCACCTCTGCTTACACCCTGAGCAGTCTATTAAGATGTTTTAATGTGTATTGTGTTGACATTGTAAGTAGCATACTGTGCAATAATGTGTATTGTTGTTTGATGCCTACGAACAAGGGGAACTGGATTCGATTCCCACTGCAGCTCCTTGTGACTCTGGGTAGGTGCATAATAAGTACCTATATATATTATGTAAACCACTTCTATTGTAACCACAGAAAGGTGGTATATCAAATCCCATTCACTTTCCCTATCCCTTTATACTGAATGTTTTTCCAATGTGAGTGACTGCGTGGTCCTGTGATACGTGCTGGCATAGTATACAACTTGGTATAGTGAAGGGGCATGTGCCATTCTCTTCTTTTTGAGGTTCTGTTGGGAGTTTGCTTTTCAAAGATTTTTGCTTCAGATTGGGTGGTTGTCAGAAGGCCTGCATTGAGAATATCTCTGTAGTGATTCATCCTCCTAGAGTAGTGTCTGTAGATCTTTTTGATTTTTCTCAGTTTTTCAAGCACACTACAAGGGGGACACTCTCTGTGGTTTTCTTTTCTTTGTACTGCAGTAGGTTTTCCATGTGTATTTGAAGGGAAGAGGCATAAGGCGGTCAGTGACTCAACTATTGGGGGAGGCTAAGGTGGATAGGGCAAAGGCTCTCCCTAGCTTGATTGGTTGGTTAAAAGAATCATTCACAATCACATGAGAGTGACTGCTTCCCAGCTTGGCATGAACTGTAGCTCCTTAGTTTAATCTGTAGCCAGGAAGGATTGGGAAGAGCATAAAGTTAACTGGGTAGTAGAATTCAAGGTTACAAAAGGAACAGTAGTGCCATAAATTGTCATTGAGGTAGAGAAGGGTATGAGAGTATTTTATGCATGGTGGAAATAGTCGAAGCATGTGATACTTATGATATTCCATGTTGAAGGGACAGAGGGTGGGATGGTGTGTCTGCATTATCCTGTTGACAAGGAGAACATCTGTTATAAATAAGCAACTATGCTTTCTCCATAGAACAAGATAATACAGACACACTTGGTGATTCCCAAGCTGTGAGGGTTGCTGTGTAAGTCCAAGTCTCCAGTGGAGCAACCCAAGAGAATCTGGAATAGGTGGAGGGAGTTTATGAAGACAATTGCTGTAGGATAGCTTGACCAAATTTAGTATCAGTAAGGGAGGCAAGATCTAAATAGTAATGCTAGCTGAAAGTATGCGGCATGGCCACTTTGCAGATATCTAAAAAGGATACACCTTTTATGTGAGCTGTAGAAGTAGCCATTATATACATAGAATGAGCCACAATGGTTGTTGGCAGTGGCTGGTTCACTTGTTGGTTACAGAACGTTATACAGTCTGCAATCCAGCTGGATAAAGTTTATTTGGTTAATGGTAAGCGAAGAGATTTTTGGTGGAAGGAAAGGAAAAGCTGTGAAGATTGTCTATGTGGTTTTGTTCTGTTTAGGTAATAGAGAAGAGCTCTTTGACAATCCAGTTTTTGGAGAGATGCTTCTGCTGAGGAAGAATGAAGGTTTGGAAAGAAAACTGGCAAAACAATATCCTGATTAAGGTAAAAAGGGTGACAACTTTTGGCAAAAATTTAGGGTAAGTTCGAAGCATAACTTTGGAGGGGAAAAAATCTGATATATGGAGGATAGTGCATTAAAGATTGGAGTTCACTGACTGTTCTGGCTGATGTGCTTGCTATGAGGAACAAGGTTTTCCATGTAAGAAACTGCAGGGAAGAAGAACCCAAAGGTTCAAATAGTGGATTTAGTAGTTGAGTTAAAACTAGATTCAAATCCCAAGAAGGAGGTGGAGGTTTTAATGGTGGATAGAGGTGAATAAGTCCTTTGAGGAAATGTTTGACCATGGGATGGGAAGATAGTGGTGTGAATCAAGTTTCAGAAGTTTGGTCTGGAATTGCTGCAAGATGTACTGTAATGGATGATGGGTTTAATCCTGTGTTAGAGAGAAAGAGAGTGAGTAAATAAAACAAAAGAAAGTGAATAGAGATTGAAGTAGGATTGTAGTCACGTTGTGGACACCAAATGGTAAATCTCTTCCAGTTAAGAAAGTATGATTTCTGGTAAGATGGTTTATTGGCAGCAGTGCATGACCCTGCATTTTTTGGGATTAAACCTTAGTTGCCAAATATCGGTCCATTCCTCCAGCTTCATAGGTCCTTCCTCATGTCATTCACACCCTCTAGGGTTTCCACCCTGTTGCAGAGTTTGGCATCATCTGCAAAGAGACAAACCTTACCAGACAGCCCTTCCGCAATATCGCTCACAAAGACGGTACTCCACTGACAACATCCTTTTCTTCAGAGCAAGCTCCATTTACCACTACCCTCTGTCTCCTTCCATTCAACCAATTTTTAACCCAATCAGTTACTCTAGGTCCCATACCCAGGGCACTCAATTTATTTATCAGTTGCCTGTGTTGAACCGTGTCAAAGGCTTTGCTGAAATCCAAGTATACCACATCAAGTGCCCCTCCCACGTCCAGCTGTTTGGTCACCCAGTTGAAGAAGACAGATTACTTGCTTTTGTGTTTTAGATCATTGTCTTGCTACATAACCCAATCATGCTTCAGCTCCAGCTCACAGACAAATGACTGGACATTCTCCTTAATTTTATTTTATTTATTTTAGTTACATTTGTACCCCGCACTTTCCCACTCATGGCAGGATTAAGAATCATCCAGGTGTGTTTGTGGAATTGTAAGATGAGCATTAATGTTATTCTTTGATAGCAGCATTTTCCAGCGCCATGCTGCTCTCCTGTGAATCCCTTTTTTGCCCAAAGATAAAGATTTGTTAATCCTAACAACTTCCTACGCCTGGAATAAACTTCCTGAGCCCCTACATCTTGCCCCATCCTTGGCCACCTTTAAATCTATAGAAATGCTAAATAGTAGTAGTAGTAGTAACTTCCATGCTGTTAGGGAGGGGATTTGCCATTCTTCTGGGTTAGAAGATGTGGATGAGCTCCCAGGTAGATGGGTGGAGACGCTGATAATTTCAAGAGCCAAGGAAACCATGGCTGTCAAGGCCAACTCGAAACTGTAAGAATAAAAGTTGCAGTATCTTGAATGACACTGCCTTCGATCTTGGGAATTAGTAGAAAAAGAGGGAAGGCGTATTATAGGCCCTATGTCAAGGAAAGCTGGAAAGGGTCTTTGTGTAGACCAGGATTGTCCAACCTCTGTCCTCGAGGGCCACAATCCAGTCGGGTTTTCAGGATTTCCCAATGAATATGCATGGGATTTATTTGCATGCACTGCCTCTATTAAAAGCAAATAAATCTCATGCATATTCTTTGTAAAAATAGTCTAAACTATCAAACCAATTATAATTTGATTAAATTAAATTCAATATTAATAACATATAGAAACTCCCTATCTACTCATTATAAATACTTTCTTATAACTTGACATTTTAAAAATATTTATTTAAATAATAGTGCTGGTGCTCAATACAGCCCCAAATTGTCCCTCAGAGATAGCGTGGTAAACGATGACAATCACTGCACCTAGGCCTAACACTTTCTCAAAATTATTCAAATACAATGAAATAGAAAGACTTACCTTTGTGTGTCGACTCCGTGGTGACTCCCAATGTTGAAACTTATATCTCTGAGGGTTACAAAATAATCACCTGTGTTGAAATGCTCCTGATGGATATTCATTGGGGAAATCCTGAAAAACTGACCTGGTGTAGGCCAAGGTTAAACACCCCTGGTGTAGACTGAAATTGGAAGGAGGACTGGAACAGAACTTCTGGCATTTGAAGTTATGATCTGATGCAAAAAGATTGACCACCGGTATGCCCCACTGACAGAATATATGTTGCACTGTCAGCAATGCAAGGGACCATTCATGGGGTAAACTGCTCCATTTGTCTGCCAAGGAATAGGAAGGACCTGGAAGGTAAGAAGCTTGGATTGTTGCCTGTAAATGGAGAAGAGTAGAAAGAAAAACAAAAAAGGCAACAGTCTATTTGCTACATAAAAGTCTGTTATAAAAAGTAGACCGATACACATATATAAAAACAAAGAAATAATTTATTCAAACCATGATAAAAGAGGTACCCGACGTGGCCACGTTTCGCCCTCAGACTGCGTCAGGGATAAAACTACAAATAAAAACATAAAAATAGTGATAACATCATCTCAAGTTATGTACATATATATATATATATATATATATATATAAAGTCATAACAGCAAATGATAAAATAAAGTACAATAAATGCATTACACATTCAAAAGTAAAATGGAGGAGGAGATAAGACAAGCCACTTTCCAAACATATAAAAGTGTATAAAACGTTGGATGGATTTAATCAAATCCAATAATGTATCAATACATACCTAAAAATCAGGGGTGATCAACATACCCCTTCAAAGAAAGCCTAAAACAAAATTAAAAAGATATACATTAATCCCATCTTGATCAGCCCATGTATCACAAACTCTACATCTCACCAGTCAGCTCAATTAAAATTCTCATCATATCAACAATTGACTATATTTCATGGTGTAAAGCATTCAATTACTCACTGTTATAAATCTTCTACAAATAGACCACCTAAAACTTTATCAGCCTTTACTATATCACATCATCAAAAGATATGGCTGCATAAATGAAACTAACTTTCAAAAGACCATAACTCATTCTATAGTAAATATACTTATGCATCTGCTTTACTCCATGCTGCCATCTCCCATAACATCACATAGATTAAAGCTGACTACTTGTCAGCACACACTGCTCTGGATCAAAATGCAACAGCAATACTATCTGTGCTGTGGCTTCCCTTTTTTTAAAAAGAGAAAACACTCTATTTCTCCCTCAATCACCAAACAAGCTCATTCTTACTAGATATACTTGTACATCTACTTTACTCCATGCTACCATCTCACAAACATCACATAGATTCAAGCTAGCTACTTACTGTGCTTGTTAACAGACACTGCTCTGGATCAAAGTGCAACAGCATTACCATCTGTGCTGTGGCTTGCTATTTTAAAACCTCATATCCAGGTCAAAGGTCATTACTTACTAAAAAAACGTCAAAAGCTAATACCTTCACATCTCTATGCACTTCCTGTTTACGTAGGGCCAGATGGACGCGGCAGGGGGAGTGGAGCTGCCTGTGAGAATGGCAGCATTGTGCGATGGGCGAAAAACCGATGCAGCTGAGCCTGGGGAGAAGAAGAATTATTTCAGAGCAGGTAGACAACATTGAACGCTGCCTCCCGGATGGCCATACCCAGAGTCGTGGGAAAAGGCAGCGACAGCAGCGAAGGATGTTGGGTGGGCGGGCATGGAGGGAAAATGGCTGAGAGCTGCTGGACATGATGGGAGGGAGAGGAGGAAGGGGCTGGAGAGCTTCTGGACATGGGAGGGAGAGTAGGAAGGGGCTGGAGATCTGCTAGACAAGTGAGCAAGAGGAAGAAGGGACTGGAGGGAAGGGACAGAGCTGCTGGACATGGGAGGGAGAGGAGGAAGGGGCTGGAGATCTGCTGGATAAGGGAGGAAGAGGAAGAAGGGATGGGAGGGAAGGGACAGAGCTGCTAGACACGGGAGGGAGAGGAGGAAGGGGCTGGAGATCTGCTGGACAAGGGAGGAAGAAGGGACTGGAGGAAAGGGGCAGAGCTGCTGGACATGGGAGGGAGAGGAGGAAGGGGCTGGAGAGCTTCTGGACATGGGAGGGAGAGTAGGAAAGGGCTGGAGATCTGCTGGACAAGGGAGGAAGAGGAAGAAGGGACTGGAGGGAAGGGACAGAGCTGCTGGACATGGGAGGGAGAGGAGGAGGGGGCTGGAGAGCTTCTGGACATGGGAGGGAGAGTAGGAAGGGGCTGGAGATCTGCGGGACAAGGGAGGAAGAGGAAGAAGGGACTGGAAGGAAGGGACAGAGCTGCTGGACAAGGGAGGAAGAGGAGGAGGCGACTGGATGGAAGAGAGCTGCTGGACATGGGAGGGAGAGGAGGAAGGGGCTGGAGATCTGCTGGACAAGGGAGGAAGAAGGGACTGGAGGGAAGGGAAAGAGCTGATGGACATGGGAGAAAGAGGGGACTGGATGGAAGGGAGAGAGCTACTGGATGTGGGAAGAGGAAGAGGGGGCTGGAGAGAAAGAGGTGCTGGATGTGGGAAGAAGAGGAGGAGGGGATCTGGATGGAAGGGAGAGAGCTGATGGACGTGGGAGAAAGAGGGGAAGGAGAACTGGAGGGAAGGTAGAGAACTGCTGGTACAGCACAAAGAGGGAGGGAAGGGAAACAGAGATACCAGACCAAGGAGATGAAGGAAAAGGGAACAAATACTAAACCTACAGTGTGAGGGAGGAAGGAAAGGAGGGCGGGCAGGCAGGGAATCAAGCAACCAAACCAGATGCTGGAAAGGGGAGGGAGTGAGAGGGAGAGAAGCTGGATGGGGTAGGATCAGAGAGGGCAGAGATATAATGGCACTGGGGTCAAAGAGAGGGGAGAAGCTGGACAGAGAAATATAGGGACACAGAGTAAGGGAGATACTAAACATGGAGGAAGATAGAGGTACAGAGATGGAAGTAGATGGATAGTGGACATGGAGAGAGAGTAGAAATATCAAATGGACATGAGACCTTGGTGAGTGAGTTAAGAGAAGACAGAAGGATGTAGAAACCAGAGCCTGGGACCAACATGACTTGGAAAAATAAAATGAGCAGACAACAAAAGGTAGAAAAAATAATTTTATTTTTCTATTTTGTGATTAGAATATGTCAGATTTGAAATGTACATCCTGCCAGAGCTGGTGTTAGAATATGGCTGGGGCCCAAGGCAGATATTTAGGAGGGGACCCCAAAGCTTACTAACCTTCTTCAGCTTCCAGCTGGCCTGGGCTTCTCTCTGGCTAGGGGGCCAAACCCAGTTGCCCTAGTTGTACCTCCCCTAATACTGGCTCTTGCATGTGCTATCATATTTTGCACAGTATAGGAGAAAATGCATCTCTTTGTGTTTCTCTGTGCTGTGCTAAGTGCAAAGTCTGGCCTCTTGGGATTTTGATTTAATTTTTTTTTTTTCTTTTTTTTTTTTAAATGTTTATTTATATTTATTGTACTTACACATATCGCACAGAAATAATTGTAAACAAACATTATCGCCATTTCCCTCTGCAATATCAACATTGGTATTTGTTTTGTTTCCATTACTCTGTATTCCCCTTATATACCCCTTACCCCCTCCCCCTCCCCCTCCCTCTACCCCCCTCCTCCCACTTAGTTAATTGGCAAGGCAGGGTCCGGCTGCGCCGACCACTCAATATATGAGTCCCATATTCGATGATACACTAACAGGCGGCCTTGTCGCATCGCCGTTAGCTTAGACATTAGGTGAATGTAGTCTAGTTTCCTTATAACAGTTCTGAGTCCCGGCAAAGTTTGTTGTTTCCATGCCGCTGCCAACACCAACTTACCAGCCACCAATATCTGGGTGGCCAGCTGATACACATATTTTTTGGACCCCTGGGGTCGCATATGCAGAAGGCAAAAGTCCATTGTCATAGGAAAGTCTGATTTTGTTATGCTTATAATCAACCTCACCACTCCTGTCCAGTATTGTTGAGCATGAGGACAGGCCCACCATATGTGCGTCATATCTCCTAGCATTTCGCATTGACGCCAACAGAGAGCCGACCCCCCTTTAAACATTTTAGCTAATCTCTGTGTTGTGTAATACCAGCTGTACAATATTTTATAGCCATTTTCTACAAGAGCATTGGAAATTGACACCTTAAGCAATGAAACAAACACTTGTTCCCATACTGAGTATTCATAAGAGACCCCCAGTATTGTTTCCCATTTATGTGTATAGTATAAAATTGGCTGTGTTTGTAGTAAAAGCGCTTTGTATAGCCTAGAGATTCCCCCTCTACCCCCTCCACCAGCCATAGCCCTCTCTAATTGCGTTTCTTCCAAACTCAACTCTTCCTTTGCTCGCCTCAAAATGTAGTCCCTTAGTTGGCTATATTGAAATGCATTAGACGTTGGGATTCCATATTCCTCTTGCACTTCTGCAAAGGTTAATATTTCCCCTTCCTCCCACATCTGTCCCAACTCCCTTAAGCCTCCCCGCTCCCAGTTCCTATAACGCGAATCCAAAGATCCCGGTGTGAATCCTGGTGCATAACGTATTGCGGTATGTAAAAAATGTGTGCGTCCTCGAAAAAATCTACTACGAATGTTACTCCAAGTTGTGAGCGGACACCGAACAATCGGCGGCACTTCCTTTATTATCTCTCTGATCTCTCGTTCAGATAGCCAAGGGATAACCCACAAGGGGTGCGAGCCGCACCAGGTCTGCTCCATAGCCTTCCAAGCCTTCCCACCTCCCTGCAACCACTCTGCTAAAATGCGAAGGTGAGCCGCCTGATAGTAAAGCAAAAATGAGGGCACCCCCATACCCCCATGTACTCTCGGCTGATGCATCACTGACCGACGCACCCTTGGCGGCTTCCTTTTCCATATGAAGGAGAAGACTCTGCCCTGCAACCTCTTAAGAAACTTGTCAGGTAGAGAAATAGGAAGCGCCATAAACAAGTAAAGCAGTTTCGGCAACAGGATCATTTTAATCGCATTTATCCGACCCATCCATGATATTGTTAGGCCCTCCCATCTCTCCATTTCCAAAAAAAGTTCCCGCACCCTTACAGGGAAATTGGCCGCATATAGATCCTCCATTCTCTTTGTAATATTCACCCCTAAGTATTTGATACTTCTGGGGGCCCACTTAAAGGGGAAGGTGGCTCGCAACCTTGCTGCTTGGTCCACTGGAATGGAGATGTTCAATATCTCGGATTTCTCCATGTTAACCTTAAATCCAGCCACCCAGCCAAAGTCCTGCAATGCCTCCCCTATAATTGGAAGTGATGCACTAGGATTTGTCAGAGTGAGGAGGATATCGTCCGCAAATAAGAGTACCCGAGTTTCAGTGGTTCCCATCCTCAGTCCTCGTACGTCTGGATGTGATCTAATGTAAGCCGCCAAAGGCTCCACAACCAAGGCAAAAAGGAGTGGTGATAAGGCACATCCCTGTCTCGTCCCCCGCCGCAACAAGAATGGTATGGACTGGCTCCCGTTGACCCTAACCGAGGCCGTGGGCACTCGATATAAGAGATATATCCAATGCATGAACCCTTCTGGAATACCCACCCTCTTCAGGGTTGCAAACAAAAAAGGCCAATGCACCCTGTCAAACGCCTTTTCTGCGTCTAATGACAGGATACATAACGGCTGTTGTTTTATATGTGCGAATTGAATAAGGTGAAGTGCCCTGCGAATATTATCAAATGTTTGGCGCGCCCGCACGAACCCTGCTTGATCTTCGTGAACTAGTTGCGGTAGATATTGCTGCAGACGGGATGCTAGGATCGCAGTAAAGATTTTGTAGTCCACCCCCAGAAGAGAGATTGGCCTGTAGGAGCCGCACAGCTGTGGGTCTTTGCCTGGTTTGGGTAGGACTATAATGTTCGCCTGGTGCCAGGTTTCTGGAAGGGACCTCCGTTCTCCCAAATCATTAAACACCTTCAGCAGCAGAGGAGCCACCAGAGACCCAAAAGTCTTGTAAAACTTATTTGTAAATCCATCAGGTCCTGGTGCTTTGCTGGGTGCTAGGTCCTTTATTGCCTGTAAAACCTCTTCTAGCTCAATTGGCCTGGAAAGTCTATGCTGGGCACTCTCTGCAAGTATGGGCATTACATTCCTATCCAGGAAGGCCTCGATCTCAACTTCCTCTGGACTAATGTCTGGAGTATAGAGTTTTTCATAAAAGCTCCTAAAAGCTTCTTGTATGGCCTGAGGATCGGTTATGCAGTCCCCCCTATCATTTCTCAGCTGAGTGACATGCGCTTTTTTTGTTTGCTGTTTTAATTTGTGCGCCAACACCCTACTGGCCTTGTTGCCAAACTCAAAATGGGTCTGGCGAATCCTCTGCAGTTGCTCAGAGAGGTCCGCCAGTTGGAGCTCCCTGATCTCTTGCCTTAATTTATGCGCTTGGTCTAGCAGAGTTCGTGTTGGGCCTCCCTTGCCCTGTCTGCTTATTAACTTCTCCACCTGTGCCAGTTGCTTGCGCCCTGACTCCTCTGCTCGAGTTCTTTCCCGTCGCACATGTGCTTTCAAGGCGATAAAGTGGCCTCTCATCACCGCCTTGAAGCCCTCCCAAACCACCCCTGGGATCACCTCCCCATTATCATTAAGCTGGATATATTCTTTGATTAACTTCTCAAATTGAAGTACATGGGTCACCTCAGCCAGCAATGCATCATCCAAGCGCCACTGTGGGGCCTCCCTCTTCCCCTCTTGCGTTTGTAAAACAAGGGTGACCGGGCTATGATCTGACCAGGTTCGCGGAACTATGTGTTGATCTTTAACCCTGCCCATCACCACCGCATCCCCCAGCCAAAAATCAATACGGGAGAAGGAGTTATGAACTTGGGAAAAGCATGTGTAATCTCGTTGTGTTGGGTTGGCCTGCCTCCACAGATCACTCAACTGCCACCTTGCTATAAATGTGTGAAGTAGCTCCCGTCCCTGTTTAGCATATTGTATTGATGTAGAGGAGTTATCCAGTTGTGGGTTGGGAGTAACATTAAAGTCTCCTCCCACCAACACGGTTCCCTCCCCATGTGCCAGCAATATCTGATCTAGTCGATGGAAAAATTCCCCATGGTCTGCATTGGGCCCATAAACGTTGACTAAAGTGTAGGTCTGCGTTCCCAATTGGATAACTAATAAGATATAGCGACCTTCCCTATCTCTACTGACCTTTTTAATCTGCCAGGGATGGGAATCATTAAGTGCTACCATGACCCCCCTACTCTTGGTGCCTGAATTGTTCGATGCAAAGTACATATGTGGATACTGGTGATGCCTACATAGCCTCTCATGTTGCTTTTTTAAATGAGTCTCCTGAATCACGGCTATATCTATTTTTAAGCGGGTCAGCTCTCGAAATAGGAGCTGTCGCTTCATTGGCACATTTAAGCCTCTGACATTCAGGATCGCTAGTGTTACATCTTGCATTCCATCACCTCCCATAGGCGCCCCAAGCCAATCCAAGTGTAGTCTCCTGCCTTGTCATCTCCTTGTTCCTCTCCTCTTATCCATCTACTCCCCCGCCTCCCCCCCTCCCCCTGATCCTCCCTCCCTTCTACCCCCCTCCCCCTATGTTCATAAAGATTCTCTCTCATGTTTGAAAGAGTATCCCGTAGAGGAAGTACCTCACCCCTCCACTCACCCTCTTAGTGCCACTGAACAACATAACAACTGTTCTCCCGCTATAAATCAACCAAAGCCATTACAAACCGGAACCAAATTGCTCTTGCGAGCCTTAAATTCTGAACTTCCAATGAGCCCAGACCCAACACATGTTAATACATCATTTGTGCCCCCCTTACCCACAGTCATGTAAGTTGGCCAGCCGACTGCTGACGTTGCAATCTCTTCTGTCCCTTGCCCACTCGCTGCCATTTCGAGTGGGATGTCGGAGCTTTATCTCGACATATTTTCCCCAGAGTCTCCGGCGGGATTTCCTGTTGTATTTCTGGAAGAGCCGCTCTGGCTTCAGCTAGAGACCTTGCTTGGTGCATGCGGCCTTCCTTATAGAATGCTAGGGCAAAGGGATGCTTCCAGCGGTATCGGATTCCAAGCTCCTGCAGCTTTCTTGTTATCGGCTTCAGCTCCGCTCGTCGTTTTAACGTGGCCATTGCCAGGTCCTGGTAGATCTCCACCTGGTGCATATCCCACTTGACGCTTTGTAGGCTTCTGGCCGCCTGGAACACCTTCTCTTTTAACTTGTAGTCCTGAAAGCAGGCTATGATGTCCTTAGGCAAGTTGTTCCGGGCTGGGCCCAGCGTTCTGTGAGAGCGCTCAAGCACGATTGCAGTTGCTTCCACTGGGCTGCCCGCCTCTTTCAATATAGCACTCACCACCTGCTGTACTACTGTCTCACAGTCGGCATAAGCGGGGGTTTCAGGAATACCTCTAAACCGCAAATTGTGCCGCCGACTTCTGTTCTCCAAGTCTTCCATCTTGTCAGCCAACTGTTGCTGGCCCAGGCGGACATCCGCGATCACTCGATCTAGCGAACCGAGCTCCTCCGTGTGTTCCTCCACTCGGGACTCCATCTCCTCCATCCGATTCCCCAGCTCTCTTATTTCACCGCGGAGATCGGTGCCCAGCGTCTCCAGCTCCGCCCGGACCGCCTTTACATCTGTTCGGATCTCCAATAGCCACTCTTTTAGCTCTGCGAGCGGGTCCGCTGCTGTCCGGTCTGGGTCCTCACCAAAAAGGCAGGGGCTTTGCTGTAGTTCGCCGTCTGAATGCTTGCCGGCTCGTTCGGGCTGATTTTCTAGGCCCGCCACGCGGTTTGCCGTCTTCCCGCCTTTAAAGCCAAATTGGCTGAGTTCCGGTTGCTGACTCATCGTCGCTCGGAGCGCCCCCGGTTCTATAGGTGTTGCGAATCCAAATCGCACCGGGAGGACACGATCCGCGGGAGAACTCACGCTTTTTTTTTGCTTCGGTGAGCGGGAGCTAACTGTTTAAGCCTCCATCTTTCTTGGTGACGTCACTTCCCCAGTCGGGATTTTGATTTAATTTGTTTATGGTTTGTGGTCACTTATTCTGTACTTGGCATTTGTGTTCTGTGTGTGTGACCAAAGTATTCTGTTAGCATCAATTTTCTATGTAGTATTCTATAGTACTTTGGCGTGTTCAGTTTTCTTCATAGTTGTATTGATATTTTGGGGGCCCCACTGTAATATTTAGGGCACATTTGGGGGAAGCATATGTGTGTTGGCGGACCGTGGCTCAGTGGAGGATGAAGAGTGCACCCTCTTATATTTCTCCTAGCTCTCAATGTGGCCTGCAGCCACTGAGGCCAGCACTGCTACTCCCATTGAAGTTATTGGGGTAGGTGTGCAGTAGGAGCAGGGGCGTGGGCATGGCATATCAGGTGGCAGGTGTTTCTGTAGTGCCCATTCCCACCCAAAAATTGCCTTCTGGCTACGCCACTGGTGCTTCCTTGTTTGTTCAAATAAAACATTGTGACTTTTTTTTTTGTTGCATTTGTACCCCGCGCTTTTCCCACTCATGGCAGGCTCAATGCGGCTTACATATTGTATTCAGGTACTTATTTGTACCTGGGGCAATGGAGGGTTAAGTGACTTGCCCAGAGTCAGAAGGAGCTGCCTGTGCCTGAAGTGGGAATCAAACTCAGTTCCCCAGTTCCCCAGGACCAAAGTCCACCACCCTAACCACTAGGCCACTCCTCCACTCCTTGATTGTCTGTTTGGAGAAGAATTGTTTTGTCTTTGAGAAGGAAAGGATTGTTGCCTGTAAATGGAGAACAAATGTTTGAATGGCATAAAAAAACTGCCTTCAGTTCTAAGAGGTTGTTGTAGAGGGAACTTTCTGTTGTTGACCATTGTTCCTGGATTTGATAGTCTTAAAGATGAGCTCCTCAGTCTTGATGAGAAGCATCTGTTGTTAAGGTAATGTATATGGGCAGAGGATGGAAAGGAGTGCCCTCTGTCCAACTGGGACTTTTAAGCCACTATAGTAGTGCTCGCTTGATTTGAGGAGTGAGAATAAGTTTGTGAGAGAGCTGATTTTTGCTTTGGTCACACTGCATTTTTAGAGCCCAGTGTATTGGTCTCATTCTGAGTCTTGCTGTGGAGACCACTACTATAGATGCTGACATGTGACCTAAAAGTCTCAGAAGGGTCCTGGCAGTCCAGGTTATTGAATTGAGCAGTTTTTCGGAAAGCAATTTAATAGCTTGAATCCTTTCTTGTGGAAGGAACGCTGGAACTTGAACAGTGTGTAGAATTGCTCCTATAAACTATATGGACTGGGTGGGGGTTAGATTGATAATGAAACCTAGATGAGAAAGAAGTGACAGTCATTTGTATTTCCTGACTTAGGTAGTTCTTGCTGTGCCCACAAGTTAACCAGTCATCTAAGTAAGGAAAGACAAAGATGCCTTTCTTCCTGACATAGACCACTACTAGTGCTAGAGTCTTTGTGAACACTCTGAGGTACTTAAGTCGAAGGTTGCTAATCAGCTGTTTTGAGGCAGAAGAAGGAGGATGGTTTGGAGAGAATACATTCTAAAATTTTCACACTTGAGATAGAGGTTTATTTGCCTGAGATCAAGAATAATCCTGAATCCCCCTGTCTTTTTCAGAATAAGGAAATAATGGGAATAAAACCCCTGGATTTTATGAGCATGGGGAACTGGTCCAATAGAATTTGCTGCAAGAAGATCCTGTATTTCTTAGAGTAGTAACTCTGACTAGGATGGAATAGTTTTGTTCTGCAAAAGAGGTAAATTTAGAAGGATTGTTTGAAAGTTTAGCTTGTAGCCATGTTTTATCAAATTGAGAACCCATTCATCTGTAATTTGCATCCAGTTGTGGTAAAAATGAGCAAGCTGACCTCCTAAAGGCAGCATGTCAAAAATTCAGATTGGGTTTTTGAGTGGTAGTCGAACTGGGCTGGGACTTCTGTTCACGAGGTCTTGCATGTTGGTAAGAAGTCTGCTGCGGTTGTCTTGATTTAAGATTTCTGGAATAAGGTCGATACTTTCTTCAAAAGGAAGGTTGGTATTGATACTGTTTGTGTGTAGAGGAAAAATTCATCTTTTGAAGGAAAAGGTGGAATCTGTATATGGATTAGAAAGTTCCTTAAAGGTAAACCGGTTGTCTTTTTTATTTTTTTTATTTTAGTCTTAGTATTTTTAATGAATTTTGTTGTAAGAAAAGCAATGTGACAAATGTCGACAATAGTAGTACTTTGCAAAACATTAAGAGTAGAGAAAGAGAGAGGGGGGGAAAAAAAGGACTTGAAGCAAAGTATAAATCATGCATATTTCACAAGTAACAATCAGTCAAAAAAAAATCTCATGAGTCATCCCTTAAATAAGATACAAGTGGAGACCATTTTTTCTTATATAAAGCAAAACAAATTGATTTTTTTACCATAATAGTTTCATATTGATAAGTTTGAAATAATAAATTCCATCATTTTTGTTAAGTGGCTTGGTGTAGGGATTTCCAATGTGAGGAAACTACTTTTAAGGTTAAAGTCAGCATGGTATTAACAAGTATGCATTTATTATCCTTTAAAGTGTTACTAAAACATTGATCTTTAAGTATCACATATTTATATAACATTGGACCAGAAAGATGGAATATGTCTGTCAGTGTGGACCATACCGCCTTCCAAAATTTCTGTATACATATACAATCAAATGTTAGATGCTTAATAGTGCCTTTTTGGGATTGGTAGGACCAGCATAGATTGGAAACAGAGGGGTCAATCATGTGTGATTTGAGAGGTGTCCATAAAGATCTGTGTGAGAAAAAATAAAGGGAATGTATTGTCAAAGAAGATCTGAAACATTTAAATAAGGAGCTCCATATCTGTTCCCGAGATTTATCGGTAATGGGTTTCTGAATGTCCCAACACTTACGTAGACCAGAACATTTTACAGGGGATTTGTTTAAGATAAATTTATATATATATATGGGAAGCAGCATGGCCTGTGAGTTGGATTCTCACAGATATATCAATGAGCTCAGGCGTGTGAGGCATTATTTGAATTTGTAATTTACTTTTTTTCGACACAGAACTTAGTTGTAGACATTGATAAAATTGAGAGTCTAGTAAAGAAAATTCAACTTTCATAATTGAGAAAGGTTTCCAAGTATGATTATTTGAATCAATAAAAGCATTAAGATTCCATATGCCTATGCATTGCAATTGAGACCAAGAATTTTTCTTTTTATCAATTGTGAATTTGGGATTATTCCATATAGAAATGTATGTGGTGGTAGACCAAGGAGTGGTCAGTTGTTTGTTGAAAGAGGATATTAATTTGTGTGGCAATATTTTTAGGAAGGTGCATGCCAATTAAATGAGAATGTACTAGTGGGTTTATAATGGATTGTTCAAAGATTAGCCATCTAGGTAAAGAAGCAGAGTTACGAGGAGTAATCCACTCTAAACCCTGATTTATAATGAAGGCTTTGTGATACATTAGGAGATCAGGAAATTTTATTCCACCATGCAATTTAGGCAGTTTCAATTTACCTAAGGAAATTCTGGGTGATTTAAAATTACACAGAAAATTGGAGAGTAATTTTTCCAACCTTTTATAAAAGGTACAAGGAAAAAAGAGAAGAATCATGCTCAGAGTATATGTGATTTTAGGTACTACCATCATTTTGATAGTATCGAGCCTACCCCCCCATGCTAGATTTAATGGAGACCAAGATGAGAGGGAATCCTCCACTTTATTTATAATTTTGTCAGAATTAATTTTAATGGTGGTAGAAAGATCTCTGTCGAAAAATACACACAGATCCTATATAATAATTCTCACCACCAACGTTCTAATGTGTCTGCCTGTGTCCATGGCGCCTTTGGAGTTGCTGAGCTAGGCTCCGTAGCCAGGCTGACGTCACTCACAGCTGATTCCCAGGCAAGGGGAGGAGTAGGAAAACACGCGGAGCAAGTGGCAGGGAGCGGAGCATCAAACAACAACCCTCCTCTCCCCTGCCCCCCCTCCAGCCAACCATGTCCAGCAACACTACTCTCCCCCTGCCCCCCCTGCAGCCAACCATGTCCAGCAACACTACTCTCCCCCTGCCCCCCCTCCAGCCACCCATGTCTAACGACCCTGCTCTCTCACCTGCTCCTCCTTCATCCACCCAGTGTGTAAACAATTCTTCGGGGCAGGCAGGAAAGATCCCCGGTCCTGCCTGCCCGATGCTGGCGCTGACACTCCCCCCCCCCCCCCCTGCTAGATCGCTGTTCAAAATGGCCGCCAATACTTACAAGGGTGGCTCAAGAGCAAGGTTAAATAGGAGAGGTGATATAGGACAACCTTGTCTGGTGCCTCTGTGCAGTATAAATGGAGCAGAGTGTTCACCATTAGCCACAATTCGTGTGGAAGATAGTGAGTATAATAAATGTAACATGTGCAGGAAGTTCTCAGGAAAACCAAAGTGCTTAAGTACACTAAACAAATATTTGCACTCCACCAGGTCAATGGTCTTCTCGGCATCTAAGAAGACAGATAATATAGGATAATTCTTAGACCGGGCGAACTGGGTGAGATGACGTGGAGGGGCATAATCGAACGGCGCCGGCCATCTATATGGCCGGCGCCGCAAAGAGCAGTCCCGAACCATATTATCGAAAAAGATGGCTGGCCATCTTTCATTTCGATAATATGGTTGGGGCCGGCCAAATGTTTGAGATGGCCCGCATCGGTTTTCACCGATAATGGAAACCGATGCCGGCCATCTCAAACCCGGCCAAATCCAAGGCATTTGGTCGTGGGAGGGGTCAGCATTTGTAGTGCACTGGTCCCCCTGACATATCAGGACACCAACTGGGCACCCTAGGGGGCACTGCAGTGGACTTCAAAAATTGCTTCCAGTGGCATACCTCCCTTACCTTGTGTGCTGAGCCCCCAACTCCCCCCCCCCAAAACCCACTCCCCACAACTCTACACCATTACCATAGCCCTTAGGGATGAAGGGGGGCACCTACAGGTGGGTACAGTAGGTTTTGGGGAGTTTTGGAGGGCTTAACATTTACCACCACAAGTGTAACAGGTAGGGGGGGGATGGGCTGGGTCCACCTGCCTGAAGTGCACTGCACCCACTAAATACTGCTCCAGGGACCTGCATACTGCTGTCAGGGAGCTGGGTATGACATTTGAGGCTGGCATAGAGGCTGGCAAAAAAGTTTTTTTTTAAATATTTTTTTGGGTGGGAGGGGGTTGGTGACCACTGGGGGAGTAAGGGGAGGTCATCCCCGATTCCCTCCAGTGGTCATTTGGTCAAATGGGGCACCTTTTTGAACCTTGGTCCTGAAAAAAAGGGACCAAGTGAAGCTGGCGAAATGCTCGTCAGGGCCGGCTTCCTTTTTTCCATTATCAGGCAAAGCCGGCCATCTCTTGACCACGCCCCCATCTTGCCCCATCCCGCCTTCACTACCCTACCGACATGCCCCCTTGAAGTTTGGCCGGCTCCCCGATGGAAAGCAGTTGGCGCCAGCCAAAATCGGCTTTCGATTATACCGATTTGGCCGGGTTCAGGAGATCGCCAGCCATCTCCCAATTTGTGATGGAAAATGGCCGGCGATCTCCTTCGAAAATAAGCAGGATAGTAATCTAGTATTATCAGCACCATATCTGAATTTTACAAAACCAGCTTGATCTCTATATATAAGTGAATGAATGATGGTCTCCATCGTGCAGCATAAACGTTTTGTATAAATTTTGTAGTCTGTATTTAATAATGAAATCAGCCTGTAATTTTGCACAAGAGTGCAATCTCTATTAGGTTTAGGTTAAACTACAATGTTAGTGTCTAGAAAATGGCCTGGAGAAGGTGATTCTAATAAAGCATGATAGTATGTTTTCAAATGAAGTGAATTAGAATAATTTGTAGAATTCCAGTGGTAGACTGTCTGGGCCTGGTGCTTTTGCTGAAGGTAACTTTTTGATTGCAGAGATAATCTAATCACGGGAGATGAGATGGTTAAGTTGACTAATTTGCTGCTCAGAGAGGCGAGCAAGGTGTAATGATGTGAGAAACAGAAATGTCAAGATCATGAGCCATACATTCTGAAGAATAGAGTGATGTATAAAATGATTCAAAAGCTTCAAGGATTTGAGGTAAAGAAGTCAAAGAGGCTCCTGAAGGTGATTGAATTGTAGCTGTACAGTGTTTTGCTCTTTTACCTTTAAGATAGGATGCTAACAGTTTTCCAGCTTTATTGGATTCTGAATAGTATAAAGCACTTTGCTTAAAAGTGATGATATTAGAGATGCTTGATAGAAGAGAATTATGCTGTATTTTAAGAGATCTGAGTTTTTGAAGTGTAGACTTAGATGAGAATGTGTATAAGGTCATTTCAAGTTGGTGAGTTTCCTTCTCAAGGTTAATGATGGTAACATTGTTGGTTTTACAAAGATGAGATGCATAACTAATTATTTCGCTTCTCAACCATGTTTTATATGCTTCCCATACTGTTATATAAGATGATACAGAATTTATTATCAGCATAAAAAATTCAGTAGATTTTTGGGAAATATCCTGCAGAAAGATTTAATTTCGTTAGAAGACCAAGTAGTCACATGATATTGCTGCATGGTCAGAAATTGATATTTCATATATCTTTGCAGCAGATAACATAGGAATCAAATCTTTGGGTCCCAAAAAATAATCTATTCTTGATTATATACTGTGAGGGGCGAAGTAAAAGGAGTAGTCTCTAGATGTTGGGTGAAGAAGTCTCCATAAATCAGACGATCCATTGGATTGCATAAGCACATTTAAAGACTTGCGGACTTTGAGTTTGGCAGGTCTGCAGTTTGAAGATCTGTAAGAGTCAATTGGAAAATTAATGTCTCCTCCAATTATGGTATGACAAGAGCATCGGATCCTGAGCTATTGATTTTGTGGAAAAAAGTAGGATCATCAGAATTTGGAGCATAGACATTGATTAATGTTATGGGTTTACCTTCTAGAGTACCTTCCAATCTAGACCATCTACCTAGGAGGAGATGCCTAGTGGTTAGTGCAGCGGACTTTGATCCTGGGTTCGATTCCCACTGCAGCTCCTTGTGACTGTAGGCAAGTCACTTAACCCTCCATTGCCCCAGGTACAAAATAAGTACCTGTATATATGTAAACCACTTTGAATGTAGTTGCAAAATACCACAGAAAGGTTGTATATCAAGTCCCATTTCCCCCTCCCCCCTTCATTGTCATGGATATGACAAACTAGTTGAGAAGGTAAAGATTTTCTAATAAGCATGATAACACCATTTTTACGTCCATTTGCTGGGCTTATAAAGCACTGGTCGAACCATTTGCCCAAGAGCTTATATCCTTCTTGTGCATCTAAATGAGTTTCTTGCAGATAGCAGAGTTTTTTTCTTTTTCAGATATAATAGGAGTTTCTTTCTTTTGATAGGGTTGGAAATCCCTTTGATATTAAGGGAGAGTATTCATATTTTCACCATTAATAGCATAAAAAGTTTGCATCCAGCTAATCAATACAATATCAGCATTTATATGCATTGTGAAAAAATTGCAGACAATTAGCAAGCTTATAGTCCTCAAGAATAAATAATAAGCCAATGAGTAGCGCAAGATATATAACCTCAATAGGTGTAGGCGATAGTAAAACAAAATAAGAAGAAGAAGAAAAGATGTAATCCAGAGAGAAGGAAAAGAGTAAGCAGTTTTACATAAGTACATAAGTAATGCCACACTGGGAAAAGACCAAAGGTCCATCGAGCCCAGCATCCTGTCCATGACAGTGGCCAATCCAGGCCAAAGGCACCTGGCGAGCTTCCCAAATGTACAAACATTCTATACACGTTATTCCTGGAATTGTGGATTTTTCCCAAGTCCATTTAGTAGTGGTTTATGGACTTGTCCTTTAGGAAACCGTCTAATCCCTTTTTAAACTCTGCTAAGCTAACCACCTTCACCACGTTCTCCGGCAACGAATTCCAGAGTTTAATTATGCGTTGGATGAAGAAACATTTTCTCTGATTTGTTTTAAATTTACTGCACTGTAGTTTCATTGCATGCCCCCTAGTCCTAGTATTTGTGGAAAGCGTGAACAGACGCTTCACATCCACATGTTCCACTCCACTCAATATTTTATATACCTCTATCATGTCTCCCCTCAACCATCTCTTCTCCAAGCTGAAAAGCCCTAGCCTCCTTAGTCTTTCTTCATAGGGAAGTCGTCCCATCCCTGCTATCATTTTAGTCGCCCTTCGCTGCACCTTTTCCAATTCTACTATATCTTTCTTGAGATGCGGCGACCAGAATTGAACACAGTACTCAAGGTGCGGTCGCACCATGGAGCGATACAACTGCATTATAACATCCTCACACCTGTTTTCCATACCTTTCCTAATAATACCCCATTTTTGGGGCACATGTGTCCAGAGCAGACACTTGATAAGAGCTTAAGCCAGCAGAAGATAACATATAGCAGCAAAACAAATTCTGCATCAAGAAGTTCACCAAAGATTGGTAACAAGGCGCTTACAAACGTGTTGATTAGCAGAGATGTCATGAGGTGCCAGAGGCGCTATTATCAAGCAATTTCTGTAAATCAGTAGGATCAGTATAGTGTTTGGTATTATTTTGAAATGTTACTCGCATGGTTGCAGGGTACAAGAGACTGTACTGAGCACCTATGGCTTTTAGCTTAGGGCGCATTTCTAGAAACATCTTCCTTTTTTTGGCAGTAGGCTTGGAGAAATCCGGTACCAAGAGAATTTTAGCTCTAGCATAAATCAGAGAAGATTTCAACTGAGTAGTGGTTAATTTAGACATCAGTTGATCATGCTGAAGAAATTTAGCAATTATAGGACACGGGTAATCTTTTCCTGGAGTAGGCCGTGATGCGATGCGGTGAGCGCGATCTGTAATTGCATCAGCTGGGAGAGCAGCGATTTTTTTTATAAAGAATGTTGTCAGAAATTGAATCATGTCCTTAACCTCAGGACGTTCGGACACTCCTAATATTTGGATATTGTTCCTTCTCATTCTATTAGATAGGATAAGTCCTCTATGTCCTGCTGCATGAGTTCAACTTTGTTCAACTTACTGTTCTTCTCCAGATGAAGTGCATCATGAGCTGACATGCGGTCTTTGAGGAATTCAATTCTAGCATTAAACTGAGTAAGTTGAGTAGAGATTGCGGTTAATTCTGATTTGATTTCAGAGGTAGCGTTGAAATTTTGTTGCATTAGGATATGTAGTGCTTTTATATCATCAGCAAGAGACTCATCTTTGTCACGTGGTAATGGCGATTGCAGAGCCTTTTCAGACATGGAGGGATCTCTTTTTCAGGCGCAATTGCAACTTTTAATTCAGCTGAACCATTTTTCCTTCCATGTCATCGAAGACTCCCAGTGGCTTCAAGCGTTGTACTCGGTGCAACCGGACCATCTTGGGCACTGGTACACGTTCTTAGTGTATTCAGTGTCTTGGGCCCGACCATAGCCCAGCAAATTGTGTCCTTTGTCTTCGTAGGAAGAAAAGGACCCAAATTTCCCGAGAAGCTCAACGTGAGAAACTTTTTGGAGCTCGGTCTGGTTCTTCGGCATCAGCATTGCAGCAGGTCACAGCTCTGCAGATGTTGAGATTGTTGGGCCACATTGCTTCCACAGTATATGTTACACCCATGGCATATCTTCACATGAGATCTGCTCAATGTACCCTGGCTTCTCAGTGGTATCAAGCCACAGGAAGTCTGGAGGATGTCATCAGAGTGTCCCCAGAGCTTGTGTGCTCTCTTCAATGGTGGACAGTTCAGCCCAATCTGACTTTGGTACTACCATTCCAAATTCCTCAGCCTCAAAAAGTGCTGACAACAGATGCATCTCTCCTGGGGTGGGGAGCTCATGTAGATGGGCTTCACACCCAAGGAGCTTGGTCCTTCCAAGAAACAAATCCTCAGATCAATCTCCCGGAGCTTCGAGCGATCTGGAACGCTCTAAAGGCTTTCAGAGATTGGCTATCCAATCAAATTATTCTAATTCAAACAGACAATCAGATTGCGATGTATTACACCAACACCAGATCTTACCCTCTGTGTCAGGAAGCTGTCTAGATTTGGCTCTGGGCTCGCCGTCACGGCATGTTTCTCCAGGCCACTTATCTGACAGGCGTAAACAACGACCTGGCTGACAGACTGGGCAGGATAATGCAATCTCATGAGTGGTCTCTGAACATGGGCGTAGCCCGCAAGATCTTCCAAGCATGGGGCACCCCCTTGGTGGATCTTTTTGCCACTCAACTCAATCACAAGGTCCCTCAGTTCTATTCCAGGCTTCAGGCCCACGACAGACTAGCATCAGGTGCCTTTCTCCTTCATTGGGGACAGGTCTTCTGTATGCTTATCCTCCCATATCTCTAGTGGGAAAGACTTTGTTGAAACTCAAGCAAGACCGCTGAACCATGATTCTGATCGCTCCATACTGGCCACGGCAGATATGGATCCCTCTTCTTCTGGAATTGTCCTCCAAAGAACTGTGGAGATTGGAGTGTTTTCTGACCCTCATCACACATAACGAGGGGTCGCTTCTACATCCCAACTTTCAGTCTCTGGCTCTCATGGCCTGGATGTTGAGAGCCTAGAATTTGCTTCCTTGGATCTCTCAGAGAGTGTCTCCTGGTCTTGCTTCCAGGAAAGATTCCACTAAGAGGTGTTACTCTTTTAAATGGAGGCAGTTTGCCATCTGGTGTGACAGCAAGGCCATAGATCCCCTTTCTTGTCCTACATAGACCCTGCTTGAATACCTTCTACAAGTATCAGTGTCTGGTCTTAAGACCAGCTCTGTAAGGGTTCACCTTAGTGCAATTAATGTGTATCATCAACGTGTAGAAGGTAGATCTATCTCTGGACATTCTTTAGCTGTTCGCTTTATGAGAGGTTTGCTTTTGTCAAAGACCCCTGTCAAACCTCCACTAGTGTCATGGGATCTCTATGTCATTCTCACCCAGCTGATGAAAACTCCTTTTGAGCCACTTAATTCCTGTCATCTGAAGTACTTGACCTGGAAGGTCATTTTATTGGTGGCTGTTACTTCAGCTCGTAGGGTCAGTGAACTTCAAGCCTTAGTAGTAGACGCATGTTATAATGAGTTTCATTACAACAGAATAGTCCTTCACATGCACCCCAAGTTTCTGCTGAAGATGGTGTCGGAGTTCCATCTGAACCAGTCGATTGTCTTGCCAACATTCTTTCCCCAACCTCATGCCCACCCTGGCGAAAAGAGCGTTGGCCTTTTACATGGAGCGGATGAAACTCTTCAGACAGGAGGGGTGTTACCATCGGTAAATGCACCATTTCCAATTGGCTAGCAGATTGCATTTCCTTCACTTATGCCCAAGCTGGGATGACTTTAGAGGGTCATGTCATGGCTCATAATGTTAGAGCCATGGCTGCATCAGTGGCCCACTTAAAGTCAGCCTCCACTGAAGAGATTTTCAAGGCTGTAACGTGGTCTTCGGTCCACATATTCACATCTCACTACTGCCTTGAGCAGGATACCCGACACGGTTTGGGCAGTCAGTGTTGCAGAACCTGTTTGGGGTCTAGAATCTAGCTCCACCTCCTAGGCACATTTTTATTCTGTTCCAGGCTGCAACTTCATCTAGTTGCATTTTGTTTCAGGTTAATCTGCATTTAGTCCTTGCCGTTGAAAGCCCCATTGTTTGTTGTGTTGGGTGAGCCTGGATGCTAGGGATTTTCCACTTGTGAGAATTGGAAGCCTGCTTGTCCTTGGAGAAAGCGAAGATACTTACCTGTAGCAGGTATTCTCCGAGGACAGCAGGTTTCACATTCTCACAATCCCGCCCACCTCCCCTAGGAGTTGTCCTCTTCGTTTTTTATTTCATATTTATGCTGTTATAAGTACATAAGTATTGCCATACTGGGAAAGACCAAAGGTCCATCAAGCCCAGCATCCAGTTTCCAACAGTGGCCAATCCAGGTCACAAATACCTGGCAAGATCCCAAAAAGTGCAAAACATTTTATACTGCTTATCCCAGAAATAGTGGATTTCCCCAAGTCCATTTAATAATGGTCTATGGACTTTTCCTTTAGAAAGCTGTCCAAACCTTTTTTAAACTCCGCTAAGCTAACAACCTTGTACAGCGCTGCATAAGTCTAGTAGCGCTATAGAAATGTTTAATAGTAGTAGTAGTACTTTACCACATTCTCTGGCAACAAATTCCAGAGTTTAATTACACGTTGAGTGAAGAAAAGGTTTCTCCGATTTATTTTAAATTTACTACATTGTAGCTTAATCACATGCCCCCTAGTCCTAGTATTTTTGGAAAGCTTAAACAGACGCTTCACATCTACCCGTTCAACTCCACTCATTATTTTATAGACCTCTATCATATCTCCCCTCAGCCGCCTTTTCTCCAAGCTGAAGAGCCCTAGCTGCTTTAGCCTTTCCTCATAGGGAAGTCGTCCCATCTCCCTTTATCATTTTTGTCGCCATTCTCTGTACCTTTTCTAATTCCACTATATCTTTTTTGAGATGCAGCAACCAGAATTCAACACAATATTCAAGGTGTGGTCGCACAATGGTGCGACACAAAGGCATTATAACGTCCTCATTTTTGTTTTCCATTCCTTTCCTAATACCTAACATTCTATTTGCTTTCTTAGCTTTCCTTATCAGTGCTTTGCATTTGACTTGACATTCCTTATGCTTTTTCTTATTATTTTCAGTCAGTTCCTTCTTCCATTTTCTGAAGGATTTTCTTTTAGCTCTAATAGCTTCCTTCACCTCACTTTTTAACCATGCCGGCTTTCGTTTGGTCTTCCGTCCTCCTTTTTTAATACGCGGAATATATTTGGCCTGGGCTTCCAGGATGGTGTTTTTAACAGCATCCACACCTGATGTAAATTTTTGACCCTCGCAGCCGCTCCTCTTAAGTTTTTTTTTCACCGTTCTTCTCATTTTATCATAGTCTCCTTTTTTAAAGTTAAACGCTAACGTATTTGATATCCTATGTATGCTTACTTCAAAGCTAATATCAAATTCAATCATATGATCACTGTTATCAAGTGGATCCCGCACCAGATCATATGCTCCAATAAGGACTAGGTCTAGAATTTTTCCTTCTCTCGTCGGCTCCTGTACCAGCTGCTCCATAAAGCTGTCCTTGATTTCATCAAGGAATTTTACCTCCCTAGAGTGCCCCGATGTTACATTTACCCAGTCAATATCGGGTTAATTGAAATCACCCATTATTATTTTGTTGCCCAGTTTGTTTGCGTCCCTAATTTCCTTTAACATTTCTGCATCCATCTGTTCATCCTGGCCAGGTGGACGGTAGTACACTCCTATGACTATACTTTTCCCCTTTACACATGGAATTTAAATCCACAGTGATTCCAAGAAGTGTTTTGTTTCCTGCAGAATTTTCAATCAATTTGATTCAAGGCTCTCGTTAATATACAATGCTACCCCTCCACCAATTCGATCCACCCTATCACTACGATATAATTTGTACCCCGTTATGACAGTATCCCATTGGTTATCCTCCTTCCACCAGGTCTCAGAGATGCCTATTATATCTACTTTTTCATTTAGTGCAATATATTCTAACTCTCCCATCTTATTTCTTAGGCTCCTGGCATTCGCATATAGACATTTCAAACTATGTTGTTCCTATTACAACATGCTCAGTACTTGACAGTATTAATTGCAGTCTTTTGTCTGCTTTTTATTTTATTAAGGGCACCTTCACTTAACTGAAGAACTGCGGTCGCTCTCGATTGGGAAGGCACTCTGCACATGCTCCTTGGGACACCCCTTGCGCTCCAGAAGGCTCTCGCAAACTTTTTTGTGGGCTATCGTGCTGACCCAGGTGACGTGGATCGTCTACCCACTCGTGAGAATGTGAAGCCTGCTGTCCTCGAAGCAGGCTACAGGTAAGTATCTTCACTTTTTGCTAATAACATCAAGATTATGTGGAATATATAAATATTATAATAAATATAAAGGAATTTCTGGAATTTGAGTAGCAGAAGGGCTGTAGTGCAGGGGTATGAGGAACCGTCATACATATTCATTATGGATATCCTGAAAACCTGACAGGCTGGTTTGTGCCAAGGACTGGGTTGAGAAGCAGCAATTCCCAAACCTACAAATAAGGTCAGACCAATGCTCCATCTAGCCCAGTGTTTCCCTTGCCAGTCAGGTTTTCAGGATAGCCACACTGAATAAGCATGAACTTGATTTGTATATAATGGAGGCAGTGCATGCAAATCAAGTTCATGCATATTCATTGTGGCTATTCTGAAAACCTGACTGGCAGGGGGGAACTCCAGGCCTGGACTTGGAAACACTGATCTAGCCCACTATCCTGCTTCCAACAGTGGCCAATTCCAAATAGTGGCAAGACTCATTTGTTTTAAATTTACTACTTTGTAGCTTCATTGCGTGCCCCCTAGTCCTAATATTGTTTGAAAGAGTAAACAAGCAATTCACGTTTACCCGTTCCACTCCACTCATTATTTTATAGACCTCTATCATATCTCCCCTCAGCTGTCTTTTCTCCAAGCTAAAGAGCCCTAGCTGCTTTAGCCTTTCCTCATAAGGAAGTGAAAGTGCTCAGGCTCTACACACCAATTCTGCCTTGTCATAGATTCTGTGACTGGTTGCAGGGGGCCTGGCTATTGTGGGGTGGGTCCCTGAAGGGTGGCCTGGATTTGAGTACTGGCACCTTTTTCGGTAGAAAAAAATGCACTGTCCATAACATGACTTGCTCATCGCAAGTTGCATTATGGACTTTACCTAGTAATGAGCTGTGTTACATACATTTGTAGGTTGTGTCTCATTACTATGGAGTGGAGGAGTGGCCTAGTGGTTAGGGTGGTGGACTTTGGTCCTGGGGAACTGAGGAACTGAGTTCGATTCCCACTTCAGGCACAGGCAGCTCCTTGTGACTCTGGGCAAGTCACTTAACCCTCCATTGCCCCAGGTACAAATAAGTACCTGAATACAATATGTAAGCCGCATTGAGCCTGCCATGAGTGGGAAAGTGTGGGGTACAAATGTAACAAAAATAAAATAAAAATCCCATCCCCTTTATCATTTTAATTGCCCTTCTCTGTACCTATTCCGATTCCACTATATCTGTTTGAGATGCAGTGACCAGAAATTGCACACGGTATTTGAGGTGTGGTCACACCATGGAGTGATACAAAGGCATTATAATATCCTCATTTTTGTTTTCCACTCCTTTCCTTATAATACCTAACATTGTATTTGCTTTCTTGGCTGCTGCTGCATACTGAGTAGCAGGTTTCAAAGTATCAACGATGACACCTAGATCCCTTTCCTAGTTGGTGTCTCCTAATGTGGAACCTTGCATCACGTAGCTATAGGTCAGGTTCCTCTTTCACACATGCAGGGCCAGAGCAACCCGGTAAGCAGGGTAAGCACTGCAGGGGGGTGCTGACCTTCAAGGGCACGACCGTACCAGACTCAAGTTCAACTCTCCTGTGACCTGTTCTTCCTTGCCATCGCTGAAAGATGCTGACGCCCTGCCTGCCACATGTCCTTCTCCACAATCTCCTAGTCCCTTCTCCAATCTCCTGCGTTGGCCTGCCGCCTCCTGTGTGTACTTCCTGTGGGCCAGTTTCCACCACAGAAGGAAGGGACACTGGTCACTCACACATAGTAACATAGTAGATGACGGCAGAAAAAGACCTGCACGGTCCATCCAGTCTGCCCAACAAGATAAATTCATATGTGCTACTTTTTTATTTGTACTGTCCTCTTCAGGGCACAGACCGTATAAGTCTGGCCAGCCCTATCCCCGCCTCCCAACCACCAACCCCGCCTCCCACCACCAGCTCTGGCACAGACTGTATAAATCTGCCCAGCACTATCCTCGCCTCCCAACTACCAGTCCCGCCTCCCACCACCAGCTCTGGCACAGACCGTATAAGTCTGCCCAGCACTATCCCCGCCGCCCAACCACCAGCCCCGGCACAGACCGTATAAGTCTGCCCAGCACCAGTCCCGCCTCCCAACCACCAGCTCTGCCACTCATTCTAGGCTAAGCTCCTGAGGATCCCTTCCTTCTGCACAGGATTCCTGCATAGCCATCAGCAAGGAGTTGGACTTGGAGCAATGCCTTCCTCATTAAGCGTTAACTACTTAATACGGTAAACACACCCCGGCGACTGGACCAGTTAAAGCTTAAAGGTATGTAATTGGCCTTATAATTATATTTTAAACATGGGGGGGGCAGGTGAGTTTGAAGCAGGGAGCAGTCAGGCTGCATGTGGGTTTGAAGCAGCAGCAGTGGTGGCAAGGGGGGGGGGGGGGGGGATGAAAATAAATGTGATTCAATGTGCCCCAGTGAAAGGAGTGTTTAAAATTAATTTCAATGCGTGTGATTTTGAAGCGGCAGCAGCAACAGGGGGGGAGGGGTGTGGTTGAAAATGTGATCCATGTCATGTGCTCCAATGAAAGGCGAGTTTAAATTTACTTCCATTTAATTTCAGTATATTCCATCATCTTTATAACACCAGGTTTCCCAAGGCAGAGTACAACAGTTAAGATGAACCCATCAGGAAGCAGGATATCCTCACTGAAATTTGGCCATATATTACTGGATTGTATAGAACAGTGTAGAAAAAAGAAACACAAAATACAGCTTTATTAGTGCTGTTTCTACCAGCTACAATAATTTTTAAGCAGTTTTAGTGATATTCAATTTTATTTCATGATATTTATATCTACATCTGGGAAACTTCAAATAAGTTCTTCACCGCCGCTGCCTTGATTTTCTCTCCTCACATGCTATTCTTGACCCACTACAATCTGGTTTTCGCCCTCTCCACTCAACCGAAACTGCGCTTACTAAAGTCTCCAATGACCTATTACTGGCTAAATCCAGAGGTCAATATTCCATCCTCATTCTTCTTGATCTTTCCGCTGCGTTTGACACTGTCGATCACAGCATACTTCTCGATACCCTGTCCTCACTTGGATTCCAGGGCTCTGTCCTTTCCTGGTTCTCTTCCTACCTCTCCCTCCGCACCTTTAGTGTTCACTCTGGTGGATCCTCTTCTACTTCTATCCCTCTGCCTGTCGGCGTACCTCAGGGTTCTGTTCTTGGTCCCCTCCTCTTTTCTATCTACACTTCTTCCCTTGGCTCATTAATCTCATCCCATGGCTTTTCCTACCATCTCTATGCTGATGACTCCCAATCTACCTTTCTACCCCTGATATCTCACCTTGCATCCAAACCAAAGTTTCAGCGTGGCTTGTCTGACATCGCTGTCTGGATGTCTCAACGCCACCTGAAAATTAAATATGACCAAAACCGAGCTTCTCATTTTCCCCCCCAAACCCACCTCCCCGCTCCCCCCCGTTTTCTATTTTCTGTTGATGGCTCTCTCATTCTCCCTGTCTCCTCAGCTCGAAACCTTGGGGTCATCTTTGACTCTTCTCTCTCCTTCTCTGCTCATATCCAGCAGATTGCCAAGACCTGTCGTTTCTTTCTTTACAACATCCGTAAAAATCCGCCCCTTTCTTTCCGAGCACTCTACCAAAACCCTCATCCACACCCTTGTCACCTCTCGTTTAGACTACTGCAATCTGCTTCTTGCTGGCCTCCCACTTAGTCACCTCTCCCCTCTCCAGTCGGTTCAAAACTCTGCTGCCCGTCTCATCTTCCGCCAGGGTCGCTTTACTCATACTACCCCTCTCCTCAAGACCCTTCACTGGCTCCCTATCCGTTTCGCATTCTGTTCAAACTCTTCTACTAACCTATAAATGTATTCACTCTGCGGCTCCCCAGTATCTCTCCACACTTGTCCTTCCCTACACCCCTTCCCATGCACTCCGCTCCATGGATAATCCTTCTTATCTGTTCCCTTCTCACTACTGCCAACTCCAGACTTCGCGCCTTCTGTCCTCGCTGCACCCTACGCCTGGAATAAACTTCCTGAGCCCCTACGTCTTGCCCCATCCTTGGCCACCTTTAAATCTAGACTGAAAGCCCACCTCTTTAACATTGCTTTTGACTCGTAACCACTTGTAACCACTCGCCTCCACCTACCCTCCTCTCTTCTTCCCGTCCACATTAATTGATTTGATTGCTTACTTTATTTATTTTTGTCTATTAGATTGTAAGCTCTTTGAGCAGGGACTGTCTTTCTTCTATGTTTGTGCAGCGCTGCGTATGCCTTGTAGCGCTATAGAAATGCTAAATAGTAGTAGTAGTAGTAGTAAGGCACTGGGCTGGAGAAGGAGGAGGAAGAGTGAAAGGAGATGCTGGACGGGGGGAGGGGGTTGCCAGAGACCCTAGCACACGGCCCCTGCACACATTCATCACTTTGCACTTGCTCACATTGTCATCTGAATGCCCACTCTCCCAGTCTCGTAAGGTCCTCTTGCAATTTTTCATAATCCTGTTGCAATTTAATAACTTTGTGTCATCAGCAAATTTAATTACTTCACTAGTTACTCCATCTCTAGATCATTTATAATATGTTAAAAAGCAATGGTCCCAGCACAGACCCCTGCAGAACCCCACTATCTACCCTTCTCCATTGAGAGTACTGACCATTTAACCCTACTCTGTTTTCTATCTTTTAACATAGTAAGTGACGGCAGATAAAAACCTGAATGGTCCATACAGTCTGCCCAACAGTCACATTCATTCTGAATTCTAGATTAAATCAACAATGAATGTGATATTGATCATGGTCTTTCTTTGTTGTTTCTGGGACATAGACTATAGAAGTTCACCCAGCTCTGTCCTTATGTGCCAACTATTGGAGCTGTCATCAAAGCCTATTTGAATCGGTCTTGTAAGTTGCGGGACACAGACCGTAAAAGTCTGTCCGGCTCTGTTCTCATAAGTACATAAGTATTGCCATACTGGGAAAGACCAAAGGTCCATCAAGCCCAGCATCCAGTTTCCAACAGTGGCCAATCCAGGTCACAAATACCTGGCAAGATCCCAAAAAAGTACAAAACATTTTATCCTGCTTATCCCAGAAATAGTGGATTTTCCCCAAGTCCATTTAATAACGGTCTATGGACTTTTCCTTTAGGAAGCTGTCCAAACCTTTTTAAGCTCCGCTAAGCTAACTGCCTTTACCACATTCTCTGGCAACGAATTCCAGAGTTTTCACGTTGAGTGAAGAAACTTTTCTTCGATTCATTTTAAATTTACTACATTGTAGCTTCATCGCATGCCCCCTAGTGCTAGTATTTTTGGAAAGCGTAAACAGATGCTTCACATCTACCCATTCAACTCCACTCATTATTTTATAGACCTCTATCATATCTCCCCTCAGCCGCCTTTTCTCTAAGCTGAAGAGCTCTAGCGGCTTTAGCCTTTCCTCATAGGGAAGTCGTCCCCTCCCTTTATCATTTTGTCGCCCTTCTCTGCATCTTTTCTAATTCCACTATATCTTTTTTTTTTTTCCAAATATGTTTATTAAAGGTTTTCAGTTTTAAACAGTCATTATCTAATATACAATTATGGCAAAGTATACAGATTAGCAACTTTCCCAACCCCCTCCCTTCCCATCCCTGATAACCAGACACTAAATTCAACTGAAATTCGGCTTTTATGAGTCCTTTATTATACCCATCACAGTAAAGGAACAATCAACTTGGGAGCGTCCAGATCAATCACACTCTGCAGTCTCCAAGATCTTTATATGTCCCATTGTTTGTTGAATTTTGCAATATGCCCAGAGCGAAGGGCCGTCATTTTCGACATTTGATATAGATAGTCCATTTTATGAAGAACCCTTATCACTGGCAGTGCTATTGGGCTCCTCCACGCTGACGCCAGCGTAATTTTTCCCGCCACCAGCCACACCGATGTCAACCGGTGTACCGACAGTCGGAATCCCGCAGGGCGGATGTGCAACAAGCAAACCTCCGCCATAGCGGGGTTATCCCACCCCCGTCACCTGAGCAAACAGATCTAGCAATTCTGACCAATAGGCCTGTATCTTGGGGCATGCCCACCAGATATGCAGTATATCTACGACCTCTGCACATCCCCTCCAGCACTGGTCAGATCCCTGACCATACATTTTCGTCAGCCTCTGTGGCGTATAGTACCAATAATACACTACTTTATAACTATTTTCAATCATGGAGCTAGAAATAGAGACCCGTAACATATGTTCTAGAGCTTTTTCCCATTGTATATCATCCAGGTCTATCTTTAGGTCCCTTTCCCAATGCTTGATATAGCGCAAAATAGGTGCTCTGTCAGTTAATAAAGCCGCATATATGTGTGAAACGCAGCCTCTATAGCTTCCTGCTCGCAGCGCTTTTTCTAGGGCCATCTCCTCATGGGATAGCTCTTTTTTGGCTCGCCTATATATATAGTCCATAATACAGTTATATTGGAACAAATGATGTGGCGGTAGCCCATACTCTTCTTGGAGGTCGGCAAATGATACCATCTGTCCCTCTTACTACTACTACTACTACTACTATTTAACATTTCTAAAGCGCTACTAGGGTTACGCGGCGCTGTACAATTCAACATAGAAGGACAGTCCCTGCTCAAAGAGCTTACAATCTAAAGGACAAATGTACAGTTAGTCAAGTAGGGGTCATCAAATTGAGGCAGTCTAGATTTCCTGAAAGGTATAGAGGTTAGGTGCCGAAAGCAACATTGAAGAGGTGGGCTTTGAGTAAGGATTTGAAGATGGGTAGGGAGAGGGCTTGGCGTAAGGGCTCAGGAAGTTTATTACAAGCATAGGGTGAGGCAAGGCAGAATGGGCGGAGCCTGGAGTTGGCGGTGGTGGAGAAGGGTACTGAGAGGAGGGATTTGTCCTGTGAGCGGAGGTTTTGGGCAGGAACGTAAGGGGAGATGAGGGTAGAGAGGTAACGAAGGGGCTGCATTTGTAGGTAAGAAGGAGAAGCTTGAACTGAATGCGGTATCTGATCGGAAGCCAGTGAAGTGACCTAAGGAGAGGGGTGATATGAGTATATCGGTTCTGGTGGAATATAAGATGTGCAGCAAAGTTCTGAATGGATTGAAGGGGCGATAGGTGGTTAAGTGGGAGGCCAGTGAGGAATAGGTTGCAGTAGTCAAGGCGAGAGGTAATGAGAGCGTGGATGAGATTTCGGGTGGTGTGCTCAGAGAGGAAGGGGCTCTTCCCAGAGTTGACCTAATGTGCTTAAGCCCCCCCTGCTCCCAATATCTGTATATAGGGTCTTCAGACCCTAGAAGACAGCCCGGCACCGTCTTTATTGTCATCTGTTGAAAGTATTCTCTGTTGGGGAAAAACTTCCACCTGATAGCGTTGTAGGGGATATTGCACTGCTAGTGGGGCCTGTCTAATATATGCCTGAAGTCGGCCCTTGGGCATCCATAGTATAGAGTATAAACTTGCCATTCCCATCCAGTGCTGCTCTATTTGGATCCAAGGTTTGACACTCCCAGCGCTCCACTCTGCTAGCACACGTAATTGCGCTGCTTGGTGATATAAAATAAAATTCGGAACTCTCATTCCCCCTTGCTTCTTGGATTGACACGTAACAGCTGCTCGGACTCTTGGGGGTTTATGCTGCCATATGTATGTAAAAGCTTTCTGATTGAGCTGGCAAAAAAATTGCTTGGGCAGTGGCATTGGTAGCACCAAAAACAAATAGAGGAGCTTTGGCAATATCATAATTTTTATGACAGCCACCCTTCCCAACCATGACAATTCTAATCCTTCCCATCTATCCAAATCTAGAAAGAGTTCTCAAATTTTGGAAGGGAAATTAGCATGATATAGATAATTTAGCTTAGGTGTGAGGTTGACACCTAGATATCTAATGGCTCGATCGGCCCATTTAATTGGGAACTGCTGGCGGAGGGAGGCCTCCTGTTCTGTTGACAACCCAAGGCCCAAGACCTCCGATTTGTCCATATTCACTCAAAACCCTGAGAGTTGTCCAAATTGGTATAAGCCCTGCATCAACTGCGGCAAAGACTCTTGGGGGTTGGTTAGTGTAAGAAGGACATCATCAGCAAATAGCATAATCTTATGAGTAGTTGTTCCCAGGGTAAGACCGTGTATATGTGGGTTCCTTCATATAGACTGGGCCAACAGCTCCATTGTCAACGCAAATAGTAACGGCGATAGTGCACATCCCTGTCGCGTGCCCTGCCCCACGGATATTTAGTCTGAGCTGGTTCCATTGATCTGCAAAACAGCCAATGGCTGAGCATATAAGAGTCTGAGCCACGAGACAAACCGGCCCGTAAATCCCATATGGGCTAAGACTGCAAACATAAAAGTCCAGTCTATTTCGGTCAAAAGCCTTTTCGGCATCACAGTGAGAGAAATAACCGTGGGTTGTCGTGTGTCCTCTGCTTCGCAGATCAAGTGGACGCCCTTCTTATGTTATCAAATATTTGTCTTCCCGTGATGAAGCCCGCTTGGTCTATGTGCACCAATTTCAACATTAATTTCTGCAGTTTCTTAGCTAGTATTTTGGTAAATATTTTATAATCTGACCCTAGAAGCGATATCGGGCGGTAAGAGCCACATTGCTGCAGATCTTTCCCTGGTTTTAGTAAACTATAATATTCACCAGCCTCCAAGTATAAGGAAGCTCACCCTGAAGCTCTATCTCATAAAAGCCCAGACCAGTAATGGCACCAATAATTTGCTATAGCATTTATAAACTTTATTTGTAAACTCATCTGGCCTTGGGGCCTTGCCATTGGGCAAGTCCCCTATGGCCCACGTCACCTCGTCTGATGTGATTGGGGCTGATAGCGCTTCACTTTCTGCTCGGGATATCTTATGGAGTCCTATATGTTCCAGATAATCCTGAAACTCCTGTGGATTCGGTGCCTCCTCTGCCTGATATAAGGTCTTATAGAAATTTACAAAGATCGCTTTAATATCTTCTAGTTTTGTACAGCTGTTTCCCTCTGCATCTAAAAGAGAGTGAATATGGGCACTAGTGGACCATTTTTTCAGCTTATGTGCAATGAGTCTTGAGGCCCTATTCCCAAATTCGAAATGAGCCTGTCTGACCTGTTGTAGATGCTCTGTTATCTCCACTAACTGGAGCTCCCGAAGCTCCATCTGCAGCACATGCATGCGATGTTAGGTGCGATGAGATCCCCCCTCATTGGGTGGCTTGCTCATTAAGAGTCAACAGCTCTGCATGTATTTGCTGGGCCCGAGCCTTTGCTTGTTGTCTAATATGTATCTGCAGAGCTATTACCTTTCCCCTAATCACTGCTTTAAAGCCCTCCCAGAGTACCCATGAGGATACCACTCCATTATCATTAAAGCTAATATATTCTTTAATATCTGCTTCCAGGTGAGAGATTACCAAAGGATCAGCCAATAGCCCATCATTAAATTGCCATTGGGATGCCGGTGGAGCTATTACATCTAGCTCCATCTCCAGCTTGATTGGTGCATGGTCTAACCATGTTCGGGGATGTATCTGTATATCGCCTATGCTGCTCAGTAGAGCCGGGGGTCCCACCCAGAAATCTATACGGGATTGAGAATTGTGAACTGCCGAGTAATAAGAATAGCCTCTGGCCCTTGGATTTCTATGCCTCCATAAATCTATTAGTTGCCATCGACTTAGGAACTTACATAGTTGGGACCGATCAGCCTGTGAGTATCGAACCCCCTGGGCAGTGTTATCTAATGTAGGTTGTAATGTAAGGTTGAAGTCTCTGCCTATTAGCAGGGTACCCTCGATATGCTTAGAGAGGAGCGCTGACAGTTCCAAATAGAAGGCACCTTGATGTCATTTGGCGATATATATTTAAGAGTGACATCACCTCACCCCCACTTGTACTACCAATAGCAGATATCGACCCCCCTTATCTCACACTACTCGCCGTATCTGCCATGGATATTACGAGATAACACTATCAGGACTCCTTTCTTTTTCTATGGTACTGACGCAAAATAGATCTGTGGAAATTTCTTAGAGTGACATAATCGTTCACACTGTCTGGTCCAAGTGAGTCTCTTGTATAAAAGATATATCTATCTTCAAACGCTGGATTTCTTTAAACATAAGCTGTGCTTCATTGGGGAGTTTAGCCCTTTTACATTGAGGGTCATATATTTTGCAGTACTCATCCTACATTCAAAACCAGGTCCCCCAACCCCTTGCTTATCTCCTGCCCCTGCTGCTTAGCTTCATGTGGATCCCTCCCGCCGATCATCAGTTGTTTCTTATTCTTAATTCCCCCCCCCCCCAACCATTAACTCCCCTACCCTCCCTCCCTACCTTGTGACACCCCTGCAAAAACATCATGGGGTTGTCCTAAAGAGAAATGGCCTCACCCCTTATATAATATCTATTATTAGCTGGATCCCCGCTTTTTATAATACCTGTTTTTAGCCATTATAACATCAGGAACATAGAACTATTTAATAGATAGTTAGCAAACATCTTGTAAGTTTCAACCCTTAATGTTCCAGGCCGTAGTCACTTTCTTGAGACACTAGGCATATCCAGTTGGTCTCTGCATCCTCTTATTTCTTGGCAGTGTCCTCTGGCCTCCTCAGCTGTGGATTGGACTGCTGGCACTGTAAACGACCCTTCCCTGAGGTGGCTCTCTGCTAGCATGGTTTGTCCCCTGTCAATGCTGCTTGTTGTTTTGCTGACCGAGCTCCCTCGGCCAGCCCTCCTTCTGGGAAGATCTCCGCCACCTCCGCTACATTGCGGACCTGATATAGCCTACTCTCTTTGTAGAATCTCAGCATGAACGGGTGTCCCCATCTATATCGGATGCCTTTATCATATAGAAATTTCGTAAAGGGCCTGAGTTCTGCCCTCCTCCTTAGTGTGGCCGCCGCTAGGTCCTGGTAACATTCTATGGCGTATGAGTCCCATTTGAAACCTGGCGCTATTCAAGAGGCTTGCATAATCTTCTCCTTCAACTTAAAGTTGCTAAAGCAGGTGATTATATCTTTTGGGCGGTTTGTTTTTGTAGTACCCAAAGCCCAATGAGCTCGTACTAGTTGGATTTCTGGCGGTTCTTTGGTGATCTGTACTTCCAATAATAAAGCACTCACTATTTTCTGTACCATCAGCTCACAATCTGTATGCTGTGCTGTATCCGGGAGACCGCGGAACCTCACATTGCAGCACCGGCTCCTGTTCTCAAGATCTTCTATCTTATCCCACAACTGCTGGGTTTCCTGCCGGTTCTCCCGGACCTGCGCATCTAAAGCCTGCATTTTTCTCCATTTGGTCATCCAGTCGCTCCTCTGTCTCCACCACTCAATTTCCCAGCGTGCCAATTTCTCCTCTCAAATCTGCTCAGCGCGGTGATATCTGCACACACTGCTTTTATATCTGTTTTATCTCCTGCAACCAAGAGCGTATCTCGTGCAGGTGAGTCTCCTCTTGCGTCTGCCCCTCTCCCGGTGTAAATAGGGGTGGCGAGAACTGCGATGAGTGTGGCGCTGGCTGGTCAAGCGACCGGTGCTCTTGGGCTGAAGCGTTCATACTCGGATCTGGGCCCACATACGCGAATGCCGTCAAATCAATTGACGGAGTCCGGGAAGTCATTCACCATCCGCTTTTCCTCAACTTCATTCGCTTTTTCCTCCCCCTCGGCGGTTTTATTTGCTCTTAACAGCTGCGGTTAGTTTCCTGATAGCTCTAGGCTGGTCAGAGCTCGTGGCTCAGGCAGCCATTTCGGGTGATGATGTCACTTCCTCATCCCCACTATATCTTTTTTGAGATGCGGCAACCAGAATTGAACAAATGTTCCAAATTACTGGAGTTTCTGTCAAAGCTCTCTCCAGCCTATCCTAAATCGGACTGCTATATGCAGCATTCATACCAAACAAACCAGCCCAGCACTGGCCTTAACTGATACAACCAGAGTTGCCATCTAAGCACCACTTGATATACAAACACATATGCAACCCTTTAAAAATTTTTTTATATCATTTATTTTCTAATTAAGGATCCTCTGTGTTTATCCCATTCCATTTTAAATTACGCCACAGTTTTTTTTTCTCCACCACTTCCCTCGGGAGGGCATTCCAGGTATCAAAAACTCTCTCCATGAAAAAGAATTTTCTGACATTATTCCTAAGTCTACCAACCCACAACCTCAATTCATGTTCTCTAGTTTTACCATTTTTCCTTCTCTGGAAAATATCTGTTTCTATATTAATACCTTTCAAGTATTTAAACATCTGCATCATATCTCCTCTAGGGTATGCATATTCAGGTCTTCCAATCTCATATGTCTTTTGGCGCAATCGCAATATCATTTTTGTCATCTTCTTCTGGACCACCAAGGCATATTTTCAAAGCACTTAGCCTTCCAAAGTTCCATAGGTTTCTATGGAACTTTGGAAGGCTAAGTGCTTTGAAAATATGCCTCCAGCTAAGTGCTTTGAAAATATGCCTCCAAGTCTTACAGTTTTTAATCCACAATAGATCACTACCTCCGATCCCATGACACTCAAATTTCCTCTGGAGTCTTTATTGAGGTATCTTAATAGCAGACTATAAACACTTCCTCCTGGAACTTGTTCAAACCTTTTTTAAACCCAGATATGCTAACTTCTGATACCACATCCTCTGGCAATGAGTTCCAGAGCTTAACCATTGGGTGAAAAAAATATCTCCTGTTCATTTTAAAAGCAGTACCATGGAAGTTCCTTGAGCGTCCCATAGTCTTTGCATGTTTTGAAAAAGTTAAAAAAAAAATTCACTTTTCCTGTTCTACACCACTCAGTTTTTGTAGACTTTTATCATATCACCTCTCAGCTATCTCTTTTCCAAACTGAAGAGTTCTAACCTCTTAAGCCTTTCCTCATTTGAGAGGAGTTCCATCCCCTTAATCATTTTTGGTCACCCTTTGAACCTTTTCTAGTGCTGCTATATCTTTTTTAGGATGCAGCAATCAACATTACATACAATTCTCAAGGTGTGGTCACACTATGGAGTGATACAGAGACATTACAATATTCTTTGTTTTATTTTCTCTCTCTTTCCTAATAATTCCTAGCATTGTTTGTTTGTTTTTTGGCTGCTGCCACACACTGGGCAGAAGATTTCAGCATATTGTCCACAATGACACCTAGATCTTTTGGGTGCTGACCTAGTATGAAATACCTATGATTTGGATTACTCTTCCCAATGTGCATCATTTTACACTTGTCCGCATTAATTCTCATCTGGCATTTGGTTGCTCAGTCTTCCAACTTCCTAAGGTTTTCCAGCAATTTTTCACAATCCACATGCATTTTAACAACTTTGCATAGTTTTGTGTTGTTTGCAAATTTACTCACCTCAGTTGTCATTCCCATTTCCAGATTGTTAATATTTTAATTAGCACTGGTCCCAGTACTGATCCCTGGGGCACTCCACTGAGAGAATTGGCCATTTTACCCTACCGTTTGTTTTCTATCCTTCAACCAATTCCTAATCCATAACAGAACACTGCCTCCTAGCCATGGGTTGTTTTTTTTTTTTAATTTAAAGAAGTCTTTATTAAGCATTGATAAACATTAACATACATGTGTGACACATTACAAAACCATATAGTCTGGAACATTCAATATACATGACTCTAACACCCAAGGGATACAACCATAAAATCAGTGCTGTAAATAGCATCTTATTTTACTTCAATTTTTATCCAGTTTTTGTGTTTTTAAACCTCCCTTCCCACCCTCCCTCCCTCTCCCCTCCCCCCATTTATTCCCTTCTACCCCCCATCTTTCGCCCATCCCATATTTCAACCAGAGCACCTTTGTAAGAAAGGTTCCCAAATTCTATCCCACTTATGCACTGTTTTCCGTTTCACGGCAGTCAATCTTTCCATCTCACACATGTATCTTACTTTGGTGATCCATCTTCGTATCGAGGGTACTAACGGGGATTTCCAACTTTGCGCTAAGTTTATTCGAGCTGCGTGCAGAGCACACCTTGTCAAGATCCACTGGTCAGGCGTTAGCCCTGCAGGCCTAGACCCAAGCAAGAAAACTAAAGGATGCCACTGCACAGACCGATCTAGCCACCCCTGCAGCCGAGAACGCACCCCCTTCCAGTAGGCCTGCGCCTTAGGGCATAGCCACCATATATGACCTGCGTTCCCCAGCCCCCCACATTTCCTCCAACAGAGTTTTGATACCTGAGCGAACATGTGATTTAGCCGAACCGGAGTCAGATACCACCGGTAAAATACCTTTATAGCGTTTTCCTGCGTAGCTACTGACACTGATGACTTCAAAATCTGCTTTTCCAGGGCCACCCACTCAGGTTCCGGCAATGTAAAATGCAGCTCCTGCTCCCATCTCTGCCTATGTAGGATGGACGGCTTAGCTCTGTTCTCTTGATAAGCATACAGTTTAGTTATCATACCCCTCGTGTCCTTGTCCTCTACACACATCTCCTCCAGCTGATGGACTTCTCGCTTCAAACATTCCACATATGCAGAGCTCTTCAAAAAGTGCACCAGCTGCAAGTATGCATATCGATCCCCCTGTCTAAGCCCATAATCATCCCTCAGTGTTTCAAAGGGCACCATAGTTTCTCCCTTGTGCAGCTGCCCCAAGGAATCTAATCCGGCCTCCGCCCATCTGTGATAAGTGACGCTCCCCATCCCTGGTTCGAACAAAGGGTTGTCCAGTATCGGAGCCAAACCCGAAATCAGTGGCTTCTTATCTGAAAACAGATGGTCCCAATAATGGAAAGTGGCCTGCACTGTGGGCGGAAATCTATCTACTTGCCCCCTGTACCTACCCGCAACCCACATTAACTGTCCCAGACTCCGAGAACCCACCAGCGCTTGCTCAATGTCAACCCATACATGATGGTCCTCCCTTTTAAACCAGGCTATTGCCGCCCTTGCCTGAGCTGCCCCATAATACCAGACCAGATTGGGTACCCCCAACCCTCCCATCCGTTTACTTTTATATAGCAGGGCCCTGGGCAATCGGGGTCTTTTCTGATTCCAGATGAAGCGGTTAATCGCCTCCTGCAGACCTGATAAAAATGATCTGGTCATTTTCATGGGAAGGACCTGGAACAGATAAAGAAGTCGAGGCAAAATGTTCATCTTTACTGCAGCAATCCGCCCAAACCAGGACAGTCCCATAAACATCCATCTGTCCAGGTCCCTCTGTACAGCTCGCTTAAGTGACGGATAATTGCTGGTAAACAGCTCAGTTAAGTTTCCAGGCAACTGCACTCCCAAGTATCCCAGCGCCTTAGCCTCCCATTTAAAGGCAAAAGACGTCTTCAAGGTGTCCATCACTCTAGGAGGGACTCCTACCGCCAGTCCAGTGGACTTGTTAGCATTTAGTTTGTATCCAGATATTGTCGCGTATTCCTCTATCACCTGCATTAAATTAGGCAAAGAGATTAATGGCTTGGTTAAAGTCAAAAGAACATCATCTGCGAATAGGGCAATTTTATACTCCCTCCCTCCCACCCGCAATCCAGCAATGTTCTCATTAGCTCGCACGGCCTCCGCCAATGGTTCCATTGCCAGAGCAAACAGGAGGGGGGATAGAGGACAACCCTGCCTAGTTCCTCTACCCAACCGAAATAATTCGGAGTTCCCTCCATTGACGCGCACACAGGCTTGCGGTTCTGAATACAAGGCCCTAATCCACATTCTGTAAAATTGACCTATTCCAACCTGGCGTAGAACCTTATCCAAATACCCCCAGTGAACCCTATCGAATGCCTTTTCAGCATCTAGTCCAAGCAATACTATTGGTCTATCCTTCATCTGGGCTGCATAGAGAAGATCCACTGTTCTCCTTATGTTGTCCGCTGCCTGTCTTTTGGCTACAAACCCTACTTGATCCGGGTGTATCATGCTAGGTAGCACAGTCCCCAGCCGATTTGCCAGGACCTTAGCTAAAATTTTTACATCAGCGTTTAATATGGAGATGGGCCGATATGATGCACATAACGTAACATCTTTGCCTGGCTTAGGGATTACGGCCACCCACGCCTCCATCATAGTCTTGGGAAGGGACACACCCTCCCTCACTGAGTTAACAATCATTGTCAGGTAGGGGGCCAGCTCTACAGCGTATACCTTAAAAAATTCGTTGGTGAATCCATCTATCCCAGGCACCTTCCCTGTGGGCAAGGTTTTAATAGCCCTAATGACCTCATCTACCCGCACCGGACATTCAAGCTCCTCCCTCTGTGCTTCAGTCAAGACCTCCAGCCCCCTAGCTCCCAAGTATTCGTCAATTTTGTCGGTCTGCACAGTGGCGTCCTCCTTATATAGGGTCTCATAATATTGAGCAAAGCACTGTCTGATCTGTGCTGACCTATGCACCACCTGCCCTTTACCATCTCGGACTTTCAAGATGTGACGAGAGGATCTCAACTGTCTTAATTTGATTGCTAATAACCTACCAGGTTTGTTAGTGTGTTCATAATAGACCTGCTTCATCCTTGCATGTGCAAATTGCAAGCTGTCTTCATGGAGCGAACCAAGCTCCAGTCTAACCGCCTGCAACCTACGCAGGTCTGACAGGGAACCTGTGGCCCTGTATTTAGCCTCTAGTCTCCCAAGTTTGTCCATACATAGGGCTAACTGAGCTTTGTGTGCCCTCACCCTCCTGCCCGCTCCTTGTATAAAGTAGCCTCTGGAGACTGCCTTAAAGGCGTCCCACACCGTTCCCAGAGAGGGTCCCGAGTCTAAATTCATATCAAAGTATTCTTTCAAAACTGGACGAAATCCCGCTACTAATTCCGGGTCCTGTAGCAAACCATTGTTAAGCGTCCATCTTTTTTCTCTCGGTTCCTCTCTTAGGGACGGGAGAACAGCCCAGGTCGGGGCATGATCAGATATGCTAATGTGGCCTATAGAAGATTCCCCCTCTCCCCCAGACAATGCCTTGTCCAAAAAGATGTAGTCAAGCCTAGAATAAGACAGATGAACCTGGGAGTAAAATGTGTAGTCTCTCATCCTGGGGTGTGCCAATCTCCAGGCATCGTATAAGCCCAATTCATCCACACAATCTTTTAATGCCTGTGAAATTTTACAATCCAGAGGGGCAGGAGGAGTAGAACGGTCTAATCCAGGCTGCATAGTGGCGTTAAAGTCTCCCGCCATTATTAATTTCCCCTTGGCAAAGCTCTGCAACTCTTTTCGGAGACGAAGGAAAAACTCCCCCTGCCTCTCATTTGGCGCATATACACTTGCCAAGGTATACTCCTCCTGCTCCAGCACTACTTGCAGTAGAAGAAATCTTCCTTCCCTGTCCTTTTTAGAACGTACAATCTGCACCTGGACATCTCTATGAAATAATATCGCCACCCCCCTTTTTTTTAACCCCCTTTACATCTGAGGCACAAACCACCAGTGGATACTGTTTAGAGGACAACAGGCCCTCGTATTTTTGCATTAAATGTGTTTCTTGCAAAAAGACCACTTGAGGTTTCAACAGCTGCAATTCTCGGGACAACGCATGCCTCTTATAAGGGGAGTTCAACCCCTTCATATTATAAGTTACCAATTTAAATCCCGCCATTGCTTATTCTGTAGTTACACCCCGCTTCAATTGGAGGATGGCTATCCATCCTTTCACCCCCCCTCTTCCAACTCACTTGCTTCCTGGTTGTTCTGGTTATTCTCAATCCCTTATCCCTCCCCATCCCATTCCCTCCCCCCCCCCTCCCATACCCTCCCTGGCCCCAAAGCCAATATCCACCAACTGGTCCCATATGGCACCAGCTGGGTGTTGCAAGGAAGCAACCTCACCAGCCGAATAGGCTCACTTGTAAACCGGAGCCTATCACCACACAACTGAACACTCCCTTCGGCCCTCCCACTCGCCCCCTCCCCCTCCCTCATGCATTCTCAATTATATCAATATTTAACTCGTATCATTCTTTATACTTCGTTTATCTCCCAAATGTCTCTCTGCACATCACCTCCTCTCAATGTCTCTCAGCTTCTGGTTCCTCGCACCGGTTTCTTGATTTCGCCCCTGCAGCTCAGGTCCTGGGCTTCCTGGGTGCTTTCTCTACCCTTTTCCATCTCTGGAGTCTTGCTTTTGTAGAAGAAGCCACCTCCACTGGTAGGGTAGCTGTAGTGGCCAATCCAGCCTCGTGTAAAAGCTTCCAGGCTTCTCCCACTCCTCGACATCTATGCTGCGCACCCTTGATCTCAAAACAAGCGCAAACGGGAATGTCCACCTGTAGAGAATCTTCTCTCTCTTCAAAATCTCTATTACCGGTCTCATAGCTCTGCGTGAGTTCAAAGTGAATAAGGAGAGATCCTGGTATATTGCAATTCTCGCCCCATTGAATTCCACTTCGGGGTTCTTTCTAGCTTTCTGCCATATCTGGTCCTTGCAATTATATGAAGAGAAGCGCACCACTATGTCCCGGGGGTTGTTATCTCGAATTTTCCCCAGCGCTCTATGCGCCCTGTCAATGCCCATTGCAGCTGTATCCAAGTCCTCTCCCATCAACTGGGCACATATATTTCGCACCACCTCCGGTACTACTTCTCGGTCTTCATTTTCTGGAACTCCTCTGAATCTTAAATTGTGTCTGCGCCCTCGATTTTCTAGGTCGTCTAATTTATATTGGAATTCCTCCGACTGTTCCATTAACTTAGCAAGTTGTTTATCAACCTCCTCATTTTTATCCCCCTGTTCTTCTGCCTTCTCCTCCAAGGCTTCCACTCGGCCTCCTAGCTCTCTCAAATCAACGCTCAGAGCGTCTACGTGCTCTAAGATCTCTTCTTTGGAGGCTCTGATTTCGGCTCGAATGGTTTCCAGGCAGCGTGTCAGGTCCGCGGGGAGAGCTTGCATTTGGGCCGCTTCAATACCCCCGTTACCATCTTCCCTCGAGGAAGCCGAACCTGACTCCGACGAGCAGCGTGCTTTGGGGGATGGGGGGCGCGCAAGGCCCCGTTCCGCTTGCCTCGTGGCTGGTCTATCGTGCTCGCGCTGCTGCGCTCCGCTTTTCTTACTCATGGCGCTTTACCTGGGACGTTCGCCAATCACTTATAGTCCCGTGTGCGATTTTAGAGAGGTTTTTGATTCGGGAAGCACCTTTGAGAGGGTGAGGAGACACGGAGCTCAGGAGTTAAGCGGCCATTCAGCCGCGTGACGTCACTTCCTAGCCATGGGTTTTTAATTCTCAGGAGACTCTCTTGAGGGACTTTGTCAAACGCTTTCTGAAAATCTAGATACACTATATTAACTGGCTTACCTTTATCCACATGTTTCTTCACGTATTAAAAAAAAAATGAAGCAAATTGGTGAAGCAAGAGTTCCCTTGACTGAATCCATGTTAACTCTGTCTCATTAAACCGTGTTTGTCTATGTGTTCAGTGATTTTATTCTTTGTAATAGTTTTCACTATTTTGTGCAGCACTGACATCAGGTTTACTAGTCTGTAAGTTCCCAGATCACCCCTGGATCCCTTTTTAAAAATAAGCATTCCATTGGCCACCCTCTAATCTTCAGGTACTACAGATGATTTTAACCACAGGTTATATAGATCAGTAACAGCAGATCTGCAATTTCATATTTGAGTTTTCAGTACCCTGAGCTATATACCATCTGATCCTGGTGATTTACTACTCTTTAATTTGTCTATTTGGCTCAGTACATCTTCCAGCCAGTCAAGTTTTCAGGCTATCCACAATGAATTTGCATGAGATTGATTTGTATACACCACCTCCTGGGTATGTAAATCTATGTCATGACTGGTTTGGGAATCACTGCCCCAGAGCCAGGGAGAGCAGAGCAGGGAAAGTATCCAAGTCTTTCTGAGATGGGGAGCCATAAAATTGAGAGAGAAATTAAACCTGCCAATGAAAAGGAGTCTCACCTACAGAGGCAAATGAGAAATAGTAAGCACAGAGTAGGTGAGCCAAACCTGCATGGAAGGGCGACCGACTATGGAAAGCACTGAGGCTTGCTGGGGAGTAAAAAGGAAAAGAAGGCTGGGCAAGGAGAAGTGAGAAGCAGAACAGGCCAAAAAGATGTAAGGAGAGGAGAAGACAGCTATGAAACTCCCTGCCCCCCAATATAAAATGAATTATGCTTGTGCAGAAGAAAAAGTTAAATGCAGAGGGAGTAAAGGAGGAGGAAAAGGGGACAAGGAGAAGAGATAATGTGGTGTAGATGGACAGAGAGACTGGTTGGGGGAGGAGTGTGCTGTGTAGGTGGACTAAAGAGAGAGATAGAGATATGGACTGGCTGCAGGGAGCATGGTAGAACAGAGACTGGTTTGACCCAGTATGGCACTTTAATGTCAAGGGCAGGTAAGGGGGAAAATACAGGCTGGTGACTCGCAACCAGATGAGCTTATTTTTCATTTTCTTTCCTAGCAAGAGGAAATTTATGAGTTCAGCACCCCCAATCATTTTCAAAAGTTGGCTGAGCCTATATTGCCATGTTAGCAACCCTCAACATAGCCATACACTCTTAACATTACAGGGATACAATGTGGCAATGTTAGGTAAGGAAGAACCAGTAATACCTCAGTATTTTCCATTAACAGCTGTATCCTTGGGTTTGTGTTTTGAGAATTCCAATCACACCAAGAATGAGGAACCCCAAATGGGTATATGACACAAAACCTAAATAGCTGTATCATATTCAGTCTTCATTACTTACTACTCCTAACTACCCTCTATAAATTTTCTATATTGAGTAACAAATTATTTGGTATATCCACATTACGTAACATTACCTTGGTCTGATGTTAATTGGAGACTGACAATCATCTCACCATTATGTGGTCTATAGAACTTCTAGCAAGTGCAAATTGATATGCATCTTTAAAGGTCCATTTATTTTTCTTGTCCTTTTTATTTATTTATTTATGGCATTTATATCCCACATTATTCCCACCCATGGGCAGGCTCAATGTGGCGTACAATAGTCTATTAAATAACAATATTACAAAATACAGTAATTAGAGTCGTAATAGGGAAACAGGAACAGCAGGAGGGAGCGGGAGAGAGGGGAAGGTGACAATTTGTCACTGTGGCAGCTGTGGTTCAGAAGGATGAGGCACCAGGAGGGCTCACGGCATATGCCCTACCGAAAAAAAAGGTCTTGAGCCACATATAGTTAGGTCTTCTGACCCTAGAGATTTATCATTTGAAAATGTAGGGGTTTATTTTTCTGGTGCTTTGGCAGGCTAAGAAAAATAGGAATTTATCAATCCATTTGTGTCACCAAAAAATTGTGCTATTTTAGGTGAATTCCATTAAATGACTGAAAAGGGTCTAACATCTTCATCATTCCCACCATTCTATCTCAAGTCCTCCTGTCATTACCAGCAGTCATAATCCCTCACAATTTTATTTCATTACATTTTATTTTTTCAAATTGTAAACAGCCTCATGTTACCTGCGCAGTCAATTGTACAATATCCCTTTATTATTGTGTCATGATAGCCAAGTACCTCAAACTGACAGCTAGGTTAAACTAGCAGGTCACATAAATACAACAACATGCAGTTTCTTCTGAAATAGGTGTATTTTTATTCACTAGAGCAGTGTTGCTCCTGGAGGTAGGGAGAAAGAACACTGAGGTAGTAATGTTTCAATAAAATAGTAGTATTCAGTTGCAGACAGTACTAGAAGGTAAAATACTGAGTTATTTAGTACTTGTAGTTATAGCAGATAAAAAAAAGTGTAAGATGACTGTACAGGGTAAGGCAAAAAAAAAAAAGTAACCCCCCCCAGGAGGTTTTGGGGGTTTTTTTTTTCTTCTTTTTTGCGGTTTTTCTCAGCAACTGCTTGGAATTTCAACATGAAATTTTACAGTTTATTTGTTTGTTACTATCTACATTTATGTGCTGATTGGAATGAGATTATCTTTATAATCTGGTGGTTATAGACATTTTAGCACGACCATCCAGCACTTTTTGCATATTCAAAAATGTTTGCATTGTAAAACTACCATTTGAAGAAACAAAACAGAGGGTACCAGTTTACTGTTAATGTCACAATGGCATAGACTTTTGTATACAATAATTTGTATTCAATAATTTACTGAACTTTTTTTAAGCATTTCAGATCGGAACAGCAATATGGGCATGGTGTTGGTGGCAAACAAAATGAGAAAACAGACATTGTGTGAACAAGGTTTCAGAGCAATTGTGATAGTGGCTGTATATCATTTCAAGAACTGGAAGCTCCAAATTCGCTGGACCTAAAGCCCTTGGCCTACCATGTCTGAGGAGCAATGTTGGAGGCCCACAATCAATCACTGAATGCAAGGAAACACTGCAGATTATCTGGTACAGCTTCCACAGGGACTAATCGACAAGGCTGCTAAAAAAATTCTAAAAAGCAACTGAAGGGGTGTGTTAAAGTGGGGCTGGACACTGAGTATTTCATAGTGCCTGCAAAATTCTGACACATTAACTGTCAAACAAAGTGACCTCTACTATACTTATAGTGTGGTGTCCTATTATGTTTATAGGAGGAAAAGTGTCAAACAGGCAAATACTTTCTTTTGTTTGAGTCCAACCTTAGGGAGCACTGCCTGATCATCACTGCTGAAAAACCTCCTCTATCAGTGTAACCCTCAAATGTCCTTTTAATAATAATATTTTTATGATGAAAATTTTTCTGAGGGTTACTTATCTTTTCTGCTATTTGATAACTGGGCAGTCCTTTTGTGCAGATCAGTCTTCTTAACCCCCGTCACGGCCGGTGGACGGGGTTTAAGAAGACTGAATGCACAAAAGACTGCACAGTTATCAAATGGTAATCTTGTAATCACAACAAAAAATAATTATATAATATTGTCAACTAATTCAGTTAAGTCTTACATCAATACCTTATGTTAAAGAACTTTAAAAGAAAGCTAACTCCAGTCCTAACAATGTTTTTATCACAGTGCTAAATCAAACTTTTCCATTTCAGTTGTCTATTACTAGCACAAACATAAGTTTCTCTGAATCAGTACAACTTACACATTTATCAAATACAAATCCTATGTCTGTAAACTTTTCTTTTATTTAAACACTTTCCTATTTATAGAGCCCTTCTGGAATGTTCAGTTAAGTATGCAATTTACCAGTGCAGTGACGTGAACAAAGTTTATTAATAAAAAAATAAATGAACCACTAGTTGTACGGTTCTACATTTCTTTTAGCTGCAGGTCACTTCTCTCGTGCAACGAAAATATTCAGTTTCTTGTAGGTGTTGACTGCATCGCTGGTCATCTGGAACCCCTTGGCAAACCTTGAGAGAAGATTCCACAGCTGTTAGGTTGATACCACTACTACTAAGGGCAGCCCAAGACACTCTGCTACCTGCAGTAGAAAAATGAGCTGCCGCTCTGCCCTTCCCTCCTCCTCCCCACCCCTTTCCCAAATTACCTTTTTTTTTCTTGTTTTTCATAAGACAGCACAGCGACTCCCATAGGCCATTGGAGCCGACTCTGTGGCTGCTGTGGGTACTTGAGCACCCCCAATATTGAGAAATTCCTTTTATGTGTCCAGGGAGGGGTTTATTTCATTGGGCTTAGCACCCCCAATAATTTTGAAAAGTTGGCTCCTATGCCATAGGCTGCCCTGCTACCTACCGGTCCCGGCCCCTTCTCTACTGCAAGTGGCCCACCTCCAAGGAAACAGGAAATTATGTTAGAGAGGTGGGGCTACCCGCAGTAGAGAGAAGAGGCCAGGGCCAGCTGCAGGGTAGCTTATGGAAGTTGCTGCCACCCGCCTTCTTTGAAAAACAAGAAATAAAAATAATTTTGAGGAAGCGAGTTGAAGCGGTGCCAACTCACAAGAGTGAGGCCAAAGCCCTGCCTCAGGTAGCCTAATGCTAGGGCTGCCACTGCTTATGACCTATGTTTAAAGTAAAATAAAAGGAAAGCACTAACATTTGCTGTGCACATACTCTGTGCCTCATTCACAGGTTGCCTTAAAGAACATTGGGTATGTATTTTAGAAAATAAAATACAATCCCTGCCTTTTCCAGACTAACCCTAATTATGGGGCACTTTAATTCCTATTTCTGTCTATTATTTCAAACCACTTACCACCCCCCCCCCCCTGCCCTGCATAGCTCAAGAATATGGAGGGTCTCATCACTCTGTGCAGAGGCTGAGAGAAATGGGTTAAGGCTGTGGGAAGTGGGGTATGAGAGAGATGCAGACTGATTGAAAGTTGTGGGACAGAGGTATAAGAGCAGGGGCATAGCCAGAGTATACTCCTAAATAATGCCTTAGAGTGCACTTGATAAACAGATTGCTTAGTAAACAGTCTGCCTGCATCAGCATAAACCACATCCATGTGTATGGAAACCTTGGGACCACTGACATTTTAAATTAAGTTGCATTATCCTGTAACTTAAACTTTGCCATTATAGTAGATTTGAGTCTGGTCACCTCTCAACACACATCCCAGTACCTTGGAAAATAATTACTGCAGTGACATATGCCTGAGCTTTGCTTTATAACAAATAAAAATGCCTTATTAAGCTGTATTAATAAAATAATGTAAATAGCTTTGAAGTCTTTTTGCCCCTTCCTCTGGTTCTACTCTCTCTCTTTCTGAGGCTGACATTAACCAGTTCAAGTCCCCAGAGTTCCTGACCGTGTCCTCTTCCACCCTCTTCTTCTTACACATTGCAGACAGGATTGTCCATAGATATGGACAATTTCAAACAGTCTTACTGTGAGCGCAGCTAAGAGGTATCCATAGTAGTGTGGACAGTATCACTGGCAGACTGGATGTTTTCTTCTATCGTAATTTACTGTACTACTGTGTTCACAGAAGAATGGGGCACTAAGGGATTTTTTTTGCTGCTGACTGTACCAAAATGCTGCTTTGACAATATTCCGTTCTTCTTTGCTGTGAAGCCTTCCCTTTGCAGATACTATCCCTGGCAGATAAGTGTGGTATTCACCTGTAGCAGCCACCTCACCCTTCAGTTGAGCATGCAGGTAGGGTGGTTGCTAGGGCTCAGCTGTAGAGGCAGGGTAGGAAATAGATCTTAGAGTAGGTACAGGGGAAAGAAGATGCTGGCCATGAGCCAGGCTGGAGCTCAGGAAACTCAAGAAAAGGGCTAGTTGAGTTGTATGAAAAGATTTCTGCTGTAGTGTCCAGGTAGAACATAGTGGCTGGTCCCTTACAAGGTTCCTTTGTGATTGCCAACATCCTCATCATGTTCTTCTAGACGTGCTTTTTGTTTCTAGCCTGAGCCTTACTATGATAGTTTGGACGTGGTTTTTTTGGAAGTAGTTTAGCAAAGAACTTGTTTTGCCATGGAGTTAGACTAAGGAACACTGTTGGGAACTTTCCCATAATTTTTGTGATAAACATAAAACATCCTTACTTCCTAAACAGCATGCAGTGGAAGCATAATATAATGGTTACCATGGGCAATAGCGATAATATGCACAAAGCAGCAGTTCTGACCCTTTACCTCCTCCCCCCCCCCCCCCAAGTTTCTGGTAGTGAAAGGAGAGAAACTGTGTGCGCCAATGTGTTATCTGAAAGCTTAGGGGCACTTGTCTGCAGCAGTATGAAACAGTTTGTGGTACCATATGATCATTATCTTTAGAACATTTGGAGACATATTTTCAAAGCACTTGGACTTACAAAGTTATGTGGAGGGGATAATCGAACGGGGGCGCCCATCTCTAAGCATGTCCCCACGAAGGGGCGGGGCATCCCCTATTATCAAAACAGATGGGTGACCATCTTTCGTTTTGATAATACAGTCAGGAATGCCCAAATCTCAACATTAAGTCGGCCTTAGAGATGGTCAACCTAAATGTTGAGATGGGCACCCTCGTTTTCACCGATAATGGAAACCGAGGACACCCATCTCAAAAACAACCCAATCCAAGGCATTGGGTTGTGGGAGGAGCCAGCATTCATAGTGCACTGGTCCCCCTCACATGCCAGGACACCAACCAGGCACCCTAGGGGGCACTGCCGTGGACTTCACAAATTGCTCCCGGGTGCACAGCTCCCTTACCTTGGGCACTGAGCCCCCCCCCCCCCCCAACTCACTCCCCAAACTGTACAACACTACCATAGCCCTTTGGGTGAAGGGTGGGCACCTACATGTGGGTAGAGTTTCAGGTGGGTTTTAGGAGGGCTCACATTACCACCACAAGTGTAACAGGTGGGGGGGGGGGGGGGGGGCTTGGGTCTGCCTGCCTGAAGTGCAATGCACCCACTAAAAACTGCTCCAGGACCTGCATACTGCTGTGATGGAGCTGGGTATGACATTTGAGGCTGGCATAAAGGCTGGAAAAAAGTTAAAAAAAATTTTTTTTTGGGTGGGAGGGGGTTGGTGACCACTGGGGGGAGTAAGGGGATGTCATCCGCGATTCCCTCCGGTGGTCATCTTGTCGAGTTCGGGCACCCTTTTCAGGCTTGGTCGTGAAAAAAAAAGGGACCAAGGTCGGCCAATGCTTGTCAGGGATGTCCTTTTTTTCCATTATTGGCCGAGGACACCCATCTCTTAAGCATGCACCAGTCCCGCCTTCGCTACCGTCTTCAACACCACCCATGAACTTTGTTCATGCCCCATGACAGACTGCAGTTGAGGGCGCCCAAAATCGGCTTTCGATTATGCCGATTTGGCGACCCTGACGGAAGGACGCCCATCTGCCCGATTGTGTCAAAAGATGGGTGTCCTTCTCTTCATTAAGTGCTTTGAAAATAAGCCTCATTGTAATGTCACTACATTAGTTCTGCTCATACCATGGCCATATGGGGGACAAGGCACGCCTCTTTTGCCAGCGAGTCTGAAACAAAGGGAGAGCTGGCCAGATTTCTACGGTCTATGCCCTGATCGTGACTGAATAGATGGACTGGAGTGTAAATTTTAAGGAGCTTCAACATTAGCTGTCAGAACTTAGTACAAGAACAATGCCGGACAGACTTCTACAGTCTGTGCCCTAAGAAGGCAAGGACAAGCAAACTCGGGTATATGTATAAAGTATCACATACCATGTAAATGAGTTTATCTAGTTGGGCAGACTGGAGTGGACCATACAGGTCTTTACCTGCAGTCATTTACTATGTTACTATGTTTAATTTCTATCCAGAATTAAACACATTCAGCAATATTGATAATGTTGATTTCCCACTCCATACAATTATAAGAATTTGGGACCACATTTAGACTTTTCTAGATCTTTAGAACCACAGATTAAGTTCTGTCATCAAAAAAAAGTTTGTTTTTTTATGAAAACACTTAATTTTATTAGGAAATTCTTGACCCTTGCCCAATTTGAACAACTGGCTCATTGGATTACTGTAATGTGATCTATTATGGTGGACAAAGGGATCACTTAGGTGGCTTCAGACAGTACAGAACATAGCAGTTCTATTGAGATTTGGGTTATCCCGAAACTGAGTGTCTCTCCCTTATTATATTAGGCTCCATTGGTTACCCATGGAGGCTACAATACTTTTTAAAATAGTGCAGGGTCAGATTTTTAGTTATCTCCTTACTCATTTTTGCTTTGCATCCCTGCAAAGAATTAGGAGACATGATACTTTACAGGTTTTTTTTTTTCTCTCTCTCTCCAATAGTTAAGGGGAAGAAAAGATTATCTGTCTTTGATCAGTCCTTAGCTATTCAAGCAGCATCACCATGGAGGGGCATAGTTGATTAAGTATCTATTCTCAATCATGCCCCTCTTTTGAAAATGTTTAGAAGATTTGTGACCTAATCTGGTCCTTTTTGAATTCTTTTCCCAGGCGTATGTTCTGGTTTTCTTTAAATTGTAACCCACTTATAACTTGAAGGCATTAGCGGGATATAAGCCAGAGTATAATGTAATGTAATGTGCATTCACTGAAAATTAATTCTTGCTCCACAGTCCAAAGGGCTGACTTTATTTTCACAGAGGAAACCAATCTGTGGCTTTAAAGTTAGTTGGGTAACTACCAGAGCAGCAAAAGTAATGGCACTTCTAAAGATACAGATCATTTAGATTTTGACTGTATTACTGGATAAGAATCCTGGTATTGCTACAAACAGTTCAAAGTCAAAAGTTGACACACATACAGTAAAGATTTTTCATAAATAACCTTTAAAACTGAAGCAACTCACATTAATTTTCATCTATTATTCATACTGCCCTGATTATAAAGCTTCTTTTGTTATTGATAATGGAGGAAAAAAATACCTCAAAAGTCTTTGCACAGCAGCAAGTTGTAATTTCTTCATGCATAGACTCCGATCTTATCAGTCAAAAAAACCCTCCACTTATTTTAATTAACTTCAAAACTTTTCATTTCTTATTTAAATTTTTCAAACATTTTTATAACTAGAGTATGGATGAAGACACTTTGCAAATTGCCCAACGGGGCTCTCCATTTCACTCTATATAAGGCTTCTTCAGGGGACTAGGTACTTATCTTATCCATTTTACTAATCGATCCAGACCCAACTCACACAGCGCCAGGGATCAGAGGCAACAAAAAAGTGTAGCTTTCTGTTAGTGTGGGTCAGCACAGAGCAGATTTGCAGCAGTGGCAGACCAAGGGGCGAAGACTGGATAAAATGGGGTCTCCTGACTTGACTCGCACATCCCAGGGGTTCAGAGGAAGCAAGAGAAAGGTGCACCTTTACAGCAGTAGAGAATCAGATTGCTACACTGAGCTACAGCAGCATGTACACTCAGGACTGTGCCTAGGGTCTCTGGCGCCCCCCTGCAGACCATCGCGCGCGCCCCAGACTTTTAAATTTACCTCCTCCGACGTCTGCGCAGCGTCTGTGAAGCGCTGCCTGTCTGATGTCTCTCCACCAGCCGCAGCCTTCCCTTTGCTCGGTTGGTTCCCTCTGTCCTGCCTTCTTCTGACGTCATGTCCTTGAGGGCGGGACACAGAGGGAACGAACGAGCGAAGGGAAGGCTGGGCTGGTGGAGAGACGTCAGACAGGCAGCGCTTTCACTGACGCTGCGCAGATGTTGGAGGCGGCGGAGCGAGGTAAATTTAAAGCGCCGGCGAATCGGGGATGGAGGGGAGCGGAGGAGTAGGTTTTTTTTTTTTTAAATACAAAGTGACGGCGCACGCCCTTGAAGGCAGGCGCGCCCCTGCAGCGCTTACTGCGCTTACCGTGTTGGCACGGCCCTGGTTACACTAACCACAGCTCCTCCGCATGTGCCCCCTGCAGCCTGATAGTGAAGGACTGTGCAAAGGGTAGAGCGCAAGAGGTAATCCATTTTCTTACTGCCACATACCTCCTGTGGATGTCTCACGACCAGGGGAATAGCCAGACACCCAAATTTGGGTGGGACTGGGCCCAAGATGGGTGGGCAGAACTCCGCCTTGTCCCACAAGTGATTTCTTTCCCTCTCTTGCCTACATCCATATGGTCTCTCAAACATCTGCCCTTCCCTGAATACCTTTTAAATAGCAGATTTCACCAACAGCGAGCAACTAATACCCACGGTTCATGCTTGCCCCACAGCCTTTCCTCTGATGCACCTTCTGTGGCGGGAATACATCAGAGGGAAGGCTGCGGGGCCGGTGCGAACAGTATGTATCAGTCGCTGCTTGCAAAGATCTGCTATTTAAAAGGTATGCAGGAGGGACAGTTGGGAGTTTTTGGTTGGTGGGGCTTGGGAATCCCTGCCAGCCACATTATAGATGTGTTGCTACTGGGTGGGCCTGAACGCTAAGTGGATGGGCCTGGCCCACCCAAGCCCACCCTTGGCTACACCACTGCTCACGACATAGAACTCCTCCTCACATACCCCGTGTACTTTTTGTGCCTACTCCCAATTGAACTGCCACTACTAAAGGACACACAAAAGGAAAGGGAGCAAAGAAATCAGTTTCTTTTTTTGTCAGTTTGCCACTTACTCCCTGTGTACACCTTGGGTGTTCAGAGCTGCTGTCACTTTGGATTATCCTTAGAATCGGAGCTGATAGGTCAGCCTGTGACCCTCTCCTTCTAATCACTGAAGTATTAGCAAGTGTTACCTTCAGTGCCCTTAAGTGAAATGCACCAGTCTTAAGCAGTGAGTCTATTAGTCCCTTTCCTTGATCTCTTGCCTTATGAGTCTTCTTGCCCCCTCCTCCCTGCAAGCAGAGCTACCAAGTGACCCACTTCTGGGAGGGAGACGTTTAGACAATGTTTGTTCTTAATTTATGTAATTTCACAATATACAACCAAGTATCCAACTTGTAAAGCAAAATGGAAAGAAGAAAGGGAAAAGTAAAAAAAAAAAAAAAAAAAGCTAGGAAACCTAAACATCTGGAGGGAGGAAAGTCCATAGTCTGCTATTGAGATAGACACAGGGGAATCCATTACTTGCCCTGGGATTGGTAGCATAGAATATTGCTACTATTTTGGTTTCTGACAGGTACTTGCGACCTGGATTAGCCAATGCTGAACGCAGTATACTGGGCTAGACAGAAAGGTAAGAACATAAGAATAGCCACATTGGGTCAGACCAGTGGTCCATATATTACAGCCCACAAAATCAGAGAGCTAAGCTACATCATGGGAGAATAGGCAAAAAAAAAAAAAAAGCACTGATTTATTAAGCTAAACTCTAAATTAAGACAGGGAGATTTTCCACTTAAAAAACCCAACAGCAGCAACAAAAGCAAACAACAAAGTCCATTGTGCTGGCTCAAAAATACATTTTACATTCAGTTAATGAATAATACATTTAAAAAAGAAACTTTAAATTAAACTGAATTCTCAACAGGACAACATGCAGCCTCAGTAAGAGAAACTGTCTTCTCCAAGCTTATGCTTTACAAGCCACATACAAACCCATAGCTATCTGAAAAATCTCAAACCCAAATCTGTCTTGAGAGCCTGCAAAAACTGCTATCAATGTAGCTACTTTTATGGTTGCATTCAATTGTCCAACATTAGAGACAGAACTATTCAGACCGTCAGATAAATCCAGTAATGTATCTTTTGCTCTTCCTGCACTACCATTAACGAACATCGTAAACCTTTAATTTAGATGGTAATACTGTTAATTTAAAAAACGTGAGATAACGCTTCAGCACTCTCTTCAAGCAAGCTCTATTTTGACTTGGAAAATTGATAAATCTAAGATTTCTCAATCTAAATACATTTTCAAGTGCTTCCAAGAATGTGAAAAATTCCTTTTTCAAATTGTATATGCTGAGCAAAGTGAAGATCTATGTTACAATGGATGATTTTTAAACTGTGATTCAGGCTATAATTTTGAGTAGCTTGGATTATTGCAGTTCTTTGCGTTTCAGATCTAATGTTTCAGCTATGAAGGCCTTGTAGGTAGTTCAAAAACTCTGCCAGTCATTAGCTCTAAGCAAATTCACAGTCTGAAAAAAAAAATCAGCTGTAGCTCAAAGGCTTTATTAAAAGGAGCTCTGTGCATTTTGTGAACATATAGCTCAACGACCAGCCCTCACAGTGTGAGAAAGGGCCTAGGAAGCCTAAAAGGATCTATAAACTGAGAAAGCCTGGCAGAATGTTCTGCAGACAGGCAGGAGCACCTGTCTGAGTTAAACAAAATTTGACACAAAACTGAGCAGTATATAGCCAAGAGCTCTGAACCAACATTTGTAAACCTTGGTCATATTGAGCGATTGAAATCCAGTTTCAAAGACTATCCACTCACAGCAGAAAGACTAATCCTGAGGAAAGCCTGCAGGTGCTCAAGCCTTCAACAGAGTTTAAACCAGATAGCCAGAGTATGGTAACAGATACTATTAAGAAGGCAGAAATTAAAAAGGCAGCAGAACCATCACAACACACTTATGCTTCTAGGCATGTGTCAGGCTCTTTAAGGTCTCGCATGACAGGCTGCAGTCCACCACCAGTTCAGCTGCCATTGGATTGTAGGCTAATGCAGAGGCAGCTAGAATGCATGGTCTTTATACTCAACAAGAAGTAGCTTAAAGCTAGAGATGCTCAAAATAGAAGAAGAGAAAAAGGCAGCAGTGGCTAATGCTGCAACAACTGCTACCAGTGCCACAGCTGCTGCAGTCATCACTGTTGCTACATACAAAAAAGCTGAATTGGATTTTGCTACGAAAAAACAAAGGCAGCAAGGAGAGGAAGCTGCCACTGAGGGCTAATTTAGGCCTTTGAAGCTAGAAGGCAGGATGTTAGGGATAGCCAAATTAGCCACATTGCTTCTGAAGATCCTGCTCAGCAGACTAAAGATTGTTTTGGTTCATGCAATAACATGCTAGCGCACAAGTACAATCTGACCCTGAAGAATCATCAGATGCTGAAGAGATTCCCTCTTCAACAGTAGCTACCTTGTCCAACAAAAGCCAGCCCAAAGTGTATCACACTATGGACAGCAACTGCTACTACACTGATCCACATACGCGTGTGCGTATGGATGCACTACAACTGGCCCATATTCCAGGTACATTCATCAGGGAAAATTCTTCAGCTGCAAATTGGAATGCTCTAAAGACATTGGGTGCAAGAAAGTGTAGGGCACTTGCTCTCAGGGAAGGCATCGGCCAAACATCCTTTGCTTAAACATAAGTCATCTGAGCAATTGCACCTTATACCACTGCTAAACAAAACGTAAACAACCAGCAAGGGGACTGGTCTCACTACAGCCACCCGCAAATACCGTCTGCTTCAGACTGAGGCTTCAGACAGAGCATATCTAACAAGGTATGAGAATGGCTAAGAGCTCAAACTTCAGAGCTTACCAAATTCAACAATTGTCCTGAGAGCTATAGTGCATGGAAAGCTGATTTCAAGGATGCCATATTATATATATGAACCTAATTCCAAAGGAAGAGGTGAATCTAATTCTGAAATCGCTTGGAAGTGAATCAACTGAACACAGGAAAAGGTTAAAATATTCATATCCAAATGACCACTCCAAAGGATTAAACACAGGTAAGGGAAAGGCTCGAACAGTAGTATGGCAGCCTAGATACCATTGATAATTTTCTGTTCAAAATAGCATTTTCCAAACATATCTAGTAAAGACAACTGTAAGCTGCAAGAACTAGATCTCAAGAGCTGGAGGCAGCCAAAGCTGAGGAAAAATTTTTTACAGGTTTCTATCTTTGGATGCAACTTGGGGCACAAGGTCCACAATAGCAAAGCTGCCATAAGGCTTTATCATATGGCACAAAATATAAAGATGACAATCAAGGGAAATATCACCCTTTTCAAACTCTTCACAAAGTTTATTTGAAACCTGGCAAAGAGGGGAAATGATCCTAGCTTTGTTTGATGCATCTGAAGCAAACACTAACTAGTTCCTGAATGAGAGCCAGCCAGGAAGTATTGCAACACTGGGGACCCATATCTGTGCATAAGAGGTCTCATATACACCTTCTGATTCTCCCACTACAGATAAAGCAGAGGATCCAAACTGACAGTGACCTATACATAAGAAACTTCATCCTGTTGGAAAATGTTGAGGGTTTAGTAAAAAAAACCCTGAGCTGCTAAGGTACAGAATTTGCTATAGATGTTCTTCAAAAGACTGTAAAGCAGCCATCAAGTATACCAAGTATGAAAGTGGCCAACGTGTAGCACTTTACACCCTGACAAAGTAAAAGCTAATCCTACAGAAGCCTCAGTCCCTGAATTGAAACATGGCAGGGAGAAGTTGGCAGAGCAATCACTAGCACCTGATGTTACTCCAAAATATACACGGGTGTTTGGTTAAGCATATATTGGTGCAAGACATCCTGCTGCAGCTTCCTCTAAAGTGTATCCCAGAGAGAAACCTGAGAAAGCATTTAAGACTATGTCCTCATAGATGAGCAAAGCAACGTCACTGGCAAGATCAGAATTCTAACTTATTTGACATACATTAGAATTACTCTCCCTATAGTCTCAAAACCTGCAACATAAGGTGATGCGAGGCAGAAGGGGCGGAGTCTGGAGTTAGCGGTGGTAGAGAAGGGTATGAATAGGAGTGATTTGTCCTGAGAGCGGAGGTTACGGGTGGGAACATACGGGGAGAGGAGGGTAGAGAGGTAATGGGGGGCTGCAGATTGAGTGCACTTGAAGGTCAATAGGAGAAGCTTGAACTGTATACGGTAGCAGATCGGGAGCCAGTGAAGCGACTTGAGGAGAGGGGTGATATGAGAGTATTGGTTCACGCGGTAGATAAGACGTGCGGCGGAATTTTGGACAGATTGAAGGGGGGATAGATGGCTAAGCGGGAGGCCAGCGAGAAGAAGGTTGCAATAGTCAAGACGAGAGGTAACGAGCGAGTGGACGAGGGTTCGGGTGGTCTGTTCAGAGAGGAATGGGCGAATTTTGCTAATATTATAGAGGAAGAAGCGACAGGTCTTAGCTGTCTGCTGGATATGGGCAGAGAAGGAGAGGGAGGAGTCGAAGATGACTCCGAGATTGCGGGCTGAAGAGACGGGGAAGATGAGGGCGTTGTCAACAGAGACGGAAAGTGGGGGAAGAGGAGAAGAGGGTTTGGGTGGAAAGACAAGGAGTTCAGTCTTTGCCATGTTCAGTTTCAGATGCCGGTTGGACATCCAGACAGCGATGTCTGAGAGGCAGGCCGAAACTTTGGCCTGGGTTTCGACTGTGATGTCGGGAGTGGAGAGATAAAGCTGGGTGTCATCAGCATAGAGATGGTACTGGAAACCATGTGATGAGATCAGCGAGTCCAGGGAAGAGGTGTAGATCGAGAAAAGAAGCGGTCCAAGGACAGATCCTTGAGGAACCCCAACAGAGAGCGGGATGGGGGTGGAAGAAGAGCCATTAGAAAATACTCTGAAGGTGCGTTGGGAAAGGTACGAAGAGAACCAGGAGAGGACGGAGCCCTGGAACCCGAATGAGGACAGTGTGTCAAGAAGTAAATTATGGTTGACGGTGTCAAAGGCAGCCGATAGGTCGAGGAGGATGAGGATGGAATAGTGACCTTTGGATTTGGCAAGGAACAGGTCATTGCAGACTTTAGAGAGTGCTGTTTCTGTCGAGTGTAGTGGGTGAAAGCCAGATTGAAGCGGATCGAGGACAGCCTGAGAGGAGAGGAAATCAAGGCAGCGGCTGTGGACAGCGCGTTCAAGTAATTTGGAGAGGAAGGGTAGAAGAGAGATCGGGGGGACAGGTGGGATCAAGTGAAGGTTTTTTGAGAAGTGGTGTGACTACAGCATGCTTGAAGGTGTCAGGGACAGTAGCGGTGGAGAGAGAGAGGTTGAGGATGTGACAGATTGAGGGGATAACTGTAGGAGAGATGTTAAGCAGATTGGTGGGAATGGGATCAGAGGAACAGGTGGTGCACTTAGAGGAAGAAAGAAGGCGAGCAGTGTCCTCTTCGGTGATCTCAGGGAAGGAGGAGAAGGAGGCCAGGTTAGGTTGGTTGAGGGAGTGGGTTAAGAAGTCGCAGGGAGGAGAAGGCTTGGAAGTGAATTCAAGGTTTATCTTCTGCACTTTATCGCGGAAGTAATCAGCTAGTGTTTGAGGAGAGAGTGAAGGGGGGGTGGGAGCGGAGGGCACTAAGTAGGGAGTTGAGGGTGGCGAAGAGGTGACGAGGGTTGGAACCAAGAGAAATGGTTAATTGAGAGTAATATTCCTGTTTGGCAAGGAATAGGGAGGACTGGAAGGAGGAAAGCATGAATTTGTAATGGGTGAAGTCTGACAGGGTGCGAGATTTCCTCCAGATTCGTTCAGCAGAGCGGGTGCAGGAGCGAAGGTAACGGATGCAAGGGGTTAACCAGGGCTGAGGATTAATACGCTTAGTGGGGCGAGAGACAGATGGTGCTAGGGTATCCAGACCAGTGGAGAGAATTTCATTGTAGGTAGAGACAGCCTTGTCGACGGATTCAGAAGACGAGATGGAAGGGAAGAGATTGGAGATGTGAGAGGATAGGGTAGGGGGGTCGATGGCTTGGAGATTCCTGAAGGCAGTGGTTATAGTTGGGCGAGGTTGAGGGGGAGGGTGGTGAAGTGTGAGGGTGATTAGGTGATGATCTGAGATTGGAAGGACTGAGGTGCAGAAGTTGGAAGGTGAGCAGGAAGAGAAGAGAACGTGGTCGAGACAGTGGCCATTACTGTGAGTAGGGGTGGTAGAGCATAGTTGGAGGTTAAAGGAGGATGTCAGAGTGAGGAATTTAGAAGCGTAGGAGTTGGATGGGTTGTCAATGTGAATATTAAAATCACCAAGAATGAGGGATGGAGATGAGGGATCAAGAAAGACGGTGAGCCAAGCGTCGAAGTCAGTAAGGAATGAAGAGAGGGGCTTATCAGGGGGGCGGTAGATGACTGCAACTCTGAGTGGTGTCGGGTAGAATAGCCGGATGGCATGAGTTTCGAAGGATGAGAAGCAGTGAGACTGTGGTAGGAGGAGGGGTTGGAAACTACAGGAGGGTGAGAGAAGAAACCCAATGCCTCCACCGCGTGCATCTGGGCGGGGAGTGTGGGAGAAAAGATATCCTCCATGGCATAGGGCTGCGATTGAGGCAGTGTCGTTAGGGGTTATCCAAGTTTCAGTTAAAGCGAGCAGTTGAAGGGAACGGGAGATGAATAAATCATGGGTGAAGGAGAGTTTGTTGCATACTGAGTGGGCATTCCATAGGGCACACGAGAAGGGGAGGGAAGCGGGGGGGAGAAGGGGGATAGGGATGAGATTGGAGGCATTCTGGGATCGGTTACGTGGATATGGAGAGGAGAGGTGAGGGGGACCTGGATTGGGATTGATGTCACCTGCGGAAAGTAGGAGGAGTAAGAGAGTGCGGAGGAGGGTGGGGGAGGAGGGTCGACGAAGATGACGAAGGGCGGGGCTGGTGGTTGGGAGGTGGGGATAGGGCTGGGCAGACTTATACGGTCTGTGCCAGAGCCGGTGGTGGGAAGCGGGACTGGTGGTTGGGAGGCGGGGATAGTGCTGGACAGACTTGTACGGTCTGTGCCAGAGCCGGGGTTGGGAGGCAGGGCTGGGGAGGTGAGAATAGTGCTGGGCAGACTTATACGGTCTGTGCCTGTGCCAGAGCCGGTGGTTGGGAGGTGGAGCTGGTGGTTGGGAGGCGGGGATAGTGCGGGGCAGACTTATACTGTCTGTGCCCTGAAGAGCATAGGTACAAATCAAAGTAGGGAAAACACAAAAAGCAGCAAATATGAGTTATCTTGTTGGGCAGACTGGATGGACCGTGCAGGTCTTTTTCTGCCGTCATCTACTATGTTACTATGATGTGTTAAGGAGGAATGGGGATGGGTTAATGGTGGGGAGGAAGCGTAGAAGGTTGAGAGCTAGGAATGATGAGGGGGCAGGAGAGCTGGGGAGGTAGGGGAGTAATGAGCAGGACGGGAGGGGACAAGGGTGGGCAATGAGTTCCTGAGGTAGACAGTGGAGGGGGAGGGGGGAAGATGTTAGGAAGGGACAGGGCGATGAAGAGAATGTGTATAGGGGCCATATATAGGGCTTAAGTGGATGCGGATAAATGCATAATAAAGGTTAAAGGAAACTAAAAATTATGAGACTCAAACAGTATGCTAGCATACATTCTAAAAATAATATACGTATCAGTACACATTTTAAAAAATGAGTATTGCGTGAACACAGACTATGTTGCATAAACAGAGGCTAAAAAACTGTGCTAACACACACACACTGGGAAAAATACCAGCCAATGCCTCATACTACAAAGTATATGGTTAAAAATCACAGATAGAGTGATCACTGCTAAAAAGGTAATCCAGTTAAAAAATTAACCTGTTAAAAACGTAATAACTGTCTAAAAAAAAATAACCACTAGAAAGATTATGTATTAAACAGGGTAAGAAACCTGAACTGGCCAAACAATGGCGCCAAAAACACGTTTTAAAACACCATTAACATTGCAGTACAGCCAGTGTCACTAAAAGCCGTGCACAAACAAATGGGACAAATATAAAAATATAGAAAACCAAAGTGAACTTATCAGGATAAAAGGTGTCTGTAAAATGCAGTGTGTCCAAACAACCACCACATATCAGTGGAAAGAGGAAATGTGTTGTGTGCACATCTTATTTAAATGTGGATTCCATGCATGTAAATGTGCTGATGCTGCCCAGTAGGGGGAAAAAGTCATTTAAAATACAAAACCGGTTCAGATAAACCAGATAAGATAAAAAATGGTTAACACTAACAAATGGTTATATATGATCAGGTCTTGTTAAAACATATTATAGGTAAAAAAAAAAGTTCTATGGAAACAGTACCAGACATATAAAAAATTATAATGCAAAATGCCTTTGGTTAAACTGCCAACATAGCTGTGAAATTAAAAAGAAAGGGGTAATAAACAGATAAAATGGTAACTTTTAAGTCCATGTAAAAATAAAAATGGAATAGTAATGATAGAAAGTCCTGAAATTGCACAAATGTCTCAAGGTGGAACATCTTAAAGCTATTGTAGCAATTGTAATGATGAACCGATTAGGGACACGGTGGTTAGAAGTGCATTTCACTAAAGCCATTTCTATAAGCTTCTAATTGGGAAATGTTGTATATAGGGAATCAATATCGAGTGTCACTACAAGTACATCTGAAAGTTCACTATCGAAATCCTCCAGAAGATCATATTTCCCCGAATCTCTTAAATACGAGTCAATCTTGGGGACCAAGGGATGGAGAAAAGAGTCCAACCATATATACATTGCCTAAGACCCACAAATCCACTGTAAACCCCACCTGGAAGCCTATTGTCTCCAGGAAAGGATCAGTACTTGAACTTTTGTCATTTTTTGTGGACTTTTTTTCCTCCAACCCTTGGTCCCCAAGATTGAATTATATTTAAGAGATTCAGGGCATCATTACACTTTATAGCCTTGACTAAAAATGTAACCTGCCCTTCTGTCAGTTTCTTGGGCTCAAAGAAATTTGCTCTTGAGTTCCACCCCCTTTCCTCACTGTCAATCGTCTGTCTATACACATTCTTTGTTATACTCTACTTTTAACATTGACTATATTGTAAGCCACCTAGATGGTACTCCCAACTGGCAGATTAGTAAATCTAAATGAAACTTGAAATTATCAATAGAGCCAAAGGGTATCGAAGCAGCTTAAAAATCACCAGACGTGGGTATGTCTGATTTGCAGGCTTATAGAAGGGAAGCTCTATAAGCATGTTCAGTTTCAATTATGTTTCCAATCCAAGATCAAGGATCTTTGGGAGTAACTTAGCAAGATATTCGGCGGGGTTTGCACCTTCTACCCCTTCGGTTAATCCGGCAACATGGATATTGTTCCATCATGACTGATTATTAAGGTTTTTGAGATCCTGCTTTAAAGCATCTATCATTTTTGTTTTCTTTTATGGCTCTCATATAAGCTCTGCATTTACTTCACATTTGTTTTACACTATGGAGGTGCAAGCATCTATGCTTTCACATCCACTAGTTCTTCTTTTATCTCCAACAAAGATGCTTGGTTGTCTCCCAAAAGGCCCTTAAATTAGGAGGATTACAGCTATTAATGTATGAAGCAAGACGTCGGGTTCTTAATCCAACGCTATCTTAGATGGGGATCAGGAGTCCTACTTAGGCCTTTTCGATGCAGGTAATGGGATAGAGCCGGGATCAATTTTAGATTGGTGTCCAGACACATCTCATTTCATCTGGCTCCTATTATTTAGTGTAATATAAATAATCTGGGGATCTATACACAAACGGTTTCTTCAAATATGCTTCAATGAACTTAGAAACAGAAACCTAGTTACTTTCTTAATGACATCATACCTTGTGGGGCATTGGGACCTGATGGAGCATACGGAGGAGGATCTGAAATTCATGGTATTAGCTGTATTGCGCTTACCTCGAGGAGGCAATATAGTTTCGAGCCTTCTAAGGAGAGAAGCACAATACATTTACAACTGGCAAACTACATTTCCCAGAGGGCTGAACAAGGCTATTGATTGGTGGGCGGTAACTCATTTGTAGTGGTTATAAGTATCACTGCGCATGTGCCGGCGTTTTAAGTCGACCTGGGTCAGTGTGCTGATGAAGTTTTATCGGGCGGGCTTGAAGCTTTAGTAAGACAGTATTTAAATGTTTATTGAATGATGCCCTGGATGTGAAGATTTGATGAAATAGGGTGATACAGCTAGGATGGATTGTGTACTTTATTTATAGGTTCTGTTCTCCTGAGGACGCCTGAGGGCGAAACATGTGACCACATGTTGAGAACGTGAAAAGGGAATATTTATTTTTTTATTTTGTTACATTTGTACCCCGCGCTTTCCCACTCAAGTCACAAGGAGCTGCCTGTGCCAGAAGTGGGAATCGAACTCAGTTCCTCAGTTCCGTTATGATTTGTGTCACTATGTATGTTATCACCAGCAAAAACTGAAAATGCAAGAGAAAAATATCACAAATTGAGTTGAAATCTATGAGTGCAGCATACTCCCATCTGGACGGCACCCCCAAAGCTAAGTACCATCATGTTATGATACTGCACAAGTACTATCAGAATATAGACGCAGGGAGGGAGGTCAGTGCCGTGATGTGCAAGATGGTGTTATGATTGTCAGCTGCTCCATAGCTCAATTCAAGCACCTTGTTCTGAGCACTGTTCACAATATTTTATATTTTTGTTATATTTTCATCATAGCTATAGCCACATTTCTTATTAGTATGATAGGAGGTGTACCACATGAAGATATGATGTCATTAAGAAAGTAACTAGGTTTCTGTTTCATAAATTCCTATTATTTAGTGTCAGTCCTCCACATCTCCATTTGTGTGGTAAACCCCATTCGACTTTGCCTATGTGCCCACCCATTCCCAGACCACTTTATTTATGTATTGTAATTCCCTAAAAATTTAACTCACCCCCACAACCATCAGAATTCCAGCTTGTTTTATCATTATCCCTGTCCTGCCCCTCATGTTCAGTAGGGCCGGAGGTGGGACCCCCTCACTGTAAAATCTACACTGGAGGTTGGGGGGGGTACCTTCAGTAAAAGTTCCTGCTCTTCCTCCCCCTACAGGAGGCTCCTGGCTGGTGCCTACACTAATCCCCTGCCCTCTGGCCTGCTATGGCCAAGGACAGCTGCTGCTGTATATGAATTATGATATACTCTTTTGGGTAAGACCAACGCAGTATTACACTGCTCACGACCTGACTGGTTGCTATTGTGAGAGAACAGACATATGTATAATAGTTCCTTTCCCTCTTCATGAATATTTGTTTGTTACATTTGTATCCCACATTTTCCCACCTATTTGCAGGCTCAATGTGGCTTACATAGTACCATAAAGGCGTTCACCAAGTCTGGTAGAGGAACAAATACAGAGTGATGTTGTGGTTGAATAAGGTAGGTATGTTCAGGCGCATTAGGGTCGAGGATAGGGAAGGTTATATAGTGTCCAATACGATCTTTGGTTTTGCTGTGTTGCAGAGTTTAGGCCTTTATGTTGGGTCGGTAAGGTACACCTTTTTGAACAGGTTGGTTTTTAGTGATTTCCTGACGTTTAGATGGTCGTAGATTGTTTTCACAGCTTTTGGCAGTGCGTTCCATAATTGTGTGCTTATATAGGAAAAACTGGATGCATAGGTTGCTTTGTATTTGGTGTATCTAGCTCATTTCCCTTCCCTCCCCTTCAATAGTCACCATTGCTGTAAATATATAGATAGCTGTTTGTGCCTCTTCTAAAGCCCTCAGTCATGTTGGTTGGGGGCAAGAAAGCATGCAGAATAGAGAATATTGTCTAGCCACTGCCTATGCACACCTGATGGTTGGTACAACACAGGTGGCTAGTGTGAGACAGCAGATCTTTACTTTGAGGAGCTCTATGCATTTTGCCAAAAGGGTGTGGGGCTGCAGCGTAAAGGGGGGAATCATGAGGATGGTCTCTTACTGCAAGCTGTCAGGACTAGATAAGGAAATGCTTAGGGTAGACGAATTGTGGCCAACATCAGTGCATGTAGCCCCCTACCTGGGGCCAGCAGTGCAAATCTCTACTTAAGATCTTTGGCAAGGGACACCTGTGATGGGAACTTGGTTCCAGCCTCCAGCATGGAACAGAACTAGGGGACGAGCACGCCCAGTTTGCATCAATGTTAATGTCATGATCATGCAGCCCCATCAACCCCAGCTTCTTCTCAGACCAGATATCTGTGGGCAGCAGCGGTTTAGGATAATGGGCAGATTGTGAAACCCAACCAGATAGCTACAGAGTGCAATGGTGATGAAGGTGGGCAGTTTGACCCATATTGTGACCTGCTTTGTATTCTCATGTCTAAGCAACTGTACCTACATGGATAATCTCCTTTGGTCACTTCACCTTCAAAACCTTCCCCTAATCCCTGGAGAAACATCTCCCTCCTGGAATGGGTAATTTGACAGCTCTGAAAATGTGGGGTAAAACCATTAACACAAATTCAGGGGAAGATATATCTGCACCTGTTACTTCCACATTCAGTGCTGTTTCTCCTTGTTGGGCTAAGAACTGGCAGGCTTTCAAGAAAACCTGAACGTTCTGAGGCAGCCACAGGCAACATGGCAGAGCTTCTGTGAAGATTGGATCTACTGCACTAGATGCTGTTGGAAGCTCAGCCAATAACACCTCTCTGAATTGCTGAGGGCTCCAACACAGGCAGGAACTGAGTCACTAGCTCCCTAGGCACACTTGGACATAAGCCATCTGCTGTTTTTGCAGTCCAGCATTGGCAGCAATGATAAAGCACTTACTACACCTCGGCGATCTATAGGAACAGCACCTGGCACCAATTTCAACTGGTTGCCAGCATACACCTCACAGAAAAAACCCCAAAACAAACCAAATGGCTCAGTCCAGCAATGAAAGCCTCCTCTCCCCTAAGTCCTTGCACATATTTCACCAACTCTAAAGTTGTGCTTTTTTTTTTTTTTTTAAATATCTGCCAGTGGTACTCAGGACACTCAAGAGCTCCCTCACAGAACCAGGGAGAGAGACCAAGGCACAAGGTTACCCTCGCTGGAGGGCTGGGTTCAAGGAGGTTGAACTGGGGAGGGGCGGAGCCTTGGAACCCCAAGGCACAAAAGCAACCTGCAGCAATTAAAAAGCAGTTGAGGTTTTAACAGCATACCTTCCTCCAAGAAAACAGTTTCTCTCTGTACCTTGATATATATTACTACTACTAATTTCTATAGTGCTACTAGATGTACGCAGCACTGTATACATTATATACAGGTACTTCTTTGTCTCTAAGGGGCTCACAATCTAAGTGTTTTTGAACCTGAGGCAATGGAGGGTTAAGAGACTTGTCAATGGTCACAATAGTGTGAGATAGTACCTCCCACAGGATACCCCTGGTAGGCAGACCATCCAATATCCCAGTACATTAGTCTTCCAGACAAAGCTTCAAGTCCACATTTTTCTTTTAAAGTATTTAAACAATTTTTATTGATCTGCTTTTCAGTCCAATAAAATAGTTTTTACTTTTTTCTAAACATGAGAGCACATATGTTATCAAGATATCTTGGGAATGAGCTTATATCAACCTTTCAATCTATACAAGCTACAGCTAGCTCCTATTTGCTTCCTAGATAGCCTTCCCAATTAATCAAGTTTTTGACTCTCAGCACTGCAGGTCTCTCCAACCCAGACAGTTAATTGTTTCTACTACTTAGAGAAGGGCTGAAATTTTCCCTTTTAAGGCCTGCTCCTGCGACTTAAATAAGCCGGCTGCACAGCTTTCCTTCCCACGTGTTACTAAAAACTCTTGGGAGGCTGTGGGTCCATACTCAAGCCAACAGGGGCAACCATTCCCTTCACTATCACTACCAGCCTCTCTGCCCCTCCTTGTAATCCACCCACTGCCAGACCCCTCACAGCTCTTTGAGGGAAATACCCCCTTCTTTCTGGCAGGCTGTGGGTTGTGACTCCCTCCCAGATAACGTCCTTTCTTCCCTCCTGCCTCTGAGGACTTGCCTTCTTTCTTCAAACTGGGACTTCTGGGAAAAACAACCCTTCATTTCCCATATACCTCTTTCCTGCTGGATTGCTATCTTTAGTGGAGTGAGCTCAACCATGCCCTCACCCCTAGTTGCTGGGGAAACCTAGGAACATGCTGGTAGCTTTGACTGGGGAGCTGACTGAACATTTTAAGATTCTCTCTGACATTGCTTCAACTTGTGCATGGGGTACTTTGAGGTTTTCCTGCCCTTTTTATAAAGTTAAGTATGGGGGGGCTTTTCTCCCTTCCCTTTGCCTGCTTTTCATTGAGGAAAGCATGTGGGGTTTCTGCCTCCAGGTTTTCCCATAGCCCCAGCCTTACTGTCTCTTCCAAGACCTGGTTTAAAATGGAAACTTTGGCTCTGTTGCCTCCTCTCCTGCCTGTCCTGGGGGAGCTAACTGTTTCAGCTGGTCTCTCAGAGTGAGAGAGGAAAAACTAATTTTAGGATTTTTCCCTATTTTGAAGGAACCAGACTCAAGTGTTCACAAATTATTTTTATTTTCTTTCAATAAACCATGGTAAGTATTAACCATTTCATTTAAATTTAACAATATTTATTCTCTTTAAATATTTGAACATAAGTGTTCTAAATGTGAAGTTGTAACTATTTACTTTTATTTATTTTTGTTCTCTCAACAGTTACTTCAAATACCCAAGAGAAAGAACAACCATCAGATAAGTATAAACTTTTCAACATTAAAATGTGTGTAAATTTTCCTTCTAAACCTTTAAATTTCTTGCAATCAGCGAGTAATCAGGTAAGTGTAGCCAGTTAGTCTTTTCCTTGAGCAGTTTAACTTTAACAAAGTTCTCTTGTAATGTTACTTAGCTGTAGCTGGTATTATTGTTTTCCCTCTGGAATCTGGTGTGCTGATTTCTTTCTTGCGTGGGGGCCCGAGGAACCTTCAGGGATTCGTTATCCACTGTTCCTTTCTTTTATTCCCAATCTTCTTCCTAAACCTAAACTTATTTAAAATAAATTTGGAAGCAAAACCCTAACTTCCTATCACTTTTAGTTAGCTTCTCTTGGGTGACATTAAATAATTCACAAAATAGTGTGGCCAAGTAATCTAATAAAATTAAATATTTTCTCACTTCCAGGCCTGTACTTTACTTTTATTTCCCTAAGAATATCTATTAAAAGAACACACACTGACTCACTGGAGCTCTGTCAGCATACCATCCAACATACTATCTCACAGAACACAATTAGATTCATACCTTGGCATTTCCCTTTGATGTTATAAGAAGTAAACCTCTAATTTTCAGGAAACTGAACAAAATCAGTTTTACGCACTACTTTCAGTTGCACAAGGGCCAGGGCCTTTCCCCTTGAGGTATTTGTTCAGCACTACTGTCATACAACTGTGCTGATTCTATTTTACTTATTAACCTGTGACAATCTTGAGTTCCTTCAGCAGAGTATCACAGTCAGTACAGTGACAGTTTCACTTACCAATATTAAAGCTTATTTTAAAACTATTTTAGACAAGCTTTTTCTCTCACTGTGGTACACACAGCACACAATACTGCACAATCTCTCACAAGAGTTATAGATACTCTTACAGGAGAGTATCACACTCAGTACAGTGTCACAGTTTCACTTTGACACAAACTTCTTTTAAAACACTTTTACCCTTCCTTTTTCTCTCCCTGACACAGACACACAGCAAAGCACATCCTCACACATCAGCCGCTTCTACCCTTCTCAGCAACTGCCAGGTGAGCTGTTGACAAGGCTACAAAGACTCAGCTTTGACACCTGATGACCCGCGGTCAATAAAAATGACTATTTAGAACCCTTTTTTTTTTTTACCGACACTTTTGTTCTGTTTTCACAGAAGAAAGTCCTGGAGAAGGACCGCGATGGACTGGAAAAGGTACAAATGAGAATGAAGTGGATAGAGCACCGTTCACGGAAGAGAGTGTGTATGAACAACTTGAAAAGCTAAAGGTGGACAAAGCCATGGGACCGGATGGGATCCACCCCAGGATATTGAGGGAGCTCAGGGAGGTTCTGGCAGGTCCTCTTAAAGATTTGTTTAATAAATCCTTGCAGACGGGAGACGTTCCGAGGGATTGGAGAACGGCGGAGGTGGTCCCTCTTCACAAAAGTGGTGATAGGGAAGTAGCTGTAAACTACAGACTGGTAAGCCTCACTTTAGTTATTGGAAAGGTAATGGAAGCGATGCTGAAGGAAAGGATAGTGAATTTCCTGGAAACCAATAAGTTGCAAGATCCCAGACAACATGGTTTTACCAAAGGGAAATCGTGCCAAACGAAATCTCATTGAATTCTTTGATTGGGTGACAGGAGAATTGAATCAGGGATGAGCTATAGACGTAATCTACTTAGATTTCAGCAAGGCTTTTGACATGGTTCCCCACAGGAGGCTCTTAAATAAACTGGATGGGCTGAAGATAGGTCCCGAAGTGGTGAACTGGATTAGGAACTGGTTGACGGACAGACGCCAGAAGGTGGTGGTTAATGGAATTCGCTCGGAGGGAAAGGTGAGTAGTGGAGTGCCTCAAAGATCGGTGCTGGGGCCGATTCTGTTCAATATATTTGTGAGTGACATTGCCGAAGGGTTAGAAGGTAAAGTTTGCCTATTTGCGGACGATACTAAGATTTGTAACAGAGTGGACACCCAGGAGGGAGTGGAAAACATGAAAAAGGATCTGCGGAAGCTTGAAGAATGGTCTAAGGTTTGGCAATTAAAATTCATTGCGAAAAAATGCAAAGTGATGCACTTAGGGAAGAGAAATCCACGGGAGATGTATGTGTTAAGCGGTGAGAGTCTGATAGGTACGGATGGGGAGAGGGATCTTGGGGTGATAGTATCTGAGGATCTGAAGGCGACGAAACAGTGTGACAAGGCGGTGGCTGTAGCGAGAAGGTTGCTAGGCTATACAGAGAGAGGTGTGACCAGCAGAAGAAAGGAGGTGTTGATGCCCCTGTACAAGTCATTGGTGAGGCCCCACCTGGAGTATTGTGCTCAGTTTTGGAAGCCGTATCTTGCGAAGGATGTAAAAAGAATTGAAGCGGTGCACAGGAAAGCTACGAGAATGGTATGGGATTTGCGTTACAAGACGTATGAGGGGAGACTTGCGGACCTGAACATGTATACTCTGGATGAAAGGAGAAACAGGGGTGATATGATACAGACATTCACATAGTTGAAAGGTATTAATCCGCAAACGAATCTTTTCCGGAGATGCGAAGGCGGTAGAATGAGAGGACATGAAATGAGATTGAAGGGGGGCAGACTCAGGAAAAATGTCAGGAACTACTTTTTCACAGAGAGAGTGGTGGATACTTGGAATGCCCTCCCGCGGGAGGTGGTGGAGATGAAAACAGTAACAGAATTCAAACATGCATGGGATAAAGGAATCCTGTTCAGAAGGAATGTATCCTTGGGAGCTTAGCCGAGTTTCGGTGGCAGAGCCAGTGGTGGGAGGCAGGGCTAGTGGTTGGGAGGCGGGGATAGTGCTGGGCAGACTTATACGGTCTATGCCAGAGCTGGTGGTGGGAGGCGGGGATAGTGCTGGCCAGACTTATACGGTCTGTGCCCTGAAGAGGACAGGTACAAATAAAAAAAAAGTAGCACATATGAATTTAACTTGTTGGGCAGACTGGATGGACCGTGCAGGTCTTTTTCTGCCATCATCTACTATGTTACTATATGTTACTTAGAATCTTACCTAACCAAACTGAATCTCCATTTTGTTTTAAAGTTTTTCCATAGGGAATAATGTAAAAAATACAATTTACCAAATTTTAAAGTGAAATATATATCAAATTGTACCAAATTCACTAAAACAATCATGCACTACCCTACACACAGAATTATGGTTTCACTTTTCAAAAATAATAATTTTTAATAGACTTTCCACATTTTTCTCCAATAAAACCCCTTAAAAAATCCCAAAATAAAATACCTATCAAAAATTTAATTAACCCCTTGAACACCTGCTGGAGACCCCTTTTAAGCCCCCTGTGGAAACCACTACTTAAACTTTTTTTTTTTTTTTTTAACTAAATTTACCCCCCCCCCCCCCCCCCCCAGTAAATGTCAACAGGTTCTCCAGAACCCATAACTACAAAAAAAAATTTTTAAATCCACTTAACCCCTTCATTTCCATAAACCTAAGTCCCAAACCCCACAAATAATAATTAAAAAAAACTAAACAATGTTTTGGGCCACCAGACCCCTTACCTGACTCATAAGAGTCCCCTAACCTGGCGACCATCATCATATCCGGTCCTGAGGGTCCAAAAGAAAAAGACCCCGAAAACTAGAACTCCAGCTGGGCAGCTAAAAAAAAAAAAAAAAAAAAAAGAGCTCCAGGCTTCAGTGAGGCCTAAACAGAGCTCCAGAGACTGACTGAGCATGTGCAAACTCTGCACATGCTCCATCCGTCCCCCTCCCGGCAGCCTAGGCCTAAAGCCGGCCACTTTCCTGCCGGGCCCCTGCCTGACTCCCTTCACTCGCGTCCAGCGCGCTTTCGTGGATGGACGTATTTTGACGCTGCTCCTGGCACAGGAGTCCTCCAGATGCCCCTGACCACCAATGCCAACCTGGATTTGGTCCAAAATGGACCCAAAGACGCCTGGACAACCAGGCAACGCCGGAACGCCCCCGGACCACAAAAACAGCAGCCCTGCCTCCTGCAGCAACCACTGGCCAGCAGAAATATTGTAATGGCCAGTACTAGCCACAACAACCACTGGGGACCTCCCGGTAGCCCCGAAGACCATCTCCCCAGGAAAAAAAAAAATATATTTAAAAACACATGAAAATATTTAATATTTTAAAAATTCTCCCTACCCATGTATTACAATAGTCTGTAGTTTTCCATTCCCTCCCCCGAAAAAAAAATATTCTCAGAAATCTACATCTTAGAAAGTTCTTACTTATATCACATACATACCATACTGCTGGAACTCTCCAAAATTAAATCTGAGCTTCAACTAAACTACCTGTTTAGACAACTTGTACCACTACTTCAATATTATGAATTGAGTATGTTAGTAATAAATTCTTAGCTTCAACTTACAATCTGCCTTGAACTACTGGTTAGGTAGTACCCAAATTAAAATAGAAAGAATATGAGGTATTAGTGTAGGTGTACAAATGGCCATGCAGGTTCAAGCTTTTTTTTCCAAAGCTAATTATGATCTCTGAGAAAGGTACTCTAATCTTGGTGCAACTGGATGACACTGCTTCAAATGTGTGGGCTATTCATCCTGCCTGTCAAGGGAGGTTGCTATATTTACTTTCTAATATAACTGCTGGAAGGATGAGAAAGAGGATGTCACTTGAGTGTCAATACAAACTAAGCACCAGTCAAAACAAAAATTAAAAATGAACAATAAAATCTTTATTTAAAATAAGATTTTTTAAAATAAATAAAAATCTGAAAGACAATTATCATCATGCTGCAGTTTGTGAAATGCTTTGATTTTGTTTCAGGTTGTCTTGTGCCTGTAAATGAACTTCCAAAAAAAACTAAACCCTGCATAAGAGTTGCTTTAGTCTGTCACATTACAAGCTGTTCGCTCCTTATGGTGAGATAAACTTGAGAAATACTTTAAAACTCCCATTTCATTTCCTACAGTGATTGTACTTGAATATGCAAGCATGTGTTTACATACTAAAAACATAACCTGGAGAAGCTCAAAATAAAAACAGAAGGCATGAGAGCTTGCAGTTTCTAAACTCCTCCCCCCCCCCCCCCCCCCCCCCCCCCAACCAGAAAAATGACTGAAGAGAACCCGGAGCCTCTGGCCATTCAAGAGATTTTTTTTTTTAACAAGAGATCTCACATGTCAACTTTCCCAATACTTGCAAAGGTGTAGAATGAAACACCAAATTGTAAAGAGGCAAGGTCAATTTTTTTTTGGTTTTAAATTTAAAAAAGGATGTTGTCGTCCATGTTACTGCAGCAGATGCTGGTACAAAACTAAGCAGAAGATTTTTTTTTGTATGGATCCTTGGATGAAATTTATAAATCGGTCACTTATTTCATTAGACTGAAGACAGCAATACTTCCAACGCTGACCTCTCAGGGGAACCTCTTTGAGGTGCATCAGAGCTCTGCTTCCTCAGCAGTGAATACCTGAAGTGCAGGACACTGCTAGAATGAAGGTCCAGGAAAAAGAGGACTGAGCTCTGTCTACTCAGCAGCCTCCACAAGTAAAACTTAGGGAACGAGCATTTTTGCCACCCACCAGATGCTTGTTATTTCGCTGTCTAGGGATCACTTCAGATTTCATAGGAGGCAGAGAGTATCTGGAGGTGGCATCTTCCTTTCCAAAATTTTGAGCCAGCCGAGCTGCTTTCAGTTCTCTAGGAAGAGGAGACAAAAATGTAATGAACACACAAGAGACCCATCTCTTCGACAAGATATACCACAAAGATCAAATCATGTGAAACTCTTATATATTTCCAGAAATGTTAATAATGCCTTCTATTACTATCATGTATTCCATTACCATACAATCCAACATCCTTCTGTAACACCAAATGCCTATTCTCTTTTCATTTCCATTATCCATGATGTTTTGTAAGCCACATTGCGCCTGCAAAGAGGTGGGAAAATGTGGGATACAAGTGCAATAAATAAAATAAATAATACAGATCTACATCCTTAAGTACAGGCAAATAAAATAAATGCTAGTAAATGAAGCTGTCATTCTGCATCAAGGGCAGCAACCCCTCAGGTCAGGGTGTCGAACATTTTAAGTCTTTCATCCAGCCCACTGCCATCCCCATCTCTATGGAAGCAATCTCTCCTTCAGCTCCATGTTATCACCACTAATGATTTTTCTAGCATCCCAAAAATGATGCAAGGACAGCCAATTCATCCTTCTGGTCCTAGAAGAGAAGAAGCAGAACAGAGGACCCCCCCCCCCCACACTTCCAGAAGGGTATCAGCACAGCAGCATATATAAAGCAGAATTGATCCAACAGCATGCATTGAATTTGTACCCTCTATATAACTAAGAAAAGTATATCTTTGTGAATTAAATCCTATTTTAAATGTAAACTATATAGAATCTGTAATCCTGTTTAACTGTAAGCCACATTGAACTGAAATTAATTTTTGGATAATACATGATATAAGAACAAATAATAAGTACAATAAAATAAATACAAGATTGTCCTTAGAGGAGGAGAAATAAACCAGAGGAGGCACTGTGGTTGAAGCCACCAAAAAGCAGATCAGATGAGAACAAGATGTGCAAGAGAATTAAGCACCTTATAATCGTCATGCTCAAACCCATATACCCCTACTCCCCCCTCAATTTAAAAAAACCTACCACCTTGGGCTCTTTTAAGATTTAAATTACATTCCTCGATCATAACCATCTCAATCCCAAAACAATACTTTAATTGGGCATCATATTGAAATTATACTATATATATATATATATATATATATATATATATATATATATATATATATATCTTCAAGCAACCACTGTCCCTGCTGCATGCCCTGATGATTCTTCACGTTAAATGTAGCTGTCAGGACCTATTTCACTGACTAAGTACTGTTAGTTGTCACCCATCTCCCAAAGTTGCCACAAAGAGAAAGGAGGAATTGTTGCACTTTCCTACACGAGTCATGGTAAACATCAGCATATGGCATATTAAAGAGAATTTCAAAGGCATGACAAAAATAGGGAAGGCAAAAAATGTACCAAAGGCCATTTAAATCAAATATTTAGTTTGAGTTCTAGTTCAGACCCCTACAGAGAGAACACTGACAGAGGAAGGGTTGACTTTTAGGACGTGTTAGAGACTAAAACTTATCAGAAATACACAGGGCTTAATCTGAAGACAAAAGAGCAATGCAACTGTGGAGCCAGGAGTGGGAGCACAAGGAGAAAGGGGCAGAAGCACAAGGAGAAATGGACTGGATTAGGGAACAGAGTGACTGTTCTGTAGTCTACTGCAAGCTCACCTTTCCTGTTCTGTTCTCTGCAAACTGCCTGAGAGTAGATGGAGCAGAACGCACCCCCCCCACCCCACCATGCCAAGTCTTAATCAACAGAAAAATTGGCTATTGCTGACCTCTCACTAAATTAACCATTAGACAAATCATATAAAAGTATTTATATTTTTATTAACCTAGTCAGTCAAATTGTGAGAAATTAGATACATATTTTACTGTCTTTGCATATTTAGCTTGTACTGGAAGCTGCAGGTTCAAGCAATGACCATTGCTGGATAAAATTAGAACCTTTTGGTTAGGCATTGAAAGGGTCCACCAAACCTCTGGGGAATACAAAGGAGGAAAATAAGACTGTTATTGATTTATAATACATCAAGCAAAAGGTCAAGGCACCTCAAGTAGATATACTGCATGCAGTTTCATATCAGCTACCAGTCAGAAAGTACCCTTAATAGTGTTGATAGGTTAACTGGGCAGACTGGATGGGCTAAGTGGTCTTTTTCTACTGTCATACTACTATATTACTATTTATGCAATCTAATCTAAAAGAAAACATGTTGATATCAATTGCTGAAAAAAATCTGCTTATTTACAGATATTCCACATCATTAACACATTACTTATTTTCTCTATATTTGCATGTTAAAGGGGCCCCTTAAGTCAACCTCTCTACCTCCATTGTCAGGCATTTGTACAGGCATTTGCTATAATCTGAAGCAGCCTTCATCAAGGTCCCAAATTGGGTTGACGGAGGCCACAGAAACAGGCCTACTCCCCTTCCTAGACCTCCACCATGGCCTAATGGTTAGTGTAGCGGGATGCGGACCTGGGGAACTGGGTTCGATTCCTGCTGCTGCCTGTCGGCAGTGGGTTGAGATCCTAGGGAACCAGGTTCAATTCCCTCTGCAGCTCCACGTGACCCTGAGCAAGTCACTTAACCCTCCAATGCCCCAGGTACAACAGTAGTACAATGTACTACTTAGACTGTGAGCGTACTAGGGACAGACCAAGTACCTGTAAAATGAAACTGTAAAACTGCTTAGGTCTAAGCAGTATATAAATACTTAAATGAATGAATATCCAGTAGTTGCAGTCAGCACCGGCTCTATGACATAGTAACAATCTATGACAGCAAATAAAGACCTGCTCAACAAGATAAAACTCATTACACATAGTGAGACTTCATATGTATATCTGTCCTTGACATTTTCAGGGCACAGACTGTAGAAGTCTGCCCAGCACTGTTCTTGTACTAAAATTTCTGAAGTTAACATTGAAGCCCCCTTAACAGTTACATTCCAGCTCATCCATATCTATTCAGTCACAGTCAGGGCACAGACCCCAGAAGTCTGCCCAGCACTGGCTGTGCTTCCCAGTTATCAGTGTTGCCTCCCAATCTCCATTAAGATTCTGTGGATCCATTCCTTCTAAACAGGATTCCTTTGCACTTGTCCCATGCATTTTTTAATTCTTTTACCATTTTCATCTCCACCACCTCCTGTGGGAGGGCACTCCAAGCATCTACCACCCTCTCCATGAAAAATACTTTCCAACATTATTCCAGAGTCTGTCTCCCTTCAACCTCCATGTCCTCTAGTTCTACTGCCTTCTTGTCTCTGGAATAGGTTTGTTTGCAGATCAATACCTTTCATGTCACCCCAATGTTCAAAGGCACTGCTCTTGCTTCGTTTGTGGTCTTCATGATGGGCTAGAAACCCATGCAGAATACTGGGATCTATCAGTGCACACGACCACAGGGTCTTGTACTGACTACTGCTGCCTTGGTTAAGAGTAGGGAGAAGAAAATTATGATTAGTATTTAGCTGGTGCTTTTTCAGCAGCAGTTTAAGGTTAATTACATTCCCTGGGGGTGGGGGTTTACAATCTTAAGTTTTAATTTGAGACAATGGAGTACTAAATGACTTATCAAGGCCACAAAAGGTGTCAGAGCAGCAGACAGAAAACCAGGGCAACCAGGGTTCAAATCCCATACAACTAGGCTACTACTCTACGCCAGATGGAAAAGAGAGGAGGGGTATGGAGGTCAGATCTACTAGTTTGTTTACCTAGGGTAACATGAATCTTTATATGTTAAAACGGGTTCTTACTGGATCGAAAATACAGGGAAGAACTGCTCTAGTCTCGCACATCAGGCAGCTGCCTGGACAATACGCTTGTTGGTTTGAAAGCTAGAGAAGTCTTCTGCTAGACTAACTCAGTAGTACTCTTCTAGCCAACACAGGATCCTCATAAAAGCAACAGTGACCTTCTTCCCAAACTCCAACAAGTTACCATCATGGTGCACCAGAGCTCTGCTTGCCTTGGACTGAAGGTAGGATAACTGCTTGCTACTCTGAATGCAACACACAAAACACCTCCCCCTCATTGATAGATTAACCACTTTGCTGTCCTGGAGAATTTGGGGAAAGGAGGAACATTTGGACTTTAAGGGCCTACTACTATTTATAGGTGGTCATATTGCTCCTGTGATAAGAAAAAGCGTTCTCCATATTGCATATATTATTAAGTACTACAATCAGCCCCTTCCCTCTTCCATCCATCATACACACCTTTCCAACATGGCTGTTTTAAACTTCTCCACATTCAGCTGCTTCTGCAGCTGGGCAGCTTTCCCCAAGGAACGTCGAAGAATGGGATGTTTAACCAGAGCTGTGGCAGGTGGTCTCATAATGGGATCAGGATGAATTATTTGCTAAAAAGAAAGTTATATCTTCTTTATAAATAAAGCACAAGAACAGAATCTGGTTAATCATCAGGATTGGGAGGACTACTTAGCCTGCCTACTTTTTCTCCCTGGTTCAATGTTTTACATCCTACATAACTAAATACAAAGCATCAAGATAAAAAAGCAAAGATCTCCCTTTGTCTAAGAATAAGCTATAAAATAATGGACCATCAGAATACCCGAGAAACTATAGCATTCAAAGTCTCTAAATTATTAATTACAACATTAATATGTAGGCCCTACACAGCATTTGACAGATGGCAATTTACAGCATTGGTACTGGATTAAAGAAATGTTTTTGAGATTGTATATATATTGCCCTGATGCAGGACTTTCAAAATTTGTGCTGCAGTGCAATTGATTGTGCCCATCTTGGCACCAAATTTTACTGCAACATGCTAAGTATTTCACGTAAGATGGAAGTTTTCATTTTTTAAGTAGTTGCTGTGCTTGTTAAATTATTGGATTTGGGGTGCTTATAATTATATTCCAATTAGTATTTTATGAACTTTGCATTATTTATATTTCATATAATGCAACCATAGTGCTCTGTTTCACCTGTAGAGACTTGCCATGTCTGCAGTGCTCATCTTGGATGCAAGACATTTGGGAAGGGATGTATATAAAGGAGGGAAGTCAGTTTAGGATGAGGAGGGATACATGTGTGAAGCAAAGGGAGAAGGATAGGAGCAACGGGATGGAAATATTGGAAAAAATCTGAATAGCACAGGTGTAAAGGAAATAGAAAAATGTTAAGTACAAACATGGAAAACTGAAGAGGCCAGGGAGATAACAACAAAGGATAAAGAATAAGCAAATACAACATGTTTTCCTTAGCGTCTGCTCCAGACCATTCCCAACGAGTGGGTTATACATCTCCTACCAGCAGATGGGGAGACTGAGTACTAGTGACTTCAGTATATTAACCCCTGTGCAGTCCTGCTCCCCTCAGTATCTCTCAGCAGTTGGTAGGTAGGTCTGTGCAGTCCTGTCCTGAAGGGCCTGTTGGGCTATGGTGCCACCTTTGAGATTGGGTTTGGCATTCTTGCCTGTAGAACAGTAGGCTGAAGAACATATACACACACAAAAACTTACAGGGCCTTCTAAATTCAGAACTTTGGTGGTGGTGGTGGTGGGGGGGGGGGTGTCAGTGTTCAGAGCCTGTCTGTTGTGGACCCTAGCCCCTTGAGTGTACATCTGGAGAAAAGCGAAGAGGCTCCCCAACTACCAAACAACTGAAATCCCTGTACTATGGTTGACGGGTACAATCTGGGTGATGAGCACCACTCTGCCACAATAAGCCTCTATTTCTTGAATGACCCTGCCAATCAGGGACCAAGGCATCGATGCCCTCCGACATCAGCTCCCTCCTGCAACTGGAAAATCAAGGAGCCTTGACATTGCTGAACTTGGCCATTACATCCATGTGAGGAACTCCCCAGTGAGAAATGTTTTATTCAAAGATAAGGAAAAATACAATGTGAATTGGTAGGAATACAGAATTAGTGAGTACTGGATGGGATGATGGGCACTGTGCATAATTCTTGGTCTTCATTATAGTAAAAATCTACAGCATACATTCAAAATTAGACATGGCAAAACTTGAGTTTCTTCATTGGAAACCTGGCAGGTCGCAAAGGCACAATGAGTTCCAGAGAAATAAATATCCTCCAACACCCGCCCCCCCCCCCCCACCACCACCACACACACACAAAATGCTGTTTTATAGAAGAGTTCTAGCTTCTGTATTACAGAAAGTTAGGAAATTCCTCCTTTCAAACTGCCTCACCTCTGTTCTGTAATCTCAACCTCCCTCCACCCAAACCGGTTACCCATGAACAACCTACTACCTTTGTCCCTCCACCCGAACTCTGTCCCCGTACCATCCCCACAAACTCTGTCCCCATCCACAGAAGCCTCAAACAGTTGATTTTATATTTAAATCTTTTTATTATAGTATAAAAATGAATAATAAAGCAAAAATAGAAGATACATCCTCCCATCCTCCCCTTTCACCAATTGATCCCCTCCCTTACATTCCCTACATGAATACGTAGTCAAAAATTAAATTTAAACACCAAAAAGCCATACTCTGCAGGGCAGGCACTGCAGCACTAGGGGATAGATAGATCCCTCCCAAATCACTTCTCACTGAGGGCCAGATGCACTAAACTTAACGAGCCAGCAACGTGGTTTTTAAACTAGTTCTAGCAGGAAGTTCGGATCCAATCAGTTCACAGCTCTAAAGTGATGTCATCAGGGAAGCCCAGCAGGGAGGAGGAGTTGGGACAGTAGCCAGCCAATGAGAGTCCATCTTTAGGGAGATGGTCGTTCTAGGATGTCAGCCGGCCAATAGAAGGAAGCAGCAGGATCAGCTGGGGGTGGAACCAAGCCCTAATGCTGATTCCTCACATTACAGCCAAGAGCAGCAGCGAAGTTTTTCCCAGCAGCAGGAGGCAGGAAGCCCCAACACAGGTATGCCCACCCAAAAAAAAACTAAAAAAAGGGTAAATCTACTGCTTTCATACACACAGCTTTGTCTGCGTGTACGAGAGCCATCTGTAGTATGCGCAGAGCTGTAGTATGCGCAGAGCAGCCACGCATAGCGACTGACTGTTCTGCGCAAGCTCAGTCACCGACTGGCTTCCCCCATATCGCATGCAAATGAGCTGGGTCGCAAAAGCAACGAGCAGCTCATTTGCATACAATTCTCTTTGTGAATCCCTCTGTGTATCCCATGAAACACTACTCATACCTGTATACATAGTGCCCACCCATATTAGCTCTGGGTACACCCAAAATGTCAGGTTTTGCTACGCCACTGGTTTGCACCCGTGGTAAAACTTTGAAACTTTCTCCCATTCCTGTGGTTTACCTGTTCCCGTGTCATTCTCTAAGTATCACATCATACCTTATGCTATGAGTTTATCTTGTTGGGCAGACTGAATGGACTGTACAAGTCTTTATCTTCTGTCATCTACTAAGTTACTATGTAATGCTATTAAAAAAAAAACAAATCTGCCTGATCTGGATTGTTCAGGGACAGACAGCCGGTCCTGGTTTTACCCACATTGTACACAGTGGGAGTAAAACCAGGACTGGTTAAGATTACTCATGATGACCTGGAGTTGTCTGGTAACTGATAGGCTTTTCAGATTCAAATTTTAGGAGCAGCTACATCCAAAAGCAAACAAATTAATGTAACCCGGTGGGTTATATTCATTTTTTTTATTTTTACCTGGGGTCCGGGGGAGGCTCTGGGCTCCCAGAGATTGTTGGTGGCCAGTGCTGTGACTCCAGAAGCAGTTCTGGAATTCCAGCACAGAGCTGCGCTGTCTGGGGCTTGCCCCAATGTTCTGAGTGTCGGATTTGTTTTTTTGAGTGAACATTTCTTGTTTTATAAGAGTTTTGACAGATGATAAAAGTCTGTAAATATATTTAAATATGTGTTAAACATATAACAAATACACTGTATGTATAGTTTGATGGTACCAATGATTGTAAGATATTTTGATCTGATTGTATAGAAATTTTATGGGTTTTTGTTTAAAAATATAACTTTTCTATTATTTCCTATGGAAAGTTATTTTCCAAAATGGAGATTGTGAAAAAATGTTAATTAGTGTCCATAAGGAAAACATCCTGTGTTTTGACACTTTATTGGCCGCAGAACTCAGCTGGTGCCTCAGAGACCCAGTGTCCCTTGGCAACAGCTTGCCAGGAAATGGAGGAGGGGCTGAAGACACTGAGAGGAAAGACGTGTTTGGGAGAGCTCTGAGTGCATGACAGGATTTCTAGGCAGAAAAGTGGTGTGACTAAGTTTTTCTGTGAGCTCTGAATTCCTGAATGCAGGTGAAGAGAGTTGAAGGTGAAAAGTGTTGGATTTGAGCAGAGAAAAAGTTCTAAAACTGATGGTTTTTTTTGTGTACTGTTTAAGTATCTGAAAGGGAATTTCTATGCCAGTGTTTAGTGTTGAAACACTGAATGCAGGTGAAGTGTGCTGGATTTGAAGAGAAAGAAAGAACTAAACTGTTTTTTTCTTTGTGTGCTGTTTAAAAGTTTTACAGTTAAGACTGTGGCGGAGAGACCCTGTGCAAGGTTGTGTAAGACAGGTTTATGCAAGTGGATTAATCCCAGTTAAGCCACTAGGAAAACTGGTCTCCAAGCTTAAGGTTGGGCTTGCAGTATGTGTGTTCACATGCTGGTGCACTAGAGTGGAAGATTGCATGAGTTTGGAGAGACCAAGTTGCTGTGAGCAGTGTGACTACAAGATCCAATGAAGAGTGCCCTTGCTTAGTTAGGGAACTCAGTACAAGAACAGAGAAACTATTTAAGGTTATACAATTATTATTCATTTTGTTAGTTAGCAAGCCACAGTTATCCCTGAATCCCAGCTAGTGCTGTTCTTGCTGTTAGTCAGGAAGGAAGGTTTTTTTGTTGATTTCATTTAAAGGGTGAGGCAGTAGGTTCCTGTACTGAAAGAGAAGACCCTGAGCTCCAACATACAAGCAAGGGGAAGAACGAAGAAGCTCCAAGAAGGGCCAAAGATAAGTCTTCACTCCTATGCGAAAGGACACTGAAAGGACACAGTTTAATCTGACTTACCTGTTGTAGAGACTGAATCTGGGTGTTCACACCTAAAAGACAAAGTAATTCAAAATAATTGATTCTTGAGACACACATTATAAAGGAAATTTATAGATTGAGAGAGAACAAATAAGATACTTTGGTTAATACTTGTCTGTTGGTTTCACTGTTGTTCTACTGCTGCACCTGTTAGAAACATTTATACTATTAGTTTATGTATAAATGTATTTTTTTATGTTACAAAAGAACCTAATGTGTTAAGAACATCACTTTTTCCATACTCCAAATTGGGTTTAAATAAACAACTAGTAACTTGTACTTACCATCTGTCTGGTTACTGGGTCCTAAAATCCTTTTAGTTTTCTTTCCCCTCCATGGTCTAGGACTTCAGAGGCGAGGTTAGTTTAATTGTCTCCGAGCTCAGAGGTGAAATGCAGGCTTGAGGTATTCGGCCATGGGTAATAGTAGAGCTTGCAGGGCCTTCTGAGATGAGGAAGCTACATTAAGGCCTGCAGGTTGCCTAGTTGGGACATGACTGATGAAACAATCCAGAAGCACAACATGCATTTGTAGCTTATCAAACAGTGTGTCGCCTTTCCCTTCCTTAAATAGTATAGGTAGGGTTACCGTATTTTGTCCCTCAAAAAGGAGGACACATGCCGCATCCCCTTTCATGCCCACCCGCCCCTTTCACACCCTCGCTCCGCCCTGTCACATTTTTCCCTTGCCCCTGTCACACACCCCGTCACTCCCTCTCCCCCCTCCCCTTACTACTGCCCTGCTGGTCTAGTGACCTCTTCGGGGCAGGAAAGAGCCCCCTCTTTCCTGCCCGGAGCGCTGCCCTGCATGCATCCTTCCTATTCATGATCTCCGGTGCTGATTCAAAATGGCCGCCGAGAGTTGAAGTCTCACGAGGTCACTTCAACTCTTGGCTGCCATTCTGAATCGGCGCCGAGATCACAAACAGGAAGGATGCATGCAGGGCAGTGCTCCGGGCAGGAAACAGGGGGCTCTTTCCTGCCCAGAAGGCTGAAGAGGTCACTAGACCACCAGGGCAGTAGTAAGTAAGGGGAGGGGAGGCTAGCAATCTGCCCGTTTGTCCAGAAATCCGGACAAACGGGTAGATTGGCAAAACCCGCCTGGTTGCCTGGACATGTCCTCAAAAAGAGGACATGTCCGGGTAAATCCGGACATATGGTAACCCTAGGTATAGGGAATTTAATAATGCTTGTAGCCAATGCTGAGAAGCTAGCAGGGAGCTGTAAAGTCTAAGTATGTGACCCTGATGGTTCTCCTTGAGGGTAAATCACTGCCTCATAAGATCTGAGCAGTATTTCACTAAAAGAATACAAATTGTATGGATCAGTGAAATCCCAGGGGCACTGAATTCAGAGCAAAATGAATCCCACTGGGACAAAAACAAAGGCTGGCTAGAGATAATTCATGATCATCTCTTCTTATCCCAATTATTCATCAGGAAGTAGAATCTGGAAGGTGGCTGATGTGTGTATAACAGGGGAGGGGTGGAGCATTTTTTGGAAGGCAGGGGAAAAAAATGCCTTGTGCATATGAAGTGATTGTAAAATGGCCTGGATTTGGATGCACCAGTGCTCACTGGTCTGGCATAGAATGCCAAATAGTCTATTTGGGACCAATAGGGTACAAGACAACAATCATATGAGATGGAAGCCTATAAGAGAGCCAGCCAGGCTCCTCTAACTTGATACAAGGTGTTTTCCAAACACAGAGCTGGTACTAAAGAGGTCTTCATCTCTTCAGTATCAAAGCTGGTGGAGAAGGCCACGGAGTCAGCCTGTGTGAATTGTGATTGCTCTGCCAGCTACAGGAAAGTGTAAGTGACACCCTCGGGGAGGAGAGGATTTTTTTTCACAGCGGGAACAAGGCTTTTCACTTTTCCCGTGGGACAGTAAAAGATTTTTCCTCGCATCCACAGTAACCTTTTTTTTTAAAGTGTTGCTGTTATTGCATCATTCTCTACTGTGTACACACTACAGGGTTGAACCATTAAGGAGGTGGTAGAGATACAAATGGTGACAAATTCAAAGAAAGCATGGGATGAACACAGAGTATCTTTAATTAGAAAATGGAAGTTATGAAAAAAAACTAAACTTAAATGGCTGCATGTGTGTGGATGTGTTGAGTGGTGCTTAGATGGCGACTCTAGCTGTGATGAACTAGGGCCAATATTGGGAAGACTTGTATGGTCTGTCTCTCGTGTATGGCAATCTGGTTTAGGATGGGCTGGAAAGGGCTTAGACTGCAACTTCTGTGGTAGGAACATGAGGACAGTGCTGGATAGACATAGTATGTGTCCTAAAACTGAGAAGACAAATAGGCTGGAGTGGACTTAGATGGCAACTCTAGCAGCCGGGTGGACTTCTATAGTCTATGTCCCGGAAACACCAAAGACCGACCATAATCAAGTATATATCATGTTCATTGTTGATTTAATCATGAATTGATAATGAGTGTTATTGGGCAGATTGGATGGACCATTCTGGTCTTTATATGTCATCACTTACTATTTTACTATTAATCCTCTCTGCTCCCAAGCTGATGCTCAGGCCTCAGCTCTGACAGGCACGAGCATCAGAGGTCACCTGACCTACTGGTGCATGCATTTGGTGACCTCTCAGCACACAGTGCCAGTGAATCACAGACAAGTTTTACATGTGCGCATCAGAGTGTTCCCAAGTTCCAACTTTCTTCCTTGCCTGCAGTGCTGCGGCTCAAATCCAGAGACAGACCAAGAGAGCCAACCGGAATTTTTTAAAATGTAAATTCGTGCGGGGACTGGTAAGATTCCAGTAGGGATGGCCAAGATTCTGTCCCCATGCAACTCTCTAGTAGAACCAGTAATAAAATTTATCTTAAAGGGAAAACTGCAGGAAGGACAGATGCCTAGCTGAGCACTACCAATTATTTAGCTCAGAGATGGCATCATATTAGCTAGACTATTCAGTATCTTAAAAGGAACGGGGGGGGTGGGGGGCGCTCCCAAACTTGATGTACAAGGCAAATAAAGTAGTACTGCACAAAGAAGACATACCAACACATAGCTGAGGGTGTTACAGGCTAAATTGCCCTTAACTGAAAACATGAATCCTGCCAGAATCCTAGCAAACTGGCTCGAGAGATGAATGCATCACACAGTGAAACTGGACCAAACTGGTTTTAATCAGGGTAGACTCTTGGGAAGTAGCATCATTGCAATGTTGGAAAGGAAAAAATGTGAATATAGCCTTCAATAGGGTGGAATGGAGGTAGCTCTTCTAAGCTCTGGAACAAGTTAAATTAGAAGAAAACTATATAAAATGGGTCAAAGAACTATATGATAGTCTAAAAAGTAAACATTGGTGAATGGGCTTCTAAAGCTGAAGAGGTGTAAAAAGACAGCCTCTTTTAATTTGCACTAGCAATAGTATTTCTGGCAAATAATATTAGGCAAAACCAAAAATATCTACCTGGATAAGATGGGAGGGGAGGTACACAAAATCCTCCTTTATGTAGGCAACACCTTGATTTTCCTTAAAAATCCAGAAGACTCAATTCCACAACTTCTCAAGGAGTTACATAAGTACATAAGTAATGCCACACTGGGAAAAGACCAAGGGTCCATCGAGCCCAGCATCCAGTCCACAACAGCGGCCAATCCAGGCCAAGGGCACCTGGCAAGCTTCCCAAACGTTCAAACATTCTACACATGTTATTCCTGGAATTGTGGATTTTTCCCATTTAGTAGTGGTTTATGGACTTGTCCTCTAGGAAACCATCTACCCCTTTTTAAACTCTTTTCAGAAGGCAACAGGGTATAAGATGACTGTTGATAAGACTGAAGACGCATTCTTGAACATTAAAAACAGAAGTAGCAAAGGCTTACTCTTTTAAAATAGAGGAGGAAGGTGATACTTAGGAATCAAAATAAGTGAGGAGCCCAAGTTATATGAGTTAAAATTATACCCATTTCTGGTCATAGTAGGGAAGATCCAAGAGGATTGAAATTTTGGATGGAACATTTGGCAATAAGATGATGGTTTTTCCAAGATTTAATTTCTTACTTAAACAAAAATAATATAGACTAGGGAAAATATTTCAAGAGTGGTAGAAAATGCTATTTAATTTCATCTGGAGATAAGAAAAAGCCAAGATAAGTAAAATTAGGCAGATTAATAAGCCCTGGACCCTAAAAATGTATTATAGAGCCGCAGTTCTGAGGGCCACATTCTTTCATCATTCCCTGTGATAGTGGGTGGGTTCTCATGGAGAGGGAATACATGAAACCACATTCTATATTTGAGGGGCACATAATAGGAAAACTAGGAGAGGGGATGAGGAACCTGGGACATCCCTTTAAGACATCCTGCTAGTGGGTTTTTGTTCCCCCAAACATAAATGATTGATTGCTGTTGATGGCTGGTTGAGGGATCATAAAATGATTCTGAACTGGCCATTTGTAACATCAGGAGTATTGCCACCTTTTTTGGAAGGTCAAGTGGTTTTTTCAGATTCTTTTCGATACTTGGGAGAAGTTGTGGATGCACAGTTGAGTTTTGAGAAGCAGGTGACTCGAGCAGTTCGAGCAGGATTTTGTGCACTAAGGATGCTACGTCAGGTCCAATCATATTTTTATCTAGAAAATTTGCATTTCTTTTACATTCCTTAGTTATTTCTAAATTAGATTATTGTAATGTGGTATATTTGGGTATCTCATGTTATTTAAGAGGTTGCAAACATTACAAAATACGGACATTCGGTTGTTGGACTGAATGGGTCAGTGGTGCATGTGACCCCCCTTGTTTATTTGTTACCATTGGTTGCTAATGGTTTCGTCCATTGTATAAGATTTTGGTCTGAGTTTATAAAGCTTTGCATTTAGGGACTTCAGCCTATTTAAAAGCAATTGTTTGTAGATATGAGCCAATTATGGAATTGCATTCAGAGAATCGTTTTTTTATTGGCCCTCCCAAGTCATCTCAGGTGTGTTTGATGTCTACAAGAGAGGGTGGGTTTTTTTTTCGGGTGAGCTCCAGTATTTGGAACCAATTACCATTGGAATTATGAAAGAGGAATTTTTACAACAATTTAAGGAGAAATTGAAAACGTATTTTTTCCAGCAAGCTTTCAAAGTATTAGACTGATTGTGGTGGGGTGGGGAACCTGCAGAGATAAAGACAGAATGATGGGAGTACATTTAAAATATTCTTTGTGTGATTGGATTGTAGTGTATTATTTCCTATCAATGACTGGCGTACTTTTCTAAAAATTTTATTTTATATTGTAAACCACTCTGATTTGTTTGTTGAGAAGGGTGGTATATCAAGTCATTTTTAAACCATAAAACTATTTAAAATGTCATACGAGGTATTTTTCAGAGGGGCAGATAAAGGACTTTCTTCTCTTAACATCAGAATACTGAAAACCCTTAAGATCTGCACTAGAAATAAACTGACCTTAATAAACTAGAAAGACCTACCTTAGAAGGAAACTTGCTCTCAATGGCCAAGGTTTAGTAGAACTAGTTGGCCACAAAAAACATACTTGCAATACTTTCAGCTGAGACACTGTATTTTAAACCCAGATACGAAAGACATTATCTGGCCCTCTAACCAAAAGAAATGACCTTATTGAAGAACTCAGGAAAAAAAAAGTTTGATAACAAGGTTATATTGCTTTTGGACTTCGATCAAATTGACATAGCATACCAGGTGAACTGGAGGGGGAACTTGAGAGGCAACAGAAGAAAAACTGGAATGAGATTTACAATTACATGCACACATGCTCCTTTGCTTCTCACTACAAACTTCTTACAGGTCATACGCAACCCCCACAGTTTTGCACACTATAGGGAAATCACCAATGGACAAGCGTTGGTGGGGATGTTCAGAGAGAGGAACGTTCTTTCATGTGTGGTAGAGATGCCTATGGACAAGGATTATTATAAATGATGTATGGGGGTGGGTTGTTCACAGGGGCACACACTTCCAAAGTCCTGTCTCAAGCAATTACACACACCCAACACTGCAAGACAGAGGTGCCTCCCCCCCCCCCCCAACTCTCTCTCATGTGGTTCAACAGATCCCCTCTCTCTTCCCTCAAACCTTCCTGTTGCACAAAAGGGTCAGCAGTACAAAGCAATATGATACATGGCAGAGCCTTTCATTCAAATACAAGGCAAGTCTCTGCCAGGTACTGCCCTCTCCGAGGCATACTTCTTGTTGCCAGGTGGGCAGGATTCAAAGACGTACCTCACTGCTTGAGTGAGAGATTTACCACATATTACTTTCCTTTTTTTACTGCTGACCCTTTTGAGGCAACAGGAAGGATCAGTAACAGAAAGGTTGAAGGGGGGAGGAGAGAGAGTGCTACTGTAGAACATTGGGGCATGGGGAGGGAGAAAAGATGCCAGACAAGGGGAAGGAGGGAATAGACAGGGAAAGAACTGAGGCTGGTAATGGAATGAGAGCCAAGTAGATGAGGCTGGTTACTGTATGAGCACAAAAGATGAAAATGGAAGAACATACAGTGGCTGAAAGATAGTATCAGGAGGCTGGCAAAAGAATGACAGAACTATAGATAAGCAAACATGGAGGGAGACAAGGTTGGAGAGAGAGGAGAAATCTAGCTAAAAGTAGATTTAAAATATAAGAAAAATGAGGTAAGAGGGGTTGGGGGGGGGGGGGGGGGGGGAGATAAAACTAGATTAGTATCAGAACCACAGCCGAATCCATTCTGCCACAACTTGAAATCACCTCGGTAAGAATCAATCACCCTAACCTGCTAGAACACCTGAGCGCAGTCCTGCTCTACAGACCGCCAGGCAACTGGCAAGAATCCCAAACACACTTCATGGACTTTATCTCGAACACCTGTGTCTCTACCTCAAACCTTATCATAATAGGAGACATCAACCTACACCTTGAAGACCTCAACTCCACAAGCACTCAAGAATGCGGAAGAGTTCCTACAACTATGGGATCTTCACAGGATAAACACGCAACCAACTCACATCAAAGGACACACACTAGACTTTGTCACACACAAATTTGATCCCAACTCAAACCTCATATTAACAGACACAAAATGGACACCTGCACCGTGGTCCAACCACTATAAAGCAAACTTCTCCCTTCAATGGCGAATGAAAGACTTACTGAACAAACAAGAGCGAAAAACCTATACCACGAGAGGGAAAATAGATCCGGTAATATTCTGGCAACAGATCTGCCACAATGAATGGACAACAAAAACAAATACAATTCTTCTTAGAATGGGACGACAGATGCAGATCCATATTAGACAATCTTGCCCCAATCCAAACCAGAACCTCACACAGAAAGAATTCAGTACCATGGTTCAATGAAGAGTTGAAAAAAATTAAAAACTCAAGTTAGAAGGTTAGAACGTGCATGGAATAAAAAGAAGACGAACTCACACAACGCCTGGAAACAACTCCAAAGAAAATACAAATATACCATAAGACAACAAAGATTATATTACAAAACTGTAATTGGACCAAACTACAAGGACACACAAAGTCTTCCAACTCGTGAATAAACTAATAGATACTACACCAGTCACAAACCAACAGCAGAGACGCACCAGGAGCAGATGATCTCGCAAGATACTTTAACGAGAAAATCGTATAACTACGTCTTAAGATACCTGTCTGTACCACCAACTATGCTGAACTCCTAGACTGTCTAGACCCAGACCCTGGAATTTACCCAGCAGACAGAACTTGGATCAACTTCGAGATACTATCAGAGGATACCATCTCCCTAACGCTCAAAAGATTTGCCAAGTCTCATTGCAAACTAGACATATGTCCAAACAACCTTATGACATCCGCTCCTCAACAATTCATAACAGACATAACGAAGCACTTGAATTATATGCTACAAAATGGGCTCTTCCCAAAGGAGAAAGGAAACATTCTACTCACCCCCATACCCAAAGACACAAGGAAAGTGCGAGTGAACTAACCAACTACAGGCCAGTAGCATCCATACCCTTATAACCCAGCTAACAGAAGGGGTGGTGACCAAACAACTCACAAACTATCTAAATAAATTCTCAATACTCACGACTCCCAATCAGGATTTCGATCTAACCACAGCACTGAAACAGTACTAGTCACTCATGACCAAATTCAAACAAATGACTGCAACTGGAAAGAACATACTACTACTACAATTTGACATGTCAAGCACTTTCGATATGGTTGATCATGGAAAACTACTACATATCCTTGAGTACTTCAGAATTGGAGGTAACGTTCTCAATTGGTTCAAGGGATTCCTAACCACACGATCATATCAAGTGACATCCAACTCGACCACCTCAGCCACATGGATACCTGAATGCGGAGTCCCACAGGGATCCCCCCCTCTCACCAACTCTATTCAACTTAATGATGATGCCCTTGGCCAAATTACTATCAAACCCAAACCTCAACCCATACATATACGCAGATGACGTATACGTAATGATCTACATCCCATTTAAACAAGATCTAAGGAGATGTCCAACAACAATCAACCAAAGTTCTTCATATCATGCATTCATGGGCAGATGCATTTCGGCTGAAACTTAATGCAGAAAAAAACCCAATGCTAATACTCACCTCTCAACATAATAAGAACAAATTTACCGCTATCACACAACAAATCTGAAACCTTCCAATTTCGATACCCTAAAAATTCTTGGAGTTACCATCAATCGACACCTTACATTCGAAAACCACGCAAAAAACACAACCAAGAAGATGTTCCACTCAATGTGGAAATTAAAAAAGAGTAAGACCGTTCTTCCCAAGGACTGTTTTCCATAACCTGGTACAATCAATGGTGCTCAGTCATCTAGACTACTGCAACGCACTCTACGCCGGGCTGCAAAGAGCAAATAATAAAAAAAACTTCAAACAGCCCAGAATACTGCAGCCAGACTCGTATTTGGCAAAACAAAATATGAAGTGCTAGACCCCTACGAGAGAAACTACACTGGCTCCCACTTAAGGAACGCATCACGTTCAAGATATGCCCCCTAGTTCATAAAATGCACCAGCCTACATGTCAGACCTGATAGACCTACCACTCAGGAATGTCAAAAGATCATCCCGCCACATTCCTGAACCTACACTTCCCTAACTGCAAAGGTCTAAAATACAAAATAGTGCACGCATCAACCTTTACCTACTTGAGCACACAGTTATGGAATGCATTGCCGCGCAACATAAAACGATTTACAAACTAACGAACTTCCGCAAACTACTGAAGACCCATCTCTTTAACAAGGCATATCACAAAGACCAACCAATGTGAATATGCACAACTCCTCCACATATATTCAAAATTGCCTTATAATAGCTGCTGTTATATCACTATCATGTTTATCATTATCATGTTACCCAAGATCCTTTTGTAACACTAAATGTCTATTTTCTAATATATGTCCACTATTCATGATGTATTGTAAGCCACATTGAGCCTGCAAAGAGGTGGGAAAATTTGGGATACAAATGCAACAAATAAAACTATCTATATTGCGGGTCAAAATTATAAACCACTCTACCTGCTAATTACAGTCTATCAAAAGTTTAGAAGTTTTTTAAGAAATCTATTGTTTCAACAAGTGTTTGATGGTATTTAATAGGTTTAGATAGCTGACAGATATACTGAAGTTAAGTTGCAATATCTTTACTGATATTTTGGTACACATCTTCAACACACCATAGGGGCCCTTTTACTAAGGTGCTATAGGCGTAACACAGGCCTACTGTGCAGTAACCAGGACACTACCATAAGGACTGTCAGCTAGCGTTGTCTAGGGTGGTCCCGGGCGGTCCAGTTCACAGAGGCAGTGGGTTCCAAAAGAATACGCAATCCACATGGATTTGGATATATAACGGATATTAATTTGCATATATGTATTGGCTCACAGCACTTAGTATAGGAAAGAGGGTACAAGCTGTCTCTGGGTGTAGGGTGTTTGTTCAGAGGAAGAAAGAAACCTTGGAATAGGGCTGTCTGAGATGGGGGGAGCAGAGCCAGGTGCCTCTGGTGGCTAAAGATGGAGGTGTGCAGAGAAAGAAGAAGAAGAAACAAAGACAGCCCAGCAGAGTCCCGTGCCCTGCTGCTCAGAGACCAAGAGAGAGAGAGAGAGAGAAGAGCCCTGGACACAGAGAAGTGCCCGGGACAGAGAGAGAGAGAGAGACAGTAGACCCCACGCAGAGCTCTGTGCTCTGCAGCACAGAGAAAGACAGCCAGCAGAGTCCCGTGCCCTCTGCTGCAGGAGAAAGAAAGAGGGAGACGTAGTGCCCCTGGACACAGAGAAGTGCCCGGGAAAGAGAGCCAGTGCCCTGAGCATGTGCTCTGCCATTTATACCTCAAAGAACAGAAAAAGATCAAAACTTATCTTTCTTCCCAGTTATTTCCTTTACAGAACTCCAGATTACTTTCTGAAGTCAGGAAAGCTTCTCTGAAGTCAAGGAAGAAAGGTGACACATTTACCTCTTTGAAATCCCTAGTGATGGAGCCTCTATGTCTGGCCTCCTTTGTTCTTAGAGAGAGCCCTGCTCCCAGATGGACAAAAGGTATGCTAATCAAGAGTAATTGAGAAACCAAAGGGCTATCATGCCTCTGACCACCATTTGGTGCCATCCTCAGTGGTTCCTGAAGGGGAGAGGGGGAGAGTTTGATCAGAGGTCAGAAGCTGGTTTAACTGATTTCATATTAATGTAAGTATGTCCAGCAATAATTTTGACCTCCCGCAATCCTGACATCTCCACACCTCTTTTTTCTTTCTTTCTTTTTTTTTTCCATGGAGGCAAGATGGAAGCAAACCTGGGTACCTGATCTGTCACTGTAGTGACAGACTATTTCTGTTCTCATACCTCCAGTTATATATTTGTTCCTGCTCATTCATATCTCCACAGTAGTGAGATGTTTAAATCCCAATATGAGTCCAAACCTCTTGTCTTAGGTTGGGCAGTCCTTAATATGCCACCTTACCCGTCTTAGAGCAGAATGGACCATGCATAAGGGATGCAGGCATTTGGGAGATTAAGGCCTACTGGTACCAGGATGCCCAGTATACAAAGCTCCAATTAACCTGTCAGACTAGAGTGGCTCCAAAGTAGATGATGGGACTGTAAAAAAAAAAAAAAAAAAAGCCAAATTACCATGCCAGATTAAAAATGTAAATGCTGGGAAGAAAGTAGTTAAAAAAAATTCAGATGGGAAGGAAAGTAGTGCGTGTGTGTGTATAGCTGCCTTATAGGGGTGAGGGTATTTTATAGATGTCCCATGGTAGTCTGACTATCAGTTTGTGCTACTCCCATGGTAAAAAATATTTTACATGTTTTGCTGCAGGAGGCATATCTGAGGACGGAGAGTAGGCATGCCTGCACTAATCGGATAGCAAATGCATATTACCATGTGCTACCCAATTAGCACAGGAGTAACACGGGAACCCTTACCGCCTCCTGAACAGGTGGCGGTAAGGACTCCCGGTGGTATTGGGGAAATTAGCGCACGGCCATTAAAAAGAAAACTTGACTGTGGACATTTTTCAGCCACGCTAGAAAGTGGCTGGAGTGCACAGCAAATTCACATGCTTATAGCAGTGCCAGCCATTTTCTATTGCGGCTTGATAAAGGACCCCACAGACTTACAAAGTTACATGGAGGCGCGTTTTCGATATGACGTCTAACTTCAACTTTGGACTTTTACTAAAAACATCCAAAATTCAAGTGGGGAATACAGCTATTTTCAATACAGTAAAACATCTTTTCTTTTTTTTCCCAAAACTGACCATTTGTTAAATGTTTTTGTGCTCTGTGCGTTTATCTTTTTGGTCCATTTTTGACCCCCCCCCCCCCCCCCAAAAAAAATACCTATCCAAGTGAAAAACACATGAAATGAAGCCACTGGGATGTATGAGGAACCAGCATTCTTAGTAGACTGGCCACACAGACATCCCAGGAGAGCAATGGAGGCACTGCAGTGGACCAAAACAAAATGCTCCCAGGTACACATTTCATCGCTGCTCCCTTATCTTGTTTGCTAAGCCTCCCAAAACCCACCACCCCCAACTGTACACCACTACAATAGCCCTTATATCAGAACAACTGGACAGAGACTTAAAGACATCCACAAGATAGCTAGGAAAGGGGAAGTACTACTGATAGGTGATTTTAATATGCCGACATCAATTGGGGAATCCCTGCTGCGAAGTCGTCTGGAAGCAAAGGGATCTTGGATTCTCTACAGGAAGAATTGTTTCAGCAGTGGGTGATGGAACAGCCATGGGATGGAGCTATTCTAGACCTAGTGCTTACAAATGGAGACAATGTTTTGATGTTACGGTGGGAGAATATTTGGCATCTAGTGATCACCGAATGGCGTGGTTCAATATTAAGTCAATGGAGGAGAGGGCTTATTCGAGATTGAAGGTCCTAGATTTCAAAAGAACTAACTTGCTGAAATGGAGGAATTTCTCAAGGAAGAGTTAGTAGGATGAGAACAGCTGAAGGAAGTAGAACAGCAGTGGGCGAAACTGAAAGGAGCCACCTTAAAGGACAAACCTTTATGTTAGTAAACTACATAAAACTAAGAAGAAAAGAAGACTGCTCTGGTTCTCCAACAAAGTAGCTAAAAAGGTAAGGGAAAGAAGATTAGCTTTCATACATCACAAGAGAACTCAGAAAGAGGATGGACAGGCAGAGATACCTAGAAAAGCTAAGAGAAGCAGGAAAAACTGTCAGGAAAGTGAAGAGGTAAATGGAAGAAAAGATAGCTGACAGTAAAATTGAGGGAAAAACATTTTTCAGATAAGTAAGTGACAGGAGGAAGTGCCACAACAGCATTGTGAGGCTCAATGCTGAGGGGGCGCAATATGTAGACGCTGATAAGGATAAAACTGAAATGCGTAGCAATTATTTCTGCTCTGTGTTCATGGATGACAGGCCTGGAGTAGGACCACAGAAAACAAATACTAATGCGGATGGATGTATGGTAGACCGGGACCAATTCTCAGAAGACTGTGTTCGTGAGGAGCTAGCTAAACTAAAAGTAGACGAAGCAATGGGGCCTGATGGGATACATCCAAGGGTGCTCAAGGAACTGAGAGATTTATTTATTTATTTTATTGCATTTGTATCCCACATTTTCCCACCTATTTGCGGGCTCAGTGTGGCTTACAATACGCTGTGAAAGTAGAAATACAATTGGTCATAATATGATTATGGGTGCGTTGTGAAGAGTTGTGTGAAGATAAGGTCAAAGTCAAAATATCATCTAAGAATAAAGCAATGGAATGTTCTCCACCAATAAATATGTTACAAGAAATGATTTATCTTGGGGGAAAGAGCTCTAGAGCACTCGCTACTATTTATAATTTAAGAGCAGGTGCTGTATTTATAAGTTTTAGGATATTAATTTCTCCACCAATCACCAAAGGTGATAATTGCAATAAATTAAATAAATTAAGTATATATAAAAGATACCATGTACTCAGAACACAAAGAGACCGTATTTTTAGCTTCAAAAAGGTTGATTTAATATACAATTGCACACGAGAGGTAGGTTTTAAGAGATCTTTACAGATAATCTGTGCTTAAGTAAGGCAAGGTAGCAGGTCTAGATCAAAAGTTATGTTACTTACAAGTCCTTGTTACACAGTATGAACAGCATTAGGTAAGCACATGTTTGCAGGACAGGAGAGCTTCTGCAGTGAGTGGATCTGAGTTGCTTGCAGTTGAAGAGAATCTGAATCTTGGGGAAACAGCTTTTGCTTTTATATCTTGCAAGCTGCAGGAGGATATACCATGTGGATCTTTGTCCTGGTTTCCACACGACCCTTGGGCATTTGCAAAGCATTGTGGTATCTTGGTCTCATGTCTTATGACATCACAAGACTTGCTGTCTGGATCTTGCTGACAAATGGTCTTTTGATGTGAAAAGGCTTCCTGCTCAGTCTCTGTGATAGATAAGATTTGTCTGGGGCAGCCAGCAGGGATGTTCTGGTGACTCCACTGTCAGACCTCTTTAATGCTTCCTTAGAATCTGGAGTGGTCCCGGAGGAGGGCAGATGTCCCCTCTGCACAAGAAAGGAAGTAAGGAGGAGGTTGGGAATTGCAGACCTGTCAGTCTGACCTTGGTGGTGAGTAAACTAATGGAAACACTTCTAAAGCGGAGGATCTTTAGGTTTCTCAAATCGAATGGCCTGCAGGACCCAAGGCAGCATGGCTTCACTAGAGGCAGGTAGTGTCAAAAGAATCTGATTGGTTTCTTTGGCTGGGTGACCAAACAATTGGATGTGGGAGGGGCACTAGATGTGGTATACTTGGATTTTAGTAAAGCCTTTGACACAGTTCCGCACAGGCAACTGACTAATAAAATGAATGCCCTTGGTGACTGACTAGGTTAAAAACTGGTTAAATGGGAGGAGATAGAGGGTAGTGGTAAATGGAGCTTGCTCCAGAAAGGGATGTTATCAGTGGTGTACCGCAGGGATCTGTCCTAGGGCCGGCTCTTTCTAACATCTTTGTGAGTGATATTGTGGAAGGGCTGTCTGGTAAGGTTTGTCTCTTTGCAGATGATAAGCAAACTGTGTAATAGAGTGGACACCCTGGAGGGAGTGGATAGCCTGAAGAAGGATCTAGCGAAGCTTGAACAATGGTCCGAAAATTGACAACTAAGATTTAATACTCAGTAAAAATATGAGGGTTTCAAATAAATAAACCTGGTGTCGGTGATTACATAGTTTCCAACAATTACACCAGACTAAAGACGTAAACCAATCTAACTAAAATACTTTTTTAATTTTTTTAAATTGCCGTGCTCAGTAGTGCTGCTGTGTCCTTTAAACCAAATGTATTTGGATTGGAACTACAGCCGCCACACATCATAGCACTCACCCTCCTTGCCTTCCAAATCTCACAGAGCGAGACACTCACTGCTGGGAAACAAAGATATAATACTGATGGCACTTATCTTAGCTGTTTCCAGGTGAGTGTGCGGTCTGCAATGCCTCCAGAACACCCGTGGTCAGTGCATAGTGATTAAAACAACTGGCTCGATAACGACAGGCGAGGGATGACCAGCATGAAAAAAAAAAAAGAGGTGATAATGCTCTTGTATAAGTTTCTGGAGAAGCCCCACAGAGTACTGCGTGCAATTCTGGAGACCACACCTACAGAAAGATATAAACAGGATGCAGTTGGTCCAGAGGGTGGCTACCAGTGGTGTGCTGGAGCCGGCACGCACCGGCTCGCAAGAGCCGCTTGTTAAATTTACTGGCATCTTGCGAGCCGGTTGTTGGCCAGTGTGAGCCAGCTCACCTCTGCTCCCCCGCTGCCCCGGTCATCCATCATCCGTCTTCCCTCTGGCTCCCGACAGACCTGGTTTCCTTCCTGCGCCGCTGCTTGCCTTTAAAAATTTTGTTTTCCTTCGAGGCGCGCCGGCGTTGAAGGGAAGGCAGCAGGCTTAGCTCGGTTTCAGCCTTCCGTTCCCTTCCCTCACATCATGGCTCCGCCCTCTTCTGACGTATTTCCTGTTTGCGTGAGGGCAGAGCCATGATGCAAGGGAAGGGAACGGAAGGCTGAAACCGAGCTAAGCCTGCTGCCTTCCCTTCAACGCCGGCGCGCCTCGAAGGAATATAAAATTTTTAAAGGTAAGCAGCGGCGCAGGAAGGAAACCAGGTCTGTCAGGGAGCAGAGGGAAGACAGATGATGGACGACCGGGGCAGCGGGGGGGGGGGGGGGGCTGGAAGAAGGCAGATGGAGGGGAGGAGGGCAGGGGGGAGACGAGGGTTGCTGGACATGGGTGGATCATGGAGGGCAGGGTTGCTGGACATGGATGGATGGAGGGCAGGGGAGAGGGGAGAGGAGGGTCGCTGGACATGGGTGGATGGAGCATGGAGGGCAGGGAGGAGAGGAGGGTTGCTGGACATGGTGGATGGAGGGCAGGGGAGAGGAGGGTTGCTGAACATGGGTGGATGCAGGGCAGGGGGAGAGGAGGGTTGCTGGACATGGGTGGATGCAGTGGAGGGGGAGAGGAGGGTCGATGGACATGGGTGGATGGAGCATGGAGGGCAGGGAGGAGAGGAGGGTTGCTGGACATGGTGGATGGAGGGCAGGGGAGAGGAGGGTTGCTGGACATGGGTGGATGCAGGGCAGGGGAAGAGGAGGGTTGCTGGACATGAGTGGATGGAGGAGAGAGGAGGGTTGCTGGACATAGCAGGATGAAGGGGAGAGGAGGGTTGCTGCTGGACATGGGTGCGTGGAGGGCAGGGGGGAAGAGGAGGGTTGCTGGACATGGATGGAGGAGAGGGAAGGGTTGAAGGATAAGAAACAGAGAGTTGGGTTAAATGGGCAGTATTCACAATGGAGAAGAGTAGTTAGTGGGGTTCCTCAGGAGTCTGTGCTAGGACCGCTGCTTTTTAATATATTTATAAATGATTTAGAGATGGGAGTAACTAGCGAGGTAATTAAATTTGCTGATGACACAAAGTTATTCAAAGTCGTTAACTCGCGACAGGATTGTGAAAAATTACAACAGGACCTTACGAGACTGGAAGACTGGGCGGCTAAATGGCAGATGACGTTTAATGTGAGCAAGTGCAAGGTGATGCATGTGGGAAAAAAGAACCCGAATTATAGCTACGTCATGCAAGGTTCCACGTTAGGAGTTGTGGACCAAGAAAGGGATCTGGGTGTCATCGTCGATAACATACTGAAACCTTCTGCTCAGTGTGCTGCTGCGGCTAGGAAAGCGAATAGAATGTTGGGTATTATTAGGAAAGGTATGGAAAACAGGTGTGAGGATGTTATAATGCCGTTGTATCGCTCATGGTGCGACCGCACCTTGAGTATTGTGTTCAATTCTGGTTGCCGCATCTCAAGAAAGATATAGTAGAATTGGAAAAGGTGCAGCGAAGGGCGACTAAAATGATAGCGGGGATGGGACGACTTCCCTATGAAGAAAGACTAAGGAGGCTAGGGCTATTCAGCTTGGAGAAGAGACGGCTGAGGGGAGACATGATAGAGGTATATAAAATAACGAGTGGAGTGGAACAGGTGGATGTGAAGTGTCTGTTCACGCTTTCCAAAAATACTAGGACTAGGGGGCATGCGATTAAACTACAGTGTAGTAAATTTAAAACAAATCGGAGAAAATTTTTCTTCACCCAACATGTAATTAAACTCTGGAATTCATTGCCGGAAAATGTGGTGAAGGCGGTTAGCTTAGCAGAGTTTAAAAAGGGGTTGGACGGTTTCCTAAAGGACAAGTCCATAAACCGCTACTAAACGGACTTGGAAAAATCCAAAATCCCAGGAATAACATGTATAGAATGTTTGTACGTTTGGGAAGCTTGCCAGGTGCCCTTGGCCTGGATTGGCCGCTGTCGTGGACAAGATGCTGGGCTCGATGGACCCTTGGTCTTTTCCCAGTATGGCATTACTTATGTACTTATAAGGGAGAGAGAAGAAATGCTGGACATGGATGGAAGGGAGGGAAGAGTGAGGAATGAGATGAGAAGAGGGAAAAGGAAGAGAGGAGAATAACTGCACATGGATGGAGAAAATAGGCTGAAGCTGGATCCACTGGACAAGTCTGCGGAGGACCCAGCTTTTCCTTACAGATGTAGGGCAAGAAATGAAGAAGAAAGGTGGAAAGTAAAGAAATAAATGGAAAGGAAGCCCTGGAAACGGAGTTAAGAGGACAGATAGCAGCAGAATCGGATACTGGGCCGGCATGATCAGAAAAACAAAGTCACCAGTCAACAAAGGCAGAAAAAATCATTTTATTTTCATTATAGTGTTTGGAATATGTCCACTTTGAGAATCAGGTGCTCAACATTAAAAGTTTATTTTTATTTACTTATTTATGGCATTTTATCCCACATTAAACTTGAATTAGATTGCCCCCCCCCCCCCCCACCAGGCTCTCTCCCCGGCTATAACCAGCTCTGCAATTTGGGGGGGGGGGGGGGCGCAGAGGTGGACGAGGGGCACAGAGGTGGACCGGGGAGAGAGCCTGTTAAACATTTACCAGCACACCACTGGTGGCTACCAAATTGGTAAGCGGTGTCGGTCATAAAACATATAGTGATAGGCTCATGAACCTCAACATGTATACACTGGAAGAGAGGTGGGAGAGAGGAGTAATGATAGAGATGTTTAAATATTTCATGTACAGGAGGTGAGCCTTTTTTAAATGAAGGAAAACTCTGGAATGAGAGGGCATAGGATAGAAACATAGAAACATGATGGCAGATAAAGGCCATATGACCTATCCAGTCTGCCTATCCTCTGTAACCCCTAATTTATCCTGTTCCTAAGCGATCCCACATGCTTATCCCATGCCTTTTAAAATTCTGGAACAGTCCTCGACTCTACCACCTCCACCGGGAGGCCATTCCACCCCTCCACAACCCTTTCTGTGAAATAATACTTCCTTAGGTTACCCCTAAGCCTATTCCCTCTTAACTTTGTCTTATGCCCCCTCATTCCAGAGCTCTCCTTCATTTGAAAAAGGCTCTCTTCATGTACCAAAATGTTCTTGAGATATTTAAATGTTTCTATCATGTCTCCTCTCTCCCAGCATACACATGTTCAGGTGCATAAGCCTGTCCCTATAATTTTTGCATTCAAGACTGCTTACTAATTTCGTAGCCGCCCTCTGGACCGACTCCATCCTGTTTATATCTTTCCGTAGGTGCGATCTCCAGAACTGCACACAGTACTCCAAATGAGGCCTCACCAGAGACTTATACAACGGCACTATCACCTCCTTTTTCCTGCTGGTCATGCCTCTCTTTATGCACCCAAGCATCCTTCTGGCTTTGGCCGTTGCTTTTTCTACCTGTTTGAAAACTTTAAGGTCGTCAGACACAATCACCCCCAAGTCCCGCTTGTCCTTCACACACTGAAGCACTACACCCCCTATACTGTACTGTTCCCTCGGATTTTTGCAACCCAAATGCATGACCCTGTATTTTTTTGGATTAAACCTTAGTTGCCAAATATCAGTCCATTCCTCTAGCTTCACTAGGTCCTTCTTCATGTCATTCACACTGTCCAGGGTGTCCACCCTGTTGCAGAGTTTAGTATCATCCGCAAAGAGACAAACCTTACCAGACAGGCCTTCCGCAATATTGCTCACAAAGACGTTAAAAAGAGCCGGCCCTAGGACCGATCCCTGCGGTACTCCACTGACGACATCCTTTTCTTCAGAGCAAGCTCCATTTACCACCACCCTCTGTCTCCTATCATTCAACCAATTTTTTACCCAATCAGTTACTCTAGGTCCCACACCGAGGGCACTCAATTTATTTATCAGTTGCCTGTGCGGAACCATGTCAAAGGCTTTGCTGAAATTAAAGTATACCACATCAAGCACCCCTCCCACATCCAAATGTTTTGGTCACCCAGTCGAAAAAGGCAGTCAGATTCTTCTGACACAACCTGCCACTAATGCATGCTGCCTCGGGTCCCTCATTCCATGTAGTTCAAGAAATGCCATAGTCCTCCTCTTTAGAAGCGTTTCCATTAGCTTACTCACCACCGAGGTCAGACTGACAGGTTTGTAATTCCCTACCTCTTCCTTACTTCCACTCTTGTGCAAAGAAACCACATCCGCCCTTCTCCAGTCCACTGGGACCACTCCAGTTTCTAAGGAAGCATTGAAGAGGTCCGTCAGCGGAGCAGACAGAACTTTTGCCGAGTTCCTTAAGCACCCTCAGGTTTATCCCATCAGGCCCCATCGCTCTGTCTACTTTTAGTTTGGCAAGTCCCTCACGAACACAGTCCTCCGTAAACAGGTCTTGGTCTACGATTCATCGATCCCCTTTAGCCTTTGCTTTCTGCAGCCCTACCCCTGGTTTTTCATTCATGAACACAGAGCTAAAATAATCGTTAAGCAGTTCAGCTTTATCCTTATCTTCCACATATTTCTCTCCCTCAGCTTTGAGCCTCACAATGCTATTATGGCACTTCCTCTTGTCACTTACATGAAGTTAAGAGGAAACAGACTTAAGAAGAATCTAAGAAAATATCTTTCACGGAAGGGTGGTGGATATGTGGAATGGCCTCCCGGTGGAGGTCGTGGAGGGTGTGATAGAATTTAAGAAAACGTGGGACAGACACGTGAGATCTCTTAGGAAAAGGAGGAGTTAGTGGTTACTGTGGAAGGGCAGGCTGGATGGGCCATTTGGCCCTTATCTGCCGTCATGTTTCTATGTTTCTATATTGGGTTTCTGGTGAGTTTTGGAGGACTCACAGTTTCCACCACAAATGTAACAGATGGGGGGAGGTTTGGGCCTGGGTCCACCTGTCTGCAGTGCTCTGCACACACCACTAAACTACTCCAGGAACCTGAATGCTGCTGTAATGGACCTGAGTATAACATCTGAGGTTGGCATAGAGGCTGGTAAGTAATGTTTTTAATCACATTTTTGTGGGGTTGGAGGGGGTCAGTGACCACTGGGGGAGTAAGGGGAGGTCACTTTATCTCAGATCTTGATAATGAACTCTCCATAATCTGCTCTCTCTTATGAACATGTATGCATTACAAACTTGTATTTCCTTATACCGGAAATGGCGATCACCATGACGGAACAATGTAAGCCACATTGAGCCTGCAAATAGGTGGGAAAATGTGGGATACAAATGCAATAAATAAAATAAATAAATTCTTTCAGTGGTCATCTGGTCATTTAGAGCACTTTTTTGTGGCTTATTAATAAAACAGATCTAGACCAAAACATCCAACTTATAGCCCTGAATATTTTTGTTTTGTTTCATTATGGTTAGAACACCCAGATCCTGCCTTTAACACGCTCCTTTGTGATTTGAATGCACTTCTGACGGACTTCATAGAAAAACATCTGAAAATTGGTTTTGAAAATACCAATTTGGGCTTTTTTGGGAGAAAAATGTCCAAATGCAGATTTATACCATTATAAATGAATGAGCATCTTTTGTAATGCCCAAAGCTTTTTTGACGTGAAAACTAGTGCTTTTTTGTGCCAGTACGCGCCGGTCCTGTGTACTGGCACCTTGTTTCTGAGGGCCAGCTCGGCTCACCTGCCCACCCTTCCGTTCGTGGCCCCTGCATTGAAATCTTCTATTTACTCGAAGTTGCAGCAGTGAACCAGCAGTGAAAAGCAAGCAGACAGGCTCGCCTCCTCGTCGCTTCCCTTACCTCTTAGCGTCTTGCCCTCATGGAAAGGAAATTACATCAGAGGAAGGCGGGACGCTGAGAGGGAAGGGAAGCGACGAGGAGGCGAGCCTGCCTGGTTGCTTTTCACTGCCGGTTCGTCTCTGTGACTTTGGGTAAATAGAAGATTTCAACGCAGGGGGCATGAACGGAAAGTCAGGGAGCTGATGGCGGGCATGGAGTTGGAACTATCTTGGGGGCAGGTGGACGCTGGGGCGAATCTCTGGACATGGATGGTAGGGGAGGGAGGAGAATCTCTGGACATGGATGAGAGGGGAGAGAAGGGGGAGAGGAGAATCTCTGGACATGGATGGGAGTGGAGGGCAGAAAAGAGAAATGTTGGAGAAAAGGAAAGACAGAGGAAGGAGATGCATACGGATGGATGGAGGGGAAGGAAGAGAGACAAAGTGAGTTGAACATGGATGGAGGAGAGGGAAGAGGGACGAAATGAGTTGAACATGGATGGAGGGAAGGGAAACAAGGAAATGAGATGAACATGGATAGAGGGGAGGAGAGAGCAGAAATGCTGGACATGGATGGATGAGAGGGAAGAGAGAGAAAGGAGATGCATATGGATGGAAAGGAAGGAAGAACAGGAAGGAGATGCATACTGACAAAGATGAGGGAAAGGGAAAAGAGGCGAAAATCTGCACATGGATGCAGAAAATAGGCAAAAACTGGATCCACTCTATACATCCTCCAGTCAAGTCTGCGGAGGACCCAGCTTTTACCTATGGATGTAGAGCAAAAAATGAAGAAGAAAGGAGGAAAGTAAAGAAATAAATGGAAAGGAAACCCTGGAAACGGAGTTAAGGGAATAGATAGAGAGCAGCAGAATCAGAGACTGGGACCGACATGATCAGAAAAACAAAGTCACCAGACAACAAAGGTAGAAAAAAAAATCATTTTATTTTCATTTTAGTGTTTGGAATACGTCCAGTTTGAGAATTTACATCTGCTATCTTATTTTGCACTGAGTATACTGGATCTGTAACATCGTACAGAAATTATTTATAATGAAAAAATTCAAGTTATTTTTTTTCTCCTAAACTGGTATAATATTTCCAATACCTATTTATGTGTGTCATGGGTGGTATAAAGGGTGTGGCCATCATGGGGCGGAGCCACATGTGGTGACCCCCGCCCATGAGTACCAGTACCTTTTTTCCTACAAAAAAAAGCACTGGTGAAAACCATGTGCCACACAAATCAGCAGCTAGATAAGCATTAGGGATTTTCATACTTGGGAGATATGAGAGAAAAAAAAATCTTGCTGTTTACAAAATAGACAGGTACCCTTCAATTACTCAGGCATGAACCTACTATGCTCATGGGTTAAGTTCATCTGAGTCTTTTCCCAATATCATTTGGCCAAGATGCCATCATAGATACTTTTTGATTCCAGTAACACTGCAACATGTATAGCCAATATTATCTAACCTCACTGTGACAAGCACAGTAATCTGTGAAAAATGACAAAGAGGCATATTTTCAAAGCACTTTGGGAGGCTAAGTTCCATAGGTTTCTATGGAACTTTGGGAGGCTAAGTGCTTTGAAAATGAGCATATAAGTCAGCAACCATACATCAAATACAATTTGCAGATGCACACATATTAGTTACTTTTACCAAAAATGTATGTACACAGCCTTAAATACCTACTACAAATTATGTTATACAGTATTAAGCATAAAACTCTCAACACAAGACATCATTCAGTATGCAAACGATATGGAAAAACTTCAGCTTCAAGGTTGGTATAGCTTATCAGGACACGTGGTTCTCTCTCAAAATGCATGGGTACTACCAAAGAATACATATTATAGCCATATAAGGGATAAAGGGTAAGCAGGCTAGTTTTCAGACATTAAGCAGAAGATAGGGATACACACGAGGTCACATACCAAGAACAGGGCAACAAACCTACATTTCACGGCCTGCCAGAACCCTTGTCTGTTATAGTTGGCTGTCTATAAACATAGGTACAAGAGCAGCTGAGGGCTGTGAAGAACAAGGCAGACTAAGAGCTCAACAAACTGCTTAGTTCACCTGTCCCACAAATTAAGCAAAGTATCTGAAAGAGTATCAAGTGAGGATTTTACAGTATCTCCTGACAGACAACCTGTCTCCTGGGAAATTAGAACCACCAATTCATCACATGACTACACTAATGCTGATTTGTGCAAGACCTTGTAGAAGTGTGAACAGCTGCAGCTTGACATTCCTCATTATGTTATGTTGGTGTCACATTTGTGTACCAGTCAAACAGATTGTGTGTAGATGACTTAGATCCAGAGAAAGAAGAGATACTGGAAAAATTTTTAAATTATTGAAAAACTCAAAAACACTAAGATGGAATCAGCAGTCCAGCAGCGAGAGGGGTGCTATCCAGTCTTTTGCATTGAGTGTCACATGTATGATTATCTCCCAGTTGGTGAGATGTCATATGTGTGTGCCCGATGCAAAGAGCTCCTAGCTCTCAGGGAGCATGTCCGTTCTCTTGAGGCTAGAGTAGCAGACTTGGTGGAGCTGAGGGAGACAGAGAGGTACAGAGAGGAGACCTACAGGGATGTTGTAGTGAAGTCCCACCTCCAGTCTGGTAGCCCTTGTGCTACCCTGGAGGAGGGAGGTCTCCTAAAAGGAGAGCATCACCCTGGTGAAGTAGGAAGTACTCCTGTAGCCAGGACCTGCCCACCAGGGGATGTACTATCCTCTTGCACTGAGGATATGTCTCCAAGTGCTGCCCAGGAGGGAAAGGTTAGGACAGCTGTTGTAGTTGCTTATTCGATCATTAGGCATATAGATAGCTGGGTGGCTGGTGGACGTGAGGATCACCTGGTGACTTGCCTGCCTGGTGCGAAGGTGGAGGATCTCACGCGTCACCTAGATAGGATTTTAGGTAGTGCTGGGGAGGCGTCCGCTGTCTTAGTACATGTGGGTACCAATGACATAGGAAAATGTGGTAGAGAGGTTCTGGAAGCCAAATTTAGGCTCTCAGGTAGAAAGCTCAAATCCAGATCCTCTAGGGTAGCATTTTCTGAAATGCTACCTGTTCCACGCGCAGGGCCCAAGAGACAGGCAGAGCTCCAGAGTCTCAATGCTTGGATGAGACGATGATGCAGGGAGGAGGGTTTTAGATTTGTTAGTAACTAGGCAACATTCTGGGGAATGGGGAGCCTATTCCGAAAGGATGAGCTCCACCTTAACCAGGGTAGGACCAGGCTGCTGGCATCGGCATTTAAAAAGGAGATAGCGCAGCTTTTAAACTAGAAATGGGGGGAAGCCAACAGTAGCTCAAAAGCGCATGGTTCGGGATAAGATATCTTTCAAAGATATCACCAAAACAGAGAAGATAGGGTATCCTGATAGTGAGGTTGCAAAAGAGACCGTATTAGATCAGGTGTCCCTAAATAAAAATAAAAATCAGACAAAAGATTGCAAATTAGTACTGTCAAGTACTAAGCATGATGTAAATAGGAGCAACAAACACAGTTTGAAATGTCTATATGCGAATGCCAGGAGCCTACGAAATAAGATGGGAGAGTTAGAATATATTGCCCTAAATAAAAAATTAGATATAATAGGCATCTCTGAGACCTGGTGAAAGGAGGCTAACCAGTGGGACACTGTCATACGGGGATACAAATTATATCATAGTGATAGGGTGGATCGAATTGGTGGAGGGGTAGCATTGTATATTAACAAGAGCCTTGAATCAAATAGATTGAAAATTCTGCAGGAAACAAAACACTTCTTGGAATCACTGTGGATTGAAATTCCACGTGTAAAGGGGAAAAAGATAATGATAGGAGTGTACTATTTTTATTTATTTATTTTTGTCAATTTATATACCGTATCTTATTGCAACTGCAAGACAGAACGGTTTACAATTTGTAAAATAGAAAAAGAACAATAGAACGGTTTACAAATTGTAAAATAGAAAAAGAATACATTATATGTACAGTTTAGACAAACAATGGAACTCCAATCATTACAGGAAAGCACAGCAAAATAACAATTAGCTACATAAGATATCAATAGAAATCAATCAAAATAAAACATGGAAAAGAAAATAAGATGATACCTTTTTTATTGGACATAACTTAATACATTTATGTCCAATAAAAAAGGTATCATCTTATTTTCTTTTCCATGTTTTATTTTGTTTGATTTCTATTGATAACCTTAAGAGTGGACTAACACGGCTACCACACTCCTCTACATAAGATAAAAACTGTGTAGATCATGATTTAGTATACAGGAAAGCACCACAGATACAGAATTGAGTACATAGTATAAACTACACAAACATAAACAGTACAAATTAAGATTTAAATATACGTTGAAATTTCCTTTTATAACCTAGTTTCCCTTAGTCTAAGTTCTGTTCTACATAGTTGATAAAGTAAAAGGTTTTCAAAAGTTTCCGAAAATGAAAGTAGGATTTCTCAAGTCTGATCTCTTTTGGAAGACCATTCCAAAGGGAAGGGGGACAAACAGAAAAAAGCCGATCTCCGTGTAGATTCCCATCTGGCCCTAGCGAGAGGAAGAATAACTAACCTGTTATCTGTTAGGGATCTAAGAGTTCGTATGGCAGTATAAGAAATTATTAAACTCGCCGCCTTATGGGTCAAGACTAAGGCTTTAAACTTAACTCTTGCTTCAACCGGAAGCCAATGCAGTTGATGTAATAAAGGTGTTACTCTGTCATCCCTCCGGGCCCTACAAATCATACGTGCCGCTGTATTCTGTATTCTTTGTAGTCGTTTCAAGCTAGCTTGAGTAATTCCTGCATATATATTAGTCTAAGCGTGAAGTGATGTATGCAGATGTCAATGTTTTTAGGGAATCCCTACTAATTGAAGTCCTAACTGATCCAAGTCTCCTAAGATGGAAGAAAGCTTTTTTCACTACATCAGATATTTTTTCCTCAAAAGTCAGAGCCGAATCGATTATGACCCCAAGGAATCTAAAGGACTTAACTGTAGGGATTCTCTGGCCAAATAGCGTGGCTACCATTGCTGGACATGTACCTTGTCCTACTATCCAAGATGTTACAGTCTTATCTGGGTTTAATACCAATTGATATGTTGTCAGCCAGTCTGCCACTTTATCCAGACAGATTTGAAGCGGTGTAAGGTCTATATTAGATGGTTTAACAATGAATAAGAAGGAAATCGTCTGCATATGAGTAAGAACTAATACTACCGTCCGCCTGGCCAGGATGAACAGACGGATGCAGAAATGTTAAAGGAAATTAGGGACACAAACAAACTGGGCAACAAAATAATAATGGGTGATTTCAATTACCCTGATATTGACTGGGTAAATGTAACATCAGGACACGCTAGGGAGGTAAAATTCCTTGATGAAATCAAGGACAGCTTTATGGAGCAACTGGTATAAGAACCGATGAGAGAAGGAAAAATTCTAGACCTAGTCTTTAGTGGAGCGCATGATCTGGTGCAGGAGGTAATGGTGCTGGGGCCACTTGATAACAGTGATCATAATATGATCGGATTTGATATTAGCTTTGAAGTAAGTATACATAGGAAATCAAATACGTTAGCGTTTAACTTTTAAAAAAAAAAAGGAGAGTATTGAGAAGAACGGTGAATAGAAAACTTAGAGGAGCGACTGCGAGGGTCAAAAATTTACATCAGGTGTGGAAGCTGTTCAAAAACACCATCCTGGAAGCCCAGGCAAAATATATTCCGCGTATTAAAAAAGGAGGACGGAAGACCAAACGACAGCCAGCGTGGTTAAATAGTGAGGTAAAGGAAGCTATTAGAGCTAAAAGAAAATCCTTCAGAAAATGGAAGGAACCGACTAAAAATAATAAGAAACGGCATAAAGAATGTCAAGTCAAATGCAAAGCGCTGATAAGGAAAGCTAATAGGGACTTCGAAAAAAAGACTGAGTTGGAGGCAAAAACACATAGTAAAAACTTTTTTAGGTATATTAAAAGCAGGAAGCCGGCAAAAGAATCAGTTGGACCTCTAGATGACCGAGTAAAAGGGGCTATCAGGGAAGACAAAGCCGTAGCAGAGAGATTAAATGAATTCTTTGCTTCGGTCTTCACAGAGGAAGATTTGGGTGGGATACCAGTGCCGGAAATGGTATTCAAAGCTGACGAGTCGGAGAAACTTAATGAATTCTCTGTAAACCTGGAGGATGTAATGGGGCAGTTCTACAAACTGAAAAGTAGCAAATCTCCTGGACCGGATGGTATTCATCCCAGAGTACTGATAGAACTGAAAAATGAGCTTGCAGAGCTATTGTTAGAAATATGTAATTTATCCTTAAAATCAAGCATGGTACTGGAAGATTGGAGGGTCGCCAATGTAACGCCGATTTTTAAAAAAGGTTCCAGAGGAGATCCGGGAAATTATAGACCGGTGAGTCTGATGTTGGTGCTGGGCAAAATGGTAGAGACTATTATTAAGAACAAAATTACAGAGCATGTTCAAAAGCATGGATTAATGAGACAAAGCCAACATGGATTTAGTGAAGGGAAATCTTGCCTCACCAATCTACTACATTTCTTTGAAAAGGTGAACAAACGTGGATAAAGGTGAGCTGATTGATATTGTGTATCTAGATTTTCAGAAGGCGTTTGACTAAGTACCTCATGAAAGACTCCAGAGGAAATTGGAGAGTCATGGGATAGGAGGTACTGTTCTATTGTACATTAAAAACTGGTTAAAAGATAGAAAACAGAGAGTAGGGTTAAATGGTCAGTATTCTCAATGGAGAAGGGCAGTTAGTGGGGTTCCCCAGGGCTCTGTGCTCGGACCGCTGCTTTTTAACATATTTATAAATGACCTAGAGATGGGAGTAACTAGTGAGGTAATTAAATTTGCTGATGACACAAAGTTATTCAAAGTTGTTAAATCGCGGGAGGATTGTGAAAAATTACAAGCGGACATTATGAGACTGGGAGACTGGGCATCTAAATGGCAGATGACGTTTAATGTGAGTAAGTGCAAAGTGATGCATGTGGGAAAGAGGAACCCGAATTATAGCTACGTCATGCAAGGTTCCACGTTAGGAGTCACGGAGCAAGAAAGGGATCTAGGTGTCGTCGTTGATGATACGTTGAAACCGTCTGCTCAGTGTGCTGCTGTGGCTAAGAAAGCAAATAGAATGTTAGGTATTAGGAAAGGAATGGAAAACAAAAATGAGGATGTTATAATGCCTTTGTATCGCTCCATGGTGCGACCACACCTCGAATATTGTGTTCAATTCTAGTCGCCGCATTTCAAAAAATATATAGTGGAATTAGAAAAGGTGCGGAGAAGGGCGATGAAAATGATAAAGGGTATGGGACGACTTCCCTATGAGGAAAGGCTAAAGCAGCTAGAGCTCTTCAGCTTGGAGAAAAGGCGGCTGAGGGGAGATATGATAGAAATCTGTAAAATAATGAGTGGAGTTGAATGGGTAGATGTGAAGCGTCTGTTCACGCTTTCCAAAAATACTAGGACTAGGGGGCATGCGATGAAGCTACAATGTAGTAAATTTAAAACGAATCAGAGAAATGTTTTCTTCACTCAATGTGTAATTAAACTCTGGAATTCGTTGCCGAAGAATGTGGTAAAGGCGGTTAGCTTAGCGGAGTTTAAAAAAGGTTTGGATGGCTTCCTAAAGGAGAAGTCCATAGACCATTAAATGGATTTGGGGAAAATCCACTATTTCTGGGATAAGCAGTATAAATTGTTTTGTACATTTTTGGGATCTTGCCGGGTATTTGTGACCTAGATTGGCCACTGTTGGAAACAGAATGCTGGGCTCAATGGACCTCTGGTCTTTCCCAGTATGGCAATACTTATGTACTTATGTAAGAATCTAAATGTCATCCGCATAAAAAAGAAGCGCATATTGTAATCTTGCAATACAGTGGCCAAGGGACTGAAAAAAATATTCAACAGTAGTGGCAAGAGCACTGACCACTGTGGCACTCCACATTGTAGAGGAAAATCAGAAGAAACCGAAGAAGCAGAGGAAACAAAACAAAAAAAAAAAGTACGCCCAGCTAAAAATGACTGAAATCAAGCCAAGGTTGTACCAACTAATCCAATGTTCTGCAGGAGAAAAAGAAGCAGCACATGGTCCACTAAGTTAAATGCGGCAGATAAATCTAAGACTACCAGGGCTACCGATATGGTTCTCCAAGAAAGTGGCTGAGAAAATAAAGGCTAAAGAGTTAGCGTTCCAGAAATATAGAAAATCTCAAGAGGAGGAACACGGGGAGGAATACCGGGTGAAACTGAAAGAAGCCAAGAGAGAGATACGTCTGGAGAAGGCGCAAGCGGAAGAACAAATGGCTAGAAATGTAAGGCGGGGAGACAAAAATTTCTTCAGGTATATTAGTGAAAGGAGAATGACTAAAAAGGGAATTGTGAGACTAAAAGATACAGCGAAACGCTATGTAGATAATGATGAAGAAAAACCCAGTTTGCTAAATAGATACTTTTGTTCTGTTTTCACTGAAGAAAATCCTGGAGAAGGACCGAGAGGGACTGGCAAAAGTACACCTGAAAATGGAGTGGATAGAGCACCGTTGACGGAACAGAGTGTGTATCAACAACTTGGAAAGCTAAAGGTGGACAAAGCCATGGGACCAGACGGGATCCACCCCAGAATATTGAGGGAGCTCAGAGAGGTTCTGGCGGGTCCTCTTAAAGATTTGTTTAATAAATTCTTGGAGACGGGAGAGGTTCCAAGGGATTGGAGAACGGCAGATGTGGTCCCTCTTCACAAAAGTGGTGATAGGGAAGAAGCTGGAAACTACAGGCCGGTAAGCCTCACTTCGGTTATTGGAAAAGTAATGGAGGCCATGCTGAAGGAAAGGATAGTGAATTTCCTGGAAGCCAATAAGTTGCAAGATCAAAGACAACATGGTTTTACCAGAGGGAAATCGTGCCAAACGAATCTCATTGAATTCTTTGATTGGGTAACTGGAGAATTAAATCATCGACATGCTATAGACGTAATCTACTTAGATTTTAGGAAAGCTTTTGACATGGTTCCCCACAGGAGGCTCTTAAATAAACTTGATGGGCTGAAGATAGGTCACGAAGTGGTGAACTGGATTAGGAACTGGTTGACAGACAGACGACAGAGGGTGGTGGTAAATGGAGTTCGCTCAGAGGAGGGAAAGGTGAGTAGTGGAGTGCCTCAGGGATCGGTGCTGGGGCCGATTCTGTTCAATATATTTGTGAGTGACATTGCCGAAGGGTTAGAAGGTAAAGTTTGCCTATTTGCGGATGATACTAAGATTTGCAACAGAGTGGACACCCAGGAGGGAGTGGAAAGCATGAAAAGGGATCTGAGGAAGCTAGAAGAATGGTCTAAGGTTTGGCAATTAAAATTCAATGCAAATAAATGCAAAGTGATGCACTTAGGGAGTAGAAATTCACGAGAGACGTATGTGTTAGGCGGTGAGAGTCTGATAGGTACTGAGGGGGAGAGGGATCTTGGTGTGATAGTATCCGAGGATCTGAAGGCGACAAAACAATGTGACAAGGCAGTGGCTGTAGCGAAAATGTTGCTAGGCTGTATAGAGAGAGGTGTGATCAGCAGAAGAAAGGAAGTGTTGATGCCCCTGTACAAGTCGTTGGTGAGGCCCCACCTGGAGTATTGTGTTCAGTTTTGGAGGCCCTACCTTGCGAAGGATGTTAAAAAAAATGGAAGCGGTGCAAAGAAAAGCTACGAGAATGGTACGGGATTTGCGTTCCAAGACGTATGAGGAGAGACTTGCTGACCTGAACATGTATACCCTGGAGGAAAGGAGGAACAGGGGTGATATGATACAGACGTTCAAATTTTTGAAAGGTATTAATCCGCAAACAAATCTTTTCCGGAGATGGGAAGGTGGTAGAACGAGAGGACATGGAATGAGGTTGAAGGGGGGCAGCCTCAGGAAAGATGTCAGGAAGTATTTTTTCACAGAGAGGGTGGTGGATGCTTGGAATGCCCTCCCGCGGGAGGTGGTGGAGATGAAAACGGTAACGGAATTCAAACATGCGTGGGATATGCATAAAGGAATCCTGTGCAGAAGGAATGGATCCTCAGAAGCTTAGCCGAAATTGGGTGGCGGAGCAGGTGGGGGAAGAGGGGTTGGTGGTTGGGAGGCGAGGATAGTGGAGGGCAGACATACGGTCTGTGCCAGAGCCGGTGATGGGAGGCGGGACTGGTGGTTGGGAGGCGGGAAGCACTGCTGCACAGACTTGTACGGTCTGTGCCCTGAATAAGGCAGGTACAAATCAAGGTAAGGTTTACACATATGTTTGTCTTGTTGGGCAGACTGGATGGACCGTGCAGGTCTTTTTCTGCTGTCATCTACTATGTTACTATGTTTCTTGCACCCTCTCTAAGACTTGAGCAATTCACTTAGAAGGGGCGTGACAGTTGTTTTTGTGATATTATGACTCAAAGCCTATTTGGTGAGGGTGAAGAATGGAAGGATATATCTACATGTGCAGAAAGTTGAGGAGGGCAGTGATAGTTGTTTCTGTGCTATTATGACTCCTAAAGCCTATTTAGTGGGAGTGAAGAATGGAAGGTTCATCTACATGTGCAGAAAGTTGCTCAAAAATGACTCCACAATTTTAGAGATTTGAGACCAGTTGGTAGTAGGTAGGATCCGAAGAAAGTGAAGGAATTTTGATCTTCCAGGCAGACGGAACCAAGCTGGAAGACTTTGGGTGACCAAATGAAGAGGCATAAGCCCATAACTTAATTTTTAACTGGCTAGGAGGACAAGTGTCAAAGGACAGGTTGTCAGACACATATGCCTTATGGTGGCTTCCAATGAAGAAGTGAAGAATGGGATAGAGAAAGAACCCCAAGTGAAAAACAAAACAGATGTAGTAGCTTCACTTACCTCTTGCCAAGAATTAAGGAACGGGAGCGAATCTGCAATTGGGAAACTAGACAAGAGAAGTTTGAAAGGACTAATTCACTAACTTGTTTTAGCATATCAATAATACATATTACGCAGAAGCTTGAAGTGCTTTACCCATAGAAATACACTGGGTCTTTTGGGTGGATTGTTACCCAGTTCTGATCTGATGCATTCACATAAATGTGTAGTATCACGGTACTGGGACAGGCCAGAGGTTCATCAAGCTCAGTATCCTGTTTCCAACAGTGACCAATCCAAGTCACAAATACCTGGCAATATACCAAAAGTAAAATAGATTTCCCCTAGTCCACCTTAATTATGGTTTATGGCTTTTTAGTAACTTGTCCAAATCTTTTTAAAACCCTGATAAACTGCTTCAGCACATTCTCTGGCAAAAAATTCCAGAACTTAATTACACCGTGAGGGAAGAAAGTTTTTCCAATTTGTTTTAAACATACTGCTTTGTAACTTCACTGTGTCCCCCTTAGTCTTTATACTTTTGGAAAAAGTAAAACAAGTGATTCACATCTACCCATTCCACTCCACTAATGATTTTATAGACCTGGAAAAATTGTCACCGAAAATGCAAGTATGCAATTCAACAAGCAAAATGTTCATACTTCTCTCAGAAATTGTTGTCTGTTGGTAAGGACCCCAGAAAACTGAATCAACTGCTTGCCTCCTTCCTAGAGACTAGTAAGAAGGAAGCCTGTAGTGGTGACCTTCCTCCAGCTGACCAGCTTGCAACCTACTTCAATGATAAAATTTTAGCTCTAAGGTCTACTTCAGTTAGTTGTCTATTTGCCGTGGATGACTTCCTTAGCTCATTGGTACCATCTGCTGACCATTGCCCGGCCGAACGCATTTGGACAACCTTTAGTGATGTTCCGGTTGAAACTATATCCAAAACATTGCGAAAGTCCTCTAGCAAATACTGCGGCCTGGATGTTTGTCCCAATCATTTGTTCAAAAATGCACCGCACTGCTTTGTAGTTGACTTGACAACTAATCTCAATTATCTGCTATCAAAGGGTTTGTTCCCTCCTGACCATGGTCGCCTACTTCTTATGCCTATCCAGAAAAACCCTAATGTTAAACCTGATGTCATCACAAATTACCATCCCGTAGCTTCCATACCCTCTGTTGATCAAGGTCATGGAGAGTATAGTCAACACTCAATTGAATGAATTCCTGACAAACTTTGATATCCTGCACCATTCGCAGTCTGGATTCCACGCTCAGTACAGTACCGAAACTGTGCTGGTAACTCTCCTGTCAGAATTCAAACGTGAGATATCGGTTGGAAAAAAGATTCTTTTACTGCAGTTTGACTTGTCCAGCACTTTTGATATGGTGGATCATGAACTCTTTTTACACCTACTTGATACGTTTGGAGTGGGCGGTTATGTTTTGCACTGGATTAGGGGTTTCCTGTCATCAAGATCTTACCAGGTCAAAGTGAAATCAACCATTTCGGCTCCCTGGAGAGTCTCCTGTGGGGTGCCCTGTCGCCTACATTGTTCAATGTCATGCTGATCCCACTTGCTACTGCCCTATGCAACCTTGGTCTAAACCCGTTCATTTATGCAGATGATGTCACCATCTACATTCCTTTTTGTAGCACTGTAGCTGAAATCTCGGATCTAATTGCTGCAAGTTTTTCTACAATGGAACTTTGGGCGAAGGTGATTCGGTTCAAGTTAAATAAGGATAAAATTCAGTGCCTTATTCTCCACTCCCCTTACTATACACTTCCAACAGATACCCTCATAGTAAAAGACTACGTTCTCCCCATTTCTAGTAGTCTAAAGCTCCTTGGGGTGAATTTGGGCAGGCATTTGCATCTGGATTACCATGTAAGAGTTGTCACTAAAAGAATGTTCAATGCAATGCGGAGGCTTCGGCAGATTAGATACTGCCTCACAAGAGAACTGTTTCATACCCTTGTTCATTGGTTAGTGCTATCTCACGTAGATTATTGCAGCGGGATTTACGCAGGTTGCCATGAATATCTTTTGAAAAAAGTTCCAGACCGCTCAAAACACAGCGGCGAGATTAATCCTAAGAAAATCTCGTTTTGAACATGCTCACCCACTGCATTTCATTCTCCACTGGTTGCCTGTGAAGGAACACATCTCTTTTAAAATCTGCTCATTAACTCAGAATCATTTACGGGCAAGCTCCAGAGTATATGCTTCGCCTTATCGACCTCCCACCCAGAAACGCAGTAGCACCTCGCGTTCGTATCTCAACCTGCACTACCCAAATTGTAAAGGCATCAAATACAAAACGATCTTCTCTTTGTCTTTCCATTACTCCTATGCTAAGAACTGGAATGTTTTGCCGAAATACTTGAAAAATGCAAATGGATCACCAACTGCTCAAGAAGCTGCTGAAAACTCACCTATTTGGATTAACCTACCCCTCCTATAGTCTTACCGATTAATAATTCCACTTGCTTTCCCTGATTCTGATATGCCCCTTTACTTGCTTAATGTCTCTTAATATATCTCTTATTATGTTGTATTGTTATTTTTCTTAATCCTATGTAAGCCACATTGTGCCTGCATGTGTGGGAAAATGTGGGGTAGAAATGTACTATAAATAAATAAAATCTCTTTTGCCATCTTTTCTCCAAGCTGAAGAGCCCTAGCCTCTTTAAGCCTTTCCATATACAGAAATCACGCCATCCCATTCATCATTTTGGTTATCTGTCTCAGTTCCTTTCTAATTCTGCTATATCTATTTTGAGACGTGGTGAATGGAACTGCACACAATATTTGAGGTACAGTCATACTATGGTGTGATACAAAGGCATAATATTCTCAGTTTTGTTCTTCATTTCTTTCCTAATAAAAGAATTCTTACAATTCTACTTGTGCTTTCCTAGTTGCTGCGTCACACTCAACAGAGGATTTCAGCCTATTAACAATGACACTTAGATCTTTTTCTTGGGCAGTGACTCCTAGTTGGGGGGGGGGGGGGGAAGAATTGGATAGATGGTGCCTTCTGCAAGAACTACACTAAGCCAGTATTCCGCAAAAGGGGGCTCTGCATGGACCATCCTTTATAGAATACTTACTCAGCGGTCACACTAACTTGGCCTGTAGCTTCGAGCCTTACATCCATTTTTGTGGGAAAAGTCACATCTACCTGTCTTCAGTCCTCCAAGGCTGCTTCCGACTACAGCTGAAACACCCAAACTTCCGGAAGTATCATGAATACTCTCAGATGTATCCCACCTGGCCTTATAGCTTTATTCTTTAGTTTTGTGAGAATATCAGTCTTCTGAAAATCAATCAAAATCTACCTCAGTCAGCATTCCCACTTATTTTTCCTGTAGTCCAACTCCCAACTCTTCATCTGTGAACACAAAACAAATACTTAAGCAATTCCACTTTATCCTTGGCCTGTTCTCCTTCTTCTTTGAGAATCATAGTGCCACTTTTGCACTTCCTCCTGTCACTAACTTTATAAAAAGGTGTTATCCCCTCATTTTATTTTTTTTGGCTATTTTTTCTTCCATTTACATCTTTGCCACACCCTCCCTCCCCCCCCCCCCCCCCCCCAAAAAAAAAATGCTTTCTAGCTTCTCTTATATTTTCCAGATATTGTTGGCGGTCTTTTTTTTTTTTTTTTCAGTCTCTTGTATTTTACCACCAACCATTTTCCCTTACCTTTTCTGGTACTCTTTAAAAAAGCATAGGAAAATGAAAGTAAGGGGAAGAAAGCTGCTAACAAAAAAGCCTGTTGCCCTTATGACTTGTTTTTCCTCCACTGTTTTCCTGCTTCCCCAAAATGTTCTTATCTAGATTAACAACACATCTTGTCAAAGTTAGATTTTCTTCAGTCTAGGCCACATACTGTAGAAAGAACAATTTCTACCACACAATCCATTGATAATGGATGCCAGATCACCCAACACCACAAACACTTTCCCTGTGTGTAAGCACCAAGTTCAGGTCTTCATGCTTCAGTGCTACCACAATCAGGGTGTCCCTATCAATTTCTAAGTCACCTACTGATAGTACTTATCCTTTCATAGCAATATTGTGAATGTATTCGATTAAGTGTTATTTCTTCCGCTTGGAGGGAGGTTTCTATAAATCACATAAATGTACATAAGTTTTCCATTCACTCTTTCTGGATTAATCTATAACTGCCTTCCTTAGCTTTCAAGTCCTATGGGGTTTTTACAGACACACAGTGCTACTTCTTTTCTTCCTGAATAGATTATAGCCTGTATAAGCTGCGTGTGCAAGGGTTGGCCCGGAGCCTTGAAAAATAGGAAAAAGGGGTGACCTGCTTACATTAGATTCTCTCAAACGGCAACACAAAACAGTTTGATTCTGGTCTGAGTCCCCAAAGTTAAAGGTCTTCCACAGTGAGAATAACCAGGCCCACCTTGGTCCTGGTTTTCAGAGTTAAAGGTTCTACAGAATCCCAAGACAAACGGCCCAAGTAGAGCTTCTGCAGCTTACATGTATGTGGCGAAGGCATATGTTTCTCTGACTGCGCTGTGCTGAGAGGCTTGATCCTCCCTGCGCCCTACCCTCCCTGTTCTGTCTTTATCGAGTCATCTTGCCCCTGCTCTGTTGTGTGTTCTTTAAAAGGTGGCTCTGTGGATGTGAGGGCATGCCATTAAGAGGGGATAGGTAGCTTCCTATAGACTCTCTCACAGCCTGGCATAACCTATATTGGTTCTCCATGACGGACTCCCTCACAGCCTTGCATAACCTATATTGGTTCTTCATGATGGCCACTAAATCCAAAAGCAGCCTCTTCCATTACAGGCTTCAGATCTGAACTGTTTCCCATACTGTGGCTATTAGCATATACAGATGTTGCTGTTACTCACAAGTTTCTTACCTATGGTCTTTGTTTAACCTACTGAAAAGACTTTGCCCCTTCTTTGATTAATGGATATTCTCTCTGCTCAGCAGGCCTTAGAAAACAATAACCATAGTCCAGGGAGCCCAAAAATGCTCAATGACACCATCCATGCAAGCATCTGCATAATGTGAACTTCTCTCAGATGAGACCAACTCCTCCTTCCCCACAACCACACACACAGAGCTCATCTGCTTCACCCTTTCCCACAGCCACAAACTCATACTTTATACATTTGGAAGGGAGGGGCGGTGGAACTAGTAATATCAATTCAGCCACAACAGATGAGAGTCAAACCCACTATTAGCTGCTACTTGGCAAACTCTCCATAACCTCTTTGATCCTTGCACTAGACTAACAGCACACCTCCTGGGGCATTATATTTTTTGTTCTATTAAGAAGATATATAGCAATGTAAATGGTTATTTCTCATTTTTTATGTAATATCTTTATTACCTTATCTTTATTATCTCTGTATAAATTCACATATGTATGTAGATGTGTATTTCCTGCTACATGTATAATTTCTTGTGTAGTGGACAATCTTAGATAACAGTGTCATTACTTTTTCACTTTCTCATTTTATGACTGACTACTTTTATATTTATGTGTTCATTCATTGTTTTTTTTTTAGATTGTGTGCTTATTTATTTTTTATATGTTTTTATACTAGACTCTTTGGCCGAAACACAGCTGTCTAGTATTGATTGTTCAATAAACTTTTAGACCACTTGAAGCATGTCAGACTATTCTGAGTCATCCTCGTTGCTGTTTTTTTTTTAAATTTTATTAATATTATTTTAACATTACAAGATTAACTTGCAAACTGCAACACAGAGAAAATCAAAATATAAGAAAATTTTAATCATAGGTTATTATATATGCTCTCTTTCTTAGACCACTAATAAAGGAAGAGGGGGGGGGGGAAGGAGAGGTGGAGTATTACAGATGAAATCATTAATTATTTAACAAATACATAAGGGAAAATGTCTAGCCTGAATATTCCATCCTATTCAAATTCTTAATCAGTTATCATTCACAAGATCTTACCAAGTCAAAGGAACTAGAAAACATATCTTCCCCATGGTCATCTGAATGCGGGGTACCGCAGGGATCTCCGCTTTCTCCGATACTCTTCAACCTCATGATGATTCTCCTAGCCAAGTTACTAGCCAAACATGGCCTTAATCCCTGCATCTATGCTGACGTCACTATATTTATCCCCTTTAAATCCAATCTATCTGAAATCTCCGATAAACTAAATATAGGCATGACCACCCTAACCTCTTGGGCTAACGCTTTCAAGATGAAATTAAACAAAAAGAAAACACAGTGTCTAGTCCTCATCTCAATACTCTCCACTTCTCCCGACTACTCTTAGCACCCCAGATGTTAAACTCTCCATATCTGACAACCTAAAAATACTTGGAGTAACGATTGATAACCATTTATCATTCGAAAACCATGCTACATTCATCACAAAAATGTTTAATATGATGTGGATTTTGAAACGAGTGAAATCATACCTTCCCCTGGACACCTTTCGGAACCTAGTACAATCCACAGTACTCACGCATGCAGATTACTGCATCAGTGTTTTCTTAGGATGTAAGACCCTAATCCTGAAGAAACTTCAGACTACCCAAAACACGGCAGCCAGACTTATCTTTGGCAAGTCAAGATTTGATAGCGCAACACCTCCTCGAGAGAAGCTTCATTGGCTTCCCATCAGAGATGGGATTCATAAGATCATATATGGAGAATCCCCTAACTACAGGAATAACCTCATCGACCTCCCAACCAGAAATAGATCATCGTCTTCTTGTACTTACCTCAATTTACACCTTCCCAACTGCAAAGGTATTAAATACAAGACCTCCTATGCATCCAGTTTCTCCTTTTTGGGCAGCCAGCTTTGGAACGCTCTGTCAAGATCCATCCGAACAATCAATGACCATCTACCATTCAGAAAAATGTTGAAGGATCCATCTCTTCAAGAAAGCTTCCCTAATGATCCAACTTAACTTTTTAAGCCCACCCACATGATTCCTGCCCCGACTATTATACCTTTGACCGTGTCTCTCAATCTCCTTATGCTCATTCCTCAATCTCTTCCTCTCCATCCTTCCTACTCCTTACCCCTCCCAATCTCTTCTCCTTTTGCTCATCCTCTTTGTTTACCTCTCCATGCTCAATTTACATATCCTCAAAACCCCACTACTACTATGTTTACTACAACTTGTAACATTCTCATAGTAACATAGTAGATGACGGCAGAAAAAGACCTGCACGGTCCATCCAGTCTGCCCAAGAAGATAAATTCATATGTGCTACTTTTTTTTATTTGTACTGTCCTCTTCAGTGCACAGACGTATAAGTCTGGCCAGCACTATCCCCGCCTCCCAACCACCAACCCCGCCTCCAACCACCAGCTCTGGCAACAGACCGTATAAGTCTGCCAGCACTAGTCCGCCCTCCCAACCACCAGCCCCAGCACAGACCGTATATGTCTGCCCAGCGCTAGCCCCGCCTCCCACCACCAGCTCTGCCAAGACTCTCCTTCAAGACTTTGTAATTCTATTTACTATGTAAGCCGCATTGAACCTGCTATGTGTGGGAAAGTGCGGGGGACAATGTAATTAATAATAATAATTCAAACTTAGGTCTCTATTTGGTATTCTTTCATTTCCAAAAAAGTACAAAGTTGTTCTGGTTCAAAGAATACACATTTATACCCAAGTATCTTATAAGGCATTTACATGGGTAAAGCCAATAAAAATGTTGCTCCAAGTTGCCTTAGTCTCTTCTCTGAAAGCTAGAAATTTTTTCCTTCTATCTGTGTTGTCTCTGTAACATCTGGATATATCCATATTCTAGAGGCCACAGAAAATCTTTGTCACATTCTTAAAATACAGCTTTAATACTGCATTTAAGTCTTGCTCAAATACAAATGATGCAATTAAAGTTTATCGTAGTTTTAACTATTGATTGTTCTAGTAAAGAAGTAATATCATGAACTCCTAATTCAGAAACATTTTCTAAAGGGAAACGTTCTAGAATTTCGAGTCCCACTCTGGGTCAAGGCATTTGGGGGAGGTAATAGACTTTGTTTAATGGAGGAATAGCCTCGGAGGGAAATCGAAGAATCTCTGTTAGGTATTTTTTTGAAGAAATCTGACGCATTCATTCCTTCCGACATTGAAAAATTCAGGAGTCTCAAATTTAACCGTCGATTAAAATTTTCTATTTGTTCTATTTTACGTGATGCCAAAAGTTTATCCTTAACCAAAAGTTCAGTAGTAGTTCTTATGTTTGAAACCTCAGATTGCAATTGAGAAATTTGGTTAAGTGATTCTTGTTTTACATTATCAATAGATAAAGTTAAAGCTTCAACTTTACTTATGAGAAGAGATGTATCTCGGGCAGTTTTTGTAACTATTGTAGATAATTCTCGTATCGCTCCCCAAATAGTTTCTAAAGTTGGCACCAAGGGAGTTTTATGCTCCACGATCATTTCATCTGTGGCCTGGGGTAGAGTAGTGCCGCTCAAGGCTTCAACGACACAGACTTCTGATTCAACTAGGCCTTCCTCTAAATCCCTCAGGTTCCCCACAGGACATGGTGGTGGATTAAGATCCAGAGGAGATAGAGGTGTTTTCAATCCCCAAGTAGTGCTGACGCTCCTCCGTCGGCTCTAACAGAAGGCTCAACAAACCGGTTTCTATTGGAAGACTTGTTGCGTATCGATTGGAGAGTTTGTTGGATCAGGGACGATGTTCTGGTAGCAGCATTTGACCCTTTACCATCCCTTTTCTCTTAGTATGCAGCATTTAGTCAAAAAGAGTAGTTTAAACAGAAAAAACAGAGCTCCACAAACTTCCTCCAAACAAGTCACAGCAGTCAGGCCGCCATCTTGACTCCTCCCCCACCCCCGACGTCAGCATCCTCGCTGCTGTTCTGAGTGTTTCTTAGCTTGCATGGATTTGTTTATTCTGTGTTCACATCGGCATTATATCTGATCGACAGATAGACACTTCTGTACCTCTACTTAGGGAGACAACCACCACCACCACCACCACTATGCCTCTTCTTAGTGGTATCAATTGCTGCAGCTTTGAGGTTTTTGAGCTCCGGGTTCCATTTGCTTCTGGAATGCTTTCATCTCTTCCAGGAAAGGAAAGAAAACAATGGCAAAACACTAGAGGTCTATATTTTATGGTACTTTAGTTTGAAGGAATGTAGAGCCGATGTAAATTCTGTAGGCTATGGCGATAAGATTCCCAAGCAAAGTGAAGATGAAAATGCACTGAAGATAGCAGGACACATAAGATGTCTCAAGAAGCATGTCATCAACTTAGTTTGTCATGAATGTTTATAACTTGCCACAGTCTCAGCAACTCCACTTGATCCTGAGGGAATCAACCTGCAAGTATCTTGCCTCTGGACAAGTCCCTTGCCATCAGGCTCTCTGAATGGAAGCAGAAGAGGGGTGTGGCAACTTTAGCGACACATCCTGGTCTAACATATTTTCCTACTTGTTAAAATGAATGAGAAAGCCTATACATTTTCTACTGCTGTCCTACAAGTAAGAAACAGCTAGTCTCTTGTGATCTGATTCCATGTGTAGTCCTGGTTTGCTTACTTGTGTTATTGGGGTACATAATTTTTTTTAAAATCCCTTCAGATATATAAAAGTTATGTCTTGAGTGTGCCCTTTGTAAAAAAATTACCTCAAAAAGATAGGCAGACAGATTATGAGGTCAATTTTACCCATGGAGGTACTAGTGAATATTTGGTTTTCCCCATAACTATCATATTTTAGATGCTCTTCAATTTTTAAACACACACACACACACATTTATTCAGAAGGGCCTAAAGTAAAATACTGTAGCACACAATTTGCCTCTTCTAGTACTGGGGGATTTTAATATGCAATGGATCTTTCTGTAGATAAGAAGGGTGGAAGGGGCCATGTTGACCTTAGATCCAGTTGGGGCTTTCAATATTTTTGCAAAGTGCTAGATCTGGTGGATCCCTGGCGGATTTTTCATCCTTTAGACAAAGATTTTACCCGTATTGCTGGGGCACAATTTGGTCATGCCTCACATTGATTATATATTTGTGACATCCACCCATTCCATAGAGTTACTGAGGCAAATATAGATCTCTATATGCTCTCACATCATTCCCTTATCCAAGTTGATCTGTAGGGTCCCAGACTTTGGCATTTCCATCATATTTGTGCTGGGATTCTTCCTTTAGATATCTTGTCCGGAAGTGGCAACATTATTTGGCAGATGAGCGCCAAGCTTCGGACCCCATATTATTTTAGGAAACAGCGAAGGCTATTTTGAGAGGGAAAACCATTGCCTATGTGGCTGCTAGGAGATAGAAACAGGGCAAAGAACTGTTGTATTTGGAACGTCAGGTTGACCAATGTAAGAGGGAGTGGATAATGTGTTCTTCTATGATGGCCAAAGAATTTAAAAGCAGCTAGGGTGGCCCTCAATTCTCTAGTTCATGACCAGACTGTTAAGTCCCTTGTGTATTATAAGCACAAGCTATATTGACATGGTAATCAGGCTGGGAGGTTGCTAAATATTCAGTCCATCCCTGGAGGGTCCCCAGTTTTGTATAGGTATACGTCATCGGGGTAAATTTAAGTCTAATAATGACCAGCTGATACATTTGTTTTCCCAATGTTTTGCTTGCTTCTATCAGCAATCCTCTGTCCCACTTGAAACGGTTCAGTCATAAGTCTCTACTTTGACTTTGCCTAGCATTGACCCACAGGTAGATTGGCGTTTGCATGAGATGATTTCAGCTTTGGAGATCCTTCAGGCTATAAAACAGGCCCCATTGGCGAAGACTCCAGGCCCAAATGGACTAAGTGCCGAATTTTATACGCTTCTCCAGGAACATGTTTCGTTACCACTGAAGGCACTGAGTTTGAGATACTGCTGCTTTTCTAGCTGCTACAAATCGTTCAATAATAGTGGTATTGTCTAAGCCTGGTCACGACTCCACTCAGGTGGTTTCGTACAGACCTATCTCAATTTGGGGTGAAGCCAATGGCTAAGATCTTAGGTGTTGGGTCTGATGCCAGATCTTATTCATCAGAATCAGGTGGGCTTTGGACAATCCCAGCAAGTGGTTTAATATGTCCGTAAGGATATGGCAGCTATGGAACTTGGGCATTTAGGTTGATTAAGAGAGCAGAAACCTTTTCAGTAGCACAAAAAGGCATTTGACTGTGTAAATTGGGGCTGTTTCTTTTATTGGATAAAAATGGATTTAGGGGTCCCTTTTATGAATATAAACCTTTTGTATACGAATCCTCTATCAGCATTGCTAGTTAATGGGGGACTCTCAGATTATTTCCCTTTGGTGCGGGGTACCCATCAGGAATGCCCTCTATCACCTTTGCTCCTTGTGTTAGCTTTGGAGCCCCTGTTGATTGCACTGCGGGCAGACTCAGAGGTCAGCGGCCTTACTATCGGGAGGGAAGTTGTAAAGTGTACGGCATTTGCGGATGATGTACTGTGTGTTCTCACACTTCCAGCCCAAACACAGGACTTTTGCACCTGATACACTCATGGCGTGGTGTCTGGATTGTCTCTCAGTAAATCTGAGGGCATGGCCCTGGGAGGGTATCAATATGCTGATTGTGGTGACCAATTTACATTTAAGAAGGTACAGCATAAAATGAAATATTTGGGTATTTATTTGACCAGTAAGGTGACAGAGGCCTACTGTATTGCTCAAAAAGATTTTGGATCCTTTTGCTCTATGGGCACCATTGCCACTGTCCTTCACAGGCCGAATAGTCTTATATAAAATGGCTCTATGTCTTACAGACCTTTCCCATGTACCTTACTAACCGTGGCTCTCTTTCAGAACAGTCTGAACAAATTTCTCTGGTATAATAAAAGGCCTAGAGTCTCTATGTCAGCTCTCCCCCTTTTGAGAAGGGGGGGCTTAAAACAACCTGACTTGAGATGTTATAATATGGCTTGCATCCCTCTCTGGGGTAATAAAAAGACTTGGATCCTGATGGGATCAAGTTATATTTAAAAGGTTGATCACATCATGGTTTAACTTATGTTCGCAACCTTGTGACAGATGCAGTATCTATGAAGTCCCTAACAGTTTCAGGAAGAGGAGGGGAGGGGTCTGTAATCTGGTGACTGGCTCGCTTACAATCAGATATGCCACTATGTATGTGCACTGGATGATTCCACCTTGAATGAAGATGCTGTAGACTTACTTTCCGAAACTTTGCTCTTATCCTGAACTTTTTTTTCCTTTATGCAATTATTAAATTTTCACAAGCAATAATCTTGTTTCAAGAAATACAGGGTCAAAAGAGATCAGAAATATTAAATCAGATATTACTCAAAGAAACAAAACAATTAACTTTTTTCCCTTTCTTAGACCACTAACTGAGGGAGAGTGCAAAACAGATCAGGGTAATCTACAAAAAGAAAACAAAGGCTATAAGCCCTTTCCCACCTATTATAAATTCTTAAGCTTTGATGATATTATAACACAGATAATCTTTTCAGATCTATGAAAGTTCTTGATTGATATGGTATAAAGAAAACATTTCATTCCTAAATATGTCACTATGCATTTACATGGATATGAAAGTAAAAACGTTGTTCCCAAGTACATAAGTACTGCCACGCTGGGAAAAGACCAAAGGTCCATCAAGCCCAGCACTCTGTCTCCGACAACGGCCAATCCAGGCCCCAAGAACCTGGCAAAAACCCAGAATTTAATAACGATCAATGAACATTTCCTTCAGGAATCTGTCCAGACCCCCTTTAAACTCAGCAAGGCCAGCTGCTGTCACTACCTTCTCCGGCAATGAGTTCCAGAGTCTAACCACACGCTGAGTAAAGAAAAACTCTCTCCAATTTGTTTTAAACCTACCACATTCTAATTTCATCTTGTGTCCCCTAGTTCTATTATTGTTAGAAAGCGTAAACAAACGCTTCACATCTGTCCGCTCTACCCCACTCATTATTTTGTAGACCTCTATCATATCACCCCTCAGCCGCCTTTTCTCCAGGCTAAAGAGTCCTAGCCGTCTTAACTTCTCCTCATAAGGTAGTCGTCCCATCCCTTTTATCATTTTCGTCGCCCTTCTCTGCACCTTCTCCAATTCCTTTATATCTTTTTTGAGATGAGGCGACCAGAACTGAACACAATACTCCAGGTGCGGTCGCACCATGGAGCGATATAACAACATTATAACATCCTCATGCTTGTTTTCCATCCCTTTTCTAATAATACTCAACATTCTGTTCGCCTTCTTAGCCGCCGCAGCACATTGAGCGGAAGATTTCAACATTCTATCCACGATGACTCCCAGGTCCCTTTCTCGGTCCGTAACTCCTAAAGCGGAACCTTGCATGACATAGCCGTAATTCGGGTTCCTCCTTCCCAAGTGCATCACTTTGCACTTGTCAACGTTGAACTTCATCTGCCATTTGCCTACTTCATCTGGACAAAGGGGAGCCGGTTGATATTGTGTATCTGGATTTTCAAAAGGCGTTTGACAAGGTACCTCATGAAAGGCTACAGAGGTAATTGGAGGGTCATGGGATAGGAGGAAATGTCCTATTGTGGATTAAAAACTGGTTGAAGGATAGGAAACAGAGAGTGGGGTTAAATGGGAAGTATTCACAATGGAGAAGGGTAGTTAGTGGGGTTCCTCAGGGGTCTGTGCTAGGACCGCTGCTTTTTAATATATTTATAAATGATTTAGAGATGGGAGTAACTAGCGAGGTAATTAAATTTGCTGATGACACAAAGTTATTCAAAGTCGTTAACTCACGACAGGATTGTGAAAAATTACAAGAGGACCTTACGAGACTGGGAGACTGGGCGGCTAAATGGCAGATGACGTTTAATGTGAGCAAGTGCAAGGTGATGCATGTGGGAAAAAAGAACCCGAATTATAGCTACGTCATGCAAGGTTCCACGTTAGGAGTTACGGACCAAGAAAGGGATCTGGGTGTCGTCGTCAATAACACACTGAAACCTTCTGCTCAGTGTGCTGCTGCGGCTAGGAAAGCGAATAGAATGTTGGGTATTATTAGGAAAGGTAAGGAAAACAGGTGTGAGGATGTTATAATGCCGTTGTATCGCTCCATGGTGCGACCGCACCTTGAGTATTGCGTTCAATTCTGGTCGCCGCATCTCAAGAAAGATATAGTAGAATTGGAAAAGGTGCAGCGAAGGGCGACTAAAATGATAGCGGGGATGGGACGACTTCCCTATGAAGAAAGACTAAGGAGGCTAGGGCTATTCAGCTTGGAGAAGAGAAGGCTGAGGAGAGACATGATAGAGGTATATAAAATAATGAGTGGAGTGGAACAGGTGGATGTGAAGCGTCTGTTCACGCTTTCCAAAAATACTAGGACTAGGGGGCATGTGATTAAACTACAGTGTAGTAAATTTAAAACAAATCGGAGAAAATTTTTCTTCACCCAACGTGTAATTAAACTCTGGAATTCATTGCCGGAAAATGTGGTGAAGGCGGTTAGCTTAACAGAGTTTAAAAAGGGGTTGGACGGTTTCCTAAAAGACAAGTCCATAAACCGCTACTAAACGGACTTGGGAAAAATCCAAAATCCCAGGAATAACATGTATAGAATGTTTGTACGTTTGGGAAGTTTGCCAGGTGCCCTTGGCCTGGATTGGCCGCTGTTGTGGACAAGATGCTGGGCTCGATGGTCTTTTCCCAGTATGGCATTACTTATTTGGACGCCCAATCCCCCAGTCTCACGAGGTCCTCTTGTAATCTTTCACACTCCTCCCGCGACGAGACGACCCTGGATAACTTTGTGTCATCTGCGAATTTATTTACCTCACTAGTTACTCCCATCTCAAGGTCATTTATAAATATGTTAAAAAGCGTTACATTGGCCACCCTCCAATCTTCCGGTACCACACCTGATTTTAGGGATAAATTGCATATTAGTAACAGCAGCTCCACAAGTTCATTTTTCAGCTCTATTAATACTCTGGGATGAATACCATCCGGACCCGGCGATTTACTACTTTTTAGTTTGCAGAACTGCCCCATTACATCCTCCAAGTTTACAGAGAAATCATTTAGTCTTTCCGACTCGTTCGCTTCAAATACCTTTTGCGGCACCGGTATCCCTCCCAAATCCTCCTCAGTGAAGACCGAAGCAAAGAATTCATTTAATTTCTCCGCTACAGCTTTGTCTTCCCTGCTCGCCCCTTTAACACCATCGTCGTCCAGCGGCCCTACCGATTCGTTAGCCGGCTTTCTGCTTTTAATATACCTAAAAAAATTTTTGCTATGTGTTTTCGCTTCTATCGCTAACTTTTTTTCAAAGTCCTCCTTAGCTCTCCTTTTGCATTTGGTTTGACATTCCTTATGCTTTATCTTATTGTCTTCCGTCGGTTCCGTTCTCCATTTTCTGAAGGATTGTTTTTTGGCTCTAATAGCTTCCTTTACCTTACCTTTTAGCCACGCCGGCTGACGTTTGGTCTTTTTTCCTCTTTTTCTAATACGCGGAATATATTTGTCCTGTACTTCTAGAATGATGTTTTTTAACAGCATCCACGCCTGATTCAAGTTTTTTACCCTTTCAGCCGCTCCCCTCAAGTTTTTTTTTTCACCGTTCTCCTCATTTTATCGTAGTCTCCTTTTTTAAAGTTAAACGCTAGTGTATTTGATTTCCTGAGTTCACTTACTTCGTAGCCAATATCAAAACCGATCATATTATGATCACTGTTATCAAGCGGCCCTTGCACCGTTACCCCCCGAACCAGATCATGAGCCCCACTAATGATTAAGTCTAGTATTTTCCCTTCTCTCGTCGGCTCCTGAACCAGCTGTTCCATGAAGCCGTCCTTGATTTCATCAAGAAATTTCACCTCCCTTGCGTGTACCGATGTTTCATTCACCCAGTCTATATCCGGATAATTGAAGTCACCCATTAATATTACATTGCCCTTTTTATTCGCTTCCCTAATTTCCCTTGTCATTGCCGCGTCCGTCTGCTCGTCTTGGCCAGGCGGACGGTAGTACACTCCTATCACCATCCCTTTTCCCGTGGACCTCGTCTCATCTCTAGAACTTCTTTCTTCTCTCTTGAGTAACTTTTGTAACATCTGGAAAAATCCAAAGTTTTTGACCACAGAACCTTTGGTGCATATTTTTAAAGTATAGTTTTAATATTGTATTAAAGTCCTGTTCAAATACAAATGAAATCAGGAGGGTAGCTCCATTAGTTACTTCAGTTAATGAGTCTTCAAGAATCAATGATATATCTTTTAATTCCTCAGATTTCTCTTGTTCTAGGACTTCAGGTGTCCCCTTCTTGGGTCTTTTTTATAGGCAGAAAAAATATTTTATTTATTGGAGGAATACTTTGTAAAGAAATCTTAAGAATTTCAACAAGGTATTTTTTAAACATATCCAAAGGGAGGATTCCTATCGGTCTTGGAAAGTTCAAAGTTCTCATGTTCAAGAGTCAATTATAGTTTTCCATTTGTTCTATCTTTTGGCAAATACTTGAGTTGTCTTTCATTACCTGAAACATTTTCTTTAATATTAACAATATCATTTTGAGATCTCTGTACCTGTTCATTGAAATCTTGTTTTAATCTGTCCATAGATTTTGAGAGTTGGTCTACAGTAGAAACCAAATTAATCGTTTGAGTTGATTTAGTAATTAGAATCTTCATATTTTCCATAGCCTGCCAAAGAGTATCGAGTGTTACCACTGTGGGGGGATTCAGCGATCCTTGCCTTCCAATGTTCTCATTAACTGCCAATAACTGTTCCGAGGGAGAGCCCACTCGACAGGCCACAAAGTCCGCGACTTCCGCGTCTAGTGTTCCTGTTTTCTCCTCTCATGTTACTGCAGGACACGGTGGATTTCCAGCCTCCGGAGGAGACAAGGTGGTCTCATGATCCAGTGGTGTAGGGTTCCCTTCCTCTACACCAAGCTCAACTCCGGCTATCGGTGGACGCCGAGTGACGAAGCTGTCCAACGTCCGCTGCTTCGGGGAAGACGCTCGAGCAGGAGAGAGTAATGCTCTAATAATCCCTTTTCTTTTAGTATGGGGCACATCGAAAAGAGGAAAAATGTTTACGTTCAGCAGGCGTTCGATCAGACTCGCTCCTCTCGGCGTATCGGCGCCATCTTCCTTATCCTGAACTTCTAAAGCACATTAATCCCTTTATCAGATCAGCTTATGCAGTCTGGCTCCTGCCTTTATGACGCTTTAACCGATGTTTGGAACAGGACTTTATTGAAGGAAAAACGAGTTACAAGTGATTAGCTGCAGTTGCTCATGAAACACTTCAAGCGTCTTACACGTTCATCAGCAAGTTTTTGCTCTGTTTGTACATTTCCCCTCATCGAGCCTTTATGGCTCGAATTGCAGCAACTGCAGACTGCCCACATTGTAGAGCTGAGCCAGCTACATTAGTATATATGTTCTAGACCTGCTCCTTAATAAGGCCTTTCTGGATGCGGGTGCAGACCCACCTTTCAGCAATATTGGATAGACGCCTGCCTCTCCGAGCAGACATTCAATTGTTCTCGAACTTTGTTTCCTTGGGTCTGAGAGCAGAGCCTAATCTTCTGCTGCATAAGGCATTTTTTTTAGCCAGAAAGACTATTTTGATGTGTTGGAGATAGGCTGCAACCCCATCGGTTACTGCTTGGAAGAATGAACTTTTCAATTTATTGAAAATGGAGAGACTGGATGCTAGTCAGCGGTTGTCAAGCTTCTTGCGGAACCTCTGGGTTAGTGAGCCCTTGGACCACTGCCGAGGAGCAGCAGCGGCAGGAGAATCACCAAAACACAAGACAGGCAGACCAGACGTCCCGGCAAACCCAGGATAGGAACTCTCGGACGCAGGCTGTCACCGAGGCAACTCAAGCAGGCACAAGCAAGACTGGAAATAGCCCAAACTTCACCTGCACCTGACCGCCGGTCCTCAGGAGTTGAGCACCTGAATGCAGGCGGCCGGCAGGACTTACCGGACAGGGCAGACAGTAGAGAAAACCAGGATACAAGCCGGGTCTGGACAGGCAGCTGGCAGTAGAGAAAACCAGGATAAAAGCCGGGTCTGGATAGGCAGCAGGCAGTAGAGTAAACCAGGATACAAGCAAGATCAAAACCTAAATCAGGAAAACCTCAGCAGCACTGCAAACAACTCCCACCAAAGGAAACTCCTCTGAGGACCTCTGTTGCAAGGCAAACTAGAGACCTACCCAGGTGGTTAATAAAGGCAACCTACAAGGGAGTTCACTAAGTATGGGTACTGCTTGGTTCCAAAAAACTCCCAAAACAATCTGGAAGGCTGGAAGATCCGGACTGGACCAGCATATCTTCTGGAACATGGGAAACGGTAAACCATCAGTTCCCAGCACCCCCAGGTCTAACCACCGGGGGCCGAGGTGTCTGCAAACAAGGCACCTGGGCACAACCGTGACAGCGGTCTCCTAGAGCCTGGAAGTCTTTTCAACAAATTTGGTCCCCAGTATGGGATCATTTGCCGCACTGTAGCTATCTGTTGAATCTATAACTTGAAGTATTGACTTTGGGGAAGGGAGGAGAATGTTAAGGTTCTATTTTGTTACTATTGCAGATTAGATTGCCATGCAGAAACACGTGCGGTCTGATCTTTTGCAGTGAATGTATTGGGGTGGGAAGGTGGTAGGGGTGAAACTTGAAAAATTATTATGCTGCAGTGTTACAGATATTATTGTTCTTGCCATTGTGTGGTTCTAATAAAGAATTTAAAAAATATATTCTAGCACACAAAGGAAAACCAGCCTCTGTGCTTCTAAACTTACTGAGGGTCAATATTCAGTCAGTGGTGATCAGCGTTTTGCTGACAGATGCCAGCATTAAACTTGGAAATTAAATGTCGGGCCACGTTCAGGTACTGGCATTGAATTGGCAGGTTTGCGGAGCTGGCTAACACATAGCAGACTTAAGTGCGATATTCAGTACTTAACCACCTATGGTTTACTGCACAAAGGATATGACTGACTTTTATGCGGTCCTATTGTCGTAGTTAACCTAGCTGGTGCTGAATATCAGCACTTAACTGGGCAAGTGCCAACAGAACACCCCCAAAGTAGACGGGTTTTCATTTCAGCAGCACTTACCAGTTAAGTGCCACTGAAAATAAGTGGTAAGCCCTGAACAAGCAACTTAACTTGCTAGGAACCATTTCTGGTTGGTTAAATAACTTTGAGCATCAACCCCATTAAGTTTAGCTGGTTGTGGAAGGGGGTAATTTTTATCCTAAGTTTTACCAGCAAACTCCTTAAAGCTAGCGGTGAATTTTTAAAAATGCTTAGCTGAGGGTCACGTGATGCTTTGAGAGAGCTAGAGTGCTAGCTCTCCGAGGCCCCAACCTCAGAATCGTCTTTTTCACCTTTATTGACGGACTTTGAGACTCACCCCTGTTGATTGAGAGAGTGTGGAGTGGATGGAAAAATTCTTAGAAAGTTCCCCGAGCAGCATGGTGGGCAAAGGTTTGAAACGCGACAAAGAGAAAGCAAAAGCGGCTGGGCCTAAGATGGAGGACAAAAAACAACACGAGGGAACAGCCTTCACCGACGAACAAGTTTTACAAATCACAAATGCAATGGGGAAAGCCCTGGAACCACAACTTGATCGTTTGGCTGCGAAAATTGTGAATGCTGAAACTCTACTTACGGAGATCAGTAAAAGAGCGGGAGAGCTAGAACAACGAGTTTCCGTGCTGGAAGATGCGGATCCGGTAATGGAGGCAGACATAGAGCAAATGCGAAAACAAATGAAAGGCATGGCTGAGAAAATCGATGATTTAGAGAATAGATCCCGCAGGGCAAACCTCCGTATCATCGGGCTCCCTGAAGAAATCGGAGATAGAGATCTCTCGACGATTTTAGAAAAATGGCTGGCAGAAGAACTCGCATTGTCAGACACCTTTGGCCCTTGTGTTTAGAAAGGGCACATCGCGTGGGCAGAGCGCAAGAAGGCCGTTGCACTCCAAGAGCGGTACTGATAAAAGTACACAACTACATTGACAAATTCTGTGGGGATTCCGTATGAAGCGGGACACATTACAATACAAAGGCAACAAGATCCTCATCTTTCAAGACTATTCACAGGCGTTACAGGAACAACGTAAGCAGTTTACCCCATTATGTAAACAGCTGCACGAGAAGAACATAAGATTCTTACTGTTGTATCCGGCTATCTAAAAATACAAAATAACGGCCAGTGGCAAGCATTTACCACCCCAGATGTGGCAAAAACTTATGTGGGACAGTTATTGGACAAGTGAGTTATTCAATATAAAATTGCAAGTCTGGTAATATGTAAGCAATGGGGATGTTCTGTTTACATGTATACTGTTCAGGGTGAGTAGATGATTCTTAGACAATATGTTATACCACAAGGGGTTGAAAGACACACACTGCTATTATGAGGTTTGCCACTTAGTGTATTAATCTGGGATGGGGTCGCAAGCATTGAACATGACCTTGTTATCTGATTCATTTGAGGGTTGGATGCTGATGGGGGGCACTGAAGAGGAAGGGGGGGAAATGGGGGAGGGGGAGGGTAGGTGTGGGGAGGGGAGGGAAAGGAATACAAAGCATCACAGTAGAAGTGGAGAAGTAAAATACTTTCGGGAGGGCAGACTGAATGTAACAGTGAATGGTGGCTGGGTGTGGTGCGAGCGAGGAAGATGCAAGTTTGTGAATAACTTGGATCCCGGGGGGGGGGGGGGGGGGGGGGAGTGCCCTGGGGTTGGAAGAAAAGGAACTGCATTCTAATAGCGATGGGTTGATGACTAATGATTAAACCTAAGAATAGAGGTGTTCGATTCTTGTCCTGGAATGTTTGTGGCATCACTTCGCCAGTAAAGAGAGCAAAAATTCTGCAGGCTTTAAAGAAGCAGGACGCAGACATAGTTTGTCTGCAAGAGACAAGACTCTCCACGGAAGAGCATAGAAAGTTGCAGCGGTACTGGGTAGGGGAAATGTATGACTCTCCTGCAAATGGGCGCAGGGGAGGAGTTGCAATTTTAATTTAGTAAGACACTGCCATATACTGCTAAATTATTATTTAAAGACACCAAGGGCAGATTTGTAGGACTCCAGGTAAACATGCAGGGAAGAGAGTTGCTCCTGGTAGCTGTGTATGCTCCAGTGGGGAGCAAGACTGCCCTGTTTGTGCACATGCTCAGGGAGTGTCAGAGATATCCGAAATTACCAATAGTGCTAGCAGGAGATATGAATACTGTACTAGACCCTGCATTAGATCGCACAGGAGAGGGGTACCACCAAACCATGCGCTCCCCAACAGAATTAGAGCTGTTTATGACAACTGTAGGGATGGTAGATCCATAGAGGCTTTTACATCCTGAGGAACAGGATTTTACACATATCTCCAGAGCACATAAGACTCAATCTAGATTGGATTATATCTTTGTAGCAAAAAACCTCTTTCCACAAATCTGGGCAGCCACAATAGGACCTGAGGGAATCTCAGACCATGTGATGATCTGGGTGGATATAGAGACACCTATTTCTTTTCAGGGTACACCAGGCTGGAGGTTCCCAACCTACCTTTTCTCCTCGCCAGAGTTTAGGGCATATTTGCAGTCTAAATGGAAAGTATTTGAATCTGCAAATAGTCAACATTTAGATGATCCCATGTTATTTTGGCCTACTGCAAAAGCGGTTATAAGAGGAGACAATCTCGTATGTTAGTGGGAGGAATCGCAGAATAACAGCTAAGCTGGTGGAACTAGAAAACAAACTAAGAGCATTAAAAAAGAGATATACGAGATGCCTCACCCAGACAATATATGACACCTTAATAGCAACTAGAGTGGCTCTTAACAGTTTAATCCATGAGAGAACCACTAAAATGCTCTTCTTTCAAAAATATAAATTTTATAGATTTGGAGAGTGAACTGGCGGAGTGATGGCACATTTAATTAAAAAGATGCAAAGATCTCATTACATCTCGGTCGCTAAAGATGAAACGGGATCCCTCACCACGGATCTATCTAAGATTGCGGAGATCTTTAAAACTTACTTTGCTACTGCATATGCACCGGAGCCCACGCAGAGATCAGAGATTGAGATACAGGATTATTTAGAAAAATCAGGAATGCCTCGTTTGTCCAGAGACATGGTAGCAACACTCAACACGCCTATTTCCATGAAAGAACTTCAAAGGGCTATAAAAGTGTTGAAATTCTCTTCAGCTCCTGGCCCAGATGGCTACACGGGGGAGTTTTTTAAACTTTTACAGAATCAGGTTGCGGGGCCACTGTTAGATTATTACACAACAGTAGTGGAAGAGAAGAGATTCCCCCAATATACAAATGCAGCTCTGATTAGTCTTATCCCTAAGATGGGAAAGGACCCCTCTGCAACCAGGCTCGTATAGACCAATCTCTCTGATTAACGTTGATATCAAGATATTGTCTAGAATTTTGTCGGAGAGATTGGCCCATCTGATGCCTAATGTAGTTAATGGAGATCAAGTGGGGTTTGTTAGGAATTATCAATCTGTTCTTAATGTACGGAAGCTAATAGCTGCTATGCTGCACGGTAAGGCCACCCAGAACCCATATTTAATTGGGAGTCTGGATGCAGAGTGAGCATTTGACAGGGTGGGATGGCCTTTCCTGTTTGCTACTTTGAGGTGGGTGGGGATTAGTGGATGGTTTTATGATGCGATCCAAGCAATGTACTGTGAGCCCCAGGCCAGCTTGTTGGTGAATGGGGTGAGAACGGCCTCCTTTCCCATCAACCGAGGCACAAGGCAGGGTTGTCCCCTTTCACCGCTATTGTTTCTGTTAGTGTTGGAACCGTTGTTGTGTGTGATAAGAACAGAAGAGGACATAAGAGGAGTGTGTATGGGAGAGAATGTTCTGAAAGTATTAGCCTATGCGGATGATCTTCTTGTGCTTTTGGGGGACCCACAGAGATCTTTACCAAGGTTACTTCAAGTTATAGCAGAATATGGTGTTCACTCAGGGTACAAATTGAATCTTAATAAATCCCTAGCTATGCCTTTACAAGAAACGACACACACCTGCTGGAAGGGATTGTTTCCCCTGACATGGGCTATGGATCAAATTGTTTATCTAGGGGTGACTATACCAGTAGATCTTACTAAATTGTATGCTCAGAATATCCACCCATTACTCTCTGAAACAAAAAGAATGTTGGGACTTTGGAGTGGCTGCCCCTTAACGCTAGTGGGGCGTATGCATTATTTAATATGATGCTACCACCTCGCTGGCTTTACATGTTTCAAATGCTACCACTGGCATTGAGGAGAAAGGAAGAACGGGAATTGCACAAAGCTTTACAGAACTTTTTGTGGAAGGGAAAGAGACCCAGGTTGCCCATGTCCATTATACAGAAGCCAAAAGAACAGGGAGGAATGGGTTTGTTGAATGTCAAATATTTATCAGTGGCCTGCTCCATGAGACATATGAGAGACTGGATAGTAGAGACTAGTGATTTTTCCGATAGACCAACAGAGGAGGCCTTAGTACCGACAGTACATTTAAGCTGGCTGTTACATACAATACCTGGCCGAAGAATAAAAGAATTGGTACAGAACCCATTACTGCTGTCTGCTAGAGCGAATTGGAGGTGGCTTTGTCGGAGACATGGGTTCTCTGCAGCGAGTACCCCATACTTGCCTATACATCGGAACCCGGATTTTCCAGCTAGTACCAACTCCAAAGTGTTCCGACACTGGGAAGTGAAAGGGTTGAAATATATTAGTCAACTCATCACAGAGGACGGACTTATAAACCCTTCTCAGATATTAAGCAGTCATTTGGACTTCTAACCACAGACTGGTTCGCGTACCTACAGATACAACATTATATTTCTTCTTTGGGTTGGTCTAACTTGATAGAAGATGTACAAGACGTTTTAAATGAAGCACTTACACTGGGAGCAAGTAATGCTATACCTTTGCATTTCCATCACAGATATCTTAAAGACACAACAGAGGAAGTGAATTTTACACTTCTTACAGGTAACTGCACAGCAGACTTACAAAATACTCTAACTGAAGAGCAGTTCCGATTGTACCTGCTTACCATCCAGAAACAGGAGCCATTTCCGAGGCTTTGGGAATGACAATACAAATTTGCTCTGCGGCTCTACATTTCACCACGGAGAGCTTTTCGAGCAGTGATTGGATCCGAAGGTACTTGTCTTAAATGCTCACAAGATCAAGCTACGCTTGGCCACATGTTTTGGCACTGCACGTCCGTCCAAGATTTTTGGAGGCAGGTTGTGGATACAGTATCTCAGCTTTGGAGACGGACTATTACAGTTTCATCTTTAATTCTTTTTGATGAATTCCAACTAGGCGATAAGCCCCCATCGGGCTTAAGACAATTCTTCCACAAAGCAATACTGATGGGGAAAAAAGTGATCCTATTGGGTTGGAGTGAGGCCCATGGCCCCTCCCTGAGCGTGTGGAGAACGAACATGATAGATTTACTTAAGCTGGAACACTGTGTCGTACGTGGGGCCTCCTCTGTAGTGGTTAAGAGACAGTTTGATAGCACGTGGCGCAGGTTCCTGGCTACACTTCACCCAGTGGCCCGCAGGAGAATTCTTTTACATTTATAACCACTTCACTAATGTTGGTTTGAAAGAAGGGGGTGGGGGGATGGGTTGGGGGAGAGGGAGAAGGATAGGGGAGAAAATCGATGTAAAATGCTATATGTGATCTTGATGTTATTGTATTGGTTACTGTCTAATAAAAATTGCTTAAACATAAAAATGCTTAGCTAGCAGAGGAAGTGGTGTCATATCCAATAGTCACTTATGCTGCAGCTCTGCACAGCAGTTGAGTAAAATCAGGCATCTTTCCCTCTCCACAGAAGTAAATTAATTGTTTGCATCAGTATCACAATATAAATGGGTACCAAGGAGTGATGATGGCAGCAAAACGTAAAAATGTCCATTTGAAGGAGTTCTCATACATGCGTTCTAGGCAAGGCCTACAGAAGGAGGACCACACAGCTAAGGGTGAGTGTACTCCCAGCAATCTTAAGGTGGTTGTGTGCATATAGCCCAAGCATGCCCAGAAAGGAATTAAACAAGTTGAGAAGTTAAGAGTTGGTTCTTCGATATCAGTCAACATGGCAACAATGAAGACTGAAATCACAGAGAAGCTGTCAGAGTTGCAAAACAACATTCCTATAAGTAACAGCACCGCATATTAATACCTCTGATTTACAGCTGAGTTTTGATGGTATACTCTTGAAAGTAGAAACTGAACTGAAAATACTGGGTATTGTATTGGATAAGCATCTGTCCTTAGAAAAACATTCTCAAATAGTAGGGAAGGGGAAGGGAAATGGGACTTGATATACCACCTTTCTGTGGTTTTTGCAACTATATTCAAAATGGGTTTACATAGTATATACAGGTACTTATTTGTACCTAGGGCAATGGAAGGTTAAGTGACTTGCCCAGAGTCACATGGAGCTGCAGTGGGGATCAAAGTCCGCTGCACTACCCACTAGGCTACTCCTCCACTTAAAAAAGCATTTGGTGTGCTAAAGAAGTTGAGACAAATTTGTCATTGTTTTAATAGGAATAACTTTAGACTGTAGGTGTAATCTCTGATTCTATCACAGATAGACTATTATATTTATTTTATTTATTTGTAGCATTTGTATCCCACATTTTCCCACCTATTTGCAGGCTCAATGTGGCTTACATTTGCCATAATGGCAGTTGCCATTTCCGGGTAATAGAATTACAAATTGTATTGCGTTAAGGTGCATACATACATGGTAACATACATGGAACATAACATATATGGAGCAGATCATGGTGTGTATGTATATATATATATATATCTCATGTGCATACAAACATGGTAGAGAAGAATCCATTATGGTAGTGCTTGTCATGTGATAAGATTTCGGTTTTGTGTAGATCATGTAGTGTTATTATTTAGTATTTAGAATGGATGTTTATGGTATGCCTTCTTGAAAAGATCTGATTTCAGTAAACTCCGGAAGATGGTTAGGTCTTGCGTTGTTTTTATGGCCTTCGGTAATGCGTTCCATAGCTGTGTGCAGATGTATGAGAAACTGGTCGCGTATGTGGATTTACATTTTAGCCCTTTACAGTTAGGATAGTGGAGATTGAGGAATGTGCGTGATGATCTTTTTGCTTTCCTAATAGGCAAGTCTATAAGGTCTGATATATAGGTCGGGGCTTCTCCATAAATGATTTTGTGGACCAGGGTGCAAACTCTGAATGCAATTCGTTCTTTTACTGGGAGCCAGTGTAGTTTTTCTCTTAGGGGTTTGGTGCTTTCATATTTCGTTTTCCCAAATATGAGTCTGGCTGCTGTTTTTGAGCAGTTTGAAGCTTCTTATAATGTTTTGTATGTAGGTTTCACTACTTTGTTAAAGAGATTGCAAACTGTTGCAGCCAGATTAATTTCATCTAAAACCAGGGAAAGAGCAACTCCATTATGGTAAAATTATGTATAATCATACCTGATAATTTTCTTTCCATTAATCATAGCTGATCAATCCATAGACTGGTGGGTTGTGTCCATCTACCAGCAGGTGGAGATAGAGAGCAAACTTTTGCCTCCCTATATGTGGTCATGTGCTGCCGGAAACTCCTCAGTATGTCGATATCAAAGCTCCATCCGCAGGACTCAGCACTTAGAGAATTACACCCACGAAGGGACACTCTGCCCAGCTCACCACCGCCGAAACGGGGGAGGGGAATTAACCCAGCTCATCCCCACACAAGTGGGGGAGGGGAATCCGTCCAGCTCATCCCCGCGGAGCGGGGGAGGGACACCACCCCGCCGATGCGGGGGGATCTGGCTTATCCTGCAACCGCAACCGCGGGAGGAGCTGACTGACCCGAACACCGCCGAAGCGGGAGGGGTACAAAACTGCCCTACAGCCGCACGAAGCGGGAGGGAGTGCCGGCAGAATTATAAGTCTCAATCCAGCCCCGTAAAACGGAGGGGAGAGGAATGCAGCAGCTCACTGTAACACAAACTCGTCTTAACTCTTGAAGAATCCAAGTGAAAAAACTTGAACACGAAGTCTTTCTGAAGTAACTGAAGACTAAAGTTGAACCTGAAATGCAACCAGAATAAAACAATACAGATATCTGGGAGGGGCTATGGATTGATCAGCTATGATTAATGGAAAGAAAATTATCAGGTATGATTATACATAATTTTACCTTCCATATCATCAAGCTGATCAATCCATAGACTGGTGGGATGTACCGAAGCAGTACTCACCCAGGGCGGGACATAGAAATCCCTGACCGCAACACTGAAGCTCCAAACCGGGCCTCCGCCCGAGCAGCCACAGTCAAGCGGTAATGCTTGGAGAATGTATGGGCCGAAGCCCAAGTTGCCGCCTTGCATATCTCTTCCAAGGAGACGGAACCGGCCTCTGCCATCGAGGCCGCCTGAGCTCTTGTGGAGTGAGCCTTCAGCTGGATAGGCGGCACCTTCCCTGCGGCCACATAAGCCGCTGCAATGGCTTCCTTGACCCATCTTGCCACTGTAGGCTTAGCAGCCTGCAGACCCCTACGAGGACCTGCAAACAGGACAAACAGATGATCCGATTTCCGGAAATCATTGGTCACTTCCAAGTATCTGATGATGACTCGTCTCACATCCAGATATTTAAGAGCAGAGTACTCCTCTGGGTAGTCCTCCCTACGAAAGGAAGGGAGACAGAGCTGCTGATTCACATGGAAGCGAGAAACAATCTTGGGCAGAAAGGAAGGCACTGTGCGAATAGTCACTCCTGCCTCAGTGAACTGCAGAAAAGGCTCTCGACATGAGAGCGCCTGGAGCTCGGAAACTCTTCTGGCTGAAGTGATAGCCACCAAAAAGACTGCTTTCAACGTCAGGTCTTTCAGAGATGCCCTCGACAAGGGTTCAAACGGCGGCTTCTGCAATGCTCTTAGCACCAGGTTGAGATTCCACGCAGGCACCACTGAGTGCAGAGGAGGGCGCAGGTGATTAACTCCCTTGAGAAAGCGCACCACATCTGGCTGGGAAGCCAGGGAAGCACCCTTCAGGCGGCCCCTGAAGCAAGCCAGAGCCGCTACCTGGACCTTAAGGGAACTGAGCGACAGGCCTTTGTCCAGACCTTCTTGCAGGAACGCCAACACTGAAGAAATTGGAGCAGTGAAGGGAGAAAGTGAGCCTGCTTCACACCACGCTGCAAAGATACGCCAAACCCTGGCGTAAGCAGTAGAAGTAGAGCGTTTCCTCGCTCTCAGCATAGTGGCGATGACCTTGTCTGAGAAGCCCTTCTTCCTCAGACGCTGCCGCTCAATAGCCAGGCCGTAAGACCAAAGGGGGAGGGATCCTCCATCACCACGGGACCCTGATGTAACAGGCCCTGCTCCACTGGCAGCCGCAGAGGATCGTCGATTGAGAGCCTGATCAAGTCCGCATACCAGGGACGTCTGGGCCAATCCGGACCCACCAGGATTATCCTGCCGGGATGTCTTGCCACCCGGTCTAGGACCCTGCCCAACATGGGCCAGGGTGGGAACACATAGAGAAGCTCTTGTGTCGGCCATTGTTGGAGAAGAGCATCTACTCCCAGGGATCGAGGGTCCCGTCCTCTGCTGAAGAAGCGCGGCACTTGGCAATTGGCCGATGACGCCATCAGATCTAGGCTCGGCTGGCCCCAGCGCTTCGTGATGTCCAAGAACGCCTGAGCAGATAGCTGCCACTCTCCGGGCTCCAAGGTATGGCGACTGAGAAAGTCCGCCTTGACATTCATGACTCCGGCAATGTGGGCCGCTGACAGCTGTTCCAGGTTCGCTTCCGCCCACTGGCATAGACTCATAGCCTCCTTGGCTAGAGGGGCGCTCTTGGTACCTCCCTGGCGGTTGACATAGGCCACAGCCGTGGCATTGTCCGACAGTACCCGTACAGGCTTCAGCACCAGTACCGGGATGAACTCCAAAAGCGCCAACCGAATGGCTCTGAGTTCCAGGAGGTTGATAGACCACTTCGCCTCTGCAGGAGACCAGAGCCCCTGCGCTGTCCTTCCCAAGCAGTGGGCTCCCCAGCCCGACAATGAGGCGTCCGTCGTGACGACAATCCACTCTGGGGTCACCAGAGGCATTCCTGCAGACAACTTGTCTGCCTGCATCCACCAGCTCAGCGCCCTGCGCACTGCTGGATCCAAGGGAAGACGCACCGCATAATCCTCCGACATCGGAGTCCAGCGCTGCAGCAGAGAGTGTTGTAGTGGTCTCATATGAGCCCTGGCCCAGGGCACTACTTCCATCGTGGCCGTCATAGAGCCCAACAGCTGCACATAGTCCCAAGCCCGAAGAGGAGAGGCTACCAGGAACTGGTCCACCTGAGCCTGAAGTTTGACAATCCGATTGTCTGGCAGGAACACTCTGCCCACTTGGGTGTCGAATCGAACTCCCAGATACTCCAGGGACTGAGTCGGGCGCAGCTGGCTCTTCTCCCAGTTGATGATCCATCCCAGGGAGCTCAAAAGAGCAACTACCCGGTCCACAGCTTTGCCGCACTCTGCATAAGAGGGGGCTCGGATCAACCAGTCGTCCAGATAAGGATGGACTTGTACTCCTTCCTTTCGCAGGAAGGCCGCTATGACCACCATTACTTTGGAAAAGGTCCGCGGAGCAGTAGCCAACCCGAACGGGAGGGCTCTGAACTGGAAGTGTCGGCCCAGGACTGCAAAACGCAGAAAGCGTTGATGAGGAGGCCAGATGGGAATATGCAGGTACGCTTCCTTGATGTCCAAGGAAGCCAGGTACTCCCCTGCCTTCACTGCCGCTATAACAGAGCGGAGAGTCTCCATGCGAAAGTGCCGCACTTTCAAGGCCCGATTGACCCCTTTGAGGTCGAGGATAGGCCGGACAGAACCTCCTTTCTTTGGTACCACAAAGTAAATGGAGTAACGCCCCTTGCCAAGCTGACTTCCTGGCACCGGAACGACCGCCCCCAGGCGGATCAGATTGTCCAAAGTCTGCTGCACTGCCACAGCTTTGACCGGAGACTTGCAGGGAGAGAGTACAAACCCGTCTCTTAAGGGTCGGCAGAACTCTAGCTTGTAGCCGTCTCTGATGACTTCCAGCACCCAAGCGTCTGAAGTTATTGTGGTCCACTCGCCCAGAAACGAGGACAGCCGTCCTCCAATCTGCACTGGGGCGTGGACCAAGACCCCGTCATTGGGTACGAGACCCTGGGGGAGGACCGGAGGGAGCACCTCCGGGACGGCGGTCTCTGCGAAAGGAACGCTGCTTGGGGGAGAAATGCCTCTTAAAGGAAGAGGGGGCAGAAGAACCCGACCTGCCCGGGCGGGTACCGACGGGCTTCCTGAAACCGTCCTCTGGAGGTACCGGGACGAGCACTAGCCCGAGCCCTGACCTCTGGTAACTTCTTGCCCTTAGATGTGCCGAGATCGGTCACGATTTTGTCCAGCTCGACCCCAAAGAGCAGCTTGCCTTTAAAAGGCAACCTAGCCAGGCGGGATTTAGAGGCGTGGTCAGCAGACCAATGTTTCAGCCAAAGCCACCGCCGCGCAGAGACTGTCTGAGCCATGCCTTTAGCTGAGGCTCTCAAGACATCATACAGCAAGTCTGCCACATAGGCTAAGCCCGATTCCAGGGCTGGCCAATCATCCCTCAAGGAATGATCCGAGGGGGAAGCCCGCTGCACCATAGTCAGGCACGCCCTGGCCACATAGGAGCCGCAAACTGAGGCCTGCAAACTTAAAGCAGCCGCCTCAAAGGACGACCTTAAGGCCGCCTCCAATCTCCTGTCTTGGGCGTCCTTTAGGGCCGTGCCACCTTCCACCGGCAATGCCGTTTTCTTAGTCACCGCAGTGATTAAAGAATCCACGGTAGGCCACAGATAGGCCTCACGTTCACTCACAGCCAAAGGATAGAGGCGGGACATAGCCCTAGCCACTTTAAGGCTCGCTTCTGGGACATCCCATTGAGCCGAAATTAAGGTGTGCATGGCATCATGCACGTGGAAGGTTCTCGGCGGGCGCTTCGTCCCCAGCATAATGGCGGAGCCAACAGGGGCTGAGGGAGAGACGTCCTCCGGAGAGGAAATCTTCAAAGTGTCCATGGCCTGTAACAACAGGTTGGGCAAATCCTCTGGGCGAAAAAGCCGCGCTGCAGAGGGGTCATCCGCTCCAACCGAGCGGGGATCCGTCTCCTCCAAGGAATCCGCAAAGGACCGTTGGGAGACCTCAGACACGCTGCCCTCATCTACATCGGAGGAGACAAATTCCTCCAAGGCCTGGGAATCAACCCGAGGGCGTTTACCTCTGGGAACCTCAACCTCTTTACCAGACGAGGGAGCGGGGGCAGCGTTGTGCATGAGGAAGGCCTGATGCAGCAGCAAAACAAACTCGGGGGAGAAACCCCCCAGACTGTGCACTTCCGCAGCCTGGGCAACAGCCCTAGGCGCACTCTCAACCGGCGCTCGCAACAGCGGGGGAGAGGCCTGCTGCGCATCCAAAATGGCGTCCGGCGCGAAACTCCGCGAAGGAGCCGCGCGGGAAGAACGGCTCTTAACTTTAGCCGCTTCTGTGCCGTCGCCCAAATTAAGGGCGTTCATGGCATTAATGTCTCCAACCTCAAGGGCGGCCCAAGAAGAAGCCGTCCGAGCCGCGTGGCCGGCCAAAATGGCGGAGGCGAGGAGCGGGGGATGGGCGTTTATGGCGGGAAAAACCGCCACGCCGGAGGAAGGATCGGTACATTCATCGGTCACAAAACTGCCACCCAACAAGGGCGAATCAGGCTTTAAGACCCCCGCATCCCCTCTAGAAGCGCTCAAGCGACCCGGGGAGCGACCCTTTGCGCCCTCGCCCTCCGACGCCATGTGCCACGAGGAGAAGAATCGGGGAACCCCCGCCCGCTATAAAAAGGTAAAATTACCTGCTGTCCGCTCCGAGTTGTAACGACCTGGTGTCCCAGTGAGTAGCTGCAATAGACGCTTAAATAAACGTCGAAATAAACGCCTTTAAAGACGTTTAAAATTTTTTTTTTTTTTTTTTTTTTTTTTTAACGGAGCCAGCGGGAGGGGGGAGAAAAGGAGGGACCTGGCACCACCAGGTTTGCACTTGCTCAAAAGAGCCCTCAACCCCAGGCACTCAACAAAACCTAAAAATTAGGCTTGGAGGCCTAGCCAGAGCTGCTGCTGCTGTGTGTGACCACCACCTGCTGAGATAGAGAACATACTGGGGAGTTTCCGGCAGCACATGACCACATATAGGGAGGCAAAAGTTTGCTCTCTATCTCCACCTGCTGGTAGATGGACACAACCCACCAGTCTATGGATTGATCAGCTTGATGATATGGAAATATTGAATTGCATTGGCTCCTGGTGGAAGCAAGAGGAATCTTTAAAGTATGTACTTTAGTCTATCAGATATTGCACGGAACAATTCTTGTGTATCTGAGTAGTTGGATCTTATTCCCTAAGTCTACGCAATGGAAGATAGTGGGAAATTATTTGAATCTACCATTTCCCTCTCCAAGGAGAATTAGACGTAAGCCGTTGCATGATGTCATTTTACCATATCTGTCAGCAAAATGGTGGAATATTACACCATTTCAGATAAAGATTATTCCTTGTTACAGGATGTTTCATAAAGCTTTAAAAAAAACATACTTGTTCGAGAAACATGTTTTGAGTAGAGCCTGAGGTTTTTTTCTTTTTTAGTTTCAAACTGTATTTTACTGTAATTCCTGGTAAGTCTAGCTTGCTTTACTATGAAAATCGCACTGAACTCCTTTGGGTATGTATATTGCGATTCATAAGAAAAGTAAAGTTTTGGAAGAGACTGACAATATTAATAGAACACGAATAAGTGATTCAGTTTGTTACTGCTACTATAAAGGAGCTGGAGAAGCTTAACAATGTCGAGGAACTGGGGAACAGATCTGACAGAACAAAATTAGAATACTGGAATCCCAGAGCAGGAATATGATGGCTGTATTTCTGTGGCAATCTGAAACAGTGTTAAATAAGAATGGAGCACATATAGCTCTGAAAGAGAACACAGAGTGTATACGAGGGGAACGTCCCAAAGGAAATAATAGTGTGTATACAAGATTTTCAACTTAAAGAAAACATAGTAGCACAAGCAAGAAGTCTGAAGCATTTGAAGTGGGAAGACCACTATCTCTGTGGACCTAGTAGCAATGCTGTAGGGAAGAAAGAACTTTGTTGCTGCATAGCTTTGCTATCACACACTGGATATGCTGCTAATGGTTGTCCCTGTTCTGAATTGCATTCTTGGTACAGGTAAAGTCCTATGTAGCCCACACATTAGAAGTTGCAAAGACTTGCAGATGTGCCACGGCTCAACCCAATCAGGAGAGACCCAAATGCAATAGTCACCAGGAAGTACATAAGTACATAAGTAGTGCCATACTGGGAAAGACCAAAGGTCCATCTAGCCCAGCATCCTGTCACCGACAGTGGCCAATCCAGGTCAAGGGCACCTGGCACGCTCCCCAAACGTAAAAACATTCCAGACAAGTTATACCTAAAAATGCGGAATTTTTCCAAGTCCATTTAATAGCGGTCTATGGACTTGTCCTTTAGGAATCTATCTAACCCCTTTTTAAACTCAGTCAAGCTAACCGCCCGTACCACGTTCTCCGGCAACGAATTCCAGAGTCTAATTACACGTTGGGTGAAGAAAAATTTTCTCCGATTCGTTTTAAATTTACCACACTGTAGCTTCAACTCATGCCCTCTAGTCCTAGTATTTTTGGATAGCGTGAACAGTCGCTTCACATCCACCCGATCCATTCCACTCATTATTTTATACACTTCTATCATATCTCCCCTCAGCCGTCTCTTCTCCAAGCTGAAAAGCCCTAGCCTTCTCAGCCTCTCTTCGTAGGAAAGTCGTCCCATCCCCACTATCATTTTCGTCGCCCTTCGCTGTACCTTTTCCAATTCTACTATATCTTTTTTGAGATACGGAGACCAGTACTGAACACAATACTCCAGGTGCGGTCGCACCATGGAGCGATACAACGGCATTATAACATCCGCACACCTGGACTCCAGATCATTCATTTGCAAAAGTGAAATTTCAGAAAAGAGTCGATACTCAAGTGCAGGGTTTATAGTCTGGTCACACAAGCATGCACATGCAAATTCAGAGTCACTAATAATTTGTAGAGCCAAAACCCTGCATAAAGCACTACAATGAAGACCTAGCCTACTTTATGAACCTAACTTTTACAGACTTAGCTATTATCAGCTCTAATGCAGAGGCTTGATGCTGTGGAAGGCCTTGAGGACAATGTTGAGTCATCCAGTCTGACAAAGGCATAACAATTTGAACAACAACTTTTGTTGCTGTATTTGTTACCAGCATTTTACGTCATTGCAAGGCTCTCAGGCCATCATGTCCCAGTTAACTTGGTACCAAGACTTGGGGAGAGGGTATAAAGACCCTTACCTTGAAGGTGTTATCAGCTAGTTGGCAAGTGAATTGTTATTTGGCGGAACCTAGATAACGGTCATCAGTTGACTCTGAGCCTGCCACCAGAACGAAGGCTCGTTAATCTGTGGCATCACCTGCCTACGTAGACTTTACTTAGCTGGTGGAGTCCACCAGCTGCTGCCTGAGTTCCTGATTCCTGATCTATCATCAGTTCCTGTTCTGCTAATGGGTCCAGTGTTCATGAGCGATATCATCTGTCAGGCTGAACTGTTATTTCCTTAGTGCCTTGAGTGCTTGGGGGTTAAGCACCTTATTTTTTAGGATTAGGTTCAGTGTGCGCTTAGTTCTTTTGACAGGTACTTGTGACTCTTACCACCATTCTGAGAGTTTTTGCATAACTCATCATCTCTGATCACATTTATTACTATTTGCTGCCAGTACTATACAATAAACAGCTTTACCTTTTTATAATACCATCTGAGCCTTGTCCTTTACTCTCAGTATGAGTGTTTATGAATATAACTTTTGGGCAGATAGAATAAGGATTGTGAGCGAGAGTGGCTTGTTTGTAAGAAATCCAGAGTGCTAAGATAAATTATACCTCTTACTCTCTGCCAGAGCGGTTCCTTGGCAATATGTGCTTTGTCCCCACAAATCAGTTAATTCCAGAGTAGTAGTCGTGGGACTAGGGTAGCAGACGCTTAAACACTTTGTAAAAATGCTCAGTTTAGTGTCTAATCAGAGAATGAATTGGAGATAGGGGTCATCTTGGATTCTCAATGGAGGAACAGATTAATCTCAGTAAAAAAAAAAAAAAATTTTTTAATGTTTCGTCAACTAAGATCCATAAGATCTTTTTCCCCCAGAACACTTTAGGACTCTTGGTTCAAGCAGTGCTGATGTCGCAGGTAGATTACTGAAATGTTTTATATGCAGGTACCGCTCATAAGATCAAAAATAGAACTCAACTTTGGCAGAATACGGCAGCTAGGATGATCTTTGGTTGCAGGAAATTTGATCATGTGAGTCCACTGCTGAAGAACCTGCATGAGTTAACAACTTAATCTAACAACAAACTTAGATTGTGAGCCCTCCTGGGACAGAGAAATATCCAGTGTACCTGAATGTAACTCACCTTGAGCTACTACTGAAAAACGTATGAGCAAAATCTAAATAAATAAAACTGAAGCTCCCATTGAATTCAAGGTAGCATGTTGGGCTTTCAAAATAATTCATGCTTGCTGTCCTCAAGATCTCATTCAATTGATTGCTTTTCATATTCGTTCTGTTTCTCATTTCAAATCTTTATTAAGATTAGGTAGTCCTTCTGTATCACAAGTTCATTACAAACATTCAAGAAAGTTCGTTTACCAATCTAGTAAAATATGGAATTCTATCCCAATCCAAACACATACACTTTCCAATTACATGTTATTTAGAAAAGCGTTAAAAACTTACTTATAAGTATACGGACGATTAGTTCTGTGCGTTTGATATTGAATTACTTACTCTGTTTCTTTTCTGAAATGTAACCCGCTTTGATTCCAAGAAGATATAGGCAGGATATAAAAAACAGGAATAGAATAGAAGTGACTATACATTCTATTCACATATACATACCAGATGATATTCAGCCTGTGGCAGCAGAAATAGCCCCAGATATTCAATGCTGGGTCACATCTGGGCACTAATTGAATGTTCGAGGCTAATTAAAGTTGTGTTGGGCCCTGATCTTATGTGGGTCCCAGCCAATTTTAAGCCGAGACCCCTATAAGGGGTGCATGTCAGCGCCATCTGCTCTTATTTCCCCTCCCACCCTTGAAATGCAAGAGTGGACACAGCCTTTGCTGCCCACTCACAGCCATTTTGTTACAGCAGCCATGACAGGCAGGAGCAAGTTAGCCATCACTCCTGCCTTTCAGACCTCACTGGTACAACAAGGCATCTGAGGTAGATGCGAGGGGGCCTACGGGGATGGGACGTGGCAGAGTTGGGTGAAAGGGTGCTCAGTCAGACCTTTTGTACTTCAGGGATGGGAGGAAGGGGGGCAAAAGGAAGGCCAATTCTGTAAGCCAGAAGTTAATTGGATAAAGGCCAGTGTTCAGACTGGTGCCCAGTTAAGCTTTGTGGCTAAACGTTTGCTATCCTAACTTTAAATGCTTACTTACTCTTCTCTGAAATTTCACTTTTGCAAATAAATGATCTTGGCTCCTCTCCTGCCCAGATAAATCACTTTGAATATTTGGGTGAATAGTTGTTACAATACCATTGACATGTTTTTAGTAGGTAGGGATATCATACAAAATATACAGGAAGCTGACATAGGAAGTTACCTGTTCAGACCTTGCACAAATTACAGTCAGTCTGGGATGGTGAACAAAGAGCCTACAATTTTGGAGACTTGTTATGTATGAGAATAGAGTAAGAAGTTAAAACCTATTTTGAACTTAATGACAATGGTGAGGTTAACTCTGGATCCCTTACGGGATGGGATGGAATGGGATGAATACAGTGGTTAGAGAGAAGTTTTAACCACTTCTGATGTATGGCAATGAACAAATAGTAATGCAGGAACAAATTTTCCTTATTTTAAGAGCTCAAACAGCAGATAGTAGAACTGAAAAAAAGGCAAAAGATAAGAGACCCACTGTGCTAAGCGAACTGATAGTGAAGAGGAAAGAGCTAAGAAATTTATACAAGGAAGTTGTTGGCCCATTAACTAAGAGTTCAGTGTGGCCAGACAGATTCTCACGATTGAAAAGAAAAATGGTCAAATGGTGTTTGAAAGGGGGTGGGGGAAGCAATAAAAGGAATTTAAACCAGTTTATAAAGAACTGTGTAAGAGAAATGTGAAATGCATTAGGATAGATACCTCTCAAAGACTGGCTTCTTCCAAAAGAGAAGGAAGACAACTTGAGTGGCTACAGCAAAATTATATTGAAGTGATGATACAGGCCATTAAATCATTAAGAGAGAGAGGAAGGCACTGGGCTTAAAATGGCTGTACTGCCGAGTTTTCTTTAAAAACAAAATGAAGGGGCCTGCTAGTGGGCAAACTCATTGAATTGTTCAATCAACTGTTAAGTATGCCAGAACCTATGGACAGCTGAGACAACAGTAATTTCAAAGCCAGGAAATACTAGTTCTTGGGGTTCCCCCATATGCTCATCATTTATTAATCTGCATGCCAAACTGTTGGCTAAATATGAGTCTGATACAGGAGGACCAGTCAGATTTCATCCCAGGCAGGCAAGCAGAAGACAACATAGGGAAAATTTTGAATTTGGAATGGTTGGTGAAAAGAGAGGTTCCACCTACCATGCCACTTGCAGTTGATGCAGAGAAAGCTTTTGATGACATGGAATTTGGCCCATACCTTATCATAGGGATTAAAACTTTTTATGAGAGGCCTCATACCCAAATTCAGATTAAGGATGAATATTCAGAGGCATCTGGAAAGAGGCATCTGTTAAGGGTGCTCTCCCCCCCCCCCCCCCCCCCCCCCATTATTGCTGCTTAGGTTATCAAGCCTCTAGCTCAGTGGTTCTCAACCCACTGCTTCAGGCACACACAATGCTTAGGGCATACCCAACCAATCAGGTTTTCGGGATGTCCACAATGAATATGGATGAGATACATTCGTATACAACAGAGGCAGTATAAGCAAATCTCATTCATATTCATCATGGATATCCTGAAAACCTGACTGGTTGGGTGTGTCCCAAGCAGTAGGTTGAGAACCAGTGCTTTAACTCCATATGTGCCATGTAGGGAGGATATCGAGGGTTTTCTGGTGGGGACCAACAATATAAAATTTCATTATTTGCTGATGCAACAGCACCATATGTATTTGTAATAAAGAGATGCTCATTTTTGTTTTAATTTGTAAGAAGTCTATTAATAGTTCAAGCACGGAGGTAAGAAACAGTCTGCCATCTACTACTACTAATAGCATTTATATAGCGCTACCAGATGCACGCAGTGCTGAACATTTGACATAGACAGTCCCTGCTCAAAGAGCTTACAATCTAGGTAAAACAGATAAACAAGACATTACGAGCAGGGAATTACAGGGTAAAGAGGAACAGGGGAGGAGGAGGGCAAATGAGTAGCAGTTAGAGCCAAAGGCAGTAGTGAAAAGGTGAGCTTTCAGCATAGATTTAAAAACAGGTAGAGATGGAGCTAGACGTATGGGTTCGGGAAGACGGTTCCAGGCATAAGGTGCCGCAAGATAAAAGGAATGAAGTCTGGAGTTAGCGGTGGAGGAGAAGGGGGGATGACAAGAGAGATTTGTTCAGAGAGCGGAGTTCACGGGGAGGAATGTAGGGAGAGATGAGACAGGAGAGGTAGTGAGGGGTCAGAGTGGACACATTTAAAGGTCAGTAAGAGGAGTTTGAACTGTATACGGAAGCGGACAGGGAGCCAGTGAAGTGAATTGAGGAATGGGCTAGTGTGGGTATAATGATTCTGGCGGAAAATAAGTCGAGCTGCAGAATTCTGAACAGACTGGAGAGGAGAAAGATGATTGAGCGGAAGACCAGTGAGAAGTAAATTGCAATAGTCCAAGCGAGAAGTAGCAATGTAATAGCCAAAGTACGCATATAAAAACATACATCAAAGGAAAAAGGCAGTCTTCCCCTCTAGCCCCAAAAGGATAAGCATAACCATATATAACTTCAAAACTTTAGAAAGTTTTTGTGTAGTAAAGGAAGTTACCCCTCCACCCCCCATCTAGCCAAGGAGGCACAAAAACAGCTGGAATCCAATATGGTCCAGGTAAGTAACATTGAAGCAGAACAATGAGAAGAGTCCCAAATGACTTCCCATTTATGTAGCAGATGTCTACACTCTGCTAATAAATGCTCCATTTCTCAGATATACCATAGTTTATTGAGCCACTTCACCAGCGGAGGAATATATTGTTGCTTCCAGTACGCTTCCAAGGTAACTCGAGCAGCACTCATAGCATGCCGCACCAAAGTAGCCTGAAGAGGTGTTAATTCTGGGACTTTCTTGGGAAAAAGGAAACACACTGGTGACCAAGGAATGGAGAATTACAACCACCTCTGCAGTCTATATTGAATTGCTTTCCAAAAGGAACAGATTCTGACAACACAACCACCAGATGTGACCCACTGTACCTAATTCCCCACAGCCCCTCCAACACATACCAGAAAGTCCAAGATAAATGTGAAGATGAGCAGGCGTTAAGTTCCAACAAAATAAAACTTTTACAGCATTTTCTTTGAAAGGTGGCGAGACACCTTCGCCAATGCCCTTTCCAGAACTCCCCACTCATTGTCTCTCAGCTGTAGACACAGCTCACACTGCCAATTCCTTCTGTGCAGGGTATAAATTGGGGATTGTGAACACAAATATTTATATAAACAGGTGATCAGACCTCTCGTGGGCCTGGAATCCTCACAAGTCCTCCAGGAAAGAGTCCTCCCGTAAAACTGCAGAGAGAATAGGCGAAGAGGAGAGGAAGTGAGAAATCTGAAGGTAAGCATATCTATCTTGTGACACAAAAGGACAGAGATGCTCATATTTTATAGCCACATTACTGTAACTCTGAAGCCCTAGAGATCACCAACTGATGAATATGAAAGTAGATGGAAGAATACATTCCCCTTTAAAGTGTGCAAAGGTGTGTGTAAAATTCCTGGAGGTCTGCAGAGGTACAGACCTGGACAGATTATGATCAACTATGACACTCTAGTAGTGATATTAAGGATTTGGATAAATTGAGACAAATCAATCGCAGGTGCAACATGAACATCTTGCCACAATTACTTTATCTGTTTACGTCCCTGCCAGTAGAGATTCCACCCAAGATCTTGACGCTAGAAAGAGGATTTTTTTACTTCATTTGGAATGAAAAACAACCTTCTAAAATAATATGAAAAGTAATGTTCTTATCCAAAGAGAAGGGAGGTATACGAGTCCCATGCCTACTAAACTACTACCTTGCAGTACAACTTAGGGCACTGATATAATGGGAGAGGCTGAAGAGGAAACAATGAGTTCTTTTGAAACAGGAAATGTTTAAATGACACCATTACAAGATGAACCATCGTTGGTCAGATTAGGCAACAAGTTATAGGAGAGTAAAAATCCCTAAGTTACTCTTTAGATGTGGCAGAGGGTAAATAGGGGAGCAATTGTAGGTGGGGAAAAGGATCCCTAGATACTTACCTACCCAAATTAAATGAAAGATTTGCACCAAGATATGTAATAGAACATTCAACAGAATGATGACGACAAAGAGCTCTCTCAGATCAGGCAGCTCTTACCCAAGGGCAGGCAAAATGCACTTTTGTTGAGCTGAAAGCCCAAAAAGATAGTAAAAGGCTTCTATAGCTATCTGCAAATATGCCATTACCTAATGGAAACAGACCATACAGCGAATTTAAGTCAAGTAGAGAGCTCCTTTGAGAGTTTGTATAGGTTAAAGCAAGCAAAGGAGCTCATCTCAGGATTATATACAGGGGGACTCAGAGCTTAATAACTTAATTCATATCAGAGCCTTAACAAAAAATCTTGGGCAGACACTCAGTGAATGCGACCAGGTATTTAACAGCATGGCTAAAAACAATCTCTGTATCCTTGATAGATAGTAACTTGAACAAGGTATTTCAGATGTACCCGACTCTCCTAAAACTGAGCAAAATTCACAGAAATAATGGACATAGCATGTCAAGAAGGGTTGTGGGCAAGAGAATAGATTAATTTGTATGTGGTGGTGATGCCCTGAAGCCCAGAGATATCGGGAAAACAGCTTTCCTTCAGCAGTTTTTGGGGGTTGGATGTGAAATGGGAACCACAACATATTCTACAACTTGATCTGAGAAGGGATATGGGAAAACTGGCAAGGAGGAATTAACTAAGAGATATAGTAGAGTTCCTGGGATATGGATTGTAACATATGTGGAATGTTTATTAAAATGTGCAAAATGACAAAATACAAGCGCCAGCGAGTACCAGCTTTTATGAGATGTGGGGACTTAAGAAACAGGTGTAAACCAAGACAAGGAAAAATTAATTCATACCTGATAATTTTCTTTCCATTAGTCCCAACAGATCAATCCAGAGACTTGTGGGTTGTGTCCCTCTACCAGCAGGTGGAGAGAGAGAACCTCCGAGGTTTGCTATATGTGGACCTGTGCAGCCAGCTGAACCTCAGTATGAACGATACCAAAGCAATGGAATGGAAACAATAGAAAACTCTCCTGGCATTGATAGACCAATTGCCCAACATACTTCCACCACTTCTATATTTATTTATTTATTTTATTTTTTAAAATCAAATGAAGGAACATTCAGAACAATGGAACCCCCAAAAAACTAACCAACCACAACAAAACCGCAGACAATAAACCCGGTGGGGGGGGGGGGGGGGGGGGGGGGGGGGGGGGGCCTCTGGATTGATCTGTTGGGACTAACAGAAAGAAAATTATCAGGTAAGAATTAGTTTTTCCTTCCATGGCGTCCCACAGATCAATCCAGAGACTTGTAGGATGTACCCAAGCAGTCCTCAAGTAGGGTGGGACACCCCCAACCCGGCAGAAATCACTGACGAGCCAAACACTGCATCTTGATGAGCTGCCACACCCACCCGATAATGACCAGTGAATGTATGGACCGAAGCCCATGTAGCTGCCCTGCAGATATTTCCCAGATAAACCAAACGGGACTCAGCATAGGAGGAAGCTTAAGCTCGCGTAGAATGAGCACGAACTTGCAAAGGGGCTTGCTTGCCCAATGCCACGTATGCTGAAGAAAAGGCCTCCCACAACCAATGGGCTATGGTGTCCATGGACACCATATGACCCTTCTTACTGCCTCCAAAAAGGACGAAGAGATGGTCAGAAAGACGAAATTCGTCACCTCCAAATACCTGAGAAGAGCCCGGAATTGCTCAGGGTAATCTTCCCAGCGGAAGGCTGGCAAATGCAGGGACTGCCCCAAGTGGAAACGAGAAACCACCTTGAACAAAAATGAATGAAGGAAAAATGCAGGAAGGGGTCTCTGCAAGAAAGGGCCTGTAACTCTGAAATTCTCCGAGCGGAAGTAATAGCTACTAGGAAAATCGCCTTAAAGGTGAGATCCTTAATCGTAATCCCTGATAAGTGTTCCAAAGGAGGATGCTGAAGCACTTTGAGAACTAGATTAAGGTTCCAGGATGGCAGAACTGGCATGTGAGGAGGGCGCAAATGATTTATGCCCCTCAAGAAACGAACCACATCCGGGTGAGACGCGATGGATGTCCCCTGAAGCCGGCCTCCAAAACATGCCAGAGCTGCCACCTGCACCTTAAGAGAACGAGAGTGATTTTTGTACAGTCTCCTGAAGAAACGCAAAAATAACCGATACTGAAGCCCGAAGCCACTGACAATCCCGAACTCACACACCACGAATTGAAGGTATGCCACACCCTAGCATAAGCTATCGAGCTGGATCTTTTCCAAGCCTACAGCATCTTAGCAATAACCTCGTCCGGATACCCTTTTCTTCTCAACCTCGCCCTTTCAAGGGCTAGGCCGTAAGACCAAAGGGGGAGGGGTCCGCCATCGTGACTGGCCCCTGCAGCAGGAGACCGTCCTGCGCCGGTAGCAGAAAAGGACGCTCAAACAGAAACCTGATCACAGCTGCATACCAGGGTCGTCTGGGCCAATCCGGGGCCACTAGGACCACTCGACCGAGATGACTGGCAATGCGAGTCACTAACCTGCCCACCACTGGCCACAGGGGAAAGGCATAGAGCAGGCCCCTGGGCCAAGGTTGAAGAAGGGCATCGATGCCTTCTAAGCCCAGCTCTTGTCCCCTGCTGAAGAAACGGGGAACCTTCGCATTGAATGCAGTGGCCATTAAGTCCATCTCTGGTATCCCCCAATGGGCAGTTATCTGATCGAAGGCCAGAGAGGACAGTGTCCACTCCCCCGGCTCCAACTGGTGGCGACTGAGAAAGTCTGCTTGCACATTCTGTGACCCTTCTATATGAGCCGCTGTCAAGAAAGAGAGATGAGTCTCTGCCCAATGGCAGATCACAGCCACCTCACACACTAGGGGTGCACTCCTGGTGCCCCCTGATGGTTTATGTAGGCAACTGCCGTCGCACTGTCCGAAAGAACTCGAACTGGGCAACCACGGAGAAGAGACAGAAACTCCTGAAAGGCCAGATGAATCAGTTGATGGACCATGACGTCTCCGTCAAAGTCCAAATGCCCTGGGCCATCTGTTGCAGGCAATGAGCCCCCAAGGCAGACAGTGACACATCCGTGGTCACTATCTTCCAGTCTGGGGTTGCCAGAGGAATGCCAGACACCAGATTCTTTTGAATGAACCACCAGTGTATGACTGTGTGAAGACAGGCCGAACATGGCATCCGAACCTCGCAATCCTCCGAGAGCGGAGACCAACGGCTCAGAAGGTGCCACTGGAGGGGCCCATGTGAGCTCTGGCCCACTTTACCACGTCCAAGGTGGAGGCCATGGAACTAAGAACTTGTACGTAGTCCCAAGACCGCGGGTTCGGAGTTTGAAACAGCGCTTGTAACTGAGCCTGTAACCACTGTGCTCGAGCTGAAAGAAGAGAAACTATCCCTGTTCGGGTATCGAAGCACACCTCGAAGTATTGCAGTATTTGGGAAGGCGTTAGGCTGCACTCCGGGAAGTTGATCACCCAACCAAGCGACTGAAGCAACCTGACTAGTTTGTTGGTTGCCCGCTGACTCTCCTCGAAAGAAGACGCCCGCACAAGCCAGTCATCTAGATAGGGATGGACCTGAATCCTTTCCTTCCTGAGATAGGCCGCCACTACTACCAGGACCCTGGAAAAGGTCTGAGGTGCTGTGGCTAGGCCGAAGGGCATCGCTTTGAATTGAAAATGACAACCGAGCACTGCAAAGCAAAGAAAGCGCCTGTGGGGAGGCCAGATTGGAATGTGTAAATAGGCCTCTGAGATCGAGAGAGGTCATAAACTGCCCTGGCTGTACCGCTGCGATCACCGATCGGAGGGTTTCCATGCGGAAAAGCCAAACCTGTAAGGACCTGTTGAGGAACTTGAGATCTAAGACGGGTTGACAAGCACCGCCCTTTTTTGGCACCACAAAATAAATGGAGTATCGACCGCACCCTCTTTCTGCTGGGGATATGGGCTGGACAGCACCCAGCCGTTGTAAGTTGAAGAGGGTGTGTCAAACGGTCCGCACCTTGGCGGGACATTTGCAAGGAGATTCCAGAAAAGAGTCTACTATTGGACGAGCCAATTCTAACTTATAGCCATCTCTGATAACCTCCAAGACTCATTCGTCAGATGTTACTCTGGCCCACTTCACCAGGAATAGGGCCAGTATGCCCCCAATAACTGGCTGGATATGGACCAGGGCCCTATCATTGGGTGGACCTGGCTGCGGGCTGGTTTCTGTTACCGGAAAGAAAGGCCCACTTGTCACCTCGAAAGGGCTGAGGCCTCTAAGAAGACCTTTATCTCTGAAAAGAGGCCCTGCGACCTGGACGGTAACACCGTGTATCCCTACACTTAGGTCTAGGTCCCGCGGGTCGTACAAACCTGGACCTGTCCTCCAGGAGGCGCTGGCCCTTACAGTCACCAAGATCCTTCGCAATCTGTTCTAAGTCTGTCCAAAATAAAAGCTTTCCCCTAAAAGGAAGCCTTGCTAAACGTGACTTAGAGGCCACATCTGCAGCCCAATGTCGCAACCACAGCCAGAGACGCGTGGTGACTGCTTGGGAAACCTCCTTCGCCAAAGACCTCAAAAGATCATAAAGAAGATCAACAAGGCAGCCTAAACCGGACTCCAAGGCCAGCAAAACAGCCATGAGATCTTCCAGAGAGGCTTTCTGTACCCATGATAAGCATGCCCACACTGCATAGAAGCCACAAACTGTGGCCTGGAGGGAAAGGGCCGCTTTCAAGGACAACTTCAAGTCTCCAACTTACGATCCTGAGGGTCCTTGAGCGCCGTGCCACCCTCCACACGGAAAGTGGTTTTCTTAGTGACCGCTGTGATTAAGGAATCCACCGTAGCTACCTTCAGCAAGTCAGGAGCAGGTAGCATGTAAAGACGCAACATAGCTCTAAGCAATCTTAAGCCCACTGTCTGGTGTATCCCACAGCGCCGAAATAAGGATTTTCATGGCCTCATGCACATGAAAGGAACAAGGTGGGCATTTGGTGCCCGACATAATAGAAGGCACCAGACCTGTTCCCTTTGACGATTCAGGGGGGAAATGGCCAAAACCTCAAAAGCCCTATCAATCAGGGAGGGAAGCTTTTCCTTGCAAAAAAGGCAGGCAGCCGTCAGATTATCCCCCTCCTCAGAGGGCAGGGTGCCCTCATCTGTCAAATCCAAAGATTCCATCTGTGTCAGATAGCTCCTCGGGATCCAAAATCTCCACCCGAGGACGTTTTGGCAGAAAAGACAGAGGCTGTAGCAACCAAAGTTTGCCTTTGTATGATTAAACAAAAACAAAGTCTCTTATCTTTTTTTTTTTTTGTCAGGAGAGAAAGGAAACACCCGATCAGGCTAACAGCCCCTGGTGACGCAGGAAAGGTAGGGGGCGACAGGGAGGGACCTGGCACCACCAGGTGTACACCACAAGCTGCAAACAGCCACTCAACCCCTGTCTGTGCTAAACTAGGCCCAAAGGACACCAGTAGCCAGATCAAACCAGAGCTGCACAGAGATGTCCCTCCACCTGCTAGATAGAGAGAATACATACTGAGGTTCAGCTGGCTACACAGGTCCACATATAGCAAACCTCGAAGGTTCTCTCTATCTTTACCTGCTGGTAGAGGGACACAACCCACAAGTCTCTGGATTGATCTGTGGGACGCCATGGAACAAATATTTAGGGATAGCATCTATAAAAGTCAGTATACAGAACTGCGCAATGTAAGTCCAGTGGGAGGGGGAGGGGGAGGGGGAGGGGAGGGGGAGGGAATGACTGAGGATAGGTAAGGGGAATTTTTTTGAGAGAGGAAGGGGACCACAGATTCAATATCTGGTGTCCAAAAGGAACAACCAGACACTAACTACTAGAAGTTGAGGGAGAATTTTTTTTTTTTTGGCGGGCGGGACCCATGAAAAATGAACATGTAAAGAGACTACAGATTACATAGAAGGATGTAGTGTTTCTATGTCATATTTTACAGTTTTATTTATAGTTGCCACATTATAAAACATAGTAGCTGGTATGCAGGATTACAATGTACTCTCAGCTATATACTTAAAGTAATATGGAAATAGAAAAAAAATGCTTAGCTAACTATTTCTTTGGTTAGTACTAGTACCGGATACTGCAGGATGTGAGGTAATTTCAAAAGGAAAGTAGGTAAACCCAAAGACAATTGCCCATCCTTCCTCCACATATGTACCCTTTGCACTGCAGCATTCAGCCCATCATTTGCTTCTTCCAGGGATGTCAGTTTGTTTCAAATAAATGTACATTTCGCATGTTGTTTTGTCTCTAACACAAAACAAGAAACTTGAGCTTATGTGATGGTTTTATCCCCATGCAGCCAATAATGTTCATTATTGCTCAGTAGTGCATACTGTTGAAAAATGCATTCTACTAGGCAACAGCATGCACACTACTGATGACATTGCCCCTTGAAAAATAAAAAATAAACACATCAAATCCCATGAATGGCTTGGGCCTGCACTCCCTTAGCTTTCTCTTAGTTGCACAGACCTTCAGCAGATCATAGAATGCATCGGAAATTTTCTGTGGGATTGCAGGCAAGTTACCACGGCGGATGCTGTGCCATCTCTCATCATTACTTGGCAATGGATCAGCTCCTGCTGCCAATACAATTGTTAATCCAAGAGCAAAAATATCTGCCTTAGGCAAGTGACAGAAATCCTTCCAGAGAGAAAAGAAAGAAATCAGTCATTAGCATTAGTGCAATAATTTCATGAGTACCATACTACTGATTTAAAGTCATAGAAGAAACCTGGCACAGAAAGCCAATATATTTGTAATACGAGTACTCACTTCTTCCAAGCCCTGATTATATTCTGCAGGTGGTTCATTTAAAATATCCTCTAGCTCTACCATTATCTCTTGCCTTTTTAAAAGGTTAAATGCTTAATTTAGTGAAAATGATTTACTCCATAACAAGCTGTAGATGCAGTGTAGGAGATTTGAGTTAATCTATCCAAATGGAGCTTGGCAAGACACCTGCAGCAATTCTTACCAGCCAGAGTGTGGCACTAAAGGCTAATCAAAAAGACTATTTAACAAACATCAAGGCTCAAGTTAACACAGTCTCCTTGCTACTTAGGAATGTCTCCTTGCTACTTAGGAATGCAAAGGGTTTTGAGGATTTTAAATGTGCCTTCTTAGAAAGTTGTAGAAGAACCTTCTGAGGCCCTGTTCAAGAAAGCAGTCCAGTAGAACCAACGCTTTAACTTTTGGAAGAAGTATAAAATCTAGAGTTTAGGGAGGAGTATCCAGTAGAGAAGCATGCAGAATCATACTGGATGGGTGTCCTGCTCTGGGTCTCCATCTGAACCTGGACTCCCTGCTCTAAGAGCTAAGGGGAATGGAGAAAGCACAAGGGTCACCAGTCTGGTCCACAGCTGCCCCTGTGGCATAGTGAGAGGCCTGTTCCCAAAGAGACTAACCATGGGTGTCCAACCTTGGTCCTTGAGGACTGCAGTCCAGCTAGGTTTTCATGATTTCCCCAATGTTGAAATCTATTTGCATATACTACCGCCACTTAATGCAAATATATCTTGTGCATATTCATTGGTGAAATCCTGAAAATCCGACCTGGTGAGAACAAAGGTTGGACACCCCTGCTAAACATATGACGGCATGCTACTTTGATCTACAGCTGCCGCAAGACAAAGAATGTGGGAGGAGGGATATATCATTGGGAAATTCAGAAAAAGAAAGCGAGAAAGCAAGCGTGCTGCTGCTGCTAGCCTACAATCCTTATAAGGAAAAAAATTGGGAACGCTGGGAGTAGTGAAACTGGGGCATGCCAGACCCTGAAGAGATAAGTAGTAGTTAGGGCAGTGGTTCCCAAACCTGTCCTGGAGGCCCCCCCAGCCAGTCAGGTTTTCAAGGTATCCACCATGAATATTTATGTGAGAGATTTGAATGCAGTGGAGGCAGTGCATGCAAATCTCTCTCATGAATATTAATTATGGATATCCTGAACAACTGACTGGCTGGGGTGCCTCCAGGACCAGGTTTGGGAACCACTGAGTCAGGGGCTTCAGCCTTGGTTATTGCCTGACCTGCCTAAGAGAAAGGAATGACCAGTTAACAGAGTCATGAGATTGGAGCACAGAAAATCTGTTCTCCTTCCAAAGTCAGAGAAGTGAATTACAGGGCTTATCTAATAAAAACTGAAGGCCTGAAAAGAAGAGAGAGGCTGCTAATGAAAGTTGACTACTCTAGAAGTGCTTTTTTAAGGAGTACAACACCCATCCAAGGCTTGCCAAGAGGTGTGAAAGGTGCCCTTAAATACAACTAAAGATCAGACAAAAGATGGCAAATCATTAGTGTCAAGTACTAAGTATCATGCAAATAGGAACAACAAACATACTCTGAAATGTCTATATGCAAATGCTAGGAGTCTAAGAAATAAGATGGGAGAGTTGGAATATATTGCACTAAATGAAAAATTGGATATAATAGGCATTACTGAGACCTGGTGGAAGGAGGATAACCAGTGGGACATTGTCATACCGGGGTACAAAGTATATCATAGTGTTAGGGTGGACCGGACTGGTGGAGGGGTAGCATTGTATATTAATGAGAGCCTTGACTCAGATAGATTACAAATTCAGCAGGACACAAATCACACCTTTGAATCATTGTGGGTTGAAATTCCATGTATAAAAAGGAAAAGGACGGTGATAGGAGTGTACTATCGTCTGCCTCGCCAGGATGAGCACGTAGACGCAGAAATGATAAAAGAAATCAGAGACGCCAACAAAATGGGCAATGCGATAATAATGGGTGACTTCAATTATCCAAATATAGACTGGGTAAAATGTAACATCGGGACACGCTAGAGAGGTACAATTCCTTGATGAAATCAAGGACAGCTTTATGGAGCAGCTGGTGCAGGAGCTGACGAGAGAAGGAAAAATTCTATACTTGGTCCTTAGTGGAGCGCATGATCTGGTGAGGGACGTTATGGTACTGGGGCCGCTTGATAACAGTGATCATAATATGATCAGTTTTGATATCAACCTTGAAGTAACTATACACAGGAAGTCAAATATGTTAGCGTTTAACTTTAAAAAAGGAGACTATGATAAAATGATAAGAACGGCTAAAAAAAAACAAAAAAAAACAAAAAAAACAAAAACTTAGGGGGGGCAACTGAGAGGGTAAAAACTGTACAACAGGCATGGACACTGTCAAAAATACCATCCTGGAGGCCCTGGCCAAACATATTCCGGGAATTAGAAAAGATAGACGGAAGTCCAAAAGACAGCCGGCATGGTTGAAAAGTGAGGTGAAGGAAGCTATTAGGGCTAAAAGAAATGCCTTCATAAAATGGAAGAAGGAACCGTCTGAAAATAACAAGCAGCAGCATAAGGAGTGTCAAAGCAAATGCAAGGCGCAGATAAAGAAGGCCAAGAGGGATTACAAAAAAAAGATAGCATTAGAGGCAAAAAAACATAGCAAAAATTTTTTTCAGTATATTAAAAGCAGGAAGCCGGCAAAAGAATCGGTTGGGCTGCTGGATGACCGAGGGGTAAAAGGGGCGATCAAGGATGAAAAAGACGTAGCGGAGAGATTGAATGAATTCTTTTCTTCGGTCTTCACCGAGGAAGATTTGGATGTCGGAAATGGATACCGGTGTCGGAAATGGTATTTCAAGCAGACGAATCAGAGAAACTTACTGACTTCATTGTAAACCTGGAGGACGTAATGGGGCAGTTCAGCAAACTCAAGAGTAGCAAATCTCCTGGACCGGATGGTATTCATCCTAAGTACTGATAGAACTGAAAAATGAGCTTGCGGAGCTACTGTTAGTGATATGCAATTTATCCTTAAAATCAAGCGTGGTACCGGAAGACTGGAGGGTGGCCAATGTAATGCCGATTTTTTAAAAAGGTTCCAGGGGAGATCTGGGAAATTATAGACTGGTGAGTCTGACAATCGGTGCTGGGGAAAATGGTAGAGGCTATTATAAAAAACAAAATTACAGAGCACATCCAAGGACATGGATTACTGAGACCAAGCCAGCACGGCTTTAGTGTGGAGAAATCTTGCCTGACCAATTTACTTCAATTCTTTGAAGGAGTAAACAAACATGTGGACAAAGGGAAGCCAGTTGATATTGTGTATCTGGATTTTCAAAAGGCGTTTGACAAGGTACCTCATGAAAGGCTACAGAGGAACTTGGAGGGTCATGGGATAGGAGGAAATGTTCTATTGTGGATTAAAAACTGGTTTAAGGATAGGAAACAGTGGGGTTAAATGGGCAGTATTCACAATGGAGAAGGGTAGTTAGTGGGGTTCCTCAGGGGTCTGTGCTAGGACCGCTTTTTAATATATTTATAAATGATTTAGAGATGGGAGTAACTAGTGAGGTAATTAAATTTGCTGATAACACAAAGTTATTCAAAGTCGTTAACTCGCGAAAGGATTGTGAAAAAATACAGAAGGACCTTACGAAACTGGGAGATGTTTAATGTGAGCAAGTGCAAGGTGATGCATGTGGGAAAAAAGAACCCGAATTATAGCTACGTCATGCAAGGTTCCACGTTAGGAGTTACGGACCAAGAAAGGGATCTGGGTGTCATCGTCGATAATACACTGAAACCTTCTGCTCAGTGTGCTGCTGCGGCTAGAAAAGCGAATAGAATGTTGGGTATTATTAGGTAAAGGTATGGAAAACAGGTGTGAGGATGTGATAATGCAGTTGTATCGCTCCATGGTGCGACCGCACCTTGAGTATTGTATTCAATTCTGGTTGCCGCATCTCAAGAAAGATATAGTAGAATTGGAAAAGGTGCAGCGAAGGGCGACTAAAATGATAGCGGGGTTGGGACGACTTCCCTATGAAGAAAGACTAAGGAGGCTAGGGCTTTTCAGCTTGGAGAAGAGATGGTTGATAATGAGTGGAGTGGAACAGGTGGATGTGAAGCATCTGTTCACGCTTTCCAAAAATACTAGGACTAGGGGGCACGCGATGAAACTACAGTGTAGTAAATTTAAAACAAATCGGAGAAAATGTTTCTTCACCCAACGCATAATTAAACTCTGGAATTCATTGCCGGAGAACGTGGTGAAGGCAGTTAGCTTACCAGAGTTTAAAAAGGGGTTAGACGGTTTCCTAAAGGACAAGTCCATAAACCACTACTAAATGGACTTGGGAAAAATCCACAATTCCAGGAATAACATGTATAGAATGTTTGTACGTTTGGGAAGCTCGCCAGGTGCTCTTGAACTGGATTGGCCACTGTCATGGACAGGATGCTGGCCTCGACGGACCCTTGGTCTTTTCCCAGTGTGGCATTACTTATGTAGTTATGTAATAACACTGATACTTTTGCTATATTTCACTTGTTCTTATGGCCTATTTGCCCAATTGTTTTCCTATCCCTTCTTTAGTATATGTTTGTACATTTTTGGAGATCTCAATAAATGGGAATTTTATTGTATTACAAAACAGCCTCCCTGTTACATTTTTTCCGCTTTACTCTGCCTGTCTAATACTAAACTACCACAGTTGAAGTCTGCCATTAGAGAACCTTTATTTTTTTTAGTCTGATTGTGTTGGGAGAGGTTTTTTTTTTTTTTTTTTTTTTTTGAAGAGTTGTACAATTCAGAACCTACCAAAAATGATGTACCATCCTCTGAGGTAACAGACACTATATATTTTTGTCTGTTACCTCAGAGGATGGTACTATCTGATATTGCCTCCTTTTTGGTCTTATTCTTACTATATAAGAATAAGACCAAAAAGGAGGCAATATCAGATAGTCAACAAGTGACCAGTTTGAAGAATATAGCAGCATTTTTGCTTTAAGGTCTTAAACAGATTACCAATTTTATGCCCGTTTATTAAGCTGAACAGCAATGTAGACTGTCAGCATTAGGGCATGACAGCCAATCGAGCAGCTTAGTAAACAGGGGTTTAGTTTTTATTCCTGGGTCTTCAGATTTGACAGCAACTGTTATGGAAGGAGCTCAATAGTTCTATATTGTTTCTTTCACGAAGGCTCTTTTTTTCACATCAATAGATGCAATTATGCACTTACTCCAACATTACCAAGTTATGTCAAAGCTTCCACATACCACCCAGGGCCTGATGCACAAAACTCCCGGCATTGTAGGGAACAGCACCAGAAAAACACCAGTTCAACAGTGAATTGGAATAACCAACCAACGCTGAACACTAACAGCATGCAAATTATAAGCATGCTGTTAGTTTTGAGTATTGGTTAGTAAAGGGGTCCAAACATTCCTGGCACAGCTCTTGTGTGTATGTCCACGGATAATGGACCCCTCTTGACCCCTGCCTGCAACCAGAATATCCCTGGTAGTTCAGTGGACCCCTCTCGAGCCCCCTCCCCTACAACCCAAAAACCTTTGTGGTGGTCTAGTGAACCCCACCATGCCACCTTTGATAGTTGGAAGCAGGAGGGCACAAGTAATGCCTACTCTCTCCTGCCTCTGGGCCTGCCCTTATGAAAAGGGCAGAGCCCAGGCCCTGCCTGGTGCATCCCAGAATAAACTGGAAGGGGCTAAGTTAATCCCTCTCAGTGCATCCCAGAATGCACCAGGCAGAGGCTAGGCACCACCATTTTGATAACGACGGGCCCAGTGGCAGTAAAGTGTAGGCGTGGCTCCTGACCTTCTGCCTCCAACTATCAAAAGTACGTGGAGTAGTGGGGGTCACTAGACTACAATGGAGGTTTTTGGGTTGTGGGAGGGGCCTTGAGAGGGGGTCCACTGGATCATCAGGGATGCCTTTAAGTTTGGGGGTGGGGGATTGGGGGGGGGGGGGGGCCAGAAGTCCAGTCTGCTTGCACAGTGCAAGCAGACTGTTCCCCACAAAATAGCTCCAGACCTACCATAAAATTTTGGACGATAAAAGTAGGCGCTCTTTTCTGTGTGGTACATGGAAACATCTGTGTACTTCTCAGAGTGCTCATTTTAATACTAATGAGCTCTTGGTAATACATTTGAGTAGGATTAATTGATAGCTGCTACTCTGAATGCTAAAGAAACGCTGACTCTTTGTGCATTAGATGCTAAATAATATGTGTACTAGGCCAGCTATAACCGGTCTAAATCAATCGTTGCCACCAGGGTAAAAGCTTTGTCCAATGGGCCCCCAGTCATAAAATGGGGTAAACGGAAGTATAGACAGGGGACTAGTTTAGGACTTGGAAAAAGTTTTCACACTGATGTCAAAATTTTCTGACTGTTCATCCATGGCTAACAAAAATTACTATGATCTTAACTCCAAGATCCAACTCACTATATTTTATTTATTAGGATTTATTTACTATAGGCTGAAGATAGCAAAGATATTTACCTGTAGCAGGTATTCTCCGAGGACAGCAGGTTTTATATTCTCACAAGTGGGTGACACCGATCCTTGTCGCCTGGTCCGGCATTTTGCCATAGCTAAAACAGCGCTTTCTGAAGCATGAGCTGCGCTTCACTGCTCATATGCGAGTGCATTCCTGCTTGTCGCATGAATGCGGTCTCCTCAGTTTTATACTATAGTAAAAAATAAAGTTAAAAGAACAAAGGAAACAGATTAACCTGAAACTATATAAAATTTCAATGAGTGCGTGGCCTGGAACAGAATAAAACGGGACTAGGAGGGTGGAGTTAGATTCTAGACCCCAAACAGATTCTGCAACACTGTATGCCCAAACCGATCGTCACATTGGGTATCCTGTTCAAGGCAGTAGTGTGTTGTGAAAGTGTGAACCGAAGACCTCACAGTCTTGCAAATTTCTTCAATGGAGGCTGACCTCAAGCGGGCTACTAACGCGGCCATGGCAATGACATTATGAACTGTGACATGACCCACCAAGGCCAGCCCAGCATGGGCACAACTGAAGGAAATGCAATCTGCCACCCAAATGCGTTTCCCCGATGGTGACTCCCCCATCCTGTTGAGATCAAAAGAAACAAAAGCCTGGATGGACTGTCTGTGGGGTGCTGTCCGCTCCATGTAGTAGAACAATGCTCTCTTGCAATTCAAGGTGTGCAAGTTGCTTTCATCAAGATGAGCATGAGGTCGTGGAAAGAATATTGTAAGACAATCGACTGGTTCAGATGGAACTCAGATACCACTTTCGGCAGGAACTTAGGGTGCGTGCAGAAGACTACTCTGTTGTGATAGAACTTAGTATAAGAAGCATCCGCCAATAAGGCCTGAAGCTCACTTACCCTACGAGCTGAAGTAACAGCCATCAAGAAAATAACCTTCCAGGTAAAGTACTTCAAATGGTAGGAATTCAGTGGCTCAAAAGGAGCTTTCATCAGCTGGGTGAAAATGATGTTGAGTTCCCTTGACACTGGTGAAGGTTTTACAGGGACCTTTGACAAAAGCAAACCTCTAATGAAGCAAATAAGTAGAGGCTGTCCAGAGATAGGTTTATTTTCTACATGTTGATAAGCACTACTTGCACCAAAGTGAACCCTTATGGAGTTGGTCTTGAGACCAGACTCTGACAAGTGTAGAAAGTATTCAAGCAGGGTCAGTGTAGGGCAAGTAAGGGGATCTAGGGCCTTCCTCTCAGATCAGACGGCAAACCTCCTCCATTTAAAAAAAAAAAGAGTAGCACCTCTTAGTGGAATCTTTCCTGGAAGCCAGCAAAACCCGGAAGGCACCATCCAGGAGACCCAGAAGTGAATTCTAGGCTCTCAACATCCAAGCTGTGAGATCCAGAGACTGGAGGTTGGGACATAGAAGTGAACCCTCGTTCTGAGTAAAGAGGGTCAGAAAACACTCCAATCTCCACGGTTCTTCAGAGTATAATTCCAGAAAAGGAAGCCATATCTGCCACAGCCAGTGCAATCAGAATCATGGTTCCACCGTCTTGCTTGGCTTGCAACAATGTTTTTACCACTAGAGGTATTGGAGGATACCCGTACAGAAGACCTGTCCCCCCAATTGAGGAGGAAGTCATCTGATGCTAGTCTGCTGTAGGCCTGGTCTGGAACAGAACTGAGGGATCTTGTGGTTGATCTTAGAGGCAAAAAGATCCACTGAGGGGGGTGCCCCAAGCTCAAAGATCTTGCGGGCTATGCCCCTATTGAGATACCAAATGCGGTTGCATTATCCTGCTCAGTCTGTTGACCAGGGTATTGTTTGTGCCCACCAGATAAATGGCTCAAAGGAATATGACATGTTGGCGAGCCCAATGCCACATTCGGACAGCCTCCTGACACAGAGGGCATGATCCGGTGTCCCCCCTGCTTGTTGGTGTAATACATTACAATCTCATTGTCTGTTTGGATGAGAATAATTTGGTGAGGTAGCCGATCTCTGAAAACCTTTAAAGCATTCCAGATTGCCAGAAGCTCCAGAAGATTGATCTGAAGATTTGTTTCCTGGGAGGACCAAGCACCTTGAATGTGAAGCCCATCTACATGAGCTCCCCATCTCAGAATATGACGTCAGCACTTTTTGTGGCTTAGGAATTTGGAATGGAAGTCCCAGAGTCAAATTGGATCGAATGATCCACCACTGAAGAGAGCGTACAAGCTCCGAGGACACTTGGATGACATCATCTAGACTCCCCGTGGGTTCATACCACTGAGAAGTCAGGGTCCACTGAGCTGATCTCATGTGAAAACATGTCATGGGTGTAACACACTGTGGAAGACATGTGGCCCAACAATCTCAACATCTGCCGAGCTGTGACCTGCTGAGAGGCACAAACCTTTGATGCAAGTGAGACAAGATTGTCTGCTCTCGTCTCAAGCCCTCTGTGTGTCAAGCAGGGCTCCTATGAACTCCAATTGCTGGACAGGGCGGACATGGGACTTGGGGTTGTTTAAAACAAATCCTAGTAGCTCGAGCACCTGAATAGTCATCCACATGGACTCCTGAGCACCATCATTCGAGGTGCACTTTATCAGTGTCGTAAGTGCCCCTGGCCAAGAACTTTCGACACGCCTTCTGCTACTTGACCAACTGGCAAAAGGCTCAGCGTGCTCCGGAGGGAGTGTGTCAACCCAGTCTGACAGCTGTCGCACTAAGTTTTGCAAGTAGACACTCACAAAAAACTGGTATGATTGTATTCAGGAGATGAGCATTGGAGTCTGGTATGTCTTCCTCCCAAAAGAATCCATGGTTCTAGCTTCTCTGCCTGGGGGCACGGAGGCATAGAACTTCTGGCTCTTTTGAGAGCAGATTCCACCACCATGGAACTGTGAGGCAACTGAGGCCTATCAAAACCAGGTGCACCGTAGAGCCAAAACTGGGTGTCATCAATCTTCCTCGGCATGACAGGGACCAACAGAGGAGACTCCCAGTTCCTGATAAGGATTCCTTGGAGTACCTCATGGAGAGGTGCAGTCATGGCCTCCTTAGGAGGAGATGAAAGTAGACAAAGATGGCGACAGAGCAGGACGGACTTTTATGAGCTCCGAACCCAGGTGGAGGCCGAGAGCGCAGAGGCGACAGAAGGGCCGATAGACGCGTCGGTACGACCCCCAAAGTACGGAGAGGCAAACGAACCCCTCCCGACGAGGGTCGGCGAGCAAATCTCAGGACAACGGCCAGTCGCGCATTCGGCCCGTTCGGTGCCAACCCTCTGCCCACTGTTGGAAGGCCTGTGGAGCTCAGTCGGGCCACCGAACAAACTCAGACAGGTTGGGACCGCTTGCCCGGCCTAACCAGTGACCAGCCATACGTTACCTGCTCTTGCTGGGAAGCTGAAGGTGTTGCTCGGGAGGCCGATGGAGTCTCCTCGCTGCACGGGATCTGCCAGATAGGGATCGCCTGGATCACCCCAGCAGCTCCCGGTTCAGACCCCACCCGTCAGCGCAGACACCAAGAGAAGGGCGCCCAAGAGGCAAGGGAGCACAGAGGACCTAGCTGCTCGGAAGCTCGAGAGCCCTGACCACGTGAAAGTGGGTCGCCGCGGGATCAACAGAGGCAGCAAGTAAGGAAGATGTGGGGGCGATCCCGGTGGCGAATCGCTACAGAAAAAAACAAGGCAGCAAGAGCGACAAGAATGGCAGACTGCAGGCGACCGGCCTGCAGGAGAACGGACCGAGAGATCCAGACCCGGACATCAGAGGAGACTGAGCCGACCGCCTACCCTCTGATCTCAACCTAACCACTAACACAGCTTCAGGACACCCAAACCAGGTATACACTGCTGATCTCAAGATCTACCGGATCTACAATCACGGAATAAACCCAAGAATACAAAGACATAGGGATCTTGATACGTCTCCCTCCCAGATTCTCCCCTCAGACCAACATCACCAATCTTAAATAAAATGCATACCACCAGAACAATACACGTGCGGTGTCTAGAAGGCTGCAGGATTCCTAGCTCGAACCAATGATGCAACTAGGGAGCCTCTGCAACTTGGGGTAACCCTTCTGAACATCTAACTGTATCATACTGTCATGAATCACTAGTAGCCCCAACGAATCGAACATATAATGTACATCGACAAATTGTTTCTAATAATCTACTCCTTATTTTCGATCCACCTAACACTAACCACCCCACTCACTGATAGAAATACCACACCCACACTTTATAACCATCAAAGTCTGTCCAGACGCACTACACTTCACCAAACTGACAACCATCATAAGAAAGTAAGAACACCAACATACGAACAACCTCAATACAAAGGAATGAAAGGTCACAACAAATCCATAAAGAATCGACAATTGACAAAAATCCACGTAACACCGAACACAGAAGACCCCCACCAAAAAATTCAAGTGCGTTACATTAATGCCAGATCCGTAGTAAACAAAACTACAACAATAACAGACTGGATCACATCAGAAAACCTCAACCTGCTCCCTCCGAAGGGACACCACCTTGTAGTGGTGGAGGGGCTTCTGTGTTTCAATGACTCAGAGGGCTATGCTGAAGGGTTACCTATATCAGACAGGCCTCTCAGGAGAAACCAGACAAAGTGTCCCAAACTAGGGAGAGTGGAAAGATGGTGACCTGAAGCTCGTACGCTCAACGGCCCAGCTGTCATCTGAAGTTCTGTCTTTGTTTACTTGAAATGTCCTCTCTGCATTTGCAGTTACCTTAACTGAGAGGAAGGGGACAATGGGGGGGGGATCAGCCGCCGATTGCCATTTTGTTCCCTATGCATCAAGTGTGGGACCACTGCGCGACGAGCTGCCCACAGATGACTGGGTTGGTAAGTCCTTTGATTAGCGCCGGCGAAGAGCGTCGATGCTCTTGGACCTGGAAACAACTTCATCGCTCCCGAATCATTTAACCACCATGTCAAAAGGAGTAGAGGAGTGAGTTAGGAGTGTATGCTGAAACTAAAGTCATTTACAGCTGAACCCGTGTCGGCGGTGCCACTCCTAAACCCGTAAGAGCTATCAGCTTGGAGTTTTTGGCTCCCGTGGAGGTTACATTAAATATCATCTGGAAGGCGCTCCAGGACCTAACGGTGGTAGTAAATAATTTTGCTTCAGATATAATCTTATTAGTGAGCCACATGGATAATCAAATCCTTTGAGAATGAAAAATTGATACAGCAAATGAAGTTCTACAGGAGTAGGAAATGGTTAAGATTTTGAAAATGATAAATAGACCAGAAAAATTTGAACAAAATGAATATTATTACAGATGATTAATATCGAGATTGTTGTTTTCCCAGAGTTCTGGGTATGACTCCTAAAGAGTTTTCCTCTGAAATGATTCCTCTTAGTATATTAATTCAAAAGGAGTGAAGCCTGTGAAACTGGGATTACCTTAATCAGTGGGAATTGGATTAGAGACTCAAGTGTTTGTATTGTTAAATAATTTCAGGTTTTAAAAAAGAAAAAAATGAAATCAGGTGTATTTCCACTAATATTGGACAATAAGTATGTTTCCAACGAAATAAATTGACTATACACCGTTTTGGGTTTGAAGAAGCCAACCAATCAATGTGGAATAATGATTCAGATAAATAATAACTGGGGATAATCAGGTTAATACCACGTTTTCTTTGTTTACTGTTTAATTGATCTCCTTGTCTTGTTTCACTCTCCCTATTTTGTGGTCTTAAGGAAGAGTATAGAATTACCTGATTGAAATAATTCTTGTGTTATTTTCTCTATTTCTGGCAAGTTATTTTAGTGCTTGTAAAATTAAGTTATAAATAAAATAAAAAAAAAAAAAGAAAAGAAAACCTCGACCTGCTGTTCATCAATGAAACTTGGATCCATGATCAAAAAGACCCGATAATCCTAGACCTTTGCCTCCCAGGATACAAAATCAAGCATTGGACCAGAAAGGAAAAGAGAGATGGAGGTATATCACTAATCCATCCATCACACTTCTCTGCCGTCAACACTGCCGAGTCCATAACTCCCCAACTTGAAATAGCATCAATCAGAATACACCACACCACCCTACATGACCAACTGTGTCCTGTTTTATAGACTTCCAGGCAACTGGAACGAATGCCAATCGCACTTTATGGACTTCATATCAAACACCTGCATAGCCAATCCCAATATACTAATACTGGGAGACATCAACCTTCACCTAGAAGACCCAAACTCTATCTACGCACGCGAATGCAAGGAATTTCTCCACTCATGGGACCTTAAATTGCCACACATACACGCAACTCACATCAAAGGGCACACACTCGACCTTATCTCACACAAACTGTCCACAGACCAAAACCTAGTAATATCAGATATCAAATGGACAAACACACCGTGGTCAGACCACTACAAACTAAACTTATCTCTACTATGGCGGAAAAAGAGCTCACACTGTATACATGAACATACAACATACATCACAAGAAGCCAAATAGATCCGGAAATATTCTGGCGCCAAATGTACAATAATGAATGGACAGCACAAACGGACTCTACATACTACCTATCAGACTGGGACACAAGATCTAAAAACATACTAGACGAAATAGCACCCTTACAAACAAGATCATATAGGCAAAATTCAATACCATGGTACAACGAAAAACAAAAACAAAACAAAAACTAAAAACCATCCAGGAAGCTTGAACGAGCTTGGAAAAAACTAAAAGATAAACAATCACTCAACGCATGGAAACAAACTCAAAGAAAATACAAATATGCAACAAGACAAGCCAAAAGGTCCTATTACAAAATCAAAATAGGGCCTAACTACAAAGACACGAAAAAGCTATATCAACTCATGAACAAACTACTAGACACTACCGTGGTCACCACAACTAACACCCCCATCTGCAGACGCACTTGCCAAATACTTCAATGAAAAAAATGTAAACCTGCGCAACATTCTACCTCAGAACGCCACAGACATCGATAACTTCTTCGAATGCATGGACCCAAGCCCCAGTGTATACCCAGCATATAGACTCTGGACAACCTTCGCTCCCCTTACTGCTGAAACAGTCAACCAAATGACAAATAGGTTCTGCAAGACTCACTGTAAGTTGGATGTCTGCCCCAGCTACCTGCTAAAATCCGCTCCCCACCGCTTCATAGCAGACCTCACATCCCATGTAAACTACAGGCTCCAACATAGTCTCTTCTCAAAGGAAAACGGAAACATCCTCCTTACCCCAATACCAAAAGATACCAAGAAAAAAAACCCCAGATATCACCAACTACCGACCAGTAGCATCAATCCCACTAGTAGTCAAACTGATGGAAAGCATAGTAACCAAACAACTTACTGACTACATAAACAAATTCACAATACTACACGAATCACAATCAGGATTCCGCTCCAACCACAGTACCGAAACAGTAGTAATCACTACTAGCCAAATTCAAACAACAAATAGCAACAGGCAAAAGCATACTTCTCCTACAATTTGACATGTGTAGCGCGTTCGACATGGTAAACCACAATATACTCCTAAACATCCTAGAATACTTTGGGATTAGTGGAAGTGTACTTAGCTGGATCAAAGGTTTCCTAACAACCAGAACATAGCAAGTGAAATCAAACTCGAATATATCATCACCATGGAAAACAGACTGTGGAGTACCTCAAGGATCACCACTCACACCGCTCCTTTTCAACCTAATGATAATCCCATTAGCCAAATTCTTATCCAAGTAAGGCCTTAACCCTTTCATATACGCAATGTCACCTTATACATCCCTTATAAACATGACCTAACAGAAATCACCAAAGAAATCATACTTAGCTTGAACATCATGAACTCATGGTCAAACGCATTTCAACTAAACACTGAAAAAACACAGAATCTAATCCTCTCATCTCAATATAATACGAATAAACCCACCAACATAACCACCCCAGACTACACCCTCCCTATCTCAGATAGCTTGAAAATACTCAGTTACAATTGATCGAAATCTCACACTAGAGAGCCAAGTGAAAGCTACAACAAAGAAAATGTTCCACTATGTGGAAACTCAAACGAGTAAAACCATTCTTCCCGAGAGAAATATTTCGCAAATTGGTTCAATCAATGGTGCCAAGAGGCATATTTTCAAAGCACTTAGCCTTCCAAAGTTCCATAGGTTTCTATGGAACTTTGGAAGACTAAGTGCTTTGAAAATATGCCTCTAAGCCACCTAGACTACTGTAATAGAATTTATGCGGGATGTAAATAACAAATCATAAATAAACTCCACACAGTCCAAAACACAGAAGCCAGACTCATATATGGAAAATCCAGATTCGAAAGTGCAAAACCCTTACGAGAAAAACTACACTGGCTCCCAATCAAAGAACATATTACGTTCAAAATCTGCACCATCGTCCACAAAATCATCAACGCTGAAGCCCCGGGATACATGACAGACCTCATAGACTTCCCAATCAGAAACACAACAAGAGCAACAAGAACATACCTAAATCTCCACTATCCAAGCTGCAAAGGACTCAAATATAAATCAACCTACGCATCTGGCTTCTCCTATATAAGCACACAACTATGGAATGCACTACCAAACACCGTGAAAACATTATGACCACCTGAAGACATACCCAACCGACCCAACTTAAATGCCTCAACTCTGCAACACAACAAATCCAAAGTTCGCTTGAACATAAATTACCTCTTCTTCCTTATGATCCTAAATCTGTCTGTTATGCACGAACTTTACTATACCACAACTTCACTCTGTATTTGTTCATACCGATATTGGCGAACGCCTCTACGGTACTATGTAAGCCACACTGAGCCTGCAAATAGGTGGGAAAATGTGGGATACAAGTGTTACAAATAAATAAATAAATTAAATAAATAAATAAATAAATGTATAGTCCAGGATCTCGAGCATCTTGGCTCTGGGCTCATCCTCCATGTCCAAAGGAAATGGAATGGCCTTAGCCGTTTCCTTTACAAAAGATGGAAATGAAAGGCTCTACGACAGAGACCTTCTCCTTTCAGGTAGAGGGGAAAGTTCAGAGAGATTATATAAGACTCATCTGAGGAAAAGTACCTGGGATCCTGCTCTAAATTTCACAAATGCTCCTCTTCAGTGTCAAATAGTATCTCCCTATGGGACTGCTGAGACTACCTGCCTCAGTGCCAAGGAACCATGTCCTTGAGAGCATTGAGAAATGGACTCTCGTGTTGACTCCAGTGAAGCTTCCTCCACTGACATTGAGGGAGTGCCGGCTTGGGTAGCAGTTTACACCAGTGCTATAAGCGGTGCCGGCAGGCTGAGGGCTAGGTGGGACCGCAATGTGAGGCAGGGTAGGCACAAGCACCCCTGATACTGATGCACACCTTTGCATAAGGCCATCCAGCAGCTCCGGGAGCAAGGCCCAGATGAACTCATTGATGGCTGACACCAGGAAAAGCTGGGGTGCCAGCTAAGGCGCATGTCGCAGAACTACTGGGGTCGATGCGGGAGCTTGCTCTCAGCTGCTAAGAGACAGGAGTGTCTGTACCTCTTGTATGAAGAGGGTCCTCCCTGCATCAACTATTCTCAGGTGCCAAATCCTTTAATACCCCAGACCTCCTGGCACCATGTGTTGAGGGAGACCAATGATGCTTCTTGGCCTTCGCCCCAAGCATGTCACAAAGGCTCCTTGGTGCCAAAGACGACGTTGAATCCTTACATCGCCTCAGAGTCTGGTCCAATGATGGACGGTCCCAGTGGCCCTGCACAGCAGAGTTAATGCTTCACTGTTCCCAGTGTCTAAGGGTCTAGTGGCAGCCATGCTTACCGATGCTCATGATTCCGTTGCGACTCTGGATATCTATGCCGACACCTTAGACCTCGATGCAGACTTGGCTCCAAAAATCCTCTCTTGTTGAGCCACTCGGGACACCTGGGTCCTCTTCTTCATGCGAAGACAGAGAACACAGGGTTAGCAGGGCTATGATCAGGCCCAAGACACTGTAGACACCAAGAATGGGTGTCTTTTCCCAAAATAGTCCGATTGCACCTGGTACAGCGCTTGAAGCCACTGGGAATCTTTGTGGACATGGACAGAAAAACTTTGTTGGCTAAATTAAATGACGCAATGGGGCAAGGAATGGTAAAAAATAAAGGAAATAAAGGGAAAGACTTGGCTGAAGTCAAGGCCTGAAAGTGGCCCAATGACGACAAAAAAAAAATTAAAAATTAAAAAAAAAAACTTAAAAACCAGGCAAACATGTCTAAAGAAATTAAAGGAAGGGAAAAAAGGTTCAATAAAAGGAACCCCATTATCAAGACAGAAAAAATTGCCAGAAGGCATAAAAAGCATTTAAGACCGAGCAAATGAGATGAGGATAAGAAAAACCCCTTCTCCTCACACGGAAGAAGAACTGAGGAGACTGCATTCACGAGATGGGCGGGAAGGCACTCACGCTTCACAAAGCTCTTTTGTAGCTATGGCAAAATGCCGGACTGGGCGATGCAGATCAGCATCACCACTTGTGAGAATACAGAGCCTGCTTGTCCTCGGAGAAGGGAAAATTAGGTTCTTACCTTTAGTCATAGCAGATGAAGCCATTACATATGGGTTATGTCCATCAACCAGCAGGGGAGATAGAGAGCACTCAAACTTTCACAGTGCCCTCTTGGCCAGCTAGCTCCACTGCCTCTTCAGTATTTGAAGCTTCCAAAGCAGTATGGCAAACCGCAATGGGAATCACAAGAGCTTTCCTCACAGCGAACGATGGCCCATCATAAGGGCATGAACTCATAAAGGAGGGAATGCACATCCTCCTGGAGGGAATAAACTCATCCTCCTTATTGTATAAGTGGAGGGGAACACACGCGCCTCCTGGAGGGAATCGCACATCCTCCCAACACACTGAAGGGAATGAACTCATCCTCCTATTTATAGAACTGGAGGGGAACACACGCGCCTCCTGGAGAGAATCAACACATCCTCCAAAAAAAACATGCTAGAGGGAATGAATACATCCTCCTAAATTTAAACTGAACATGAATCCTGAAGATTGTTTTCCAACTTTCTCCCAAGGAAGGAACTTCAGGAAATTAGAACAGAACCTGAAAAACAGATTCACAGCATACAGACAATCATACAGGGAGGGCTCATGGCTTCATCTGCTATGACTAAAGGAAAGAAAATTACCAAGGTAAGAACCTAAATTTTCCCTTCCTTGTCATCAAGCAGATGAAGCCATTACGTATGGGATGTAACAAAGCAATCCCTAGATAGGGTGGGAACAAGCCATACCACGCGCTAGCACCTGTGCACCAAAACGCGCATCCCTCCTGGCAGCCACATCCAGCCTGTAATATTGGGCAAAGGAGAGCTTAGAAGCCCATGTTGCTGCACTGCATATCTCTTGAAGAGAGAGTGCTCCAGTTTCAGCCCAAGAGGAAGAAATCGCTCTAGTAGAATGTGCCTTAAAGGCTACAGGCGGAACCCTGCCGGCCAGCAGATAAGCTGAAAAGATAGTTTCTTTGAGCCAGCGGGCAATAGTGGCTTTAGACGCTGGAGACCCTCTGCGAGAACCGGATAGCAAAACAAACAGATGATCAGAAGTCCTGAAAGAGTTAGTAACTCGCAGATACTGCAGCAGAGTCCTGCGCACATCCAAAAGGTGCAGCTGCCCAAAAGATTCTGGAAACTCTTCCTCTGAAAAAGAGGGCAAGAAAATAGGCTGGTTTAAGTGAAAGGCTGAAACCACCTTAGGCATAAAGGAAGGCACGGTCCGAACCGTGACTCCGGACTCTGAAAATTGCAGAAATGGGTCTCTACAGGACAGCGCCTGGAGCTCTGACACCCGTCTCGCCGAGGTAATGGCCACCAGAAAAACGGCCTTCAGTGTCTTCTCCGATGCTCGCCGAAGCGGCTCAAAAGGAGATGCCTGCAGGGTTTTCAAAACTAGCCCCAGGTTCCAAGCTGGACAGGGTGCTCGCACTGGAGGTCGGAGCCGAAGCACCCCTCTAAGAAACCGTGCCACATCTGGGTGAGCAGCCAAAGACACGACTTCCACCTTACCACGAAGGGAGGCCAATGCTGCCACCTGCACCCGCAGGGAATTATAGGCCAAGCCTTTTGTACACCTTCCTGCAAAAAGTCCAGAATCGGCGAGACAGGAGCCCGCATTGGAACAATGGCTCTGGAAGCACACCAAGACTCAAACAGGCACCAAATCCTGGCATAAGCCACGGAAGTGGACCGCTTGCGGGCTTGCAGGAGAGTGGAAATAACTTTATTGGAATAACCTTTATCCCTCAATTGCGCCCTCTCAATAGCCATGCCGTAAGACCAAAGCGGCCAGCGTCCTCCATGGCTACTGGTCCCTGAGTCAACAGGTTCAGTACCAGAGGTAACGGCAGAGGAGCCTCCAGGAGCATCTGTCGGAGGTCTGCATACCAAGGTCTCCTTGGCCAATCCGGGGCGATGAGGACCACTTCTCCTGGGTGCAGCCGAATCCGCAAGAGCAGGCGCCCTATCAAGGGCCATGGGGGAAACACATAAAGTAGACCCGGAGGCCAGGGTTGAGCCAAGGCATCTAACCCCGCCGAGCGAGGATCTCTCCGTCTGCTGAAGAAGCACGGGACTTTGGTATTGGCACTTGTCGCCATTAGATCCATCACGGGCTTGCCCCATTTGGCACAGATCTGCAGGAATACTTCGTCTGCCAGATTCCATTCTGCTGGATCGATCTGATGCCTGCTCAGATAATCGGCCTGCACATTGCTCTGACCTGCAATATGAGCTGCCGACAGACACTGAAGATGCAGCTCGGCCCAGTGGCAAATCAGTTCGGCCTGCGCGGCCAGTGCTCTGCACCTTGTTCCGCCTTGTCGATTTATATAGGCCACCGTTGTCGTGTTGTCCGACATCACTCTGACAGCCAATCCTTCCAGGGTCACTTGAAAGGCCAGAAGCGCCTGAAACACCGCTTTCAACTCTAGGCGGTTGATGGACCACTCCGACTCCTCGGGTGTCCATAGACCCTGGGCATGCTTCCCCTTGCAGTGTGCACCCCAGCCCTTCAGGCTGGCATCTGTTACCACTAGGCACCAAACGGGGAGCGTCAGCGGCATTCCTCGCCGCAGCATGCTGTCCGAGAGCCACCACTCCATGCTGAGACGGGCCGCAGGGAGCCAAGTAAGTCTGCATTGGTAATCCTGAGAAATAGGAGACCATCTCCGGAGTAGGGAATACTGTAGAGGTCTCAGGTGCGCTCTCGCCCAGGGTACCACTTCCATCATGGCTGTCATCGATCCCAGCAGCTGGACAATGTCCCAAGCTCGCGGGCGGGGCATCCTCAGGAGCAGACGGACCTGATTCTGAAGCTTGCACCGCCTTGGCTCGGGTAGGAACACATAGCCCGAGAATGTGTCGAACCTGGCCCCCAAAAACTCTAGAGATTGTGAAGGGGACAGGTGACTTTTGGCCATATTGACGACCCAGCCTAGAGATTGCAGTACTGAGACCACTCTGGCTGTAGCTTGTAAGCTCTCTGTTGCAGAGTCTGCTCTGATGAGCCAGTCGTCTAGGTACGGGTGAACCCGGATACCTTCTCGCCTGAGAAAAGCAGCTACTACCACCATTACCTTCGAAAAGGTTTGGGGAGCTGTGGCGAGGCCAAAAGGAAAGGCCCTGAACTGGAAATGTTTTCCCAACACCGCAAACCTCAGAAACTTCTGGTGCGGGGGCCAAATCGGTATGTGCAAGTAAGCTTCTTTCAGGTCTAGAGACGTGAGGAAACTCTCCTGGCTGAACCGCCGCAATGACGGAGCGCAGGGATTCCATGTGGAAATGCCGCACTCTCAGGGACTTGTTCACTTCTTTTAAGTCCAGAATAGGGCAAAAGGACCCACCTTTTCGCGGCACCACAAAGTAGATGGAGTATCGGCCGCAGCCTTGCTTGGCGGGAGGCACCGGGGTCACTGCCCCTAACTGAATCAGACCTTGTAAAGTCTCCTCCACCGCCGCCCGTTTGACGGCAGAACCGCATCGGGACTCCACAAACACGTCTCTTACTGGGGCATTGAATTCTATTCTGTATCCATCTCTGATCAGGTCCAGAACCCATTGATCTGAGGAAATCTTGGCCCACTCCTCGACAAAGAGGGAAAGCCGTCCTCCGATGACAGGCATCGAGGAGAGGGCCGGCGCACCATCATTGAGAGGGTTGCCCCTGAACTCCTGGTCTTGAGCCACCGGCTGCGTAACGCTTGTCCGAGCGAAAGGAGTTCCTCTGCTGACCACAGGCACGAGAAGTGAACCCAGCAGAACGCCCCGGGCAGTACCTTCTAGCTTTACGGAAGCGAGGTCTGTACGAGGAGTGGACCGCCTGGCCCTTAGAGGAAGGCCTCTGCCTATCTTCGGGCAAGCGCTGGGGTTTTGGATCACCCAGGCCTTTCACAATTTTCTCTAACTCCTCACCAAATAGGAGAAGTCCTTGAAAAGGCAACTTCACCAACCTTTGCTTAGAGGCCATGTCCGCTGCCTAGTGTCGTAGCCACAGACGACGGCGAGCCGCCACTGCTACTGCCATTTGTTTAGCCGAAGCTCTGACAAGGTCATAAATGGCATCAGCCAGAAAGGACAAGGCCACCTCCATCCGCGAAGCCACATCCAAGAAGGGCTCCGCTCCATCTCCGGGCTGAGCCACTGTCTGTTGCAGCCAAGCTAGGCAGGCTCTCACAGCATAACAGCTGCATGTAGACGCCTGAACAGTGAGACCTGCAATTTCAAAGGACCGTTTCAACGCTGTTTCCAGCCTACGGTCTTGAACGTCCTTCAGGGCAACACCTCCTTCAACAGGGAGGGTAGTTCTCTTTGTCACCGCAGTGACTAGGGCATCCACTGTAGGCATTTGAAAACGAGCCATATGTCCCTCACGCAGAGGGTATAACTGCCCCATAGCCCTGGAAACTCTCAAAGGTCCCTCCGGGTCAGCCCACTGAGCCGAAACAAGCTCTAGGATGGAGTCATGCAAAGGGAAGGCCCGAGCAGCTTTCTTGGTACTAGCCATCCTGGGATTACCCGAGGAGGCCATGACACTGTCAGGATCTTCAATCGAGAGGGCCTGCAGGGTATCTGAAATAAGCGCTGGCAGCTCATCACGGTGGAAAATCCTCACCGCGGAGGGATCATCCAGATCCTGTGGTAAATCCGCACCTGACTCTGGTTCCTCAGACCAAGAACGTTTGTCAGAGTTCTCCGAATCCTCACACCCTGACCACGGGGGGGAAAAAGGTGCACCACAATCTGAAGGGGAATTAACCCTTCTGCGCTTATCTTTAGGCCAAGCATCCGGGAAAAAAGCCTCACTGGGCAGTCCCAGGCCAGAATCCATCGGGGGGGCAATCAGAGGAGCCTCAGGCGACCCTTGAGGAAGGGCTCTTTTCATCATGTATGCTTTATGCAGCAAAAGCACAAAATCTGGGGAGAAAATCTCACCCTGGGCACCCAAATCCTGTCCGGTGCTAGCCACTCCTGAAATAACCTCATCTCGAGGTGCCCCACCCGGCTCAGGTCTCTCCGTGTCCACGGAGGCCGCGCCATGCGGTGTAAGCAAAATGGCGCCCGCTGCCAGCTCAGAGCAGGAAGAAACATCGCTCGCCATGCTCGGGCCGGCTCCTACGCCAATACAGCATGATTTACAGAGCCCTGCTGCTGATTTGCGCTTGCCACAAGTGGAACAGCGCTTTACATTGTCCGCAGCCATCGCCGAAAAACGGCGGTAAAATCCAAAATGGCGGTTCACGCCAAAATTGCCCCGATCGCGGGCCCACCCCGAAGGAGTTGGAAAACACTCTTACCTCAAAGGATCTACTGTACAACTACGATCCTGCTGAAAATCAGGTCAAAAACCTCTGTTCCAGCGTCTCTGCGTTTAAAAACGCGACGCAACTTTTTTTTTTTTTTTTTAAGCTGTGAGGAAAGCAGAGGTATTGAAGACTCCGGAGGCTCAGATGAGTGGGAAAGGCAGGGAAAGGGCGAACCTATATGCCTGCATCCACTGTTGGTGGGTAAGGACAGGGAAAGCAAGGCAATATGTCCACATCCACAGAGGTATGGGTAAGGCAGGGAAAGGGCTAACCTATGTGCCTTTAAAGTGAAGCTGCTATAGCCTCCAACACCCCGGTTAACAACTGGCAAGTCAGGAACCACCTCCCGGCAGATTTTTCTGGAGCTCGAACAAGCTGCAGCCACCCTGCTAAGGGAGATAGAGAATACTGAAGAGGCAGTGGAGCTAGCTGGCCAAGAGGGCACTGTGAAAGTTTGAGTGCTCTCTATCTCCCCTGCTGGTTGATGGACATAACCCATACGTAATGGCTTCATCTGCTTGATGACAAGGAACTGCCATTTTCGGTTAAAAATATAAATAAATAAAAAAAATACATCAATAAGCCTTTTATTTGGTACCTCAAAATTATAAACTAGCATTCATACCTCTTGGAGAATCTCATTGGCCAAAAAGCGGCTGTCTCCCTCTTCTACTTGGGGATTGGAAATTGAGGTCACATGGCCAAGGTCCCCTAAGATAATAGACAAGCAGCAAATTAACTATTCGGACTACAGAAAACCAGTCTACAAAACATGGGAGATAGGTTTCATTCTCAAAAGTCTCTTCTGACTCCCTTCAGTAGTCAGGCTCAATTTCTGTAACCTTGAAGATCACCACCACAAAATCTGTATGTAAAATTTAGAGCACTTGACTCAAGTAAGAACAATTTCATTGTTTCCCATTTCCTGAATAGTCATCCAATTATTTACCAATTTTTCATGAACAACAACAAGTTTAAGCAAAGTACTGGGAAATTTGTTTTGGGATATTCAGCCATTTTTTAAAAGCAGTTTTTACACAAAATTACAGATTTTAATTCAAAATACATTTATTTTAATTCTGACAGCCACTTTAAATCCAAATGTTTGATAAATAAAAAAAAAAAAAAGATAAAATTGCAACTGTGAGATAATCACACTTTTTTTTCTGAGGTGAAACTTCTGCCCCTCCAAAGAGGCAACTGTCCACTCTGTCTGTTGGGAAAGTAGCTACTGTTAAATAGTTTATAAAAAAAAAAAAAAAAAGAAAGAAAAAGACCCAAAAACAAAACAAAAAAATTAAATGAAGGGCAAGGTGTTAGGAAACAAAATGTGTGTTAATATCTGCAGCTGTCTGCATAACTAGGAATCTGGAATATGATAAAAAAAAACAACCTAAACAGACTGATAGAAGCCAATTACTGCTGCTGTTGGTAACACACAGAAAAACACATGGAGGCAGGAGGAATTGGAGCAACGAGTAACTATTTACATGAGCTGAGAAGGACAAAGGCAGGAAAACAGAGGAGGAAGCTGTTTAATTTATTGGGATCTATTTACCACCTTTATGAAGAGATTCACCCAAGATGGTGTACAGCAGGTACAGTTTATCATAAGACTTACAATTTTGTTAACAGCATAACAATAGTAAAATAACCAAGTATAAAGCGAAAGCTACATACCTGTAGAAGGTATTCTCCGAGGACAGCAGGCTGATTGTTCTCACATATGGGTGACGTCCACGGCAGCCTCCTCCGATCGGAGATCTTCACTAGCAAAATCGTTTGCTAGCCCTCGCATGCGCATGCACGACCTTCTTCCTGCCTGAACGCGAGCGTGCTCGTCAGTCCAGTAAGTAGCAAAGACAAAGACAAGGGAAGACAACTCCAAAGGGGAGGCGGGCGGGTTGGTGAGAACAATCAGCCTGCTGTCCTCGGAGAATAACTTCTACAGGTATGTAGCTTTCATTTTCTCCGAGGACAAGCAGGCTGCTTGTTCTCACATATGGGTATCCCTAGCCCCAGGCTCACTCAAAACAACACGGTCAATTGGGCCTCGCAACGGCGAGGACATAACTGAGATTAACCTACAACTTATCCAACTAACAGAGTGCAGCCTGGAACAGTATAAAAATGGGCCTAGGGGGGTGGAGTTGGATTCTAAACCCCAAACAGATTCTGCAGCACCGACTGCCCGAAATGACTATTGCGTCGGGTATCCTGCTGAAGGCAGTAATGCGATGTGAATGTGTGGACAGATGGCCACGTCGCAGCCTTGCAAATCTCCTAGATAGTGGCTGACTTCAAGTGGGCCACTGACACTGCCATGGCTTTAATACTATGAGCCGTGACATGACCCTCAAGAGTCAGCCCAGTCTGGGCGTAAGCGAAGGAGATGCAATCTTCTAGCCAATTTGAGATGGTGTGTTTTCCGACAGCCACTCCCCTTCTGCTGGGATCAAAAGAAACAAACATTTAGGCGGACTGTCTGTGGGGCTGTGTCCGCTCCAAGCAGAAGGCCAATGCTCACTTGCAGTCCAATGTGTGCAGTTGACTTTCAGCAGGGCGGGTATGAGGACGGGGAAAGAATGTTGGCAAGACAATTGACTGGTTCAGATGGAACTCCGACACCACCTTTGACAAGAACTTAGGGTGAGTGCGGAGGATTACTCTGTTATGATGAAATTTAGTATAAGGAGCATGAGCTACCAAGGCTTGCAGCTCACTGACTCTACGAGCTGAAGTGACTGCCACCAAGAAAATGACCTTCCAGGTCAAGTACTTCAGATGGCAGGAATCCAGTGGCTCAAAAGGAGGTTTCATCAGCTGGGTGAGAACGACATTGAGATCCCATGACACTGTAGGAGGTTTGACGGGGGGGCTTTGACAAAAGCAAACCTCTCATGAAGCGAACTAAAGGCTGTCCCGAGATCGGCTTACCTTCCACACGGTAATGGTATGCACTAATCGCACTAAGATGAACCCTTACAGAGTTGGTTTTAAGACCAGACTCCGACAAAATGGAGAAGGTATTCAAGCAGGGTCTGTGTAGGACACGAGCGAGGATCTAGGGCCTTGCTGTCACAGCAGACGGCAAACCTCCGCCATAAAAAGAAGTAACTCTTCTTAGTGGAATCTTTCCTGGAAGCAAGCAAGATTCGCGAGACACCCTCAGAGAAACCCAAGGAAGCAAAATCTACGCTCTCAACATCCAGGCCATGAGAGCCAGGGACCGAAGGTTGGGATGCAGAAGCGCCCCCTTGTTCTGAGTAATGAGGATTGGAAAACACTCCAATCTCCACGGTTCTTCGGAGGACCAGATCTGACGCGGCCAGAAGGGAGCGATCAGAATCATGGTGCCTCAATCTTGCTTGAGTTTCAACAAAGTCTTCCCCACCAAAGGTATGGGAGGATAAGCATACAGGAGCCCCCCCCAATCCAGGAGAAAGGCATCCGACGCTAGTCTGCCGTGGGCCTGAAGTCTGGAACAGAACTGAGGGATTCTGTGATTGGCTCGAGTAGCAAAAAGATCCACCAATGGGGTGCCCCACGCTTGGAAGATCTGGCGTACCACTCTGGAATTGAGCGACCACTCGTGAGGTTGCATGATCCTGCTCAACCTATTGGCCAGACTGTTGTTTACGCCTGCCAGATATATGGCTTGAAGAAACATGCCATACCGGCGAGCCCAAAGCCACATTCTGACGGCCTCCTGACACAGTGGACGAGATCCGGTGCCCCCTTGCTTGTTGATGTAATACATGGCAACTTGATTGTCTGTCTGAATTTGAATAATTTGATGGGAAAGCTGATCCCTGAAAGCCTTTAGAGCGTTCCAGACCACTCGCAACTCCAGGAGATTGATCTGTAGACCTTGTTCCTGGAGGGACCAACTCCCTTGGGTATGAAGCCCATCGACATGAGCTCCCCCCACCCCAGGAGAGACGCACTTTTTGTGGCTGAGGAATTTGGAAGGGGCGTCCCAGAGTCAGATTGGACCGAATTGTCCACCAATGCAGGGATTGAAGAAAACTCATGGACAGTCAGACTACATCCTCTAGATCCCCAGCAGCCTGGTACCACTGGGAAGCTAGGGTCCATTGAGCTGATCGCATGTGAAGGCGAGCCATGGGAGTCACATGCACTGTGGAGGCCATATGGCCGAGCAATCTCAACATCTGCCGAGCTGTGATCTGCTGCGACGCCCGCACCCAGGAAACGAGAGACAGAAGATTGTTGGCCCTCGCTTCCGGAAGGTAGGCACAAGCCGTCTGAGAGTTCAGCAGAGCTCCTATGAATTTGAGATTCTGTACTGGAAGAAGGTGGGACTTTGGATAATTTATCACAAACCCTAGCAGCTCCAGGAGTTGAATAGTCATCTGTATGGACTGTAGAGCTCCTGCCTCGGAGGTGTTCTTCACCAGCCAATCATCGAGATAAGGGAACACGTGCACTCCCAGTTTGCGTAGAGACGCCGCTACGGCAGCCAGGCATTTTGTGAACACCCTGGGCGAGGAGGCGAGACCAAAGGGTAAAACAGTACTGAAAGTGCCGTGTTCCCAGACGGAATCGAAGATACTGTCTGTGAGCTGGCAGTATCGGGATGGGAGTGTAAGCATCCTTTAAATCCAGAGAGCATACAACGTTTCTTATGCAGGCGGAGATAGGCCCTACACAAGTGTCAGATCACACTTTGATTTGGATCACATTAGAAAGGAGCAGTGACCCAGACCGACCATTTTATTGGAGATTTCCGAAAGCGCTGTACTATGACACAACGTTCCTCTCCTTCATAAAAGATAAATGGAAGGATTATGCTGAACTAAATAAAGACAACTTTCACTCAGACCCAATACTCTTTTGGGAAGCTGCCAAATCTGTGTTGAGAGGACACATTGAGGCATTTCAAAGCACTTAGCCTTCCAAAGTTCCATAGAAACCTATGGAACTTTGGAAGGCTAAGTGCTTTGAAAATATGTCTCTATCTCCTATTCTGCCCATAAAAAGAAAGCAAGGGAGGCTGAAATGTTAAGACTGGAAACAAAGGTACGGAATTTGACACAAATTTATGGACAAACACACTCCATTACCCATAAGAATCTATACATAAAGGCACAAAGAGTTAAACTATTTGATTCATACCCGTACACAGCAGTCTCATGTATACTATAAGTACCAAATGTACAAACATGCTAACAAGCAAGGAAAACTGCTAGCGAGATTAGTGCACCAAGTGGTAGGCAAAAGATGGGTATCACAGATTCAAGACACACAGGGCACGAGTTACCACACAAACAAAGAGATTAGTAAAGTTCTTCAAACCTTCTATATCCAACTGTATGCTTCCCCGGAGGACGAGGGTTTAGAGGCAGTAACATACTTAGAGGGGCAAAAACTCCCGCAACTCAGGAGACGGCAACAAGATGTCCTGGAAGCAGATATCACGGAAGACGAAGTTAGTTGGAATATACGAGCCAGTCCCCTATATAAAACACCGGGGGTGGATGGGTTTACAGCGGATTGGTATAAAATTTTAGTGGAAGACATTGCGCTTTGTATGGCTAAGGTATTCAACTCACATGTTCTTAGAGGAGAACTACCAAATTCGTTGAGAACAGCGCAGATAATTGTGCTATTAAAACCAGGGAAAGATCCGAATCGGGCAGAATCTTATAGGCCCATCTCCCTGATACCTTTTGAAGCTAAATTGCTTGCAAAGATCTTGGCCAATAGGTTAGCTAGATATCTTCTACAATTGATATTAGACCCGCAGGTGGGATTTGTCCGGGAACGATCTGTGGCAAAGAATTTGAGGAAAATACTATCAGCATTGGAACAGGTCAAACATATGAATACCCCCTCACTCCTTGTTAGTTTTGATGCACATAAAGCATTTGACAGGGTGAGGTGAGACTTCATGTTTGGAGTCCTGGAGGCATACAGAATTGGAGGTTTTTTTTATAAAGGCCATACAAACTTTATATAAGAACCCGGTGGCAGAGGTGTCAGTGAATGGAGTGATCTCTCAGCAGTTTCCAATAGCCAGAGGTACAAGACAGGGCTGTCCTCTCTCGCCTCTTTTGTTTGTAATGGTATTAGACCCATTAATCAGAGATATTATGGGCTCCAGGGAAGTACAAGGAGTATGTTTAGGAACTGAGCAATTCAAGGTCTCTGCCTTTGCGGACGACCTACTGGAACTTTGGGAGGCTAAGTGCTTTGAAAATAAGCCCGATAGTAACATAGTAGAACACGGCAGAAAAAGACCTGCATGGTACATCCAGTCTGCCCAACAAGATAAACTCATATGTGCTACTTTTTGTGTATACCTTACCTTGATTTGTACCTGTCCTTTTCAGGGCACAGGCCGTTTAAGTCTGCCCAGCACTATCGCCGCCTCCCGCCACCAGCTCTGCCACCCAATCTCGGCTAAGCTCCTTAGGATCCATTCCTTCTGAACAGGATTCCTTTATGTTTATCCCACGTGTGCTTGAATTCTGTTACCGTTTTCATATCCACCACCTCCCACAGAAGGGCATTCCAAGCATCCACTACTCCCCCATGAAAAAATACTTCCTGACATTTTTCTTGAGTCTGCCCCCCTTCAATCTCATTTCATGTCCTCTCATTCTACCTCCTTCGCATCTCCGGAAAAGGTTCGTTTGCGGATTAATACTTTTCAAATATTTGAACATCTGTATCATATCACCCCTGTTTCTCCTTTCTTCCAGAGCATACATGTTCAGGTCATCAAGTCTCTCCTCATACGTCTTGTAACGTAAATCCCTTACCATTCTCGTAGCTTTTCTTTGCACCACTTCTATTTTTTTTTACATCCTTCGCAAGGTACGGCCTCCAAAACTGAACACAATACTCCAGGTGGGGATTCACCAACGACTTATACAGGGGCATCAACACCCTCTTTCTTCAGCTGGTCACACCTCTCTCTATACAGCCTAACAACCTTCTAGCTACGGCCACCGCCTTGTCACACTGTTTTGTCGCCTTCAGATCCTCAGATACTATCACCTGTCACTCCACCCGTCTATTCTACCCGCTGCCACTCAGAGTTGCAGTCATTTACCGCCCCCCCTGATAAGTCTCTCTCTTCCTTCCTTACCGACTTCGATGCCTGGCTCTCCGTCTTTCTTAGATGGTGAGAGACAGGGAGAGCTGGGTGGATGACAAAGTAGTGCAATTTTATGGTTTATAATGGGCTAGAAAACCCAGATCTTTGTTAAGTCCTGTCTGGTAGGTGTCAAAATATTTAATCAGTCTGACTTCAAAGGTCTTACATTCCTGTATTGTTTTAGTTCCCTTTTAGTATTCTTACCATAAAATCACTGGTACAGTGTTCTAATTTTGTACAGTGCTGCCCCACAGAGGTGACATTCTGGTTGGTACTAGCATTTTTCATATGGTGTCTATGTAAATTAAATCTCTTCTTTAGCATCTGACTTTTTTCTCCAATGTAGCAGCCTTTATTGCATTTTTTACACTGAATGATATATACCACATTGAAAATCGATTTTACTTCTACTCGTTCTACACCACTCAGGATTTTGTAGACATCAATCATATCTCCCCTCATCTGTCTCTTTTCCAAGGTGAACAGCCCTACATTGAGCCTACAAATATGTGGGAAAATGTGGGATACAAATGTAAAATAAATAAATAACCAACCTCTTTAGCCTTTCCTCATACGAGATGAGTTCCATTCCCTTTATCATTTGGTCACTCTCCTTTGAACCTTTTCTAATTCCACTATATCTGAGATTCGGCAACCAGAACTGAACACAATACTCAAGATGCGGACACACCATGGAGCAATACAAAGGCATTATAGTATTTTCGGTCTTATTCACCACCCTTTTCCTAATAATTCCTAGCATCTTGTTTGCTTTGTTGGCCACCACGGCACACTGAGCAAAAGATTTCAGTGTATTATCTACAATGACACTCAGATCTTTTTCTTGAGCGCTACCCCCAAGGTGGACCCTAGCATCTATGATACAGATTATTCTTTCCAATGTGCACCACCTTGCATTTGTCCACATTAAATTTCATCTGCCATTTGGATGCCCAGCCTTCCAATTTCCTAAGGTCTTCCTGCAATATTTCACAGCCCGCACGTGTTTTAACAACCTTGAATAGTTTTGTATCATCTGCAAATTTGATCACCTTACTCATCGTTCTGATTTTCATTTCATACACACACACATATATATATATATATATATATATATATATATATATATATATATGTTAAATAGCGGTCCCAATACAGATCCTTGCGGCAATCAACTGTTCACCCTCCTCCATTGACAGGAACGACCATTTAACCCTACCCTCTGTTTTCTGCCCAATAACCAATTCCTAATCCACACCAGCACATTGCCTCCTATCCCATGACTCTAATTCTCTGAGGAGTCTCTCGTGAGGATCAAAGGTTTTCTGAAAATCTAGATCACTACATCAACCAGCTCACCCTTATCCAAATGTTTATTCATGCCTTCAAAGAAATGAAGCAAATTGGTAAGGCAAGACTTCCCTGGGCTGAACCCATGCTGACCCTGTCCTATTAAATCATGTATGTTTATGTGTTCTGTAATTTTATTCTTTATAATAGTTTCCATTATTTTGACCTGCACAGATGCCAGGCTTACTGGTCTATAATTTCCCAGATCACCCCTAGAACCCTTTTTAAAAATCGGCATCACATTGGCCACCCTCCAATCTTCAGGTACTACGGACGATTTTAACAACAGGTTACATAACGAATGGAGGAGTAGCCTAGTGGTTAGAGCACTGGTCTTGACATCCAGAGGTTGCTGGTTCAAATCCCACTGCTGCTCCTTGTGATCTTGGGCAAGTCACTTAACTCTCCATTGCCTCAGGTACACAATTAGATTGTGAGCCCTCCAGGGACAGAGAAGTACCTGAATTTAACTCACCTTGAGCTACTACTGAAAAAGGTGTGAGCAAAATCTAAATAAATAAAATAATATTACTAATAGCAGATCAGCAATTTCATGCTTGAGTTCTTTGAGTACCTTAAGATGTATGCCATCCTGTCCAGGTGATTCACTGCTCTTTAATTTGTAAAGTTGGCTCAGTACATCTTCCAGGTTCACCGAGATTTCTTTAAGATCCTCCGCATCATCACCCTTGAAAACCATTTCCAGAACAGGCAGATCTCTTACATCTTCTTCCGTTAAGACAGAAGCAAAGAATACATTCAGTTTCTCCGCAACTGCTTTCTCCTCCCCGAGCGCCTCTTTTGCTCCTTCATGATCTAACAGTCCCAGTCTCTTTGTGAATGGTTATTCTGTTCTCTTACACATTATCTTTTATGAGTTGGGAATGGGTGAGTTGGGGTACACATTAGTAAAGAAGCAGATTGGGGACTTTAGCTACTCTCAGTTTGGTGTATGTATAAATCATTTGAAATATACATTTTGCATTGTTTATAGGTCCCCTATATTTATTGATTGCAAAGTTTAATATTAGCAACAGTAATATAGCTCCCACGAACATATAGTGGGATGGGATGAGATACTTGGAAAAAAAATACTTGATGATGGGTTACCTTTCTTTCTTATGCTGTACGCTTTTCATATTTGAATCTTTATGTAATATTTGACTACATGTATTTCCTTTGCATTGTCATAAGTACATAAGTATTGCTATACTGGGACAGACCAAAGGTCCATCAAGCCCAGCATCCTGTGTCCAGCGGTAGCCAATCCAGGTCACAAATACCTGGCAAGATCCCTAAAAAGTACAAAACATTCTATACTGCTTATCCCAGAAATAGTGGATTTTCCCCAAGTCCATTTAATAATGGTCTATGGACTTTTTCTTTAGGAAACTGACCAAGCCTTTTCTAAACTCCGCTAAGCTAACTGCCTTTACCACATTCTCTAGCAACGAATTCCAGAGTTTAATTACACGTTGAGTGAAGAAATGTTTTCTCCGATTTTAAATTTACTACATTGTAGCTTCATCGCATGCCCCCTAGTCCTAGTATTTTTGGAAAGTGTAAACAGTCATTTCACATCTACCCGTTCCACTCCACTCATTATTTTATAGACCTCTGTCATATCTCCCCTCAGTCGCCTTTTCTCCAAGGTGAACAACCCTAGCCGCTTTAGCCTTTCCTCATAGGGAAGTCGTCCCATCCCCTTTATCATGTCGCCCTTCTCTGCACCTTTTCTAATTCCACTACATCTTTTTTGAGATATGGCGACCAGAATTGAACACAATATTCGAGGTGCGGTCGCACCATGGAGCGATACAAAGGCATTATAACATCCTAATTTTTGTTTTCCATTCCTTTCCTAATACCTAATATTCTATTTACATTCTTAGCCAGCAGCACACTGAGCAGAAGGTTTCTACATATCATCAACGATGACACCTAGATCCCTTTCTTGTTCTGTGGCTCATCGATGAAAATGTTGAACCATAAATTTAGGATGAAGTAATGCCATGTTAGTCCACTTTAAAACAAAAAAAATAAGGCAACACCTGTTTATTGGCCATTAGGAGAGAGAGAAACTGCAGAGAACATCTTGTTTTTCTCAATGGTCCTTTTTAAGAAAATCTCTCCTCATTCCTTTATCAGTTTAACTTTACAGATTTGACTAGTTGACCAACCACTTCTGAGACCTTATGCACATAGTTTTCCTAATATATACATAGTACAAGCAGCACAAACTCACCAATTTTATACACCACTCTACTCGATATATCTTCCTCACTATCACTCTCATTTTGACTGATACCACCCTCTGTCAACCTCTGAGAGATGAAGACATTACCTGTAAACAGAAACATTCTTAGCATCACCTTATCAGTCATCTCTGGCCTCTAAACACATAGGAGGGGTCGGGGATATCTATACTGAAAAGTGTCCTTACTTGAAGGGCACACCTATGTTTTCACAGGTACCCCCCCTTGAGGACCAACAGGTAGCGTTTTCAGGATATTCCTAATGAATATGCATAGCTCTATACCAGGGGTTCTCAACCCAGTCCTTGGGACATACCCCACCAGTCAGATTTTCAGGGTAACCACAATGAACATGCACGAGATAAATTTGCATGCACTACTTCCACTATATACAAATTTATCTCATGCATGTTCACTGTGGTTACCCTGAAAACCTGACTGGGTTGAGAACCACTGTTACAATGTGGGTAGTATGCATGCATGCAAGCAAGCAAGCATATATCTCATGCATTCATTAGGGATACCACATTGATGCTCTCAAGGACTAAGGAACAATGCTGTTGTGAAAGTGCCATCACCCTGAACCTGGACTACAGATATGTGGTGTATTATTATTGCTATACCCAGCATAAGACCATTGACAACCACTTCAGTAAGAATATTTATGTAGACAAGAGTTAACCATTATCCCTATTGGAGTCATGTTACTTAAACAATAAACCAATAAATTCCTCCCTCGTATTTAAAATTGGCATTTCAGGACACAGCCTATCAGTTCTAATTACATATATGTCAGTGTCAGTGTAAAAGCTGCTTTAATCAATGTAATGTTAGCACAGTTAATTTTGTTACATTTATATTCTTCCCTTTTCCAGTGAACTCAATTATCTAAGTCAGGTGTTAAAATGTTTTCTGGGCAGTGCTCCACAACAGGTCTACGACCAAAACAAAGCCTACCCATAGAATTTCTGCAGGGGCAATATAACAGCATTTTTAATTTTTTGATTAGTCCATTAGCCACATAGCAACCAACCATACTGTTCAATAAGGTGGTCAAGACCACAACCTTATGGAATAAAAGCAAGGACCTCCTAAACCTACAATATGCAACAATTTACCTCATATGAAGATATGAAGCACCTGGAGGGTACCCCACTACTTACAGGTTTTTGCCACATCACTCACTGATGACAAAAGCTGCCACAGACAGCCTGCAACCCCCTCCCCACCAATTTTCTGAAGTTTCTGCATTTTGTTTTTGAAGGGGGGGGGGGGGGGGCGCAGGCAGGCAAAGTAAGCAACTTCAACCAGAGCTTCATCTTTGTTCATACCATGTCAGTCTTTTCTCCCTTCTTCCCTTTCCCCATTTCTGATTCAGGCAAGGTAAGATATAGTTTTCATTCAGCTAGAATGAAAATCACCTACATAGCAAACCCAACTACTATGAACAGGATTCAGGAGCAACACTGGTGAAAGTGAACTAGCCTCTAATCATGTTGTCCAAGTTTCCTGCAATCTCTCAACTCTTAGGAATTTTCTCCAGAGTTCTCATTTGTTGGCGTTAACAGACCAAGTGGGAGAATCATAGCTGGGCAGACTGGATGGGCCAAATCTTATTATGCCTTTTATGAACTCATCACCTGCCCAAAATTAGAAATCATCAAGTTTGTGCTCTTAAAAGGGAGAACAGAAAACAAAACAACACACACACACACACAAATTAGAGGGATGGGCTATGGGACGAGATCAAAGCAGTGGTTCTCAGCTCTTGGCTTTGTGACTTTTAATGTCAAGCTTTCAAAAAGTAACCACAAGGAAACGCACAGGATACTGGCATATACCCATGGTGATTATGTTATAGTTCTCTTTAGCATGATCACATTTGAGAACCACTACACTTGGATGAGATAAGGAAGAATAAAAGTACAAGGAAGAATAAACTGCATAGGTACTAACTTGGTTTTATGTCCATATGTACCAGACCAGAGCTGTGAATATATTTCAGTCCCATGGACACTTGCAGGAGGACTTCCTTCAGTTCCATCTCAGAGAAAAAGTGCTTCATCTTGGCTCTCTCCAAAACTACATCTTGAAGGCTCCCACCTTGATGAGAAAATTTGAGATCCAATTGGCGGGAGAGACTTAACTCCTTTGAACTCACCCTTAGGGGTAAGTTGCTAAACAATTCCAATATCCATTTTGATCTAAATAACAAAATACTAGGTACCCTACTGAAATATGATTGTCTATCCATTGCAAGCACACACAGAATAGGTGTGAGAAGTACCAGAGGTTGTATAAGAAGCCGATTAACAAAAACAGATATAAGTTGACTCTGCAGACCTGCAAGAATCGTGCATTGTACATTATACAAGCTTTTTCTCAAAGAATGACCAGAATCTCCCTTACTTGAAGATCATTATAGTAACCAGGAAGATTTTATGGCAGAAGCTAGTACTTAAGGCCAATTTCTCCTACAGTCTCAATCCACCAAGACCACCTTCCTCTTCTCCCCACACAGCTGGAAACTATCTAGCCTTAGCTTAAATCACTAGGTTCCAAGATACTGCTCATGGTCAGTTCCCTCTACTCCAGAGCTCAAGGGTTGTTTTAAGAATATAACAGCACTGCAGTGAAATGGAAGTGACAAAGGGCAAGTGGTTAAGTGAAATAAGTGAGAGAAACTAGAGAGTAAGAAAAAAAAAATTTATGATAAAGTAAAATAAGGAAGATAGCTGTTCTGCCTGTCCTTCATTAATTCAATATAAAAGGTAAAGTGGCAAAAAAAACCCAGGTCACCCAAGTTTAGCATAGGAGTAATACTATAAAATACTGTGAAAGATTAAATCAAAATTAGGAAACAGCTCTCTAACTTCAAGTTTATTTATCAAATACTACTCTCAGGGGACATATCAGAGGTTTACAATAATATAAATCACATAGAAGATGGAAAGGAAGATGATAGAGCAGAATGGGATGCTAATTACTTCAACAGGCAGCAAAGGGTAGATCAAGGGCTATATGGATCTCGAAAGAGAAATGTCAAGTTCAGATTTAAATCTAGTGTGTGAATCCTCCAAATGAAGTGTTAAAAGAAATGAGTCCAACACAGTAGATACCATTAAACTGAAAATTCATGTAGGAACAAAATCTAAACATATGGATCTGAAGAAGGGTATAACTAGTAGATTAGTAAGAACTGAGCAGAGAATCCTAGTGGAAGTGTAAGAAATCACTATGTGGGACAGATACCAGTAGAACACATCTTATGTACCAGCATAAGTAATATGAATGTGCTTCTGTGTGTGACAGGTAGCCAATGATCTGCGCAAAGAGGAGTGACGTGGTCATTTTTTTTGAGCTAGTGATTAACTGGACTGCTGAATTTTGAATAATCTGAAGGCGGTTAATGTCCTGAACACAGGCACCCTGTAGGAGAGAATTGCAGTAATCTAGTCTTATGACAAATGCCACATTAAGTAAAAAAAAAAATATATAAATCTATTCAAAGAAACATGATTTGATAGTGTTGGAAGGGTGCAGTCGGAAATTCATTGTATTATCAAGATAGTCCCTAAGATTTTGATGAAGGGGCAGAAAGTAATAAAGTACCTGCCAAGATTATAGGGGCTACGGGAATGGGGCATCCTTTTCGCCCTTTAAGGAGCCCCTTTGTTTTGTCAGGGTCAAGTAAGTTCACATAGTTGGAGCTAGTCAGTTATGCGGGACAAGTTTTGACTGAGTGTGGTTCTCTCTTCCCCACTGTCAAAATTTAAACTTCCAAGTCTATTAGATATAAGAGAATGTTTCTATCTTCGTTTTGCCTTGAGGGACTTAAATTATGGAATGATCTTGCTGCAATTGTTAGCCTTTTATAGTTTCAGAACTTTTTAAAAACGTGGTTACTTGAGTCATTTCTATAGTGAGTATTAAGGGGACGTCTATTTTTTGGTCATTTTTAACTGTTAATTTGATTGTTTTGATTGTATTTTCCCAGGTATGCTTGGCTTCTTTGTATTTGTAAACCGCATAGTAATAAGGTATTTGCGGTATAAAAGTATATATTTTTTAAATTTTAGTTTAATTATTTTAGTATCTGAATATCATCTGCATTTACACAAACTGAGTAAGGCCGAGTGATTGAAAGAATGTTAAGAGTTGTGACAAAGATATGAAAGAGTGTTGGTGCAAAGATGGAGCCTTGGGGGACCCCACAGGAAAGCATTTAAGAGTACAAGTGCTCATCCACAGTACAGTGTTGGTTTGATCTAACAGATATGACCCTTGTTAACTTTTGCCTGCATGTTCTCTCTTTTATTAATAAATTTATTACCGCAGATCTTTAACAGAAATAAATAGTTTTTAAAGATCAGAGACTTTTGAACATTTTTTGCAACAATATTTCCAAATAATGATACCCAGGTTTTATGTGGCCTGTTAAAAAAAAAAAAAATTAGAATACTTTAAAAATGTACTTATTAGCAGCTAGTTCTATCTGGCAGGTTGCAAGTACAGTAACACAACAAAAAAATGGAGTGGAGAGGACCAAATATCAAGAGATCAGTCGCCACACACAAGGGTAAGATGCTCCAGAAAAACTTAATAAAGGGTCCTAATAAAGGTTTTTCTGGAGCATCTTACCCTTGTGTGTGGCGACTGATCTCTTGATATTTGGTCTTCTCCACTCCATTTTTTTGTTGTGTTCGATTGCTGTGGAGAGTGTGAACCCCTCTCTGTTTTCTTGCAAGTACAGTAATAAATTCTTTAGGTCCCAACACTCACGTAGCCAGATCTATCTGGCAGGCTACATGCTCATGTTGATGGGTCAAGTACGGCTGACTAAGTGATAGCAGTGGAATCATTTGGGGGGAAGGAGGATTAAGGGGTAGAGATAACCTGCTACCAAACATCCAACCTCAGATGCCTTCATGCTGGTGGAATTCTGCATAAGAAAATGTTTAATTTCTACACAAATTATTTTTAAATTCCTCCATCATAAAGGTCTGAAATCCCCTCTTCCTTCCTCAGGCTTCAATCTCCCCAGTACCCTCTCTCACTCCTACTGTAGTTCTCTCCATCTCTAATTCATAGTAATATCTCTAATTTTCTGTCCCCAAAGTCTTCTTCCACATGCACACTCCCACTTCTCATTCATCTTCACCCATGGCACACACCCAACCTTACTCTCTACTCCCCCATCAAACACACCAATGATCCTCACCCCCTGTGATTTTTACCCCATTTGAGCTAGGTCCACCTGCCCTCCCTATCCTCATTGCAGGCAAAAAGAGGAGTACAACTGCACATCAGGCTGCCTCCTCCTCCTGTGCTGCCCTTGGCCCAACTGTGCGACACCCCCCCCACCACCATTTTAGGCCTCTGTACAGTCCCACGGTCCAAATAAACAGCCAAGTCTAAGCCAGCAGAGAAGGCGGTGGCCTATGTGCAGTTTTTCACTTTCTCCTCTTGCCATGTAATCTCTGTGGGGGAAGGGGGAAACTCCGATGCTGGTGCCTGTGCAGAATTCTGCATAAATTCTGGATTGCACAAAGTTCCACTCAAGCAGCAGCAGTTGGATTAATTGTGGGACATTATGGTTTTCACAATGGGAGAGATGCTGGATGTGAATTGAAAAGGGGATCTTGCATGTTTAATTATGTGGGAGGGTGAAGACAACAGTAGTTGTCTTAGATGGGGAGTAATATCGTGAAGGTAGTCACTCTTAGGAGGTGCTGAACAAATTGAATAGAAGGGTTGATCTTTCTGACAACTTATTTTGCTATGTAAAAGCAAAAACATTTTGGTATCTGGTTTACAAAAAACGTTTCATGGCATTGATCCACAGCATTGTGTGTTCAGACATGTGGCTAATACAGCTACATGATCTAAACAGCAAGGGAACATGGCATGCAACCACAAACAACCGTCTTACAGCATAATGTCCTCTCAACTAGTAATGCAGGGGAAATTAAGGACAAAAACCATTCCTGTATATGTACTACTACTACTATTTAACATTTCTAGAGCGCTACAAAGTGTACGCAGCGCTGTACAAACACAGAAGAAAGACAGTCCCTGCTCAAAGAGCTTACAATCTAATAGACAAAAAGTAAAGCATTTAAATTTAAAATATTTAAGCAGTCAAGCACAAGAGAACAGTCACAGAAGGACAGAAGATGTTGAAGGGTGGTCAGTGTGATTAGGTGTAACTCTGGTTGGAGTAGTGGGAGAAGGTGATAGAAGAATAGAAATGGGTGAGGTAAAGTAATGAGTGGGTTGATAGGGAGGTTATATAAGACATTTCACTCTAGGGGTGGGTGGGTAGAGGGGTAGGGTGGGTAGGATTAAGTCTAAAGCAGGAGAAGGTATTCTCTGCAGCCTATCTGTGAGATGGAAAATGCTCTCTGAAGCTGCTGCTATAAGTTGTTAGTTTTCTCTCCCTGAAAGAGATCCAAGCCACACCCACGAAGTTCAAACTGTCAGTGGGGAGGGTGAGGGGAGGAAATGGCAGTGCTTGATGAAAAAGAGAGCTCAGTTTGATAGGAGATATACTATAGGATGTCATTCTGAGGCCAGGCTAAGTCTAAAGCAGGAGAAGGTATTCTCTGCAGCCTATCTGTGAAATGTACCTCCATCCACACTTCCACCTAATCCTCACCATTGCAGTATTCATTCTGGATGATCATGTGGTCATCTTCAGCCCAGGCAGAATAATATCGTACCACATGAGGATGATGTCCAAGCACTGCATGGGCATAAACTTCCCTCAATGCCAGCTGCCTGCATACAAAACAACGAGATTATAATGATTACCATTAGAAACTTTTGAAGTGAAAGAAACTGCACCTGAGACGAGACTTTCATAAGTGATCCTGAAAAAAGGCACAAACTCAGGAAACACCATACCAGGGTCTGCATTCACAAATAATTCCATTTTTTTAAACTTTCAACCTCAATTATTTTCCAACTTTCCCAAACACAATTTGCATTTGTAGAATAGAATCATACACACTCCCAGTAAATGGAAAGAAAAACCGCATATCATCTGCACAAATATGGAAGGATACTCCTAATAATTTCAACAAATGACCCAAAGGCCTCAAATAGATATTAAAGAGTGTAGCAGATAAAATGGATCCCTGGGGAACACCCTTGTCAAGAGAATGTAATGCAGATAATTCAGCTCCCACACACACTCAGTTTCCACAATACAGTTCCCTTGTATACCACAAACACAGATGATTTATCAAGATCTCATGATCAATAGTATCAAATGCTGTTGATATATCCAGAAATGCAAATAAATAGCTAACACAGTTATCAAGGCCCAAACGTATCTCATCTGTCGCAACCATCAAGTTTCAGTACTGTGAGCTTTTCAAAATCCATACCGATTTTCATCTAAGTTGTTTTGCATTATAAATTCTTCCAATTGTACATAAACTGATTGCTCCAATAATTTGGCTAACTCTGGTAAAGATGAAATAGGCCTATAGTTAGCCAAATCATTTAGACCTACTTTATAATTTTTCACTACAGGGTGCACAATCGACAACTTTGTGTCTCCTGGAACAAAACCACAAGATAAAAGAAAAACAATGGCACCAGCACAGATCCTACGTTTTTTTTTTTTTTAGCAACATTGGGAACATACATCTCCCACTGCCCCTGTTGGTTGACATTTTCTAAGGTCACATAACAGATCTCTTTCCTGTACAGGTAAGAAGTCCACCCACTTGAGTGCAAAGTGCTCTTTCTATATATTTAATACCAGAGAAAGAAACTACAACTTGGGTTCAATGTAGCTTAACATTTGAAAATTACAGTGAGACAGAATAATACAATTCAGTTATACCATGGGAGCAAGTAGATGGATATGCCTGAAAAATGTAACAAAGTTGAGATTAGCATATACACCCAAATGGGCACAAAGTCTGTCATATATTCAGAAATCATAGCCATAAGAATAAACAGTTATTCAAAAATTATCACATGCATACACCAGAACAGTCATCCATACACACACTGCAAGAGTGAACAACAACTTCTACAGAGTATATCCAAAACTTTATTCTCTCATTTCCATCTTCCAAAATTCTTGACAGCAGATGTACAGATCAGTATGACCCAAAGAAGTCCAAAACAAGTAAAGTTAGGAACAACACAGTTTACACCTAATTGTTCAACCAAACTTAGGATTCACCTTTGGGTTTAAAAAGCAAAACTGTGTGCATGTAAGCACTGGATCAACAAAAGTTTAGAGCAAATGCCCTTAATATGCAATATATGGTAGCAATAATGAAACGGTGATGGAATATTCACATAGCAAGCAGCCTGAGCCAACAGATTGATTTTCCGCTGAACATAATTAACTTTATCTGAACTTGGCGGCTAATAGTGTGCTGAAATGGACAATGTTACCACATTTAGACTGACTCTGGACAGAACATCTTCATGAAGGAAGCCCTTCCCTCATTATTCAATACTTCTCTGTGAAACAGAAGTAATAAAAAAAAAAGGCAAATGCATTTTTGTTATATACCACTGCATTCCACAAAACTAAAGGAGCAAGTTCCCACATGCCATCTTTTTCTTTTGATGTAGGCACAGGAAAAAGAAAATGTTAAAACGCTCCCATATTTCAACCTAAGGAGAAATTAGGTCCTACCTGCTAATTTGCTTTCTTTTAGTCCCTCAAGACTGGCCCAGAATGACTGATGGGTTGTGCATGCCTACCAGCAGGTGGAGACTGAGAAGACTGATTTTGAGGCAGCCAATAAGAGTCGTACTCAGCCCCTTGAAACCTCAGTATTCAAATAGCAAAGCAAAAGGAAAAAGACAGACACTAAACATCTGTGCACCAGTCGATTCATATAGCCACCTACCAACAAACAGACCTTGCTGGCCACTGTCAAAAAATGTCAATTCCAAACTGAGTCAGAAACACCAGTAATGTGCCTATGTGCAACCGCTTAGAAACTGTTGAATAATTGGTCTCTTTGCGAATATAGACATATCTATAAATATTTTTTAAAAACAAATCAGCTCCCCACAAAGACAAGAGCGAATGAAACTAATACGAATACAAAACTATCTTCAAGAACAAATCAGATACCAAACAGGGAGGGATCTGGGCTGGTGTGGAGGAACTAAAGGAAAGCAAATTAGCAGGACCTAATTTCTCCTTCCTTAGTGTCCCTCTGGACTGGCCCAGAATGACTGGATGTGAATTACCAAAGCAGTAAACCATGGGAGGGACCAAAACTAGAACCACTGACAGATGCCGTAAATTAAAACCAAGACCTGAAGCACCTGGACATCTGTTCCAATATATCAAACAAGTAACGATGTCCAAAACACCAAAACACTAGAACTCAGCTCCTGCCATGTGGGCCACTAAAAGAGCAACCAGATGCAATTCTGTCCAACTCGTGAGCTGGTCTCAGCACTAGAACAACTAAACCTACAATATGCCTCGTCAGAGTTGCCAAAGAACGCTCCTGTCAACTGGAGACCTGAATCCTTTCAGAACGAGAAGGAAGAAACAGTGTGCCAAGACAGAAGGAAAAGATCTGTCAAACAATGGACACGCAAGTTAACTCCGGAACTAAGCACTCTCCCCCTATCACGCATTGGCAGTTACTACATAGACTGCCCTGCCAAACTTTTTGAGGAATGAAGTGCTTGCAAAACCCCAAATAGATCCTAGAAGAATAAGGAGCACAGTCTGGAAATACAGAGGAATTATCAGAATTTCTCAAGAAAGAAAGAGACTGGTACCCAATGTTCCCGAGGGCGAGAGAGAGAGAGTGTGAGACAGAGAGCAGGGCTATGCCAAGGGTCTCTGGTGCCCCCCTGCAGACTATCAGTTGGCGCCCCCCCCCCCCCCCCGGTTTGGCACAAGATGCAAAGGAAATAGGAGCTGAAAGATGGAGTGCATCTTTGTGGGATTGCTGAACAAATAAAGGGTTTACAACCACTTAGCTTTATGTTTCAACATTTTTATTGATGAGGAAATAAACATGGTATAACAGATACCATAAAATATAAAACTTCAACAGTACAATGGAGCATCACATATAAGTATTGAACAGATCATCATCAAATTTTTATACTTCCCCCCCCTCCGCTGTGTGTGCAAACCAATATTGGGGGATAGTGTGTTTAAACTTCAGACCATGTGTACTTCCAAGGCAACTCACAATAGGTTAAGGAGCAAACTTCGCTCCCGTGGACTAAGTCCTTGTATATATCGGCCTCATATTGACATGAACTGTTTTTTCCTTTTCGGGGCTCCCTTACAACCACTTAGCTTTTCGTGCTTTCATGTTCACAAAATTAGTAATTAAATCTTCGATATCTAACTGGGCATATATATCATTCTCAATAGCAATCATGGCAAGGCTTACAAGCCTTTCTTGCGAAATACTTGATCGCAAATAATTTTTTATGATTTTTTAACTGTGAAAATGATCGCTCACCACTTGCCACACTGACAGGAATTGTCAGCAATATTCTTAGAATGATGCTCACATTTGGGAATGGGAGGCTAATTGATAGAACAAATTTTAGAGTTTCAAAAGGAGTATGAAAATGGCACAATTCGGTCTTAAACAGATCTTTAAAGGCACATAGTTCATCATAAAGTTCAATTCCATTGATGTCCTTATTATCACCATCTGATAAATGAAGTTGCAAATATTTGCAATACTGTTGGAGCTGTTCATGATCTGTTTTGGCAAGTTTATTTATGTTGTACAGCAATTTGAATTGATTGTAGTGTTGTTGTAACTGATCAAATCTTTCACTGAGAGAAGTCATTGCAACATCCAAAATTGTAAAGAAAAAATTTACACGAAATTTATTCTCAGGTGATTGAGGCGATTCATCTTCTTGTTCATACTGGAATTGTTTAGTCTTCTTCCTCCCATGGATTTGAGCAGTGGCTTTGAACTCCGGTTCCCCCTCAACGTCATGACAAATTTGCTGAGCAGTTTGAAGCAATGACTCATAACTGGAATCAGTACGGTAGTTAGAAATAAACCTTTTTTTTTTTTAAGTTGTTAATGGCTGTCAAAGCAGTTGCAACATTTTCACTTTTACTCTGAAGAATCTTACTGACTAGATTGATATGATTCAACAGGTCATGCCAGAGGATGAGGGAACACAAGAACTGGAAATCCTTCAACTTGGTGCTCAAAATATGCGCTTCATATTTTGATTCGCTGTCATACTTCTCATCACTCATACAGAGCATCATAGATTTCTCCAATTTTGTGCCTGAGTGGCTGCAGAGCATCTATGCGACTTTCCCAATGAGTTTCTGAAAGAGGTTTCAATGTCAGAGAGGGAACGTGCTTCCTGAGAACTGCCCAGTGCTTCGTTGATGACGAGAAAAACTTATATAACTCTTGAACTGTTCCTAAGAAGCCAATGGTCTCATGATTCACTTTGGCAGCATCATTTACAACTAAGTTCAGGCTGTGAGCTCTACATGGAATGTAGGAAGCACGAGGGTTCATGTTTAAAATCAGCCTCTGCAGCCCATTTCTTTTCCCTCTCATATTGGCTCCGTTGTCGTAGCCTTGACCCCTTATATCACCAATATTAAGATTCCAGGTGTGCAGTTGATTGATAACGGTGTCACACAGACCCTCTCCAGTTGAGTCATGAACTTCCAGGAAGCCTAGGAAATGTTCTTCAATGTCTACATTTCCTTCTTTGCAGTTAAAGTGAATAATAACAGTCATCTGCTCAGTGTGCCTGACATCTGGTGTACAGTCCAATATTATAGAATAGTACTTTGCTGTTTTGATTTCAGATAAGATCTTCTCAGTGATGGCATTGCCCAAAAGCGTAATAATTTGATTTTGTATGCGATTGCTCAAATAATGGATTTTGGATTCCTCTTTTATAGCCCTCCTTATATGTGCTGCCATGACAGAATCAAACTTTCCAAACAGTTCAACCAGTTTAAGAAAGTTGATGTTATTTCTTTCAAACAGCTTTCCAGATGTGCCTCGTAGAGCCAGACATTGAGATCCAAGAAATTTGATAATTTCGATGAGCCTTTCAATTACATCTGACCAATGTTTTTTTTCTAGCTCATACAGCCTTTGATGCTGTGAATCAAGTGTAGTTTTGTTTTTCAGATCCTTTCTGAAGTCGATCCACATTTTTGAATGTTTCATATGAGCTAGACTTGTTTCATGTGTAAGCAGTGCTTTGGATAAACTCCTCCAGTTGTTGTAGCTAGTCGATATAAAACTACTCGATGATTCACTTGGATCTGTTGGTGAAAACAGATTGCAGCAGAAACAGAACACGTGATCTGTGGAAACAGAGTACAGTAACCAGTGCATATTTTCTAGCGAAAAAGGTGCCGGTACTCAAATGCCAGGCCACCCTTCAGGGGTGGGGTGATCACTGAGGGACCCATCCTACAATAGTCAGGCCCCCTGCAACCAGTCACAGAATCTATGACAAGGCAGAATTGGTGTGTAGAGCTTGAGCTCTTTCATTAAAACTTGGGGGCCATGGGTCAATTTTAGCAGACAATGGAAAAGGTGCCGGTACTCAGTACCCCCTCAAAAAAAGCCCTGACAGTAACCATGGTCTTGGCAGTAGTTCACCATTTTCCATTTTTCGGTTGTAATATATATCGCTGAACTTACGTCCACTAGAGTTTGCGGGATACAAAATGCCTTTCTTTTGAACAGGTCCTGATTCTGTGAGAATAATTCTTATTTTGTCAGTGAATTTTGGCCATTTTGCTGGATCAGATAGCTCAGGTGCCAATGAATCTGAAGGGCTTGATCCAGAGGTACTTGCACCTGGTTGGGGGTCTTCTTCCTCCTCCTCCTCCTCCTCATCATCAGTGAGAGTAAATGAACAGGAATCTTCTGATTGTTGGTTGGCAATGACTTTCTTCGATGGGCTTGATCCAGAGGTACTTGCACCTGGTTGGGGGTCTTCCTCCTCCTCCTCCTGAAAGTACTCACCAGTCACTTTTAATCATTTCACAAAGCTATATATTGCTCCTGCTTGCTTCTGGATGGCTTCTTCTTTTGCTGCTTTTTTTTTCCTGTTTTGCCAACCTGACAGTTTCATTTTAGTTGCCATCACAACCACGACCAGTTTGTGTGAACACTCAAAAGCTCTTTGACTTTTATACTAAAAACAAAACAACAACAAAAGTCAGTCAGTTTGCAGCAAGAATGTGTCTGTATAACAGAGTGTGTGTGTCTCACAGACAGAGATCGTGTGTATGTGTGTGTGTGTGAAAGTAAGGGTAGTGGGGTTGTTTTTGACGCCTGGTTGTTGTGTTGTAGCGGATGGTGTGGGCATTGGTCTGGTTTCCTCTTACCTCTTGTGCTGTTCTGATGGACGTTCAGAGCGCAGGGCAGGCTAGCAGGATTGGCAGTCTTCCCAATGTGTATCACTTTGCACTTGCCAACATTAAATCTCATCTATTAGGATACCCAGTCTTCCAACTTCCTAAGGTCTTCCTGCAATTTTTTACAATCCGCATGCATTTTAACAGATTTGAATTGTTTTGTCATCTGCAAATTTTTTTTCCTCACTCTTCATTCCCATTTGCAGATCAGTACAATATAGCACCGGTCCCTTTACAGATCTATAATAACACAGCTTTAGAATTTCAACATGACATTTAAATGAACTTTAGTTGGTACCAGTCAAGTTAGTATTAAGGTGTAAAAGTACCTACATTCAATCTACATAAAATAAATATAAAGAGCCTGATTATAACTGGGTGCCTATGTGGAAAGTAAAAAAAAAGGTTCATATTTTATTTCAATTTTCTAAATGCCAGTTTTATACATCTGCACACAGTTACTGAAAACAGATCTTTTCAAGAAGGCATACCATAATCATCCATCTTAAACACTAAATAATAACACTACACAGATCTATCCCTCCCCATCTTCAAATCCTTGCTTAAAGCCCATCTCTTCAATGTTGCTTTCGGCAACTAACCATTGGACTAACCAGGAAACCCAGATTGCCCCAATTTGATTGACTGCATTATTGACCTTTAGATGGTAAGCTCCTTTGAGCAGGGACTGTCCTTCTTTGTTAACTTGTACAGCGTTGGGTAACCCTAGTAGCGCTTTAGAAATGTTAAATAGTAGTAGTAGTACTATACAAAACCGAAAGCCTATCACATGATTGATTACCCTCCTTGCTACCTATATTTAAGCACTACCACTTCAAACCTCATGTCGAATAGAATCTCTCTATAGCAGATGACTAGTACTTATTTACTACTAATCACCATTTATATAGCGCTACAAGGCATATGCAGCGCTGCACACCATACACAAAGACAGTCCCTGCTCAAAGAGCTTACAATCTAGATAAGACAGTACACAGACAGAACAATTAGTTGCTGGATCTTAAGTACTACTAGAACTGGAAATATGACTGTTATACTTGTGTCACAATCCATTTTATTACTCATCAGCTTATCTTCCTTTCCTTGTGCCTTAGTCTCCCCTTCCTTTCTCCCTGATTCTAGCTTGTTCTCTTCCCACCCCCCCCAACACACAGAAATGTCCTTGCCTTGTTTTTCCTATCTTCCTCTTTGCCTTTCTGTTCCATCAGCTCTTATTTTCCTTCCCTGCCCTTACTCTCTCCCTCCTTCGTTCCTCCCTGATTCTAGCTTGTTCTCTCCCCCACCCCCCATGTACTTTATCGATAAGTTATAAGTAGGCCGCCACGCCAGCCAGCCAGCCATTAGAGTAACGAAAAGTTAACAAGGCGAAACCTTACCAATGATGATGTCCACCACAGTCTGACTCTCAGCATTCAGCAAAAAAACATTAATGCGGAGCGCCGCGGGAGCGGGCGGCAGCGGATCATCCAAGCAGCGGCGCCGGCTCTCCTCTCAGCACTCCAATGTGGCAACACCCGTCCAGGTCCTTCAGAGAGTCGGACTGCCTGCGAGGCTCCAGGCGCAGCATCACGCCGTGTGTGGAAGAGCTGGGGCAGTGCTAAACAGACAAACGAGTGCTGCCAACGGGAAGGCAGCAGCCAGAGCCAGCAGCGCATGTGCTTATAGGCGCCAACGCGAGAGATGTTTATATTTTTAAATTTAGAACACTGACTCGGCCGGCGCCGGCGGCGCCCTTGAAGGTGAGGCACCCCCCTGCCGTGCTTACCCCACTTACCGGGTTAGCACGGCCCTGAGAGAGACCATCCAGCAGGGCCATAGCCAGACAGCCAATTTTGGGTGGTCCTGAGTCCAAGGTGGGTGGGCACGGAATTTATGCTCCCCTACTACTTCTACTATTCAACATTTCTAAAGCACTACTAGGGTTACGCAGCACTGTATAAGTTAACATAGAAGGACAGTCCCTGCTCAAAGAGCTTACAATCTAATGGACAAATGTACAGTCAGTCAAGTAGGGGCAGTCAAATTGGGGCAGTCTAGATTTCCTGAAAGGTATAAAGGTTAGGTGCCAAAAGCAACATTGAAGAGGTGGGCTTTGAGCAAGGATTTGAAGAGGGGTAGGGAGGGGGCTAGGCTTAGGGGCTCAGGAAGTTGATTCCACGCATAGGGTGAGGCGAGGCAGAATGGGCGGAGCCTGGAGTTGGCGGTGATGGAGAAGGGTACTGAGAGGAGAGATTTGTCCGGTAAGCGGAGGTTTCGGGCGGGAACGTAGGAGGAGATGAGGGTGGAGAGGTAATGAGGGGCTGCAGACTGAGTGCATTTGTAGGTGAGAAGGAGAAGCTTGAACTGTATGCGGTATCGGATCGGAAGCCAGTGAAGCGACCTGAGGAGAGGGGTGATATGAGTACATCAGTTCAGGCAGAATATAAGACGTGCAGCAGAGTTCTGAATGGATTGAAGGGGGGATAGATGGCTAAGTGGTAGGCCAGTGAGGAGAAGGTTGCAGTAGTCAAGGCGAGAGGTAATGAGGGTGTGGATGAGAGTTCGGGTGGTGTGCTCAGACAGGAAAGGGCGAATTTGCTGATGTTAAAGAGGAAGAAGCAACAGGTCTTGGCTGTCTGCTGGATATGCGCAGAGAAGGAGAGGGAGGAGTCAAAGATGACTCCGAGGTTGCGGGCAGATGAGACGGGGAGGATAAGGGTGTTCTCAACTGAGATCGAGAGCGGAGGAAGAGGAGAGGTGGGTTTTGGTGGAAAGACGATAAGCTCGGTCTTGGACATGTTCAGTTTCAGGTGGCGGTTGGACATCCATGCAGCAATGTCAGCTAAGCAGGCCGATACCTTGGTCTGGGTCTCCACGGTGATGTCTGGTGTGGAGAGATACAGCTGGGTGTCATCAGCATAAAGATGATACTGGAAACCATGAGATGAGATCAGTGAGCCCAGGGAAGAGGTGTAGATTGAAAAAAGAAGGGGTCCAAGGACAGATCCCTGGGGAACTCCAACAGAGAGCGGGATGGGGGTGGAGGAAGAACCATGAGAGTGTACTTTGAAGGTGTGGTGGGAGAGATAGGAGGAGAACCAGGAGAGGACAGAGCCCTGGAACCCAAATGAGGACAGTGTGGCAAGAAGTAAATCATGATTGACAGTGTCAAAAGCGGCTGATAGATCAAGAAGGATAAGGATGAAGTAGTGGCCTCTGGATTTGGCAAGGAACAGGTCATTACAGACTTTAGAGAGTGCTGTTTCTGTCGAGTGTAGAGGGCGGAAACCGGATTGAAGTGGATCGAGGATGGCCTAAGAGGAGAGGAAATCAAGGCAGCGACTGTGAACGGTGCACTCAAGTATTTTGGAGAGGAAGGGTAGGAGGGCGATGGGGCGGAAGTTGGAGGGACAGGTAGGGTTAAGTGATGGTTTTTTGAGGAGAGGTGTGACTATGGCGTGCTTGAAGGTGTCAAGGACAGTTGCTGTGGAGAGAGAGAGAGGTTGAGGATATGACAGATAGAGGGGGTGACAGTAGGAGAGATGGTGTTAAGTAAATTGGTGGGGATGGGATCAGAGGAACAAGTTGCACAAGTTGTGCATTTCGAGGAGGAGAGAAGGCAGGCGGTTTCCTCCTCGGTGATATCAGGAAAGGAGGAGAAAGAGTTGGTTGGTTGGTTGAGGGAGAGGGTTGAAGAGAGAAGAGGAGGAGGTGGCTTGGTAGTGAATTCAAGGTTGATCTTTTGCACCTTGTCGCGGAAGTAGTCAGCCGGTGATTGAGGAGAGAGTGGGGGGGGGGGGAGCAGAGGGTACTTTGAGGAGGGAGTTAAGGATGGCGAAGAGACGACGAGGGTTGGAGCTGAGAGAATTGGTCAATTGGGTGTAGTAGTCCTATTTGGCAAGGAATAGGGAGGACTGGAAGGAGGATAGCATGAATTTATAATGAAGGAAATCTGAATAGGTGCGAGATTCCCTCCAGAGGCGTTCAGCAGATCGGACGCAGGAGCGAAGGTAACGGATGCAAGGAGTCAACCAGGGCTGGGGATTAGTACGCCTTGTGGGACGGGAGATGGATGGTGCGAGGGTGTCCAGGGCAGAGGAGAGAGTGGCATTGTAAGTGAAGACAGCCTCGTCGACAGACTCGGACGGAGGACATGATGGAGGAAAGGAGATTAGGAATACTAGAGGATAAGGTGGGAGGATCAATAGCCTGGAGATTCCTGGAAGTAGTGGTTAAAGTTGGGCGGGGCTGAGGGGGGGTGAAGGAGTGTGAAGGTGATCAGGTGATGATCAGAGAGAGGAAGAGCTGAGGCGTGGAAATTGGAGGGTGAGCCGGAAAAGGAGAGGACGAGGTCAAGACAATGGCCATTACCTTGAGTATGGGTGGTGGAGCACAGCTGGAGGTTGAAGGAGGATGTTAGAGTGAGGAATTGAGAAGTGTGAGAGTCGGATGGGTCACCAGCGTGTATGTTAAAGTCTCCGAGAATGAGGGATGGAGATGAGGGATCAAGAAAGACAGAAAGCCAGGCATCCAAGTCAGTGAGGAAGGAACAGAGAGATTTATCAGGGGGGCGGTAGATGACTGCAACACTTGAGTGGCAGCGGGTAGAATAGACAGATGGAGTGAACTTCAAAGGATGAGAAGCAGTGAGATTGCGGTAGAAGGAGGGGTTGAAAACTACAGGTGGGTGAGAGTAGTAACCAGACACCTCCTCCGCGGCCAACTGGGTGGGGAGTGTGGGAAAAAAGATAACCTCCATGGCATAGGGCCGCGACTGAGGCCGAGTCATCGGGGGTGAGCCAGGTTTCAGTTAGGGCAAGCAGATGAAGGGAGCGGGAGATGACGAGATCGTGGGTGAAGGAAAGTTTGTTGCACACAGAGCGGGCATTCTACAGGGCGCACGAGAAGGGGAGGGAAGAAGGGGGAAGGAGGGGAACAGAAATGAGATTGGAGATATCTCGGAAGCGTTTGCATGGATAAGATGAGGGCATGTGTGGGGGGCCTGGATTGGGATTGATGTCTCCAGTGGATAGTAGGAGAAGGAGCAAGAGAGAGCAGAGGAGGGTGGGGGAGGTAGGGCGACAAAGGCGGGATGAGCTTAGTAGAAATGGGGATGGGCTAATGGCAGGAAGGAAGTGTTGAAGGTTGAGAGCTAGGAGGGAGGGGGGATAGGAGAGATTGTGAGGTGGTCAGGGGTGGGTAGGGTAGTGCAGTAGTGAGTAGGACGGGAGAGGACAAGGAAGGGCAATGAATACCTGCGGTGGACAGCGGTGGGGGGAGGGAGAAAAGATTAAGAAGGGACAGGGCGATGAAGAGAATGTGTAAAGGGGCCATGGTCAGGGAGGCAGGCAGGTGATAGGTGAGCTGGTAGGCAGGTGGGTCGGCAGTTAGGTAGTTGTGCAGGCTTGAAGGCAGGCAGCAGGCGGGGAGGCAGTTAGATAGTTGAGCAGGCTAGATGGCAGGCAGGTAGTTGATAACTAGGCAGGTTGATGGTCTGGCAAACAGGCAGGTTGGTTGCTGCTCAGCAAGCAAATTGATGGACTGACAGCATGCAGGCTGGTTGCTGGTAGGCAGGCCCAAAATATTAAATAACTGAGCAAGAAGGGATCTAAAAAACCCCACACTACACCAAAGTTACTTGGGATAAATCAAACCAACCATTTATACATAAAGCCACCGATATAGCTTAATTATTTAAATTGTGCTCAGTCCATATCCATTAAACCCATAGCGTTCCCAAGGAAAGCATAGGATTAATGATGTACATTTATGCTTGTAGTTCCCTTTCTGAGGAAGATATTCGAAACTCAGCTTGAGTTAAAGGGAAAATGAGTTAGATGGCGTTGAAGAGCACGAATGAACTTTTGATGAGATTTTAAATCACCTGCATGAGCACACTAGGTTCCTAAGGGAAGTGATTTCTTTTCTTTATATATTTTTGTTCATTGAGTATGTGTTCTTTTATCAGTGATGTTGATGTTGTGGTATGTGAAAAATTTAGTAGTCATAGCAAATTGTATGAGTATTAGAAGTGAGCATTACTTAGAACTGAGATTTAAAACATGTCTGCAGCTATTAGTTTTGAGGCATAATAAGAACCATTGAGTATATGTTTAGATTGTGCAGTTGATTCAGAGTGATCTGTGTCATAGGGGTTTGAAATATCAGTATTGCAAGCTGCATTATAACTAGCAGTAGCAGGTGTGTGCGCATACACTTTGTGGAGGTGGAACACAAATTGTGCTATGATGGTTCCATCTAAACACTACCACATGCTTTCCTTGGGAACGCTATGGGTGTAATGGATATGGACTGAGCACAATTTAAATAATTAAGCTATATCGGTGGCTTTATGTATAAATGGTTGATTTGATTTATCCCAAGTAACTTTGGTGTAGCGTTTATAATTGAGGACTTGGGTAGTTTATTTGGTTTATTCTTCCGTTTGAGTAGAGAGAATCTAAAAAACCCCACCAGCTGAAGATTTCCTCCTGCTCAAGCAGTCAGCAGCACTTTCCTTCAGCTGATGCCACGGCTAGCAGGCTGCGCATGCATGAAAATTAAGCATGTGCAGAGGGGCTGATGGTGGTGTCAGCTCAAGGCAAGTTCTGCCAGTTGCGGTTTGAATAGGGTTACCATTCGTCCGGATTTCCCCGGACATGTCCTCTTTTTGAGGGCACCGTCGGGAGTCCGGGCGGATTTCAGCAATTGCTTGATTTGTCCGGGTTTCCTGTCGCCGTCGGTCGGGTCATCATGACCACCTGTCCTCCGAGTCCGACTTCTTCACTGACTTGACTCCTCTGATCATGCAAGCGCGCTGACACCGCGTGGGCCAACGCAGGCAGGCTACAGGCAGCGTCTGTGCGTGCCAGCTCCTGCCTGCTGATCAGCATCAGCTGATCTGATGATCCTGCTGCACGCACGCTGCTACTGCAACCTCCCGCCTTCTCCACCTGCAGCCGCCGCCATAACCGAGTTGACGACGAGGCTGCAGCATCTGGAACTCTGGACGGTCTGGTGACTGTCTGTGTGCCCCTGCCTTGCTGCCCTTAGCCGCCGCCATAACCTGTCCTGAGGTAGTGAGGTAAGGGGGAAATAAATATTTTGAATGGACAGCTCAGTAATACAAGAGTGTATTTACCTGTTGACGTTCACTATGTTGCCGTTTCCTCAAGATGCAAATAAAGCGATGGATTTGTCTTCCCTTCCCAGTATTTCCCCCCCTCATTTCTGCGATTTAAATGGTTCACTGGCTGCTCCTGTAGAGAAATCAGCCCCAAATCTCCCGCTCCCTCTCCCTCCTCCTTTTCTGTATAAGCTCTGGAGCTGTTTTCGTTGTACAGGCGGAGGGCGCTCTCTCAGTGGCGCACCATGCACCAAGTCTAATTCTTGGAGAAACCAATCCTAATTCCCTAGTTAAGTCTTTTGATTTTTTTTTTTCAACAAACACATCCTTTGTTCATGTCTTAGAATTCTAAATTTCCGTAACCTGTGGTTAAAATGTTTTTGTATTAGAGGACTTTGCATCTTTAAATTAGCCTTGAGGCAGTTGGGGGGAGGGGGAGAGAAAAAAAATATATGTACAAATAATCAAACAGAAACAAAACAAGTACCCTTAAATCGGTGTGGGCTGTGCTGGTCAGTGGTCCCCCACTGTAAGCTGGAGCTGCAGGGGTTAAATTGATTCAGCTGCTGCAAGCAGAGGTGTGTGGTGTGTGTGTAGATGGTAAAACTTGCCAAGGTGGGATGGGCAGTTACATTTTACAGTTACCAAGTAACCCATTTCCAGGAGGGAGATTGTAGTCCAGGACTGGATTTCTGACAGCCCTATCCTGTTGTACTGTGGGATCTACTGCACTGATCTCTGAACTTAAAAAAAAAAAAAAAGAAGAAGACTCAGGGACTACCAATACCACACTGCTTTGGGGTGTACCTTTAAAACCAGGACTGGCCAAAAAGTCTCAGTCCTGGAACTGGGTAACGTTGCATCTCTGAAATGTAACTATGCTCATTAGAGAATTTGTAACATGTTCTATCACAGGCAAGTCTGAAAAGTATGTGTCTTTTGCAAGATTACTCATCACTCTTACAAACTGCTGGGCCTTGCAAAAGCAGTGGCTAATTCAGTTGGAGTCTTCTCTATTGGTAGCAAGAGAGAATCTTATGGAACAATTAGTATTAGTTCTGAGCAATCTTTCAAGAAATTTAACATTATGTTAAAATCTTATTTCTGTACTAAAGCTTATTCTGGTTCATAATGTAGGGAAACTACCAGGGATGGCAAGCAGCCCCCCTGCAGTTTAGGATACAGTGATATGACTGTTCTTGATACGATTGTGTTCTTTCATATTGGTAAATGGGTGATAAGGAACCAATGTGACTGCTCGTGGTTTATGGAGCACCTTGCAACAATACATTATCTGTGCAAGAAGTGCTGAATCTGGTGACTGAGGTAGGGTTACCATATGTCCGGATTTACCCGAACATGTCCTCTTTTGAGGACATGTCCGGGCAACCGGGCGGGTTTTGACAATCCAGACAAACGGGCAGATTCCTAGCCTCCCCTCCCCTTACTTACTACTGCCCTGGTGGTCCAGTGACCTCTTCTGCCTTCGGGGCAGGAAAATGGCCGCTGAGTGTTGAAGTGACTTAGCGAGACGTCACCTCTCAGCGGCCATTTTGAATCGGCACCGAGATCACGAACAGGAAGGATGCATGCAGGGCAGCGCTCCGGGCAGGAAAGAGGGGGCTCTTTCCTGCCCCGAAGAGGTCACTAGACCACCAGGGCAGTAGTAAGGTAAGGGGAGGGGGAGTGACAGGATGTGTGACAGGGGGGAGGGGAAAATGTGACAGGGGGGAGCGAGGCATGTGTCCTTTTGGGGGGACAAAATATGGTAACCCTAGAGCACCGGCTGCCTGAAGAGGAGGAAATCTTCAGCTAGTGGGGTTTGAGGATCTCTGCCAGCCATAGGAAGAGTGCCAAAATTTTGGGTGGGCCTGAGTCCAATAGGGTGGGCCCTGGCCCACCCATGGCTACGCCACTGCCATTCAGGCCACCAAACTCATCCATGAAATGGCTCTGAAGATAAGAGGGGGGGGAGAGAAAAGAGCACAAAGGAAGAAGCAGCAGAGCAAGAATAAACTACGAGTGAAATCACAAAGAGTAAAGTAAGTCACTTGGGAGACAAAAAGAGGTGGACACTGTCGCAAAAAAAACCCCCAAAAAAAACAACCACCACACAAAGATTCGCAAAGAATCACTCAAGGAGCAAACCAAAGTGGCCTAGTGGTTAGAGTGGTGGACTTTGGTCCTGGGGAACTGGGTTTGATTCCCACTGCAGGCACAGGCAGCTCCTTGTGACTCTGGGCAAGTCACTTAACCCTCCATTGCCCCAGGTACAAATAAGAACCTGTATATAATAGGTAAGCCGCATTGAGCCTGCCATGAGTGGGAAAGCGCAGGGTACAAATGTAATAAAAATAAATAAATAAGCCAGCGTGATCACCTGACAAAGGGAAAATAAGGTTATTCAACCTAGCCCAAAATAATCACATATATGTGGCACCGCTAAACGGCAGCAGACCAGTCCATGGGCATAGAAGATATGTCCGAAGGATCCCAAACTAAGACAAAAGGCAAAGAAGTAGAGCTTTGACAAGAGCAAGAATCCGAGTTAAGCTAACAGAAGAAGATTGGCTTAACTCGAACAGAAGAAGATCCTCAGTGTCTGAACAATGGTTCCATCAGCGACAAGGCAGAAGGCATTAAAGGCTGTATATGACCCAGCCGTTGCCCAGGAAAGAATTGTGGATTCTCAAAACTACAGAACTATTGATATGAAGAACCACCGAATATGGCCTAGGAGGAATATGACCTCCAGGAACTGTGCCTTATCATCCCTCAAGAAAAACCTAGAGGAATCTGTCTGTCTCACAAGAAGTGTCACAGCTCATAGTGTAACCCCAAGGGGGTTAAAAATTGTAAAATAAAATTTTAAATAGTGGTTTCACGGGGGGGGCTACAAAAAGGGTCTTTAAAATTATAACTTCGACGGTACAGGTTCAGGATGGGTTATCTTAATTTTTGATATTTGTTTTAATTCAGGATTTTAAAAGGGGTTTTCTGGGAGATAATTGTGGAGCGGTCATTAAAAATAAATTTAAAAGGTAAAGCCATAGCACAGAGGGTATGCCAGAGCAGATTTGATTTAGTGAATTTGGTATGTTTTGGTGTAAGGTTGGCTTTAAAAATTCAGTAAATAGTTTTTTTCATTAATTCCGATGGGAAAGGAATAAATTTATGTATTTATTTATTTGCTGTATTTATATCCCACGTTTTCCCACCTATTTGCAGGCTCAATGTGGCTTACAATGTAATACAACAATCACATTAATGGGATAAGGAAGTCGGAATATAGATAAATAAGGTACATGAGAATATCACGGTAATCATATTAGCGGAATAACAATTTCAGCCTTATTACAGTTAAGGTGCACAAAAAAATTACATATAATGAGAAGTGGGTAAATAGATGGAACATAACATCATGATAACAGGACAAGATATAATGTTCAATAACTTGGGTGTAAGTTAGGATAAACAAATTTGAAAAAGTTCCATTAAAATTGTATCTGGTGAAGTTTAGGTGCTGGTTTTTTAATGGGAGATCTTTTTTGTACGTTTTATTGAACAAATAAGTCTTCAGTAATTTCTGGAAGGTCATCAGGTCATGTGTTGTTCTCAAGGTGGTCGGTAATTCATTCCATAGTTGTGTACAGATGTATGAGAAGCTGGATGCATGTATTGATTTATATTTGAATGGAGTTTCAGTTGGGTAAGGTAAAATTCCATGATGCAGTGGAAGAAAAATAGGGATCTAAAGAAGCATTTTCATTGGATAAGAGAGGGTCAGGTGTCCAAGTGGAGGGACGGTTGGCTTGGCAACAGCTGGAAGGACAGTTGCTGAGAGGAGTTGAAGCTGCTGGGGTGAGAGAGTGAACAGGGCTGAATGGCAGTGATCAAATAGGGAGAAGTAAGATTAAAATCTATTGAAAGTATTGGGGGTTGGAAGGAATGTGTGACTTTAATCTAAAGGTAGCATTCTAAAAAGAAAAAAGGAAGAGTAACTTATTGCATGGTGTGAGGAAGTTACAGTGTGTCTTGGTGAAACTTAATTGAAAGGGAAACAGTGACAAACAGTTTCAGACTTGCTACTGAAAATTGTGAAAAAGATAGTTACTTTAATTTCAGTGTTAGAGGGGAAACTGTATGCCTGCTAATATTAAAGAGGATAGGGCATTGATCATATTGGGTTCTGTGAGACGGAATGTTGGGTGAAGTGCTGTTTGTAAAAGGCTGAGTGAGAAACAGTGCAGCAGTGTGATGTCCTCTTAATTTATGTGAAGATAGGGAAACTAAAGTAAGATAAGAAAATTGTAATTAATTTTTTTTTTTATAGTTGACTTGCCCACAGTTTTTCTATTGATTAATTTTAAATGTCATATAGAATAATTGATTCTATACATATAGGGAGAGAGGGTATTCATCCTAGAGTACTGATAGAACTGAAAAATGAGCTTGCGGAGCTACTGCTAGTGATATGCAACTTATCCTTAAAATTGAGCGTGGTACCGGAAGATTGGAGGGTGGCCAATGTAACGCCCATTTTTAAAAAAGGCTCCAGGGGAGCAGTGGCGTAGCCAAGGGTGGGCACTTTGATCTCAGGCCCACCCAGTAGCAGCACACCTATGATGTGGCTGGCAGGGATCCCCAAGCCCCACCAGCCGAAAACTTCCAACTGTCCCTCCTGCATACCTTGTAAATAGCAGATCATCGCCTGCAGCCAGAAGCAGCTGATACATACTGTTCGCACCAGCCCCACAGCCTTCCCTCTGATGTATTCCCGATTACGCAGAAATAGGATGTTGCCTCAGAGGGAAGGCTGTGGGGCCAACATGAGCAGTGTGTATTAGTTGCTGCTTGCTACCATTGAAAATCTGCTATTTAAAAGGTATGCAGGGGAGGGGGGATGTTTGAGAGACCATATGGCATGCAGGTGAGAGAGAGTGGGACCAAATCACTTGTGGGACAGGGCAGAGTTCTTCTGCCCACCCATCTTTGGCCCAGGCCCACCCAAAATTGGGTGTCTGGCTACGCCCCTGCAGGGGAGATCCGGGAAATTATAGACCGGTGAGTCTGACATCGGTGCCGGGGAAAATGGTAGAGGCTATTATTAAAAACAAAATTACAGAGCACATCCGAGGACATGGATTACTGAGACCGAGTCAGCACGGCTTTTGAGTGGGGAAATCTTGCCTGACCAATTTACTTCAATTCTTTGAAGGAGTAAACAAACATGTGGACAAAGGGGAGCCGGTTGATATTGTTTATCTGGATTTTCAAAAGGTGTTTGACAAGGTACCTCATGAAAGGCTACAGAGGTAATTGGAGGGTCATGGGATAGGAGGAAATGTCCTATTGTGGATTAAAAACTGGTTGAAGGATAGGAAACAGAGAGTGGGGTTAAATGGGCAGTATTCACAATGGAGAAGGGTAGTTAGTGGGGTTCCTCAGGGGTCTGTGCTAGGACCGCTGCTTTTTAATATATTTATAAATGATTTAGAGATGGGAGTAACTAGCGAGGTAATTAAATTTGCTGATGACACAAAGTTATTCAAAGTCGTTAACTCGCGACAGGATTGTGAAAAATTACAGAAGGACCTTACGAGACTGGGAGACTGGGCGGCTAAATGGCAGATGACGTTTAATGTGAGCAAGTGCAAGGTGATGCATGTGGGAAAAAAGAACCCGAATTATAGCTACGTCATGCAAGGTTCCACGTTAGGAGTTACGGACCAAGAAAGGGATCTGGGTGTCGTTGTCGATAACACACTGAAACCTTCTGCTCAGTGTGCTGCTGCGGCTAGGAAAGCGAATAGAATGTTGGGTATTATTAGGAAAGGTAAGGAAAACAGGTGTGAGGATGTTATAATGCCGTTGTATCGCTCCATGGTGCGACCGCACCTTGAGTATTGTGTTCAATTCTGGTCGCCGCATCTCAAGAAAGATATAGTAGAATTGGAAAAGGTGCAGCGAAGGGCGACTAAAATGATAGCGGGGATGGGACGACTTCCCTATGAAGAAAGACTAAGGAGGCTAGTGCTATTCAGCTTGGAGAAGAGACGGCTGAGGGGAGACATGATAGAGGTATATAAAATAATGAGTGGAGTGGAACAGGTGGATGTGAAGCATCTGTTCACGCTTTCCAAAAATACTAGGACTAGGGGGGGCATGCGATTAAACTACAGTGTAGTAAATTTAAAACAAATCGGAGAAAATTTTTCTTCACCCAACGTGTAATTAAACTCTGGAATTCATTGCCGGAAAATGTGGTGAAGGCGGTTACCTTAACAGAGTTTAAAAAGGGGTTGGACGGTTTCCTAAAGGACAAGTCCATAAACCGCTACTAAACGGACTTGGAAAAATCCAAAATCCCAGAAATAACATGTATAGAATGTTTGTACGTTTGGGAAGCTTGCCAGGTGCCCTTGGCCTGGATTGGCCGCTGTCGTGGACAAGATGCTGGGCTCGATGTACCCTTGCTCTTTTCCCAGTATGGCATTACTTATGTACTTATGTGTTGCCTCCTGTTTTATTTTGTTAAGTGAGGTGTAGGGCGAAGATGAAAAACCTGAGGAGCAGGCTTCAGAGAAGTTTCCTGGGCTCCCACGCAAGAAAGGCTTCGTTCTTCACTAAGGGACCGAATAAAATCTTCCACGGATAAGTGATTTTTGATTAACAGGTAAGAGACACTAATCTGATGAGTCATTGGAATCCAAAATCCTGTACAGTGAAGATCCTGTAATAACACAATTGATTCACAAAGAATCAGGTTGTTTTTTTTTTTTAAAGACAAAGGTTAAAAGTTCAATGAGAATATAATTATAGGTTGTTGCTAAAGAGAAATATACTTATCTGATGCCAGTCAGTTATCCGTTATTGAAATTATCCTGTAAAAACATGGTATGAAAGTAATTCTGTTGATTCCAAGGTGGTATATTTTTACACTGATTATTAGGAGAAAGAAGTGGTTAATACATAAATATGCTGTTTTAAACATTTATCTTAATGAATAAAAATAATTTATGAACATTGGTGTCTGATTTTACCAAGTAAACAAAAGTAAGCTAATCAATTTTTTCCCTCATACATCATTGTGTGAGGGTAGAATTTGAGTTTAAATGTGCACCTTTCCCTCTGCTCTCGGCAGCGTGGTCCTAAGCACTCGGTTTGACTACAACTTAACACCAGGCATTCTGGGACCCACTTCTTTAGGCTAAGAGTCTCAGGGGGCAGGGGTTACAATAGAGACTGCCTATCTCGCCGCTCTGAGGAGGACAGACACACAGGGGCCTCTCCCTGACCAGTGCCAAGTTCCCGAAGAGGAGGCGCCACTCGTGTCACAAGCGAATCACTTCGACCCTGGAACCCAATTGCCATCCCAGCCTAGCCAAAGTAAGAGACTGGCAGCAGAGAGAAAAATGAGCTCCAGAAAATTCCCACTGTCAACCGAGAAGCCAAGCAGCCAAGCATCCAAGATGGGGAAGCATAACCGAGAAAGGAAGACTGTGTGAGAACTAGGCGGAACTCCCTCTCATCTCGACAACCACTCAGTAGCGATAGAGCTGTTGGAGGGAAAACATCCGAGATCTCAGGAGCAAAGCCATCCATAGAATCCCAACTCCTGTTAAATAACAGATACAACAAGCCAACCCGCCTCCATAGAAAGGGAAAAAAAAACAGCTGACTACTCTGCGAATTCAACAGGAGGAAATCTGCAGAAATACCCAACATCTTATGTTGGGGAGTTCCCAACTCATTAGGAAACCACCAAGAAACTTATAGACGTCAGAAAAAAATAACACGATCAAGAATAGTTGCCAAAAATGTGTCTGACTGAGGAAGTGGTGTCATCGAGTAATATGATAGTCTGAAGTGAGAGCTCCCACTCCCCCGGAGCATAGTTTTGTGGCGTTACCCCATTTTGCTATAGTTTCTTGAGAGGGAATCGGCTCCTCAAGGTATTTAAAGCATTGGGGAAGCGGCGGAAGTATGAGCACAGCTAAGAATCTCTCTCAATTTGCTTTTACCAGCAGCGCAGCGGAGAAGCACGTGGCAGGCATGGAGCGTGTGGCGTTGGACTCAGCACTCGAAAAAGCAGGGTCCACTTCCCAGGATTTGTTTATATCAGAGCAAGATCGGGGGGGGGGGGGGCCCGAGGCAGTCAATTACCCGGAGTTGCGAGAGTGGTTGATGGAAGTGCGAACGGACCTTAAAGCGGTCCGCACAGACCTCGCTGCTTTGGGGGCAGACTTGCGTGGCAAAATAAGAGACCTTGGTAACCACCTGGAAGAGTTGGAGGGCCGAGTGGAGAAACAAGAGGGAGTAATAGGTGGCCTCACTCAACAGGTAGGAGAGGTGCATGTGGAGATCCAGCAGATCACAGATAAGCTCGAGGATTTAGAAAACAGAAGCAGGAGGTGTAATCTCCGTTTCAGAGGCTTACCAGAAACTCCAGCGTATACAGACTGAGGATGTGGTGCAGAGAATAGTGAGCACCTTACTAACGGAATCTGGGTTGCATATTGGGCCAAAAAGAAGTGCATTTGGTGAGATCCCATAGAGCTTTGGGTGGGGCTTGGAATAATCTGCCCAAAGATATAAATTTGCCTGCTTCCAGGTCTTTAAGCTTCGAGAGAGGATAATACAGGCGAGCCGTAAGATTGATAGCTTCAAATGGGATTCTTTTCATGTTGCAGTGTTCCAAGATTTAGCTGCAGTCACATTAAAGAGGAGAGTGGATTTGAAGCTGGTTACAGCAAGGCTACATGAGATGGGCATCAAGTACAGATGGAGGCACCCTTTTGCCTTGGCATTTTACAAAGATGTCGTCTGTACCAAATTAAGTCGGTAGAGGAAGCATGTGAGATCTTGCCAGCAGAGAATAGGGATACACTACTACTACTACTACTTATTTCTATAGTGCTACTAGACGTACGCAGCGCTGTACATTTGAACATAAAGAAACAGTCCCTGCTCGACAGAGCTTACAATCTAATTTGGACAGACAAACAAGAGATAAGGGAATATTAAAGTGAGGATGATAAAATAAGGGTTCTGAACAAGTAAACAAGGGTTAGGAGTTAAAAGCAGCATCAAAAGGTGGGCTTTTAGCTTAGATTTGAAGACGGTCAGAGATGGCGCTTGATGTACCAGCTCAGGAAGTCTATTCCAGGCATATGGTGCAGCAAGATATAAGGAACGGAGTCTGGAGTTAGCAGTGGAGGAGAAGGGTGCAGATAAGAGAGATTTACCCAGTGAACGGAGTTCCCGGGGAGGAATGTAGGGAGAGATAAGAGTGGAGAGGTACTGAGGAGCTGCAGAGTGAATGCACTTATAGGTCAACAAGAGGAGTTTGAACTGTATGCGGAAACGGATAGGAAGCCAGTGAAGTGACTTGAGGAGAGGGCTAATATGAGCATAACAACCCTGGCGGAATATTAGTCGTGCAGCAGAATTTTGAACAGATTGAAGAGGAGAGAGATGGCTAAGTGGGAGACCTCTGAGAAGCAAGTTGCAATAGTCTAAGCGAGAGGTGATAAGAGCGTGGATGAGGGTTCTCGTAGTGTGCTCAGAAAGGAAAGGGCAAATTTTGCTGATATTATAGAGAAAGAACAGGTTTTAGCAGTCTGTTGAATATGTGCAGAGAAGGAGAGGGAGGAGTCGAAGATGACCCCAAGGTTACGAGCTGGTGAGACAGGAAGGATGAGAGTGTTATCCACAGAAATAGAGAATGGGGGAGGAGGAGAGGTTGGTTTAGGGGGAAAGATAAGAAGCTCAGTTTTGGTCATGTTTAGTTTCAGATGGCGCTGAGACATCCAGGCAGCAATGTCAGACAGGCAGGCTGATACTTTGGCCTGGATTTCGGCTGAGATTTCTGGTGTGGAGAGGTAGATCTGGGAGTCATCAGTGTAAAGATGATAATGAAAACCATGGGATGAGATCAGAGTGCCAAGGGAAGAAGTATAGATGGAGAAGAGAAGAGGTACCAGGACAGATCCCTGAGGTACACCAACTGACAGTGGGATAGAAGTAGAAGAGGATCCACTAGAGTATACACTAAAGGTACGCTGGGAGAGATAAGAAAAAAACCAGGAAAGAAGAGAGCCCTCAAGTGAGGACAGCATATCAAGGAGTAGGCTGTGATCAACAGAGTCAAAAGCAGAGATAGATCGAGAAGAATGAGGATAGAATAGAGACCTTTGGATTTGGCTAGGAACAGATCATTGGAGACTTTAGCAAGCGCTGTTTCAGTTGAATGAAGGGAGCGAAAGCCAGATTGAAGTGGATCAAGAATAGCTTGAGATGGGGGTCACGTGATGCGAGGGAGCTGAACGGACGTCCGAGAACCCGGCTCCGCTCCTGACTCCCTCTATCTTTGAAATTAATCGGCTTAACTCCCGTTTTCAAAGCCTACGAGCCAGACGGGGGAACGGTAAACGACCCGCGTTCAGACTACGAGGCTGTGAGGAGGAGAACGCGGCAGAGAGAGCGGGGAATGCCCGCGAAGTCACAGAGGCCTAAAAAGTCCCGCATGCTCGACGCGAAAGCAAAAATGGCGGCGATTAAAGAAACCGCGGGAGAAGCGAGCCAGCCCACAGAAGTTTTTCAAGAACTTATACAGCAGGTGACGGCAATACTAGAAGACAAGCTGTCCAAGTTTCAATCTTCAGTGGAGCAAATCAGGGAGGCAGTGGAAAGACAAAGTGCGAGACTCCAGCAGGCGGAAGAAAGGATTTCCAGGCAAGAAGATAGAACGGAGGTAGCAGATACCCGAATAAGCGGGCTAGAGCGAAAGTGTGAGCGCCTGGAGCAGCAGATTGACGATCTGGAGAATCGGAGCCGAAGAAACAACGTCCGAATAGTAGGGCTCCCTGAGTCGGTGCAGGATAAAGAATTGTGGAAGATCATGGAGGAATGGCTCCCTGAACAGCTGGGATTACAATGCCCGGGAAAACCTTTGCAGGTTGAAAGAGTCCATCGAATCGGGGCGCGCAGAGAGGGGGAGAGCCGCCCCAGAACAGTTATAGCAAAACTTTTAAACTATGCCGATAAAGAGAAAATATTATTGGCATACAGGAAGAAAGCAGCGCTGGAATATAATGGAAGTAAAGTCTTGCTATTCCAGGATTACTCCGCTGTGGTTTCGGAGCAAAGGAGAAAAATGGGACAGCATTGTAAGCGCTTGTTTGAAAAAGGGGTGAAATTTGCCCTACTCTTCCCGGCTAAGGTGCGGGTGATGGCTGATAATAAGGTACTGTTTTTTACTGACCCCAACGAGCTGGCAGCATATGTGGAACGCATATAAGGGACTTAAAAAAAAAAAAAAAAAAAGCAGATCAGCTATGATACCTTACTGGTGACAGTGCAACTTACTGGACTATAAGGACAGTGTGTGGGGAAAAACGAAACTTGCGATTGGACCAGAACACAGCAGAAATATTCATGAGAAATTGTGGGTCTCAAGGATTGATCAAACTGAGTCATTGAATTGTGGAGACCCTAATTGTTGGATTGGGAACAAGTGATCAGTGGTTGGTGTCCACGTTGTTATTCCAAAAAATGGGAAATCTGACCAGGTCAAGGGAGCACCAGGGAGGTGACAGTCCACGGAGGATGGAAGGAAGAGCCCAATGCCAAGCTGAAGAAGCATTGGTAGTGATCAACAGACCTGGCAGAAGAGGACAGCTTGCGAATAGTGAGCCAGATGTTGCTGGAAGTTAAGTTTTTCATGTGGGACTGGATATAAAATTGAAGTGGGTTTGAAGGTTATCTTTGTTGTATATGTGTTGGAAGGGGTAGGAAAATGTTGACACTCCTTACTGTTCCTGTTTTTTGTGAATTAAGATGTTGCAGGGGAAGGGGAGACTGAGGTAGAAGGGAAAGGGAGGTGGGCATTGAGAACGGGAGAGCGCAAATTATTAGGGGAGGCAGGGGTTGTGAGTGCGGGGGAGTTAGTGGTAGGGGGAAGGAAATGTTATGGTTATGGATTGTATGGATGGGAGTGTGTGTGTTGGGAAATTGGAATGTAATGATTGATGAGGGAAGGGAGGGTGGGAAGGGGGGGAGTAAAGGGGGGGGATAATGATAGGGATGGGGGACTGGGGACAGTTCTGGCTATTAATATCACGCGTAACAGCATATCGGGGAGCTGGAAGGTCAAGATTGAAAGGGGAAGAGAACCCATAACTTTACACATAGATGCCAAACAACAAGCTTGGTCTGGAGGTCTAGCTGGGGGGCCTCTGGATAGAGATATACAAAGTATTGGTGAATTTAGAAATTATCAACAGATAGCTGAATGGCTAACCTAAAAGTTGTGTCACTAAATGTAGATGGGGTGCACTCACCAATAAAGAGGACAAAAGTACTACAGGCGCTCAAGAGGCAAAAGGCCGATGTGGCACTGATACAAGAAACACACTTAAGTAAAGTGGAACATCTTAAGATGAAAAGAGACTGGGTGGGAGACATATTTTGCAGCATACAATGGTAGGCAAAGGGGAGTAGCTATACTAATAAGGAAAACAATCGCATTTAGTTTACATAAGATGTATCAAGATCCGGAGGGGCGCTTTGTAATAGTGACAGGATCCTTGCAAGGTATCAAGGTGGGACTGTGTAGTGTATACGCACCAAATGTTTATTCTCATAAGTTTTTTACCGCTTTGATAGCTAAATTAGTAGCCTTTGATGAATATCACCTTATTGTAGGAGGGGATTTCAACATTACAAGTGACCCCTCTATAGATTGCAAACCCCCAAAGAAAGTGGGGCGGGGACATGAAGAAAAGGGGGTGAATTTACTTATGAATGAGCTGGGACTGGTGGATATTTGGCGCCTCCAACATTTAGAAGAGCATGATTATACTTTTTTCTCACACCCGCATGGAGTTCATTCGCGTCTGGACTACCTGCTTGTGTCCCACTCAGTCAGCTTGATAGTAGAACAGACTGGAATTGGGGAGCCAGATGTATCTGACCATGCCCCAGTGTGGGCTGAAATGCGGTGGGGGGAGAGGAAGAGGCCGGCAAGATGGCGTATGAATCCGGCTCTGTACCAGAGTAGAGAATTTAAAACTTACTTGAGGCAGAGCTGGACAGACTACGTCGCTGAGAATGATGCCCAGTCGGTAAGCCCGAGAATTTATTGGGAAGCAGCGAAGGCTGTACTCCGAGGCAGGGTTATCTCCTATGTTGCCTCGCAGAACAAGCGGCGAGGCTCTCAACTTACAGAGGTGTCCGGGAGATTACGGGAAGCGCGCAGAGCTCTCATCATCTCTCCCACAGAATATAATAGACAGACATATGCAGAGTGTAGGAAGGCAATGCAGGAGATACTGGATGCAGGAGCGTTATACAATATTAAATTTTATAAGTATAAGCTGCACCAATGGGGGAATAAAACAGGTAAACTTTTAGCAGCCTTGGTGAGGCAGAGATCGGGGAAGCAGTACATAGGTAAGATCCGAGAAGTGGAGGGGACAGTAACTACAGACCAAATGGCAGTAGAAAGGGAATTTGTGCGCTATTATACAACACTTTACAAAGCGGGCCCTTTCTCAGAGGAAAAGTGTATAGAGTTCCTTAGGGCTGTAAACTTACCCTCGTTAACTGAAAGCCAGAAAGAGATGCTGGACGCACCACTACAAGGGAAAGAGATACAGCGAGTAATAAAACGCTTGCAGCTGGCCAAAGCCCCAGGGCCAGATGGTCTAGGGACAGAATTTTATAAGATTCTGCAGGATCTACTCATCGAACCCCTTATTCTCATGTGTAATGAGGTGAAGGAAGTGGGAGGGATGGGACCCGTGCTGAACCATGCACATATCACAGTCATCCCCAAGCCAGGGAAAGATGGAGAGCAGGTTGGATCCTATAGACCCATTTCGCTGCTCAATCAAGATCTTAAGTTGCTGGCGGCAGTGTTGGCGGATCGACTGAGCCAGGTGGTTCCCTATTTAGTTCACCCCGACCAGGTGGGTTTTGTTAAGGGAAGATACGCGTCGGCCAATATCTTAAAAGCAAGCCGAGTGCTACTTGAGGGTAGGGGGAGAGCAGGAGATGCTATATTGGCCAGCTTGGATGCTGAGAAGGCATTCGACAAAGTAGTGTGGGAATACTTATTCTGGATCCTGAGGCGCTTTGGTATTCAGGGGGAGTTTTTACAATGGATCAGAGCTTTGTATAATAACCCAACGGCGCAGATTATCATAAATGATTCCCTTACGGATGCTTTCCCCTTAAGGGGTGGTACCCGGCAGGGGTGCCCGTTGTCACCGTTACTTTTTATTCTGACACTGGAACCCCTGGCGGCTAAAATACGGCAAGAACCCAGACTAACAGGGCTACGAGTAGGGGGTGTAGAGCACAGAATAAATTTGTTTGCCGACGACATGCTTTTGATGCTGGATAAGGCGTCTCAAACACTACCACTGGTGATGGATATTATTAAGGAATATGGGGAATTTTCCGGGCTTAGTATCAACTTTGGGAAGTCTGAAGCGTTGCCTATTAGTGATCCCTGCACATGTAGAACACATGGGGAGTTTCCTTTGATGTGGGCCCAAAAGGGCATTAAATACTTAGGGGTGTTCTTAAGCGCAGATCAGAGCTGGATGTACAAAAAGAATGTGGCAGACCGAGTGGAGGAAGTAAAACGGCTTTGCGGCAGGTGGAAAGACTTGCCTGTAAACTTCATGGGTCGGATTGCTTTGGTTAAGATGGTAATGTTGCCTAAATTAATATACCCCTTACAAATGCTTCCTTTATGGGTACGGAGGAAGGAGGATAGTCTGTATAGAAGTGTGATAAGTACTTTTATTTGGCGAGCGAAACGGTCACGGATTTCCTTTGTGAAGCTCACTCATACTCGCAAACAGGGAGGTCAAAAGTTACCAGACTTAAGAACATATAATGTGGCAGCGCTGCTGCGGTGGATTCATGAACTGCAGTCGGGAGAGAGTTTTTATGCCACTACGGGCTTCTGGGAGAGTTGGTGCGGCCAGAATGACCCGTTTGCAGTATTGGAGTCATGGGCGGTGACAGGAGCCAAAAAGATAGTGAATAACCCATATGTGGCAGCGCTGCAGAGGGCCTGGAGATGGTGGAGGGGACAGGGCGGTACAGTGCGAGGAGCTAGCCCATTTCTACCCTTAACGGGCAACATGGCCTTTCCGGCAGGCCAAGGGGTATCAGTATTTAGTGAATGGCGTGAAAAGGGGTGCAGATTTATAGGGCAATTTAGGAAAACGGAAGAGGAGGCTTTCCCAACGTTCACCGAAGTTAGGGATGAATTGCAATTGCCGGGATCGCAATTCTTTGCATACCTTCAAATTAGAGATTATGTGCTGAGTGTGGAACGCAGGATCCGAGAACGGGTGCATTTCACGCAACTAGACAAAATGTTTTTGCAAATCCCGCCCAAGCTAAATATACTGTCACAATGGTGCCAATTAGTCCGGGAATCACAGGAGGCGCTACATATACAGCAGTTAGCAGAGATTTGGAGTAGGGACACAGGTGAGGAGATATCTGTGAAACGGCTGGGCACAGTCTTTGGGGGGTTAAGTAAGATTACACCAAATGCAGCCCTACAGGATATACAATACAGGATCTTATATAGAGTACATATAACTAAAGAGAGAGGCAAGGCCATGGGGATGTGGGAGGATGATGTTTGCAACAAATGTGGGAAAAGTGTGGGAGGCTTCCTGCACTCATTTATGGAGTGCCCGAGCCTACATAAGCTATGGGTAGGAGCGCTGGAAGTAGTTGAAAAGACGTTACAGCGCGAAATGGAGTGGAAGTATTCAGCTATTCTGATGGGCTGTAGGGAATCTCTTGGACAACAAGGACTGGGTGTAGCTCAGTGTAAATTTGTGCTGTTGACTGCATTATTGGTGAAGAAATGCATTTTACAAGCTTGGGTTGATACTGAGCCTCCACCTTTGGATCGGTGGAAGGATCAAATGAAGGAAATGGCCCAGTGGGTGAATATGACACTAAAATTTACAACAGCGCTCGGCAATCGCCAGTACAAAGATATATGGGGAAGAGCGCGGGACCTGCTCATGGCACCAGACCCTGATTTGCAAAGCAAAGGATAGCCAGATAGGGGAGGAGGAGGGAGGGAGGGTAAAAGAGGGGAGGGGGGGGGATCTCAACCACAAGGGAAGGGATTAATAAGGGAGGAAACACAAAAGCACATGGGGACCAATACATATGTCTTGTAGGTGCACAATCTGTACTGTTGTTCTTTTGATTGCAATGTACTGAGTGACGGTGAGCTGCAGGTGGCAGCAGATGTTTATATTTGTCTTCATGATGCAATAAAGAAATTTTCAAAAAAAAAAAAAAAAAAGCTTGAGATGAAAGAAAGTCAAGGCAACGACGGTGAACGGCACGTTCAAGTATCTTGGATAGGAAAGGGAGGAGGGAGATAGGGCGATAGTTGGAAGGACAGGTAGGGTCCAATGAAGGTTTTTTAAGGAGTGGTGTAAGCTATGGCATGTTTGAAGGCATCAGGAACAGTCACAGTGGACAATGAAAAATTGAGGATATGACCGATAAACGGGATGACAGTAGGAGAGATAGTGTTAAGTAGATGGGTGGGAATAGGATCAGAGGAGCAGGTAGTTTCGAGGAGGAAAGAAGATGTGTAGTTTCCTCTTCAGTGATTTCAGAAAAAGAAGAAAAGGAGGCAGGGGTTGGAGGGTTGAGAGGTGCCCCCTCCCCCAACTCCCCCTTCATTATCTCCTCAGACCCTTGCTGAATTCTTTCACGACAAGGTTCAAAAGATAAACCTTGCATTCTCTACCTCGCCACCTCTCCCTCCACTAGTCCGTTCCCCTCTCTCTCCTTCCCCTAATTCCTTTTCCTCCTTTCCTGAAGTTACTATAGACGAAACTACACTTCTCCTTTTTTCCTCAAATTGTACCACCAGTTCCTCTGATCCCATTCCCACCCACCTTCTTAATGCCATATCACCTGCTCTTATTCCTTTTATCTGTCACATTCTCAACCTCTCACTTTCCACTGCAACTGTCCATACTGCCTTTAAACATACTGTGGTCACACCTCTCCTTAAGAAGCCTTCACTCGACCCTATTTGTCCCTCTAATTACCGACCCATCTCCCTCCTCCCTTTTCTCTCCAAATTACTTGAGCGTGCTGTTCACCACCGCTGCCTTGATTTTCTCTCCTCACATGCTATTCTTGACCCACTACAATCTGGTTTTCGCCCTCTCCACTCAACCGAAACTGCGCTTACTAAAGTCTCCAATGACCTATTACTGGCTAAATCCAGAGATCTCTATTCCATCCTCATTTTTCTTGATCTTTCCGCTGCTTTTGACACTGTCGATCACAACATACTCCTCGATACCCTGTCCTCACTTGGATTGCAGGGCTCTGTCCTTTCCTAGTTCTCTTCCTACCTCTCCCTCCGCACCTTCAGTGTTCACTCTGGTGGATCCTCTTCTACTTCTATCCCTCTGCCTGTCGGCGTACCTCAGGGTTCTGTTCTTGGTCCCCTCCTCTTTTCTATCTACACTTCTTCCCTTGGTTCATTAATCTCATCCCATGGCTTTTCCTACCATCTCTATGCTGATGACTCCCAAATCTACCTTTCTACCCCTGATATCTCACCTTGCATCCAAACCAAAGTTTCAGCGTGCTTGTCTGACATTGCTGTCTGGATGTTTCAACGCCACCTGAAATTAACATGACCAAAACCGAGCTTCTCATTTTTCCCCCCCAAACCCACCTCCCCACTTCCCCCGTTTTCTATTTCTGTTGATGGCTCTCTCATTCTCCATGTCTCCTCAGCTCGAAACCTTGGGGTCATCTTTGACTCTTCACTCTCCTTCTCTGCTCATATCCAGCAGATCGCCAAGACCCGTCATTTCTTTCTTTACAACATCCGTAAAATCCGCCCCTTTCTTTCCGAGCACTCTACCAAAACCCTCATCCACACCCTTGTCACCTCTCGTTTAGACTACTGCAATCTGCTTTTTGCTGGCCTCCCACTTAGTCACCTCTCCCCTCTTCAATCGGTTCAAAACTCTGCTGCCCGTCTCGTCTTCCGCCAGGGTCGCTTTACTCATACTACCCCCTCTCTCCTCAAATCGCTTCACTGGCTTCCTATCTGTTTTCGCATCCTGTTCAAACTTCTTCTACTAACCTATAAATGTACTCACTCTGCTGCTCCCCAGTATCTCTCCACACTCGTCCTTCCCTACACCCCTTCCCGTGCACTCCGCTCCATGGATAAATCCTTCTTATCTGTTCCCTTCTCCACTACTGCCAACTCCAGACTTCGCACCTTCTGTCTCGCTGCACCCTACACCTGGAATAAACTTCCTGAGCCCCTACGTCTTGCCCCATCCTTGGCCACCTTTAAATCTAGACTGAAAGCCCACCTCTAATATTGCTTTTGACTCGTAACCACTTGTAACCACTTGCCTCCACCTACCCTCCTCTCCTCCTTCCTGTACACATTAATAGATTTGATTACTTTATTTTTTGTCTATTAGATTGTAAGCTCTTTGAGCAGGGACTGTCTTTCTTCTATGTTTGTGCAGTGCTGTGTATGCCTTGTAGTGCTATAGAAATGCTAAATAGTAGTAGGAGTAGTAATGGACTAAGGGAGGGAGAGGTGGAGGTGACCTGGTTGAGAATTCAAGTTTAATATTGTGAACCTTATTATGAAAGAACTCAGCTAGAGTCTGGGGGAAAAGTGAAGGGGGGGTTGGAGGTGAAGGCACTTTGAGGAGAGAGTTCAGTGTGGCAAAGAGACAGCGAGGGTTTGAGCCAAGAGAATTTGTCAACTGGATGTAATAGTCCTGTTTGGCAAGTAAAAGAGCAGACTGGAAGGAGGTCAGCAAGAATTTGAAATGTATGAAGTCAGCATGGGCACGGGATTTCAGCCAAAGGCGTTCGGCAGAGCGGGCACAGGAACGTAGGTAGCGGATTCGAGAGGTCAGCCAAGGTTGGGGTTTGGTACGTTTTACAGAACGGGGAATGAGAGGAGCGAGAGTATCCAGAGCAGAGGAGAGAATATCATTATAGGAAGAGACAGCCTCATTGACAGACTTGGATAACATAGTGGTAGAGAAGAGATTTGAAACATTGGAGGACAAAGTAGAAGGGTCAAAAGCCTGAAGATTCCTAAATGTATTGGTTAAGATTGGACGGGACTGGGGAGGAGGGTGTTTAAGTGTGAAAGTTATCAGATGATGGTCTGAGAGGGGAAGAGTTGAGGCACAGAAACTGGAGAGTGAGCAGTTTGAGGAGAGGATAAGATCAAGACAGTGGCCGTTCTGGTGAGTGGGGGCAGTGGAGCACAGTTGAAGATTGAAAGAGGACGTTAAAGCAAGAAACTGCGAAGCATAAGAGTCCGAGGGATCATTAGCATGAATGTTAAAATCCCCAAGAATGAGGGAAGGAGATGAAGGTTCAAGAAAGAAGGAAAGCCAAGCATCAAAGTCAGTGAGAAAGGAAGAAAGGGACTTATCACGGGGGCCGATAAATGACTGCTACTCGGAGAGGCAGAGGAGCAAATAGACGGATGGAGTGGACTTCGAAGGAAGAAAAACAGTGAGACTGAGGTAGAAGAAGAGGTTGAAATCTACAAGAGGGTGAAAGTAGTAGCCCAACACCACCTCCACAGCCAACTACTACTACTATTTAGCATTTCTATAGTGCTACAAGGCGTACACAGCGCTGCACAAACATAGAAAAAAGACAGTCCCTGCTCAAAGAGCTTACAACTGGGCGAGGAGTATGGGAGAAAAGATAACCTCCATGGCATAGGGCTGCAACTGAAGCAGAGTCTTCAGGGTAAAGCCAAGTTTCAGTTAGGGCAAGCAGATGAAGAGTACAAGAGATAAAGAGGTCACGGATGTAGGAAAGTTTGTTACAGACAGAGCGGGCATTCCACAGAGCGCAAGAGAAAGGCAGGGAAGGAGGGGGAAAGAGAGGAACAGAAATTAGATTGGAGATATCACGGTGTGACCTGCACAAATAGGATGAGAGCTGATGTTGAGGACCAGGATTGGGATTAATGTCCCCAGCAGAGAGCAGGAGAAGGAGTAAGAGTACGGAGAAGAGTAGGAGAGGTACGACGACAGCGACGAAGGCGACATGTACTCAGATGGAAAGGAGATGGATGAATAGAAGGAAGGAAATGTTTAAGGCTGAGAGCTGAGAAAAAGGAAGAGGAAAAAAGAGATGGTGAGATGATGAATACAGATGGTGAACAATGTGTTCCTGCAGTGTACATTGGTTTAAGATGGAGAAAAATTAGGAAGGGACAGTGCCAAGAAGAAAAAGTGTAGTGGAGCCATAAGTAGTAACTGGGAGAAAAGTAGATGTCACCCCGGAGAAGGCTGTAAAGGATATGCAGATTAGCTGCAAGTCCTCTGCAGCACCTGAAAGGCAGCCGGTAGAGCTGGGCACCTCTCAGCTGAGGAAAAGGCTTACCAGGGGTTAGGCCGAAGCCAGCATTCCTCCCCCTGAGGGTCGCCTGATCCTAGCCAAAAAGCACCTGGAAACCCTGGCACTTGGAGCGAGGGCCCTGGGAAGATCGGGGTGTACCTGGGAGTCACCCTGGATACAGCTGTGAGGAAATGCAGAAGGGCTGCAAATCCTCCACAGAACCTGGTGGGAGCACTGTGCACCTAGAGCGGAGGCCCTGAGTGGATCGGAGTGGACATGGGAGTCACCCCAGAGAAGGCTGTAAAGGATATGCAGATGAGCTGCAAGTCCTCCGCAGCACCTGAAAGGCAGCCGGTGGTAGAGCTGGGCACCTCTCAGCTGAGGAAAAGGCTTACCAGGGGTTAGGCCAAAGCCAGCATTCCTCCCCCCTCTACACCATCCAGCAAGCCCAAATCTGCATCCTTGTCGGCTCACCCAAAATGGCAGCGGGTATCTAAAGGAAATAAAAGGTTGGAGTGCCAGAAGTCGGCTGGCCAGCTGACCTGAGGAGCTGGGGCCATGTGGAAAGAAGTCATGAAAAATGACACATATTGTTCTGTTAGATGGTGGTTTACAGCCATGATTCCTGCGGGGCTCTTAATGTGATAGTTTGTTTGTGGGTATGAGAGTTTAGGGCTCTGTTCGGGTTTATATATTGGGGGGTCTCTAAGATGTTCAGGGTAATCATGATGATGTCTTGTAATAGCTAATGTGACCTGGAGGGCGGGAGGAGGGAGGCTCACTTTCTCGATTACATGCCCCTTCTTTATGTAGAGAGGGGTCTTAAAAGTTGTTGAGGGTTAGGGGAGGGTGGGAGGGGAGGATTGAGGGGGAGAGGGGTAGGGTAAGTGATAAAGAGAGGTTGGTGTGGAGGTGTGGGGGAAGGAGTGGGGTTTGGAGGGAGGATCACATGTGGGATAGTTGGTACTTGGGTCTATCTGTAAATGAGTGATATAAAAATGGGGCTCCTGAATGTCAGGGGGTTAAATGTTTTTATGAAGCGTCAGCTTTTATTCAGGGAGCTGACTTGCTTAAAGATTGACATCGCTCTGATTCAGGAAACACATTTGAAGCTAGTTCATGAACCATTATGTAGGCAACGTAAATATCCGCAACAATATTTTGCTTCCAGTTATGAGGGTACAAAATCCAAGAGGGTAGCGATAATGTTTGCTGATTCTAGGCCATGGCAGATTGTGAAGGTAATTCGAGGTAAAGGGGGGCGATATATCCTAATAACTTTTGTACTTGGAGGTCAGAGGTACACGTTGCTAAATGTATATGGCCTTAATTCTACTACTAAACATTTCTAAAGCGCTACCAGGGTTACGCAGCGCTATGCAATTTTAGATGAGGAAGGACAGTCCCTGCTCAGAAGAGCTTACAATCTAAAGGCCAAGTATGCAGTCAATCAAATGGGGCAGTGTAGGTTTCCTGAATAGAGCTAAGTGGTTATGTGCCGAAAGCTACAGTGAAGAGGTGGGCTTTGAGTAAGGATTTGAAAATGGGCAGGGAGGACGCATGGCGTATGGGCTTGGGAAGTTTATTCCAAGCATAGGGTGAGGCGAGGCAGAAGGGGCGGAGTCTAGACTTGGCGGTGGTGCAGAAGGGTACTGATAGGAGGGATTTGTCCTGTGAGCGGAGGTTAAGGGTAGGAACGTACGGGGAGATGAGGGTAGAGAGGTAATGAGGGGCTGCAGATTGAGTTCATTTGTACGTTAGTAGGAGAAGCTTGAACTGTAAACAGTATCTGATTGGGAGCCAGTGAAGTGACTTGAGGAGGGGGGGTGATGTGATTATATCAGTCCATGTGGAAAATAAGACGCGTGGCGGAATTCTGGATGGATTGAAGGGGGGATAGATGGTTAAGTGGGAGGCCAGTGAGGAGTAGGTTGCAATAGTCAAGGCGAGAGGTAACGAGTGGATGAGGGTTCAGGTGGTCTGTTCAGAAAGAAACGGGCGAATTTTGCTAATATTATAGAGGAAGAAGCGACAGGTCTTGGCTGTCTGTTGGATATGGGCAGAGGAGAGGGAGAAGTCGAAGATGACTCCGAGGTTGCGGGCTGATGAAACGGGGAGGATGAGGGTGTTGTCAACAGAAATGGAGAGTGGAGGAAGAGGAGAAGAGGGTTTGGGTGGAAAGACAATGAGCTCAGTCTTTGCCATGTTCAGTTTCAGATGACGGTTGGACATCCAGGCAGCGATGTCTGATAGGCAGGCCGATACTTTGGACTGGGTTTCCACCGTGATGTCTGGTGTGGAGAGATAAAGCTGGGTATCGTCAGCATAAAGATGGTATTGGAAGCCATGAGATGAGATCAGCGAGCCCAGGGAAGAGGTGTAGATTGAGAAAAGAAGGGGTCCAAGGACAGATCCTTGAACACCAACGGAAAGCGGGATGGGGGTGGAGGAAGATCCATGAGAATATACTCTGAAGGTACGTTGGAAGAGATAGGAGGACAACCAGGAGAGGATGGAGCCCTGGAACCCGAATGAGGACAGTGTGTCAAGAAGTAAATTATGATTGACAGTGTCGAAAGTGGCGGATAGGTCAAGGAGCATGAGGATGGAGTAGTGACTTTTGGATTTGGCAAGGAGCAGGTCATTACAGACTTTAGTGAGTGCCGTTTCTGTCGAGTGAAGTGGGCGAAAGCCGGATTGAAGCGGATCGAGGATGGCATGAGAGGAGAGAAAATCGAGGCAGCGGCTGTGAACGGCGCGTTCAAGTATCTTGGAGAGGAAGGGTAGGAGGGCGATGGGGTGGTAGTTGGAGGGACATGTGGGGTCCAGTGATGGTTTTTTGAGAAGTGGTGTGACTACAGCGTGCTTGAAGGTGTCAGGGACAGTTGCAGTGGAGAGAGGTTGAGGATGTGACAGATGGAGGGGTTAACTGTAGGAAAGATGGTGTTAAGTAGATTGGTGGGGGATGGGATCAGAGGAACAGGTGGTGCACTTCGAGGAAGAAAGAAGGTGGGCAGTTTCCTCTTTGGTGATATCAGGAAAGGAGGAGAAGGAGGCCGGGGTTAGTTGGTTGGTTGAAGGAGTGGGTTAAAGAGTGAAGAGGAGGAGGTGGCTTGGTAGTGAATTCGAGGTTTATCTTCTGCACCTTGTCGCGGAAGTAGTCCGCCAGTGATTGAGGAGAGAGTGAAGGGGGGTGGGAGCGGAGGGCATTTTAAGGAGGGAATTAAGGGTGGCGAAGAGACAACGAGGGTTGGAACCGAGAGAATTAGTCAATTGGGTATAATAGTCTTGTTTGGCAAGGAATAGGGAGGACTGGAAGGAGGATAGCATGAATTTGTAGTGAATGAAGTCGGAATGGATGCGAGATTTCCTCCAGAGGCGTTCAGCAGATCGCGTGCAGGAGCGAAGGTATCGGATGCAAGGTGTCATCCAGGGCTGAGGATTAGTACGCTTAGAGGGACGGGAGACAGATGGTGCTGGGGTATCCAGAGCAGAGGAGAGAATGGCATTGTAAGCAGAGACAGCCTTGTCGACAGACTCGGAAGACGTGATGGAAGGGAGGAGGTTAGAGATATGAGAGGATAGCGTTGGAGGATCAATAGCCTGGAGATTCCTGAAAGCAGTGGTTAGTGTTGGGCGAGGTTTGGGGGGGGGGGGGGGTGATGAAGTGTAAGGGTGATTAGGTGATGATCTGAGAGAGGAAGAGCTGAGGCGCAAAAATTGGAAGGTGAGCAGGAAGAGGAGAGGACGAGGTCGAGACAATGGCCAGTTTGGTGAGTAGGGGTGGTAGAGCATAGTTGGAGGTTGAAGGAGGATGTCAGAGTGAGGAATTGAGAAGTGTAGGAGTCGGATGGGTCGTTAGCGTGAATGCTAAAATCAACAAGAATGAGGGATGGAGATGAGGGTTCGAGAAAGACGGAGAGCCAAGCATCGAAGTCAGTAAGGAAGGAAGAGAGGGACTTATCAGGGGGGCGGTAGATGACTGCAACTCTGAGTGGCATCGGGTAGAATAGCTTTTCTGGAGCAGTTAGATCACATGCTACTCCAGCATAAAGACGGATCTCTCTTTTTAGGAGGAGATTTTAATTTGACAATAGATCCTAACTTAGATAATTCTTCTCGGGGTGTACATTATGCATTGCGTGATTGGGAGGTGTTTCGGGCTTTTTTAGAGCGATGGCAGCTGATCGACTTCTGGCGGCAGGTCAACCCTACCCGACGGTAATATACTTATTTCTCCCCTGTTCATAATTCCTTTTCGCGTATTGATTTGTGGCTGGGGGAGAGGGGACAATCGCATGGCCTTCGGGATATTAGGATCGAGTCACGAACGTGGTCGGACCATAGCCCTGTGTTGTTACAACTTGGTTTGGTAGGACCTCCAAAAGCCCCTCTGGAGTGGCGGATGGATGATTCCCTGCTTGCGAATGTGTCCCATATATTTCAGATTGAACAACATATTAAAGATTACCTTCATTTTAATGATAATGGGGAGGTCTCACCGGGAATTCTCTGGGATGGATTAAAGGTGGTGCTTAGGGGTCACCTTATTGCGTTACGGACACGTGTACAGAGAGTAAGGAGTCAGCAGGAAAGTTTTTTGCGTAACAGCTTGTTGGAGGTGGAGAGACAGCTACACCAGCGGCCGGCTTCTCAGTCAGCTCGGCTGCTGGAGCACTCCTATAAGCTTCGGCAGGAATTGCATGATTTGCAGCTAGATGTGTTGTCAGAGCAACTTCAGCGGGTCTGTCAGGCTCACTTTGAATTTGGCAATAAAGCCAGCAAGCTTTTGGCTCATAAGCTTAAGCAACAGTCTACACGCAATCATATTGTGGGCCTGAGGGATGAGGCTGGGGTGTTAACTTTTGACTCTTTTCATATGCAAAGGCTCTTTCAGCAGTTTTATGAACAACTTTATACATCAGATATTGCTCCCTCAGAGATGGACATATCGGGTTTTTTGGACCATATCCAGTTACCTAGGCTCGGCGTAGGGGCACAGCACCAGCTTTCTAGGCCTGTTGAGCTAGATGAAATTTTCCAGGCTATACGAACTTTGTTGCCGACAAAAGCACCAGGGCCAGACGGCTTTACTAATAAGTTTTATACGATTTTTGGTGGGTTGTTGGTCCCCGTGCTCTTGCGGGTCTTTCGTTCCTTCACCAAAGGTCAGGATATTCCTCCATCGTGGAATTTGGCGACCATTATAATTATACCAAAACCGGGCAAAGACCCCAAGTTATGTAGTTCATACTGCCTGATTTCCCTGTTGGGGGTAGATTATAAAATCTTTACTAAAATATTAGCTACTCGTTTGCAACAATATTTACCCCTATTGATTCATGAGGATCAAGCGGGTTTCATCCATGGACATCAAACCTTTGATAATATACGCTGCGCCTTACATCTTATGTATCATGCTGAGTCTGCACGGGTGCCTCTCTGTATTTTATCGCTGGATGCAGAGAAGGCATTTGATAGAGTACATTGGCTATATATGTTTGCGGTGTTGTGACGGGCTGGAATAGATGGTTCCTTTTTACATTGGTTGCATCTTAACTATAGGACCCCTTGTGCTTCGGTCCGTGTTAATGGTGGGACATCTCCCCTGTTCGCTTTGTTTTATGGCACGAGGCAGGGTTGCGCTTTCTCGCCTCTTCTTTTTACTCTAGTGGTTGAGCCGTTGGCGGAGTATATTCGAACTCATCCAGAGATTCAGGGCATCAGGCGCGGAAAGCTTAAAACTAAATTGCTTTTATTTGCAGATGACATGTTAAATTTATCGGATCCAATGGTCTCTTTTCCTGCTTTGACTCTAGATCTTAATGAATATGGTCAACTATCAGGTTTAAAAATTAATATGAATAAGTCAGAAGCCTTGAATGTGTCGATCCCGGAGGCTCAGGTGGCTAGATTAAAGAGGGACTATCCCTTTAAGTGGGCGTCTACAGGTATTAGGTATCTGGGGGTAACCTTAACGAAAAAATTTGAGGATCTTTATGATGCGAATTTCCCAGGAAAACTCAAGGAGCTTTTTTTGGAACCTGAGCGTTGGGAGGGCCTGATGGTTTCATGGCTGGGCCATATTGCGGTGGTCAAAATGATTTTGCTTCCCAAGCTACTGTACTTAAACGGCGCTCCCTATTTTGATGCCTGATAAGTTCTTTAGGGGATTGAGGCAGAGAGTTTTTTCCTTTATCTGGAAGTGGAGAGTCCACAGGGAGGTGATGTACCAACCGTGTGCGATGGGAGGAATGGGTTTTCCTTGGTTTTGGGCTTATTAACAGGCTGCCCATCTTTGTATTTTAGCAGAATGGATGCAAAAGTCGGGCAAACTATGGGAGCGCTTAGAGCAAACTTGGTTGGATCCCCTTCCGCTAGCTGCAGTTCCATGGCTATCAAATAAACACTTGGGAGGGATAATTAAAGATATGCCACCGTTGCTGCAACGGCACCTGTTAGTTTGGAGGGATGTGCGGCGAAAGTTTTTCCCGCATCGTCAATATTTTCTGCATATGTTTATTCACTTTGCACCACAGTTTACTCCTGGGAAAGAGGCAGGGGGGTTTTAAGGGGTGGGAAAAATTGGGCCTGTGTGAATTGGGGCAGATTTGGGAAGAGGGGAAGGTGTTTCTTTTCAACATATACAGGAGGAATATGGGATTCCTGTCTCACTCTTTTCAGTATCATCAGGTACAGGATTTTATTTGAGAAAGGCTAGGGCGGATTTGAGTTTAACTGAAACATTTTTAGAACAAGCAATGGTGAGTGGGGGAGGTCGGGGGGGGGGGGAGGAATATCTAGATTATATAGAGCTCTTCTTTCACACAATAGACAGGTTCTGTACTATTTAACAAAGTGGGAGCGAGTTATGGGAGTGTCATATGAGTTTTCTCAATGGGAAAAGGTTTTTAAATTACTGCTTAAAGTTTCTGTTTCTAGTGCTTTGATGGAAAATGGGTATAAGATCTTGTATAATTGGTACTACACCCCTCACAGGTTACATAAAATGTTCCCTTCGTTGTCAGCTTTGTGCTGGCGTCAATGTGCAGGGGAGGGTGATATGTATCATATCTGGTGGGCGAGCCCTAAGGCTCAGAAATATCGGACTGATGTTTTGCGACTGGTGCACAGTATTATCAAGCTTTCGTATCCTATGAAAATGGAACATTGTCTTCTACATGTTAAGCCGAGAGGAGTCAAGCCACACATTCATCACTTGGCTACATTTGTCTTTGTGGTCAGCAAGTTGGTGCTGGTGGCAGCTTGGCGACAGAGTTCATTGCTAGGTCTTGCGGTGGTAGTCTGCAAATTGGATCATATTCACCTGATGTCTAAATTGACAGCTAAGTGAACTGGTCATATCCCAGCGTATCAGAAGATATGGGACACTTATGTGACATGGTCCTCTTGTCCGGATTCCTCTCTTGGTCTTTCATAAGGGGGGGGGGGGGTTGGGGTTGGGGTTGGGGTTAGTCGCAGCATGTTTAACTTGCTTTATGGCTGTGTGACTATGATCTATGATGTTTGGGTCTAATGTACTGATTTTTGCTCTAACGGATTATATTTTCTAATAAAAGCTTAAAAAAAGTGTGACTGAGGGAATGAGAGATGGAACAGTTAGTCCTGGTGCACCATATTCCTGCGCTGTAGCACCTCAGCTAGACAGTGTTAAACAGAGCTGAGGAAGTAAAAGAAATGCTGAAGATAGCAACCCCTTGGGGAGCACCGACAATCGCTCAAAAGCGCATGGTTCGGGATAAGGTATCTTTCAAAATATCACCGAAACAGGGAAGATAGGGTATCCCGATAGTGAGGTTGCAAAAGAGACAGTAGTAGATTGCAAATTAATACTGTCAAGTACTGAGAATGATGTAAATAGGAACAAAACAAAAAAAATCTTATATGTGAATGCTAGGAGCCTAAGAAATAAGATGGGAGAGTTATAATATATTGCACTAAATGAAAAATTAGATATAATAGGCACCTCTGAGACCTAGTGGAAAGAGGATAACCAGTGGGACACTGTCATAACAGGGTACAAATTATATCATAGTGATAGGATGGATCGAATTGGTGGAGGGGTAGTACTGTATGTTAAGGAGAGCCTTGAATCAAATAGATTGAAAATTATGCAGGAAAACACATCTTGGAACCCCTATGGATTGAAATTCCGTGTGTAAAGGAGAAAAGGATAGTGATAGCAGTGTACTACCGTCCGCCTGGCCAAGATGAACAGATGGATGTAGGAAAGGAAATCAAGCAAGCTAACAAACTGGGCAACACAATAATAATGGGTGATTTCAATCACCCTGATATTGACTGGGTAAATGTAGCATCAGGGCGTGCTATGGAGGTAAAATTTCATGACGAAATCAAGGACTGCTTTATGGAGCAACTGGTACAGGAGTCGACAAGAGAAGGAAAAATTCTGGACCTAATCCTTAGTGTAGCGCATGATCTGGTGCAGGAGGTAATGGTGCTGGGGTCGCTTGATAACACTGATCATAATATGATCGGATTTGATATTAGCTTTGAAGTAAGTATACATAGGAAATCAAATACGTTAGCGTTTAACTTTAAAAAAGAAGACTATGATAAAATGAGAAGAATGGTGACAAAAAAACAAAACAAAAAAAACTTAGAGGAGCGGCTTCAAGGGTCAAAAATTTACATTAGGCATGGATGCTGTTCAAAAACATCGTCCTGGAAGACGAGGCCAAATATATTCCACGTATTAGGACAGAAGACCAAACGACAGCCGGCATGGTTAAAATGTGAGATGAAGGAAGCTATTAGAGCTTAAAGAATATCCTTCAGAAAATGGAAGAATGAACCAACTGAAAATAATAAGAAACAGCATAAGGAATGTCAAGTCAAATGCAAAGTGCTGATAAGGAAGGCAAAGAGGGACTTTGAAAAAATATTGCGTTGGAGGCAAAAAACACATAGTAAAACATTTTTTTTTTTTGCTATATTAAAAGCAGGAAGCCGGCAAAAGAATCGGTTGGACCGCAAGATGACGAGGGGTAAAAGGGGCGATCAGGGAAGACAAAGCCATAGCAGAGAGGTTAAATTAATTCTTTGCTTTGATCTTCACCAAGGAAGATTTGGGAGAGATACTGGTGCCAGAAAGGGTATTCAAAGCTGACGAGTCAGAGAAACTGAATGAAATCTCTATAGATCTAGAGGATGTAATGGGGCAATTTGACAAATTGAAGAGTAGCAAATCTCCTGGACCGGATGGTATTCATCCCAGAGTACTGATAGAACTGAAAAATGAACTTGCAGAACTATTGTTAGTATGTAATTTATCCTTAAAATCAAGCATGGTACCGGAAGATCGCAGGGTAGCCAATGCAATGCCAATTTTTTTAAATGGTTCCAGAGGAGATCCGGGAAATTATAGACCAGTGAGTCTTATATGTCTGTGACGAGCAAAATGGTAGAGACTATTATAAGGAACAAAATTACAGAACATATTCAAAAGCATGGATTAATGAAACAAAGTCAACATGGATTTAGTGAAGGGAAATCTTGCCTCACCTCTCTATTACATTTCTTTGAAGGGGTGAACAAACGTGGATAAAAGTGAGCCAGTTGATATTATGTATCTGGATTTTCAGAAGGCGTTTGGCAAAGTATCTCATGAAAGACTCCAGAGGAAATTTGAGAGTCATGGGATAGGAGTTAAGTCTCCTATTGTGGATTAAAAATTGGTTAAAAGATAAATGGTCAGTATTCTCAATGGAGAAGGGTAGTTAGTGGGGTTCCCCAGGGGTCTGTGCTGGGACCGCTGCTGTCTAACATATTTATAAATGACCTAGAGATGGGAGTAACTAGTGAGGTAATTCAATTTGCTAACGACACAAAGTTATTCAAAGTCATTAAATCGCAGGAGGATTGTGAAAAATTACAAGAGGACCCTACGAGACTGGGCATCTAAATGGCAGATGACGTTTAATGTGAGCAAGTGCAAAGTGATGCATGTGGGAAAGAGGAGCCCTAAGTATAGCTACGTCATGCAAGGTTCCACGTTAGGTGTCACCTACCAAGAAAGGGATCTAGGTGTCGCCGTTGATGATTCGTTGAAATCTTCTGCTCAGTTGCTGCATTTGCTAAGAAAGCAAATAGAATGTTAGGTATTATTAGGAAAGGAATGGAAAACATAAAGGAGGACATTATAATGCCTTTGTATTGCTCCATAGTGCGACCGCACCTTGAATACTGTGTTCAATTCTGGTCGCCGCATCTCAAAAAAAGATATAGTGGAATTAGAAAAGGTGCAGAGAAGGGTGACATGTGGGATGGGACAACTTCCCTATGAGGAAAGGCTAAAGTGGTTGGGGCTCTTCAGCTTTGAGAAAAGACGGCTGAGGGGAGATATCTATAAAATAATGAGTGGAGTTGAACGGGTAGACGTGAAACGTCTGTTTATGCTTTCCAAAAATACTAGGACTAGGGGGCATGCAATGAAGCTACAAAGTAGTACATTTAAAATGAATTGGAGAAAAGTTTTCTTCACTCAGCATGTAATTCAACTCTGGAGCTTGCTGTCAGAAAATGTGGTAAAGGTGTTTAGCTTAACAGAGTTTTTAAAAGGTTTGGACGGCTTCCTAAAGGAAAAGTCCATAGACCATTATTAAATTGTACTTGGGGAAAATCCACTATTTCTGGGATAAGCAGCATAAAATGTTTTGTACTTTTTGGGGGATCTTGCCAGGTATTTGAGACCCAGATTGGCCACTGCTGGAAACAGGATGCTGGGTTTGATGGACCTTTGGTCTGTCCCAGTATGGCAATACTTATGATGAGGCTAAGCCACGCAGGACGCAATAACCGTTACTGGAGATAGTGAGGGCTGCAGGCAGCATGCTGAGAAAGGCACTGTCAAGCCTTTGAATAATTTAGAGTTTGAGGATCTCAGAGAGGAAAAACAACAAGGCAGCAGCTAGCTGCTTCAAATGGTGATAGAAATGAGGTCAACAAGGAGAAATGAGATCACAAAGAAGAAAAGATAATAAACAATCGCGAGAAAGAGAATCAAAATCCACTAATGGCAATATACGCAAGCTGTGATAGCTAGCAAACTTGTGCAAACACCTGGGAAAAGGATACTGATATACGAAGTATGGGGAGAAAAAGTGGAAACCCAAGAGCCCACAAAAAATATGCTTTAGCTTGAAATGACAGTTATAAATTCTCTGTGAATGGCTGAGGAAAGAACTTTGGTGCACCAGGAGACATATTTTCATAGCACTTAGCCTTCCAAAGTTCCATAGAAACCTATGGAACTTTGGAAGGCTAAGTGCTTTGAAAATATGCCTACAGGTAGTGGTGTGCTGGAGCCGGCTTGCGCCGGCTCGCAAGAGCCGGTTGTTAAATTTTCTTCCGACTTGCGAGCCGGTTGTTAAAAAGCGCGAGCCAGCTCTGGCTCTCCTCCCTCCCTCTGGATCTGGTCCCTCACCGACTCCTTGTCCTTTGAATTCTTCAGGGCAGGCAGTCTTGCCTGCCTGCTCCAGCGCTGACTCCCCCCCCCCCCCCACTGCCCGTTTGCGCTTTAAAAATGGCCGCCGAGACTTCCAGAGGCGGCCTCGCGAGACTTCTGCTGAAATCTCGGCAGCCATTTTGAAGCGCGATCCGGCAGCGGGGAGAGTCAGCGCTGGCAGCGGGCAGGAAAGACTGCCTGCCCCGAAGAATTTGAAGGACAAAGAGTCGGTGAGGGACCGGATCCAGGAGGAGGAAGGGAGGGAGAAGAATTCGCTGAACAACTCGGGAGGGGGTGGCAGGGGAAAGAAGGGAGTTGCTGGGCATGGGTGGATGGAGGGGAGAGAAGGGTCGCTGGACATGGGTGCATGCAGGGCAGGGGGAGAGGAGAGTCGCTGGACATGGATGGATGGAGGGCAGGGGGAGAGAAGGGTCACTGGAAAAGGGTGGATGGAGGGCAGGGGGAGAGGAGGGGAGAGAGAAGAAATGCTGGACATGGATGGAGGGGAGGGAAGAGTGAGGAATGAGTTGAGGGAAAAGGAAGAGAGGAGAAAAACTGCACATGGATGAAGAAAATAGGCAGAAGCTGAGGACCAGAAATGAAGAAGACAGGAGGAAAAGGAAAGAAATAAATGGAAAGGAAGCCCTGGAAACGGAGTTAAGAGGACAGATAGCAGCAGAATCGGATACTGGGCCAGCATGATCAGAAAAACAGTCACCAGACAACGAAGGTAGAAAAAAATCATTTTATTTTCATTATAGTGTTTGGAATATGTTCACTTTGAGAATTAGGTGTTCAACATTAAAAGTTTATATTTATTTGCTTATTTATGGCATTTTATCGCACATTAAACATGAATTAGATTGGAACCTGGGATCATTTAATTTTTTTTCCTGGAGTAATGCATTGCCACCCCCCCACCCCCAGGCTCTCTCCCCGGCTATAGCCAACTCTGCAATTTGGAGGGGGCGCAGAGGGGGACCGGGGAGAAAGCCTGTTAAGTATTTACCAGCACACCACTACCTCCAGGTATGTAGAGAAACAAACTATAAACTATGATCTTGGTAGGATCATTTGGATAGAAAACTTTCAATGCAAAATACATGTAACAGCAAGTTACAAACATTACAGAAATTCCTCAATGTCTGTAATACTGAAGGAGAAAAAAAAATCCATATAGTTCCAAGGCTAACAGAAGGTCCCCCTGAGATCAGATCTACAGAAACAGAAAAATACGAGAAACTGACATGCTGTCACAATCTCCGATGGATATACATTGTGCCTTTTCTACAGTATAGTAGGTTTTTTTTTTGTTTTGTTTTAAGGAATGTGACAGAATAGGAGAATCATCCCCAAACCATCCACTAGGATACAGGGAATGTAACAGTTCAACAGATAATGCTTCACTACCTAACTCAGGGATGAGAGGAGATGAGCACCTAATGTAGCAGACCAGAGAAAGTAAGGCGATCTTCCAAAAGAGCACACCATGATATACAATAGTGGGAGCAGAACCCACAAAGACAGGTGCCCAAATAGTTGCTGTAACCAAAAAAGCACAACTCACTAGTCATACCAAAACCAGTCAGAAAGCCCTCCAGAACCCCCCCCCCCCCCCAGCATGAGCAATGCTAGAAGCATGTATTGAACCGCCAGGCAGTACCTATGCAGATACTGGCCGCAAACCTGAAAGGCATGAGCAAATAACAGAACAGATGGGTGAAAGGTAACAGTCCCAGAAATTACCTAGAACCCTAGCATACCAGAAAGAAAATAGTACAGCAGATAAAACAGACTCTCAATAAATAAATAAGAGTGTAAATTCCAGGAGAAAACAAAAGGGAAAGAAACAAACCATGTAGAGAAACAATATATCATGCCCTGACATTATACAGAGACCAGAGAAATACTATATAACTTGTATCTCCATTAGCCGGCTTTTGGCAGGTAAACGAGACACCGTCAACAAGTAAACTGTACTAGTGAAAAAACAACAGGCTATGTCCTTGCTGCTTTTCAATTCTAGAAAAAAAATATTAGATATTGTCCGTACACCATACAAACTGTAGAGAAGTACGGACAGTTTCTGTGCCCCATTTAGTTGCTAGAGAAAATAGTATATTGTGTCATTGCAGCGTCCAGAATCTACAGAAATTATTTTATCCTGCATTATATAGAATCTGGTCATCAGAAAAGAATCCGTACAGAGGAAGTGACGTCATCAGAGAACATGGCTGCTTAAACGCCATGCTCCCGAGAACCCACAGCGATTTTCGGCAGTCTCCCAGCTCATAATGAGTAACCTGTACTAAACAGACCAGTTGGAAAGACTGAAAGTGTGAGGGGTCCGGAGAAGCGATGCAAAAGCATGCGGAGCCCGTCAATCTCTCTCAATTTGCTTTTGAAAGCGACGCGGCCAAAAAGCGCATGGCGACCCGAGTGGAGGACGACGTTGAGGAACAGGATGCGGGTGGTATGCAGCCCTCGGGGGATATGTTCCTGACGCAGGAGCGGGTGGAACCTGAAACAGGAGGGTTCCCGGAGCTGCGCTCTTGGCTGCAGGAAATCCGTACCGACCTGAAGGCGGTTCGATCGGATCTGGCCGACCTGGGAGCTGATTTGAGGGGCGAGATCGCGGAATTGGGACACAGAGTTGAGGAAGCCGAAGGCTGACTCGAGGAACAGTCGGAGGCAATGGGAGCCATGGATCGGCAGATTAATGATGTGTGCCTTGGACAACAACTAATATCTGACAAATTAGAAGATCTAGAAAACCAGAGCAGACGTCACAACCTCCGGTTTCATGGCCTACCTGAGACCCCGACAAATCAGGATTGTGAGTCGGTGGTCCAACGAGTTGTCAGCTCACTATTAGCAGAAATGGAGTCCCCTATTTTACCAGAGAAAGTAGTTCTGGTGAGAGCTCATTGGGTTCTGGTGACGACCAGAAAGAATCTCTCCAAAGACATTATAGCCTGCATTCAAGATTTTAAGCTGAAAGAACGAGTAACAGCAGCAGCACGACAAGCAAATGATTTTAAAGGGGACTCCTACTCTGTGGATATATATCAAGGTCTGGCGGCAGCCACCCTGAAACGCCGGGCCGATCTGAAGCCCGTTACAACCCGACTAAGAGACAAGGGTATCCACTATAGATGGAGACACCCGTTTGCGCTGGTATTTTATAAGGATGGAAAACAGCACCAGATTAAATCGGTTGCAGAGGCACATGAGATCCTTCCGGTGGGAGACCTGACAGCAACACCATCAATAACGGGGGTATCTCGACCAGACACAGGCTTGAGGACACATCTGAAATGGCAATGAGTTGGGCAAAAGCGCCTGCAGCGCCAGAAGTCAGCTGGCCGCCTCACCTGAAGTTGGTTTGGGAGTAACTAATGTAACAAGTTGGGTCACTTGTTGGGGATCAACATTGAGCTGTGACGGTTGTTGCTCTGAGTATGGGGGTTGAGAGTTGGGCCTGTTTGATGTTAAATTTGAACATTTGATTGAGTCGTGAGACACAGTGAACTGCCATGTTCGCACTAAAGGTAAGGGTACGGGGATGCAACATGAATGGCAGCACAAGTGGATGGGGTTAAGAGGATCACATTCCTTCCCTGAAGCACCGACTCGAATCTGGAAGACGTGCTATGGATGAAGGGGAAGGGGAAAGGGGGGGGAGTGTTGATGTCTGGGAGGGGGGATTTTCTCGGAAGGGGGGGAGGGGGCGGGGGAGGGAGAGTTGGGATGGGGCAGAGTATCCCTAGCTTATGGTAAGGGTCTGGTAGGCGAGGATAACATAAAAGGGTATGGCAGTGCATAAATGTGTGACTGTAAATGTACGAGGTCTTAACTCCCCGCAAAAAAGGAAACAGATGTTTAGAGAAATGATGCACCAAAAAGCAGATGTGGCGTTTCTTCAAGAGACACATTTAAAGCGTTCTCATGAGCATCTGGTGAGTCATAGGCATTTCCCTATAGTGTAGTGTGCATCAAGTACAGATGGCAAAAAAAAGCAGGGGGTACTGATTGCCTTATGTGCACTGCCATGGACTTTACTTACAACGGTGAAGGATGTAGCAGGTAGATATATGCTGATGGTAGTTTCAATATATAAAACGTATTATACAATGTTATGTGTCTATGCACCCAGTGAAGGTCAGAAGTCATTTTTGGGGGAACTGGAAAGGGTAATACAAGAGCATGCAAAGGTCCAAATATTGGTAGGGGGAGATTTATATCTTGCAGTAGATCCTCAAATAGATAACTCTGGTGGCAATGTAGGATATGCTAAAGGTGATAGAGCAGCCCTAAAGGCTTGGATGGCAAGATGGGGACTGGTAGATCTCTGGAGGGAACTACATGGGCGAGAGAAGGACTATACATACTATGCTCCTAAATATAAAACATACTCTAAGATTGATTATTGGCTGAGCGATGGAGCTGTAAGGCGCAAAGTGGGAGAGGTGAATATAGAACCCTGTAGTTGGTCAGACCAATCTCTGGTGGTCATGACGTTGAAAATAGGAGGCAGGAACAAAGGGCAGAAATATTAGCGGCTAAATGAAGCAATACTACTGGATCCGCAGAATGTAGTTGAGATTGAAAAATATGTAGTAGAATATATTAAGTTTAACGATACGGAAGATGTACAACCAGCTAGCCTTTGGGAGGGGTTGAAAGTGGTTCTGAGAGGACAACTAATTGCGCTACAGGCCCATCTCAACAGGGTGAGAATAGGGTAAGAGTCCGCTCTTAGAAAAACAATGGCGGATAGCGAAAGAGCTCACAAAGCAGATCCGACAGAGAGCAAAAAAGCACCAAGAACTACATCAGATTAGGGCACAACTTAATGATATGCAGATGTCAGAGATTTCAATGCAGATGCAACAAGTGCAACAAGAACATTTTGAGTTCGGAAATAGATCTTGCAAGCTTTTGGCACATAAAACTTAAAAAGCAAGCCCAGAGAAATTATATATCCAGTGTCTATGGCAAATCTAGAAAACAAGCTAATCAAACAGAGGAGATACAGGAAGTGTTTTGGGAGTACTATACCCAATTATATCAATCAGAACAAGCGGCTTCACAGGGGTACATTGAGCATTATTTGCAGGAGGTAGAGCTCCCCAGAATATTGGAGATAGAGATGAAGAACTTGTTTACACCCATGACTCTCAAAAAGATTGAGGGAGCGATTGCAGACCTGCCCAATAAAAAAGCACCAGGGCCGGATGGGTTCCCCACTCGATTTTATAAATTATATGCCAAATGGTTAGCACCAATGTTGCTGAGGTGTTCACCTCCTTTGATAAGTTACAAGAACTGCCATACTCTTGGAGATTGGCGGAGGTAGTATTAATCCTAAAGCCGGGTAAAGATCCCTTACACTGCGGCTCTTATAGACCAATATCACTCTTAAATATAGATTATAAGATCTTCACCAAAATACTGGCAGGCAGGCTCCAGGGGGTGCTACCAAGCTTAATACATGAAGATCAGGCAGGATTTAATCGAAAGCAGGCAAACGTTTGATCAGATGTTTGTCACATGTGATTCAATATGCTAAAGATGAGTCAGCTCCAGTTACTTTATTCTCGGTGGATGCAGAAAGCGTTTGACCGGGTGAAATGGCCTTTTTTTATTTGCGGTGTTGAAACAGATAGGAATGGGTGGTAATTTCCTGTCATGGCTACGGTTGCTATACACTAGCCCCTTGGCAACCCTGAAGATAAATGGCCACTCATACTAAACCGTTAGAACTCTACAGGGGAACGAGACAGGGATGTGCGGTGTCACCCATGTTATTTGCACTGTCGATCGAGTCACTACTACTACTATTTAACATTTCTAAAGCGCTACCAGGGTTGCGCAGCGCTGTACAAATAACAAAGAAGGACAGTCCCTGCTCAAAGGAGCTTACAATCTAAAGGACAAGAAGTGCAGTCAATCAAGATTGAGGCAGTCTACATTTCCTGGATAGAGGTACAATGGTTAGGTGCCGAAAGCGACATTGATGAGGTGGGCTTTGAGCAAGGATTTGAAGATGAGTAGGGAGGGGGCTTGGCGTATGGGCTCAGGGAGTTTATTCCACGCATAGGGTGAGGTGAGGCAGAAAGGGCGGAGTCTGGAGTTGGCAGTGGTGGAGAAGGGTAATGAGAGGAGGGATTTGTCCTGTGAGCGGAGGTTACGGGTAGCTAAAAAGATTAGGGAGCATGGGAACATATGGGGAGTGATCAGAGGCAAACAAGAACATAAGATTATGCTCTTTGCCGATGATGTCCTGTCGACCCTGGCCCACCCAAAACGCTCATTGAAGCAGGTGATGGAGCTGTTATCTCAATATGGAGAGATGTCGGGCTTTAAAATTAATGCTAATAAATCGGAAATACTCAATCTCACATTGCCCCTGCAGGAGGCCAGGATGTTGCAGGAGATATATCCATTTAAATGGGCAGTTAAATCTATTAGATACTTGGGAATAAAAATTACCCCTCGGGTTGAGAGCTTGCTCCAGGCGAACTTCCCTAAGAAGGCAAAAGAGCTCTTCGAGGACCTAGATAGGTGGGAGGGTCTCACAATATCGTGGCTAGGAAGAATCAATGCCATAAAAATGATGCTATTGCCGAAGTTACTGTATATGTTTTTGGCTCTTCCAGTACCAATTCCCCAGGCCTTCTTTCAACAACTGAATCGAAAAATATTCGCGTATATATGGAGTATATCTGCTCTTTTACGCGCCAAACAGGATTATTATATCCAACTGACCAACTCTCTTGGCTCTATCCCTCGACTTCTCTTCACCACATTGAACCCTCTCCTCATGATGCCCCTCCCCCAACTCCCCCTTCATTATCTCCTCAGACCCTTGCTGAATTCTTTCACAACAAGGTTCAAAAGATAAACCTTGAATTCTCTACCTCGCCACCTCTCCCTCCACTAGTTTGTTCCCCTCTCTCTCCTTCCCCTCATTCCTTTTCCTCCTTTCCTGAAGTTACTATAGAGGAAACTACACTTCTCCTTTCTTCCTCAAAATGTACCACCTGTTCCTCTGATCCCATTCCCACCCACCTTCTTAATGCCATCTCATCTGCTCTTATTCCTTTTATCTGTCACATTCTCAACCTCTCACTTTCCACTGCAACTGTTCCTACTGCCTTTAAACATGCTGTGGTCACACCTCTCCTTCAATTGAGGCCTCTGAAGTTGCATTTTACATTGCTGAAACTGCTATAATTATTGGGAATATTTAGATTTATATCACAAGAAGGAAAGTTTTATATTCTAGGGCAATTTTGAAAGTTAAATCAATTGAAAATTCTTTGATTAGACTACCAATTCTGGTCCCCATCTAGACAATTGCCTTGATAACAGCAGTTAGCTGACACTTTGGCCCAGATGCACTAAACGTTTTTCATCGTTAAATGAGCCCTTAAGGAAGAATTTCCGATCCTTTCCATGCACTAAAGCCTATTTTTCGACGGTAGTAGCAGCTAACGAAAACGGAATGGAGATGAGCAATTAGTGTGAAAACCCCATTGAAACGACATGCACTAACCTTTTCCGATTGCCTTTACGCAGGAAAAAGGCAGGAAAACTAACGAGAGGTCTGGACCTCTCGTTAGGACAGCTCTGTGCCAGGAAAAAGTGTTAAGTGAAAAAATAAACAAACTTTGAGCCAATCCCAGCGCATTAGCAGAGCTAAAAGCGCTGTGATTGGTCCAAAGGACCTCAGAAAACACATAAAAAAATAAAAATAAAAAAAGGATCGGGAGGGGGCAAGGGCGCTCATCAGGAGCGTCCTGTACGGACGGCCTTGCCCCCCCCCCCCCCGCTGCTCCCCACTTTCCGCCGCTCCCCCCACCCCGAAAAAGCAAACTTCTAGAAGCCCCTGCCCCCCTCCCTTCCTCACTACTCTCACCTAAGCTCCGCCTCCCGACATCCTCCGTCCGTGCCCCGCCCCCTTTTGGGGTCGTCGCCGCCATTCCCCTCCTCCATCGGGCCCCCCTTCCTCTTACCGGGCCCGTGCAGCGCCTCTCTCCTCTGTCCGAAGGCGCTGCACGGGCAAGAACGCTGAATCAGCTGATGCCTGCCTTCGCGATGGCGCGTCTTTCTCCTGCTGCGCCCGCCCCTGTCTGACGTCAGTAACCTACGTAGGTTACTGACGTCAGACAGGGGCGGGCCCAGGAGGAGAAAGACGCTCTATCGAAGCTAGGCGAAGGCAGGCATCAGCTGATTCAGCGTTCTTCTTAACGCTTGGCTGCTTTGCGCATGCTTTACGAGCCGATTACCGACGGGGATTGGTGCATCGTTCTTTCCAATACCGCACCAAACTTTTTGGGGCTGTGTTTTTGGAGCATGCTTCGTTATTTGAAATTCGGTAAAGGTTTTAACGTTTCTGATTTTTTTACGTTTGCTTGATGCATCTACCCCTTTGTGAGGAAATCACTACACAGTAGGAGGTGGGTGTTGGCTCTGAAGGGGAGACAAACCACTTGTGTTTGTAAATTTCCAGGTACTGGACCCCTGCACCTAACTCTTGCACAGTAAAGTAAATTCTGACCTTTAAATTCCAAACTTCTCAACTTTCTGGCTATAGGTGAGAGACCTGATATTCTCTTTAATTTAATGCTTATTGCTTAATTAATTAATTTGCCCTGTGAAACCTTTTATTTCTTTTCCTGCCAAGCTCTGATAGAGAGGAGAGGCTGTTTTAAACTGCATAGCACTCAATTGAGGCTCTGAAGTTGCATTTTACATTACTGAAACTGCTATAATTATTGGGAATATTTAGATTTATATCACAAGAAGGAAAGTTTTATATTCTAGGGCAATTTTGAAAGTTAAATCAATTGACAATTCTTTTATTAGACTGCACCAATTCCGATCCCCATCTAGAGAATTGCCTTGGTAACAGCAGTTAGCTGACCAGGGTTGCCAGCTGGGAAAAATTTCCCAGCCCCAAACGAACCGTAAACCCACCCAAAAACTGCAAGTAGCCAATCCCCGTCTCCCGCGTCACCAAACCCCGCCCCGCGTCACCAACCCCGCCCCTGCATCACTAACCCCGCCTCCCACATCAAGAGCACCGCCCCCTACGTCATCCCTGACATCAACCCCGCCCCTGAAAGGCTTCTATTGGACCAAATTGGACCAATAGAAGCACCGGAAAAGCTTCTATTGGACCGAATTGGACCAATAGAAGCCCCGGAAAAAAACGCCAAACTCGCTCAGCAGCGACAGGAAAACCACCCAAAAAACCGCATCCCGCGGCCGGCTAAATTTTCTCGCCGCCGCTGGCGGTAAAACTGCCTACCTGGCAACTTTGTAGCTGACACACTGGGACTTATAATTCCACCCACCCCAGGGTATTTCACTCATTTATAGACAAACCAAACCTCATTACCTTTACTCAATCATACAAAGGCAGTCTTGCAGACTGTTAACCCAAAATAGTACACCTGTTCATACCCATTTCAACCAATCAGGATGACTTTTATTCTCTGCAATAATTGTGGTGCTTTAGTTTCAAGGCCAATCATCTGGAGACTTAAAGCTTGCCCTGTCTTCGGCTATCTAGTTTTAAACAAGAGTTCAGTAAAGTAATGCAAGAATTGGATACAATTAAAGCATCTTCTAGGACTGCACAGAAAAATAGCTTCTCACCACTCCCTCAAAGAATAAAACCACATAAGAACAGATGGTTCACAGTAGGCTCAGGCAGACTGTCATGTGACACAGAAGCATCCGCCCGAACAAGTGTTGCCACTAAAGAATTCTTTTGCTCCATTACAGCACTGTAATGCTCCTGAAAACAGAACTGAGGAAGAGGAAAAAGCAATAAAGTTGGAACAAAAAGACATGAAGGTACCCAAAATGAAAAGACACCCCCAAATCACTAATGTTGAAACACATACCAAGAAATATAGATGGAAAGCGATGGCCACAAATGCTCGTAGTCTAAGCAATAAAGTTCATGACCTTCAAGCCCTGATGTTGGAGGCAGACTTAGATGTTGTTGCAATCACAGAGACGTGGCTCAACGGTTCCCACGAATGGGATGCAAGCATACCAGGCTATAATCTATTTAGGAAAGATAGAGACGGTCGTAAAGGTGGAGGAGTAGCTCTATGTGAGGAATGATATCATGGCGACTGAAATGACAGGGACCTGGGGAAAAGAAGAAGCGATATGGATCACCTTAAAAAGAGATGATAGAACCTCTGTCCACGTGGGTGTTGTCTACAGACCCCCCCCCCCCCACCCTGACGCAATTAGAGGAACTAGATAAAGATCTGATCGCAGATATTCAAAAATTAGGAAAGAAAAAAAGAGGTTCTGTTGATGGGAGATTTCAATCTGCCGGATGTAGATTGGAAGGTTCCGTCTGCCAAATCGGAAAGAAGTAGAGAGATCGTGGATGCTTTCCAAAGTGCTCTGCTCAGACAGATGGTGACGGAACCCACGAGGGAGGGAGCGATGCTGGATCTGGTGCTCACAAATGGGGATAGTATGTCAAATGTCCAAGTGGGTGCACACCTGGGCAGCAGTGACCATCAAACGGTATGGTTTGATATAACGGCTGAAGTGGAGGGCGGCCACTCTAAACTCAAAGTCCTGGATTTCAAGCGTGCTGACTTTAGTAAAATGGGGGAATACCTGAGGAAGGAGATGATGGGCTGGGAGGACGTACATGAAGTGGAAGGGCAGTGGTCCAGGCTGAAAGAAGTAACAAATAGGGCCACAGACTTTTATGTAAGGAGAGTAAATAAAAGCAAGAGAAAAAGAAAACCCGATATGGTTCTCCAAGCAAGTGGCTGAGAAAATAAAGGCTAAAGAGTTAGCGTTCCAGAAATATAGAAAATCTCAAGAAGAGGAACACGGGGAGGAATACCGGATGAAACTGAAAGAAGCCAAGAGCGAGGTACGTTTGGCGAAGGCGCAAGCGGAAGAACAAATGGCTAGAAATGTAAGGAGGGGCGACAAAAATTTCTTCAGGTATATTAGTGAAAGGAGAATGACTAAAAAGGGAATTGTGAGACTAAAAGATACAGCGAACCGCTATGTAGATAATGATGAAGAAAAAGCCAATTTGCTAAATAGATACTTTTGTTCTGTTTTCACTGAAGAAAATCCTGGAGAAGGACCGCGAGGGACTGGCAAAAGTACACCTGAGAATGAAATGGATATAGCACCGTTCACGGAAGAGTGTGTATCAACAACTTGGAAAGCTAAAGGTGGACAAAGCCATGGGACCGGACGGGATCCACCCCAGAATATTGAGGGAGCTCAGAGAGGTTCTGGCGGGTCCTCTTAAAGATTTGTTTAATAAATCCTTGGAGACGGGAGAGGTTCCGAGGGACTGGAGAACGGCGGAGGTGGTCCCTCTTCACAAAAGTGGTGATAGGGAAGAAGCTGGAAACTACAGGCCAGTAAGCCTCACTTCGGTTATTGGAAAAGTAATGGAAGCGATGCTGAAGGAAAGGATAGTGAATTTCCTGGAAGCCAATAAGTTGCAAGATCCGAGACAACATGGTTTTACCAAAGGGAAATCGTGCCAAACGAATCTCATTGAATTCTTTGATTGGGTAACTGGAGAATTAAATCATCGATGTGCTATAGACATAATCTACTTAGATTTTAGCAAAGCTTTTGACACGGTTCCCCACAGGAGGCTCTTAAATAAACTAGATGGCTGAAGATAGGTCCCGAAATGGTGAACTGGATTAGGAACTGGTTGACGGACAGACGACAGAGGGTGGTGGTGAATGGAGTTCGCTCGGAGGAGGGAAAGGTGAGTAGTGGAGTGCATCAGGGATCGGTGCTGGGGCCGATTCTGTTCAATATATTTGTGAGTGACATTGCCGAAGGGTTAGAAGGTAAAGTTTGCCTATTTGCGGATGATACTAAGATTTGCAACAGAGTGGACACCCAGGAGGGAGTGGAAAGCATGAAAAGGGATCTGAGGAAGCTAGAAGAATGGTCTAAGGTTTGGCAATTAAAATTCAATGCGAAGAATTGCAAAGTGATGCATTTAGGGAGTAGAAACCCACGAGAGACTTATGTGTTAGGCGGTGAGAGTCTGATAGGTACTCAGGGGGAGAGAGATCTTGGGGTGATAGTATCCGAGGATCTGAAGACGAAACAGTGTGACAAGGCGGTGGCCGTAGCGAGAAGGTTGCTAGGCTGTATAGAGAGAGGTGTGATCAACAGAAGAAAGGAAGTGTTGATGCCCCTGTACAAGTCGTTGGTGAGGCCCCACCTGGAGTATTGTGTTCAGTTTTGGAGGCCGTACCTTGCGAAGGATGTTAAAAAAATGGAAGCAGTGCAAAGAAAAGCTACGAGAATGGTATGGGATTTGCTTTCCAAGACGTATGAGCAAAGACTTGCTGACCTGAACATGCATACCCTGGAGGAAAGGAGGAACAGGGGTGATATGATACAGACGTTCAAATACTTGAAAGGTATTAATCCGCAAAAAAATCTTTTCCGGAGATGGGAAGGCGGTAGAACGAGAGGACATGAAATGAGATTGAAGGGGGGCAGACTCAAAAAAGATGGCAGGAAGTATTTTTTCACGGAGAGGGTGGTGGATGCTTGGAATGCCCTCCCGCGGGAGGTGGTGGAGATGAAAACGGTAACGCAATTCAAACATGCGTGGGATATGCATAAAGGAATCCTGTGCAGTAGGAATGGATCCTCAGAAGCTTAGCCGAAATTGGGTGGCGGAGCAGGTGGGGGAAGAGAGGTTGGTGGATGGGAGGCGAGGACAGTGGAGGGCAGACTTATACAGTCTGTGCCAGAGCCGGTGATGGGAGGCGGGACTGGTGGTTTGGAGGCGGGAAATACTGCTGGGCAGACTTGTACGGTCTGTGCCCTGAAAAAGGCAGGTACAAATCAAGTTAAGGTATACACATATGAGTTTATCTTGTTGGGCAGACTGGATGGACCATGCAGGTCTTTTTCTGCCGTCATCTACTATGTTACTATGTTACTCCTTAAGAAGCCTTCACTCGACCTTACTTGTCCCTCAAATTACCGACCCATCTCCCTCCTTCCTTTTCTCTCCAAATTACTTGAGCATGCTGTTCACCGCCGCTGCCTTGATTTTCTCTCCTCACATGCTATTCTTGACCCACTACAATCTGGTTTTCGCCCTCTCCACTCAACTGAAACTGCGCTTACTAAAGTCTCCAATGACCTATTACTGGCTAAATCCAGAGGTCAATATTCCATCCTCATTCTTCTTGATCTTTCCGCAGCTTTTGACACTGTCTGTCACAGCATACTCCTCGATACCCTGTCCTCACTTGGATTCCAGGGCTCTGTCCTTTCCTGGTTCTCTTCCTACCTCTCCCTCCGCACCTTCAATGTTCACTCTGGTGGATCCTCTTCTACTTCTATCCCTCTGCCTGTCGGCATACCTCAGGATTCTGTTCTTGGTCCCCTCCTCTTTTCTATCTACACTTCTTCCCTTAGTTCATTAATCTCATCCCATGGCTTTTCCTACCATCTCTATGCTGATGACTCCCAAATCTACCTTTCTACCCCTGATATCTCACCTTGCATCCAAAGTTTCAGCGTGCTTGTCTGACATTGCTGTCTGGATGTCTCAACGCCACCTGAAATTAAACATGACCAAAACCGAGCTTCTCATTTTTCCCCCCAAACCCACCTCCCACTCCCCCCGTTTTCTATTTCTGTTGATGGCTCTCTCATTCTCCATGTCTACTCAGCTCGAAACCTTGGGGTCATCTTTGACTCTTCTCTCTCCTTCTCTGCTCATATCCAGCAGATTGCCAAGACCTGTCGTTTCTTTCTTTACAACATCCGTAAAATCCGCCCCTTTCTTTCCGAGCACTCTACCAAAACTCTCATCCACACCCTTGTCACCTCTCGTTTAGACTACTGCAATCTGCTTCTTGCTGGCCTCCCACTTAACCTCTCCCCTCTCCAATTGGTTCAAAGCTCTGCTGCCCGTCTCGTCTTCCGCCAGGGTCGCTTTACTCATACTACCCCTCTCCTCAAGTTGCTTCACTGGCTTCCTATCCATTTTCGCATCCTGTTCAAACTTCTTCTACTAACCTATAAATGTACTCACTCTGCTGCTCCCCAGTATCTCTCCACACTCGTCCATCCATACACCCCTTCCCGTGCACTCCGCTCCATGGATAAATCCTTATCTGTTCCCTTCTCCACTACTGCCAACTCCAGACTTCACTCATTCTGTATCGCTGCACCCTACGCCTGGAATAAACTTCCTGAGTCCCTATGTCTTGCCCCATCCTTGGCCACCTTTAAATCTAGACAAAGCCCACCTCTTTAACATTGCTTTTGACTCATAACCACTTGTAACCACTCACCTCCACCTACCCTCCTCTCCTCCTTCCTGTACACATTAATTGATTTGATTACTTTATTTTTTGTCTATTAGATTGTAAGCTCTTTGAGCAGGGACTTTCTTTCTTCTATGTTTGTGCAGTGCTGCGTACGCCTTGTAGCGCTATAGAAATGCTAAACAGTAGGAGGAGGAGGAGGAGAAAGAGACCACCTAGGGTGCGTAGGGAGATGTTTCAAATACCAACCAAGGGAGGTATGGGAGTCCCTAACTTTTACCTATACTAACAGGCGGTGCAGCTTAGGATTCTGGCGGATTGGGATCCTGGGTTTATCAAGAAATGGCTGCACTGGGCTAGAGCACGGATGGGTACCCGCTTTTTGGGAGATATATTATGGATGTAGGGGAGGGATATATCGGCCGCTGCACGGAGGGTCCCCGGTAAGGTTAAGTCACTTGCTTTACACGTGGCTCCAAATACGAAAAAATGTTTTCCCAGAAAGAAAATATTTTCTACAGATAGCCATAAGTGGTGCGGACGGAGAAAACATTTCAGAATTGGGCCTATAAAGCGAAAGCTACATACCTGTAGAAGGTATTCTCCGAGGACAGCAGGCTGATTGTTCTCACATGTGGGTGACGTCCAACGGCAGCCCCAGATCGGAGATCTTCCCTGGCAACAAACGTTTGCTATCCCTCGCGTGCACATGCACAACGCGCATGCGCGACCGACTTCCCGCCCGCACGAGACAAGGGAAGAGACAACTCCAAAGGGGAGGTGGGCGGGTTGGTGAGAACAATCAGCCTGCTGTCCTCGGCTAATACCTTCTACAGGTATGTAGCTTTCGTTTTCTCCGAAAACAAGCAGGCTGCTTGTTCTCACATGTGGGGTATCCCTAGCCCCCAGGCTCACTGAAAACAAACAAGGTCAATTGGGCCTCGCAACGGCGAGGACATAAAGATTGACCTACGAAGAATCTTCTAAGAGTGCAGCCTGGAACAGAATAAAAATGGGCGTTGGGGGGGGGAGGGGGGGGAGTTGGATTGTAAACCCCGAACAGAATTCTGCAGCACCGACTGCCCAAACCGACTGTCGCGTCAGGTATCCTGCTGGAGGCAGTAATGAGATGTGAATGTGTGGACAGATGACCACATCGCAGCCTTGCAAATCACTTCAATTGTGGCTGACTTCAAGTGGGCCACTTACGCTGCCATGGCTCTAACACAATGAGCCGTGACATGACCCTCAAGAGTCAGCCCAGCTTGGGCATAAGTAAAGGAAATGCAATTTGCTAACCAATTGGAAATGGTGCGTTTCCCGACAGCCACTCCCCGTCTGTTGGGATCAAAAGAAATAAACAATTGGGCAGACTGTGTGTGTGGCTTTGTCCGCTCCAGGTAGAAGGCCAATGCTCGCTTGCAGTCCAATGTGTGCAGCTGACGTTCAGCAGGGCGGGTATGAGGACGGGGAAAGAATGTTGGCAAGACAATTGACTGGTTCAGATGGAACTCCGACACCACCTTTGGCAAGAACTTAGGGTGAGTGCAGAGGACTACTCTGTTATGATGAAATTTAGTATAAGGAGCATGAGCTACCAAGGCTTGAAGCTCACTGACTCTGCGAGCTGAAGTGACTGCCACCAAGAAAATGACCTTCCAAGTCAAGTACTTCAGATGGCAGGAATCCAGTGGCTCAAAAGGAGGTTTCATCAGCTGGGTGAGAACAGCATTGAGATCCCATGACACTGCAGGAGGTTTGATGGGGGGCTTTGACAAAAGCAAACCTCTCATGAAGCGAACAACTAAAGGCTGTCCCGAGATCGGCTTACCTTCCACACGGTAATGGATGCACTAATCGCACTAAGATGAACCCTTACAGAGTTGGTCTTAAGACCCGACTCAGACAAGTGCAGAAGGTATTCAAGCAGGATCTGTGTAGGACACGAGCGAGGATCTAGGGTCTTGCTGTCACACCAGATGGCAAACCTCCGCCATAGAAAAGAGTAACTCTTTTTAGTGAAATCTTACCTGGAAGCAAGACACGGGAGACACCCTCGGAGCGTCCCAAGGAGGCAAAATCTACGCCCTCAACATCCAGGCCGTGAGAGCCAGGGACTGGAGATTAGGATGCAGAAGCGCCCCCTCGTTCTGAGTAATGAGGATTGGAAAACACTCCAATCTCCACGGTTCTTCGGAGGACAACTCCAGAAGAAGAGGGAACCAGATCTGACGCGGCCAAAAAGGAGCGATCAGAATCATGGTGCCTCGATCTTGCTTGAATTTCAGCAAAGTCTTCCCCACCAAAGGTATGGGAGGATAAGCATACAGGAGGCCTTCCCCCAATCCAGGAGAAAGGCATCAGACGCTAGCCTGCCGTGGGCCTGAAGTCTGGAACAGAACTGAGGGACCTTGTGGTTGACTTGAGTGGCAAAGAGATCCACCAAGGGGGTGCCCCACACGTGGAAGATCTCGCGTACCACTCTGGAATTCAGCGACTACTCCTGAGGTTGCATTATCCTGCTCAATCTGTCGGCCAGACTTGTTTACGCCTGCCAGATACGTGGCCTGAAGAAACATGCCGTACCGGTGAGCCCAAAGCCACATTCTGACAGCCTCCTGACACAGGGGGTGAGATCCGGTGCCCCCCTGCTTGTTGATGTAATACATGGCAACCTGATTGTCTGTCTGAATTTGAATAATTTGGTGGGACAGCCGATCCCTGAAAGCCTTTAGAGCGTTCCAGACCGCTCGCAACTCCAGGAGATTGATCTGCAAACCTTGTTCCTGGAGGGACCAACTCCCTTGGGTGTGAAGCCCATCGACATGAGCTCCCCACCCCAGGAGAGACGCATCCGTAGTGAGCACTATTTGTGGCTGAGGAATTTGAAAGGGACGTCCCAGAGTCAAATTGGGCCAAATTGTCCACCAATGCAGGGACTGGAGAAAATTCGTGGACAGCAGGACTACGTTTTCTAGGTCCCCAGCAGCTTGGTACCACTGAGAAGCTAGGGCCCATTGAGCTGATCTCATATGAAGGCGGGCCATGGGAGTCACATGAACTGCGGAGGCCATGTGGCCGAGCAATCAACATCTGCTGAGCTGTGATCTGCTGCGACGCCCGCACCCAGAAAACGAGAGACAGGAGATTGTTGGCCCTCGTTTTGGGGAGGTAGGCACTAGCAGTCTGAGAGTCCAGCAGAGCTCCTATGAATTCTAGTTTCTGTACTGGAAGATGGGACTTTGGATAATTGATCACAAACCCTAGTAGCTCCAGGAGTCGAATAGTCATATGCATGGACTATAGAGCTCCTGCCTCGGAGGTGTTCTTCACCAGCCAATTGTCGAGATAAGGGAACACGTGCACTCCCAGTTTGCATAGAGACGCCGCTATGGCAGCCAGGCATTTTGTAAACACCCTGGGTGCAGAGGCGAGACCAAAGGGTAGCACACAATACTGAAAATGCCATGTTCCCAGACGGAATCGAAGATACTGTCTGTGAGCTGGCAGTATTGGGATGTGAGTATAAGCGTCCTTTAAGTCCAGAGAGCATAGCCAATCGTTTGCCTGAATCATGGGAAGAAGGGTGCCCAGGGAAACCATCCTGAACTTTTTTCGGACCATATTTGTTCAGGGCCCTTAGGTCTAGGATGGGACGCATCCCCCCTGTTTTCTTTTCCACAAGGAAGTACCTGGAATAGAATCCCAACACTTCCTGCCCCGGTGGCATGGGCTCGACCGCATTGGCACTGAGAAGGGCGGAGAGTTCCTCTGCAAGTACCTGCTTGTGGCGGAAGCTGAAGGACTGAGCTCCCGGTGGACAATTTGGAGGTTTTGAAATCAAATTGAGGGAGTATCCCAGCCGGACTATTTGGAGAACCCACCGGTCGGAGGTAATGAGAGGCCACCTTTGGTGAAACAATTTTAACCTCCCCCGACCGGCAGATCGTCCGGCATGGACACTTTGATTTCGGCTATGCTCTCCTGGAGCCAGTCAAAACCTCGTCCATTGCTTTTGCTGGGGAGCTGCCGGGGCCTGTTGAGGCGCATGCTGCTGACGTGAACGAGCGTGCTGGGGTTTAGCCTGAGCAGCAGGCTGGCGAGAGGGAGGATTGTACCTATGCTTATTAGAAAAATAGGGAATAGTCCTCCTTCCCCCATAAAAACGTCTACCAGTTGAGGTAGATGCTGACGGCGCCCAGTGGGAGAATTTGTCCAAAGCGGTGTCCCCCTGGTGGAGTTGCTCTACCACCTATTCGACCTTTTCTCCAAAAATGTTATCCCCCCGGCAAGGAGTATCTGCAATCCGCTGCTGGAGCCTATTCTCCAGGTTGGAGGCACGCAGCCATGAGAGTCTGCACATCACCACACCTTGTGCAGCAACCCTGGACGCGACATCAAAAGAATCGTAAACACCCCTGGCCAGGAATTTACAACACGCCTTCAGCTTCCTGACCACCTGCTGAAAAGGCTTGTCCACCAAGTCCACCAACTGCCGCACATTGTTCCGCATATGAATGCTCGTATAGAGCTGGTATGACTGGATTTTGGAAATGAGCATTGAAGAATGGTAGGCCTTCCGCCCAAAAGAATACAAGGTTCTAGAGTCACGGCCCGGGGGCGCCAAAGCGTACTCCCTAGAACTCTTGACCTTAAGGGCCAGATCCACCACACCAGAGTCATGGGGCAACTGGGTCCTCATTAACTCTGGATCCGATACTGGGATTCAATTTTCTTGGGAATGTGGGAATTAGATAAGGGCTTCGCCCAGTTCGCCAGCAATGTCTGTTTGAGGACATGATGCATGGGTACAGTGGACGATTCCTTAGGTGGCAAAGGATAGTCCAAAAGCTCAAACATCTCGGCCCTTGGCTCATCCTCCGTAACCACAGGGAAGGGAATGGCCGTAGACATTTCCCAGACAAAGGCCGCGAAAAAAAGACAGACTCTCGGGAGGAGAAAGCTGCCTTTCAGGAGAGGAATAGGATCAGAGGGGAGACCACAAGACTCCTCGTCAGAGAAATATCTTGTGTCCACCTCCGCTTCCCACGAGGCCTCACCATCGGTATCGGACACCAGTTCGTGAACTTCAGTCCGAAGCTGGGCCCATCTTGACTCCGTGGAAACTTGGCCACGGTGGGCACGCTGAGAGGAACTCCCCCCACTGGCGGCGATGAAGCTCCCTCCATCAATGTCATTGGGGAGTCAGCCTGGGAGGCTGCCGAGGCAGGTATCGCAAGCGGTACAGGGACCAGAGACCACACCATGGGCAAGGAGCCAGCCGCCACCTCAGTCAACGGCACCGGCGGCGCAAGCACCCCCGGTACCGGAGCGGACGGGTGTAGCAGCTCTTCCAGGATCCCTGGAAGGATGGCCCGGAGACTCTCGTTCAGAGCGGCAGTCGAGGAAGGCAGTGGGGCCGGTACCAGCGACGAGCTCAGAATCTGCCTGGGGCGTGGAGGCGGTACTGGGGTGTCCGAAGCAGAGCGCATCGACACCTCTTGTATGGAGGGTGAGCGGTCCTCCTGGTGTCGACGCTTAGCGGGTGCCGAATCCTTCGGCGTCCCAGAGCTCTCGGTACTGTGACGGGAAGGCGACCGATGATGATGCTTCTTTGCCTTCACACGAAGCACGTCACCGGAACCTCCCGGTACCTAAGAGGAGGACGTTGAATCCAAACGCCTCTTCAGGGCCGGGTCCGAAACAGGGCGATCCCGGGGGGGGTCTGTCCCGCAGGAGCCCTCGAGGCAGGCGGAGACCTACTCGAGGGCTCACTGCTACCAGCAGGGGAATGGACAGCCCTCACCTGCGCTCCCGATGATGATGCACCCTCCGACAACATCGATACCTCCGATGACCTCGGTACTGCGGGCGTCGAAGTACCGGACGAGGCTTCGAACAAAAGGTTCCACTGAGCCAATCTCGCTGCCTGGGTCCTCTTCTTCAACAGGTGCAGGCTTGGGGACGATGACCAGCCCCCAGACACTGAAGACACGAAACGTGCCTATCAGTGAGCAAAATCGTCCGGCTGCACCGCGTGCACTTCTTGAATCCGCTGGCAAGCTTCGATGACATGGGTGGAAAAATCACGCCGGCGAAATCAAAATTCACGATGATGCCACAAGAGAGCACAAAAAAAAACAGTGAAAAATCCCGTACGGGCGGCCGAAAAGGCCGCTTCTGATGAACGAAAGAAACCTTAACGGGAAAAAACTAAAGAATAAAGAAAACGTTTTTTTTTAACAAGAACACGAACGGAGAACTTTCTGAACACTTTCCGAAAGGAAAAAAGCAGCGAAAAACGCATGAGGGGTCTCCTTGAGTCACAGAACGACTGAAACATTCGTCAATTGCCTTCCCCTGAAACCGCCCGACTCCGCGGGGTTGCCTTGTCTTGTGGATTGTTTGAGAGAAAAGAAAAAAGAAGGAGGAAGAAAAGATTTATGCAACCTTAACCCTTGTCCCTGAGGAAAGTGATTGAAACCCCGCGGAGTCGGGCGGTTTCAGGGGAAGGCAATTGACGAATGTTTCAGCAAGGCAAGATAGTTTTTTGCCTGGGAGGCAAAAACTCAAGCGATAAGTGCACAGTTCTCACCTAGTATATACAATTTTAAAAGTGATAAGTGATTTTATAGCACTGAGGTGATTGGGAAGCATAAAAAAACGAGCATATGTTGCTCTCCCAAAAAATTTGTTAGAGTTACCTGATGAAAGAAGTGCTATGCCACTTTGTAGCAGCATTATTGACTGCAGTTATAGTGGTAAATATCTGAGGGTACTCTATACACACATATAATATTTTTATTACATTATACTGGTGTGAACTGTTTTACAGCACTCTCTTGAAGTTGGTGGCTAGAAGTCCTGGTTTGTATGTACAAGTTATTGAATGTTACCAGAGACATTGATATTTTGGATTCGTCTACAGACCTCCGACACAATTGGAGGAATTAGATAAAGACCTGATCACAGATATTCAAAAGTTGGGAAGCAAGAGAGAGAGGTGCTGTTGCTGGGAGATTTCAATCTGCCGGATGTAGATTGGAAGGTTCCGTCTGCAGAATCGGAAAGAAGTAGAGGGATCGTGGATGCTTTCCAAAGTGTTTTGCTCAGACAAATGGTGATGGGACCCACACTGGATCTGGTGCTCACAAATGGGGATAGCGTGTCAAATATCCGAGTGGGTGCCCACCTGGGCAGCAGTGACCATCAAACGGTTTGGTTTGATATAACAGCTAAAGTGGAGAGCGGCCACTCAAAACTCAAAGTCCTGGATTTCAAGCATGCTGACTTTAGTAAAATGGGGGAATATCTGAGGAAGGAGATGATGGGCTGGGAGGCTGTACAAGAAGTGGAAGGACAGTGGTCCAGGCTGAAAGTTATTGGAAAAGTAATGGAAACGATGCTGAAGGAAAGGATAGTGAATTTCCTGGAAGCCAATAAGTTGCAAGATCCGAGACAACATAGTTTTACCAAAGGGAAATCGTGCCAAACGAATCTCATTGAGTTCTTTGATTGGGTGACAGGAGAATTGAATCAGGGACGAGCTATGGACGTAATCTACTTAGATTTCAGCAAAGCTTTTGACACAGTTCCCCACAGGAGGCTCATAAACAAACTGGATGGGCTGAAGATAGGACCCGAAGTGGTGAACTGGATTAGGAACTGGTTGACGGACAGACGACAGAGGGTGGTGGTGAATGGAATTTGCTTGGAGGAGGGAAAGGTGAGTAGTGGAGTGCCTCAGGGATTGGTGCTCGGGCCGATTCTGTTCAATATATTTGTGAGTGACATTGCCAAAGAGTTAGAAGGTAAAGTTTGCCTATTTGCGGATGATACTAAAATCTGTAACAGAGTGGACACCTGGGAGGGAGTGGAAAACATGAAAAAGGATCTGAGGAAGCTAGAAGAATGGTCTAAGGTTTGGCAATTAAAATTCAATGCGAAGAAATGCAAAGTGATGCACTTAGGGAATAGAAATCCACGGGAGACGTATGTGTTAGGCGGGGAGAATCTGATAGGTACGGACGGAGAGAGGGATCTTGGGGTGATAGCATCTGAGGATTTGAAGGTGACGAAACAGTGTGACAAAGCGGTGGCCGTAGCTAGAAGGTTGTTAGGCTGTATAGAGAGAGGTGTGATCAGCAGAAGAAGGGGGTTGTTGATGCCCCTGTATAGGTAGTTGGTGAGGCCCCACCTGGAGTTTTGTGTTCAGTTTTGGAGGCCTTATCTTGTTAAGGATGTAAAAAGAATTGAAGCGGTGCAAAGAAAAGCTACGAGAATGGTATGGGATTTGCGTTACAAGACGTATGAGGAGAGACTTTCTGAACTAAACATGTATACTCTGGAGGAAAGGAGAAGTAGGGGTGATATGATACAGATGTTCAAATATTTGATAGGTATTAATTCGCAAACGAACCTTTTCCGGAGATGGGAAGGTGGTAGAACGAGAGGACATGAAATGAGATTGAAGGGGGGAAGACTCAAGAAAAATGTTAGGAAGTATTTTTTCACAGAGAGAGTAGTGGATGCTTGGAATGCTCTCCCGTGGAAGGTGATGGAAATGAAAACGGTAACGGAATTCAAACATGCGTGGGATAAGCATAAAGGAATCCTGTGCAGAAGGAATGGATCCTCAGGAGCTTAGTCAAGATCGGGAGGCGGGGCTGGTGATTGGGAGGTAGGGATAGTGTTGGGCAGACTTATACAGTCTGTGCCAGAGCCGGTGGTGGGAGGCAGGGATAGTGCTGGGCAGACATATGGTCTGTGCCAGAGCCGGTGGTGGGAGGCAGGGCTGGTGGTTGAGAGGCGGGGATAGTGCTGGGCAGACTTATGCGGTCTATGCCCTGAAGAACACAGATACAGATCAAAGTAGGGTACACACAAAAATTAGCACATATGAGTTATCTTGTTGGGCAGACTGGATGGACCGTGCAGGTCTTTTTCTGCCGTCATCTATGTTACTATGTAACACGCTCTCGTGCGGGCGGGAAGTCGGTCGCGCATGCGAGGGCGAGCAAACGCTTGTTGCTAGGGAAGATCTTCGATCTGGGGCTGCTGTCGGACGTCACCCACATGTGAAAACAAGCAGCCTGCTTGTCCTCGGAGAAAGGGTTGTATAAATTGGGACAGTTCTGGGTTAATGGGAAAATAAAAGACTTTGGGGAACTGCAGGAGGAATATGGTTTGGAGGACAGGGATTTAGTGTATTATATCTGTCTGAGGAACTATATACATAGACGTGCAAGGGATGAGCTGGAATTGGAGGAGACAGGTTTGGAAAAAGCTATGAGGGGAGGTGGGGGTAGGGGCAGTCTAACACGGTTGTATAGGGCACTGTTACTTCTCTCATCCCCACAACAATACTACACAGGGAGGTGGGAGAAAGAACTTAAGAAACAATACACTTTGGAGTGGTGGGCACGTTATAGGCATTTGCTGAAACCCTCCATCACTCAGCCGCTAGTTGAAAACGGATACAAAATACTGTATTGGTGGTATTATACACCAGATAAAACTGCAAAAGATATATCCGCAGATTTCAGCAGACAGTTGGAGAGACTGTGGAGGGCGAGGAACATTTATGCGCATTTGGTGGGCATGTCCAAAGGTCCAGGCATATTGGATAGGGGTCCTTGAACTGGGGAGGGAGATGGTACAGATGGAGTACCCCTGCCAGGCAGAATATTGCTTATTACATATGAGGCCCGTGAAGAGTCAGATACCATGTCATAAGCTGGTTTTTCAACTTTTTGTAGCTGCTAAGCTAGCGTTGGCAAGAGCCTGGAGAGAGTTGGAGGTCCCAACTAAGCATGTGATGAAGTGTACAATGAACCATCTGTATCAAATGTCGAAACTGACAGCTATGCGGAGGGGACACCTCCAATTGTTCCAGAAAATATGGCATCCATGAGCAAATGGAGAAATGTATAAGTACCACAGCTATAATGCTGGGGGGAGAGGGAGGGGATGGGTGGCAAAGGGAGGGTAATGGAAGTAAATCAATATTGATGTGAAGTTAGAAATAGGAAACTAATGTTAGCGATTTAATGTGGTTATAGCTGGATCAGATGATTGTATTGTTGAAATTTTTTAACGAAATAAAAAGAAACTGGAAAAAAAAGAATCCTTACCAGAGATAGTTTTATTTACACTCATAGTATCAGACTCTGGCAGCTTCAATGCAAGGAAAGAAAAACACCAGAACAGAGTACCGGAGCTTCCCGCTCCAGAAAACACACAAAACATGGCAGTTTGCACTCTAGATCGCTTCATCATAAAGCAGCTCAAAGAAAAAAAATATAGCAAGAGTCTGCCCCCGCACACTCAAACCTCTCATTCTGCAATGGTTGTTCATCCTTCAAATTAACAGCGCAAAAAGCAGAGGAAATCTTCCCCTCTCCAGAGGAGACCTCATAGCACTACTGAAGAGGTCACCGGAATGATAGCAGACCGCGCCTCCACAGCTAGAAACAAAATGGCAGAGCTTCCTGCCGAAAACCCAAGTGGTGTAGAAAGCCGCCGATGCCATACTGAAAACTGACACCACTTCACTAACCAAGACCTCATACGGGGAAATTAGGTTCTTATCTTGGTAATTTTCTTTCCTTTAGTCATAGCAGATGAATCCATTACGAATGGGTTGTGTCCATCAACCAGCAGGGGGAGATAGAGAGCACTGAAAAACCATAGTGCCTCATGGCCAGCTAGCGCCATCTGCCTCTTCAGTATTTGAAGCTTCCAAAGCAGTATTACACTGCAAAGTAGTATAACATGAACTTTCCTCACAGCGGATGAACGCCCCAGAACAGGAACAGTAATTCAAAGGAGGGATGAACTCAACCTCCTGTAACTTAACAGAAATCCTGAAGACTGTTTTCCAACTTCTCCCAATGAGGGGACATATTTGCAGGAAAAACTGAATATAAAACAACATCAATCATACAATGAATCACTGAGGGAGGGCTCATGGATTCATCTGCTATGACTAAAGGAAAGAAAATTACCAAGGTAAGAACCTAATTTTCCCTTCCTTGTCATCAAGCAGATGAATCCATTACGAATGGGATGTATCAAAGCAATCCCTAGATAGGGTGGGAACAAGCCACACCACGCGCCAGCACTTGTGCTCAGAAATGCGCATCTCTCCTAGCAGCCACATCCAGCCTGTAATGTCGGACAAAAGAGAGCTTAGAAGCCCATGTCGCTGCACTGCATATCTCTTGAAGAGAGAGTGCTCCAGTTTCAGCCCAAGAAGAGGAAATCGCTCTTGTGAAATGCGCCTTGAAGGCTTCAGGCGGAGGCCTGCCAGACAGCAGATAGGCTGAAAAAATAGCTTCCTTGAGCCACAGGACTATCGTGGCTTTAGACGCTGGAGACCCTCTGCGCGGACCTGATAACACGACAAAAAGATGATCAGAGATCCTAAAAGCATTTGACATGCGCAGATACTGCAACAGAGCCCTTCGCACATCTATGCTTGGAATAAACTTCCTGAGCCCTTACGCCAAGCCCCCTCCCTACCCATCTTCAAATCCTTACTCAAAGCCCACCTCTTCAATGTTACTTTCGGCATCTAACCTTTATACCTTTCAGGAAATCCTGACTGCCCCAATCCGATGACCCCTACTTGACTGTTTGTACATTTGTCCATTAGATTGTAAGCTCTTTGAGCAGGGACTGTCCTTCTATGTTAAATTGTACAGCGCTGCGTAGCCCTAGTAGCGCTTTAGAAATGTCAAATAGTAGTAGTAGGAGGAGAAGGTGCAATTGACCAAAGGTTTCCTGAAACTCCTCTCTGGAAAAGGCAGGAAAATAGGCTGGTTTTGGTGAAACGCTGAAACCACCTTAGGCAGGAAGGAAGGCACCGTATGTACCATAACTCTGGACTCTGAGAATTGCAGAAAAGGGTCTCGACAGGACAGCGCCTGGAGCTCAGACACCCGTCTCGCCGAAGTAATGGCCACCAAAAAGACCGTCTTTAGGGTCACATCCTTCTCTGAAGCTCGCCTTAGCAGCTCGAAGGGCGAACACTGAAGGGCCTTTAAAACTAACCCCAGGTTCCAGGCTGGACACAGAGCCTGCACGGGAGGACGGAGCCGAAGCACCCCTCTAAGAAACCGTGCCACAACTGGATAAACAGCCAGAGAGAGGCCAGCAACCTTCCCTCAAAAACATGCTAAGGCTGCCACTTGAACACGCAGGAAATTATAGGCAAGGCATTTTTGTAAACCATCCTGCAAAAAGTCAAGTCCAGCGAGACAGAAGCCCACATGGGTGTGATTGCTTTAGATGCACACCAAGCCTCAAATTTGGCGCCAAATCCTGGCATAAGCCACGGAAGTGGAATGCTTGCGGGCCTGTAAGAGAGTGGAAATGACTACTGGAATAACCCTTGTCTCTCAATTGCGCCCTCTAAATAGCCATGCCGTAAGACCAAAGCAGCAGGCGTCCTCCATGGTCACTGGTCCCTGTCACAACAGATTCGGTACCAGAGGCAAAGGAAGGGGAGCCTCTACCAGCATCCGCCGGAGGTCTGCATACCACGGCCGCCTGGGCCAATCCGGCGCAATGAGAACCATCTCTCCTAGATGCAGCCGAATACGCAGGAGTACTCACCCTATCAAGGGCCACGGAGGGAACACATACAGGAGGCCCGGAGGCCAGGGTTGAGCCAAGGCATCCAACCCCGCCAAGCGAGGATCTCTCCGTCTGCTTAAAAGCACTGGACTTTGGCATTTGCGCTTGAGCCCATAAGATCCGCTACGGGCGTCCCCCACTTGGCACAGATCTGAAGACACACTTCATCTGCCAGTTCCCACTCCGCTGGGTCGATTTGATGCCTGCTTAGATAATCGGCTTGCACGTTGCTCTGACCTGCAATGTGAGCTGCTGACAGAAACTGCAGATGTAGCTCGGCCCAGTGGCAAATCTGCGCGGCCAGTGCTCTGCACTGAGTGCCGCCTTGTCGATTTATGTAGGCCAGAACTCTGACAAATCCTTCCAGGGTCGAGTGAAAGGCCAGACGCGCCTGAAATATCGCTTTCAACTCCAAGCGATTGATGGACCACTCCGACTCCTCGGGTGTCCAAAGACCCTGGGCATGCCTTCCCCAGCAATGTGCACCCCATCCCTTCAGGCTGGCATCTGTTATCACCAGGCACCAATCGGGGAGCGCTAGCGGCATTCCTCGCCGCAGCATGCTGTCTGAGAGCCACCACTCCATACTGAGCCGGGCTGCAGGGAGCCACGTGAGTCTGCACTGATAATTCTGAGAAATTAGAGACCATCAAAGCAGGGAGCACTGTAGAGGTCTCAGGTGCGCTCTCTCCCAGGGCACCACTTTCAAGGTGGCCGTCATCGACCCTAACAGCTGGACAATGTCCCAAGCGCGGGGGTGAGGCAACCTCAGGAGCATACGGGCCTGATTCTGAAGCTTGCACCGCCTTTGCTCGGGTAGATAAACAAAGCCCGAGGCTATGTCGAACCGGACCCCCAAATATTCTAGAGATTGAGAGGGGGTCAGGTGACGTTTGGCTATAATGAGCCAGTCGTCTAGGTACGGGTGACTGACGACCCAGCCCAGATATTGAAGTACTGAGACCACTCTGGCTGTTACCTGATGACTCTCCTCTTTCGAGTCAGCTCTATGTACCCTCTCGCCTGAGAAAGGCAGCTACTACCACCATTACCTTGGAAAAGGTTCGGGGAGCTGTGGTGAGGCCAAAAGGCAAGGCCCGAAACTGGAAATGTTTTCCCATCACCGCAAACCGAACAAACCTTTGGTGCGGGGGCCAAATAGGGCAAGTAAGCTTCTTTCAGGTCCAGAAACGTGAGAAACTCTCCTGGTTGTCCCACCGCAATGACGGAGAGCAGGGTTTCCACGTGAAAATGCCGCACTCTTAGAAACTTGTTGACTTCTTTTAAGTTGAGGATGGGCCGAAAAGACCCGCCTTTTCGCGGCACCACAAAGTAAATGGAGTAAGGCCTGAGCCGTGTTTGGCGGGAGGCACCGGGGACACCGCCCCTAGGTGAATCAAGCCTTGCAAGGTCTCCTCTACCGCCGCCCGTTTGATGGCAGAACCGCATCGGGACTCCACAAACACGTCTCTCACCAGGGCATTGAATTCTATTCTGTAGCCATCTCTGATCAGGTCCAAAACCCACTAATCTGAGGAAATCTTGACCCACTCCTCGAGAAAGAGGGAAAGCCATTCTCCTATTGCAGGAATCGATGAGAGGGCCGGCGCACCATCATTGAGAGGGTCGCTCTTGAACTCCAGGCCTTGAGCCGGTCGCTGAAGAACGCTTGTCCGAATGAAAGGAGTTCCTCTGCTGAAAGCAGGCACAAGAAGTGAACCCAGCAGGATGCCCCGGGCGGTACCTTCTAGCTTCACGGAAGCGAGGTCTGTAAGAGAAGGGAACTGCCTGACCCTTGGAAGAAGGCCGCGGCCTATCCTCAGGTAAGCGCTGGGGTTTAGCATCCCCCAGGCCTTTAACAATTTTCTCCAACTCCTCACCAAATAGGAGAAGGCCTAGGAAGGGCAACTTCACCAACCTTTGCTTAGAGACCATGTCAGCCGCCCAGTGCCGTAGCCATAGAAGACGGCGAGCCACCACCGCTACAGCCATCTATTTAGCCTAAGCTCTGACCAGATCATAAAGGGCATCAGCCAAGAACAACAAGGCCGACTCCATCTGCGGTGCCACCTCTGCAAGGGGCTCCGCTCCATGTCTGGGCTGTTCCACTGCCTGTTGTAACCAAGCGAGGCAGGCTCGGGCAGCATAACAGCTGCATGCAGACGCCCGTAAGGATAGCCTGAAATTTCAAAGGGCCGTTTCATAGCTGATTCCAGGCGTCGGTCCTGCATGTCCTTCAGGGCAACTCTTCCTTCAACTGGGAGGGTAGTTCTCTTCGTCACAGCCGTGACTAGGGCATCCACTTTAGGCACTGCTAAGCGCGCCAAATGCTCCTCACTTAGAGGGTATAATTGCCCCATTGCCCTGGCGACTGTCAAAGGCCCCTTGGGGTCAGCCCATTGAGCCGAAATAAGCTCTTGGATGGAGTCATGCAAAGGAAAGGCTCAAGCAGGCTTCTTAGTACTTGCCATCCTCGGATTACCAGAGGAGGCTTCGCCACTCCCAAGATCTTCAATAGAGAGGGCCTGCAGGGCATCAAAAGTAAGCGCTGTCAGCTCGTCACGATGGAAAATCCTCACCACGGAAGGACCATCTGGAACCGGTGGCAATCCTGCACCTTCCTCTGGCTCTTCAGACCACGAGGGCCTGCCAGACCCCTCACAGAATCCTCACATCCCGACCACGGGGGAGGAAAGGGGGGTGCATCACTCTCTGAAGGGGAATTAACCCTTCTGCGCTTGTCTTGCGGCCCGCCGTCAGGGGAGAATGCGCCTGACGGCAATCAGAGGACAGGCTCCACTGGAGGGGGAACAGTTAGCAGGGCATAAGGAGACCCCTGCGGGAGAGCTCTTTATAACATGAATGCTTTATGCAGCAGTAACACAAACTCAGGGGAGAAGGGCTCACCCTGGCCTCCCGGTTCCAGTCCGGGGCTAGAAGCTCCCCCGTTAGCCTCCACATGAGGCTCCCCTCCAGATTCAAACCCCTCTGCTTCAACAGGGGTTGCGCTATGCTGCGCGTTCAAAATGGCGCCCGCTGCCAGCTCCACTGAGCGGGAAGAAACATCGCTCGCCATGCTCTGACGTCGGAAGAGCATGATTTTTCAGAGCCCTGCTGCTGATCTGCGCTTGCCACAATGGGAACAGTGCTTAACAACCTCTGCAGCCATCGCCGAAAACTGCAGAAATTTTCAAAATGGTGGATTCACGCCAAAAACGTCCCGATCGCGGGCCCTCGGAGGAGGAGCTAGAAAACTCTCTTACCTCTCCAGATCGAGTCCCAGAGCTCCGATCACGCTGCACAATCAGAAGAAAACGTCTTTTCTGGAATCGCAGCGCCAAAGCGTGACGCGACTTTTTTTTTTTTTTTTTTTTTTTTAACACTGTGAGGAAAGTTAGAGGCAACAGCAATAGAGGCAAATTTCCAACTCTGGAGGATCAGTAGAGTGGGAAAGGCAGGGAAAGGACGAACCAATGAGCCTGCATCCACAAATGAGAGTGTGGGAAGCGACAGGGCAAACCTATGTGTCTACATACACATCGGGGGCCGGGTAAGGCAGGGAAAGGGCGAACCTATGTGCCTTTAAAGTGGGCACCACCAGCCACAACACCCCTGCTACAACTGGCCAAAGCACAGGAGCCACCCCAAGCAGATTTCTGAAGGAGCTGAATAAGCTGCATCCACCCTGCTGGGGAGATAGAGAATAGAGAAGAGGCAGATGGAGCTAGCTGGCCATGAGGCTCTATGGTTTTTCAGTACTCTTTATCTCCCCCTGCTGGTTGATGGACACAACCCATTCGTAATGGATTCATCTGCTTGATGACAAGGAACTCCACTTTGGGTTTTTTTAAACGAACCCTAATTTTCTTTTTTTTTTTTTTTTTACTTAAACCCCCCCCCCCCCCACCTGTCCAGAACCACCACCTGGTGCTTGATACCCAAACCAGAACAGAGAAAGAGGAACTATAACATGCTCCTGAGCCCAAGACCCTGCAGGGAGACAGCCATGACAGCAGGCTAAAGCCATTGCACCTACCTGCTTTTTGTTTTGTTTTTTTGTTTGCTTTTTAAATATCATAGTGGCTGTTCCCCGCAGCTCTGCAAACTTCCTTCCCTCACAGGGGTTGAGGCCACCAATGGACCACAGTCCACCCTGAGCCGTCAGGAATACAGGGAAAGCTCAGGGATAGGAGGGAGAGGGACCCAGCCACCCGAGTGTAGGACCCCCGAGGCGTCAGAGAACCTCCCCATGAGCCTCTTCCTCTGCTAGCAGATAACCAAAACGGCGCACAGACGTATAAAAGAAAAGAAAACTTCAAACTTGTTAGACTGAGAAAGAAATAGGTACATTTACATGAGCTAACAGAAATTAGAAAACCGAATACATTTTGAGACCAAGGGCCTCACCACATCTACCACATATGCTGGAGACTGTTCAATTTTCTGGGTTATTTCCAGCCCTCAAGACACCTCAGACCAGCTGAAAGTGTCCCGAACGAAGGAAAGTCCCCAAAGGCTGCTTCTAATATTACCTTACTGACTCCACCCAGGGGAGAAGTGCACTTTTCTCCCCTGGTATAGAATACAGACAATTATCAATAGAAAGAATCAGAGAAGAGTGCAGGAGATAGGTTAAAATATAAAGTTTATTTTCTTACCCACAGCAAGCAGTCAATTATAAGAATATAGCCATATATTCTTATGGGGATTCACCAGACGGAGCGGCCGTAAGGTCAGACACACCTATGATGGTCTCCCCTTTGCATTGGAGCTGTCAGTTCTTAAATATTCTTTTTTGGCCAATGATATTTCCATCTAATTTGACCTTTACTGATCTTTGTTGCGTCCCTAAACCGCAAATTTGCACCAATCCATTCCAAAGTTCCCCTTTTGCTTTCCACACCTGGACTTCCCAGTGCCTCTTCCCAGTTCTCATTTTAACTTCCACCTGTTCATTACCTAAGTTATTCTCGTCAGAGCTAAATTTCGACATCTGGCAGCTGCCAACTGTCAAGACTTGTCACTGAAACTTCTCTTTTTTTTAAGGTCAGAAAGCCAATTTGATTTCTTTAATTCTGGCCTTGCTTATCAAAAGCATAAATCAAGCCTGCTTGGCCTATCTTTCCCAGAGATAAGTAGTGACACTATTACACATATCTCCCCTCTTGCTGGGCCTATCAAATATTGCAGCCAGTACAGAGTTGAAATGGAGTCAGCTTTCAAGAGGCAGATGGAGTGGCTCTAAGGGATCAAAGAGCCAATTGTGTGCATCTCAATATATTTTATCCCTTCTATTACATGCCTTGCATTACCCTTTACATCTAAATGCAAACACTTTATATGATCAGCTTTTATATGATCAGCTATCTTCTAAACTGTGGGCACCTCAGCTGTTACAACAATGTAAGACTGTAGTTCAGAATTGTTACAAGTGTTTTCTCTATACTCCGAAGCGGGGACCCGCTATACCTGCCGGACACTTGCCTGTTGTGCAAGGGCATGGTCAGCACTGGCATGTTGATTTCACCGACATGCAGACACCTGTAAAAGGCAAAAGGTATCTGCTTGTCTGCGTGGATGCTTTCTTGAAGTGGATCGAAGAATTCCCATGCACTAGAGAAACTGCCCACGTTATGGCCAAATCACTTAGCCAAGAGATAATTCCTAGATTTGGCATACCATGTAAAATTACTACTGATAATGGCTCATTTTGTTAATGAGTTCCTCAAATCATTCTTTCCTGCTTTGGGTATAACACACAGAACTGTATGTGTTTATAAACCTACTAGCAATGGTCTTGTTCAAAGTTAGAATGGCTTGTTGAAAAATAAACTGAGACAGCTTATGGCAAATGGAATAAAAAATTGGCTGGATGCCCTACCATTGGCTCTTGTATCCCTTAGAGCCACTCCATCTGCCTCTTTAAAGCTGACTCCATTTGAACTCTGTACTGCCCACAATATGCGCCTCATACCTGGCAATCCTGTCAATAACTTACCTGATCACTACTCTGTATATTGGGATGTTTTGCAAACAATCATTACTCTCTGTCTTCAATTCCTCAGGCTCAGACAGAAGAGGGGAGGGTAATGATCAGAAACCCTCTACCGGTACCGGCAACACCAAGGCTCTCAAAGTTGGAGACCTGGTACGCCGGAAGTATTATACAAGACTGAGAATATGGAGGTTTCCAAGGGGCTGAGCATGGCTCTTATTGGCTGCCTCTAAATTAATCTCAGTCTCCACCTGCTGGTAGGCGTTGTTTTCCTATGAGTCTCTTTACCAAGCCCTCCCTAAACTCCTGCGAAACCCCATTCCATGGTGTTATGAATCGGGGTTCTAAGGAGTGCCTCCGGTCACGGAGGTGTAGGGGGGGTGACAGAAGGCGCAGTTCAAATCTAATTCCCATGACCACAGCTTTCTGTCTTTTAGGATCTAAGTGGCCATTTGTGTTCCCACATAAAGTCTGCATGAGTGAGAGATAATTTACTTGTGTGTCTTAATATTCTATGGAACAGTTTGAAGAGAAGGAAGAGATTGAGACTGAGACTGGAGAAGTTTAGTGATAGAAATAGTCTTTTATTCTCACCGAAAGATTCTGTCAGCTGTTACACACATCAGTCAAATTCTGGGTTCAACCGGCCAGAGCTTCGCCGTTGTCTGAGTCAAGTTGGGGAGGGACTCCGACTATAGCTCAGATGGACAGTCCTTATATAGCATTTACAGTCCATACAACTCAATTGGAGAGGGACTTTTTTTTCTAATCTTTCTTCATCTATGAATCATACTTAACCGCAGGTCAGGTGCCCACCTGCCCCTCCTTTCTAAGATTTCTTCATAATGCCAATTTCCACATTTATAAAACCTCTTTCCTAATATTCAGAGATCTGTTTCTTTGTATCTTGTGACTCTGGGAGCCATCTTATAAGGACAGACTCCATCTTATGAACCAAACTTTTTACCATTTCTGCCATTAATTCCTTCATCTTAACTCTTACACTGAATTTGAAAGTTGTACCATGTTTCAATAAGACTCACCAAGCAGTCCTGCTCTTGCAGGCTCTCAGCTATATGGCCATCATCTGATTTTCAGGCCTAGTCAGTGCTTTTCAGCTGTTTGAGCTATGTAACTTGGCCCACCACTATTCCAGTGGATAGGTCTCAAGCTGGGACACATATTAACAGCGTGCACAACTCATCAGTCATTCTGGGCCAGTCTGGAGGGGCACTAAGGAATTAATGTTTTTAAAAAATTGTACTTATAAATAGCAAGTCCGATTGTTAAGCAGCTGATTCCAACATGTCATCTGTTTTGGTGGCCCTGTACTAGGTGAAAACATCTCTGCACGAATACAGGGAGTCCCTATAACTAGCCTCTCCGATTGACACAATGATTTACAATTTAGAACTAATTACTATTCTAACCTAAGAAACCAATACTTCCTCTGCACAAGCCAGCATGTTTGAAAATATAAGTGAGATCAAATAAAAACACTAACAACAATAAAGACAACGTGGATAGAGCAGCTCATAGGTTTAGTTGACCTGAACATGTATACCCTGGAGGAAAGGAGAAACAGGGGTGATATGATACAGATGTTCAAATATTTGAAAGGTATTAATCCGCAAACATTTTCCGTCGATGGGAAGGCACTAGAACTAGAGGACATGAAATGAGATTGAAGGGGGGTAGACTCAAGAAAAATGTCAGGAAGTGTTTTTTCACGGAGAGAGTGGTGGATACTTGGAATGCCCTCCAGTGGGAGGTGGTGGAGATGAAAACGGTAATGGAATTAAAAAATGCATGGGATAAACAAAGGAATCCTGTTCAGAAAGAATGGATCCTCAGAAGCTTAGCGGAGATTGGGTGGCAGAGCCTGTGGTGGGAGGCGGGGCTAGTGCTGGGCAGACATTTTAAAATCAGCAGTGTCTTCCACACAGAAAAATTCCACTGCCCCAAATAGAAGGCTGGAAGAAGAATAAATACCTAGTACAGTACCTCTATTAACTCCTTACCTTATCACTTTATTGGACTTGCCAACTGTAAATGTAAAGGACTAAAATATAAACATATGCATCTAGTTTCTTCTACATAGGCACTCAAATCTGGAATGAACTACCAAAAACCATAAAAAAACAACCCACGACATAATTTCCGTGTTATTGAAGACCAATTTATTCAAGAAAGCTTACCATAATAATGCACCCTAATTGTCAATTAACAAGATGTGCACTGGACGTGATGTACACTGGACTTTCACAATACCTAATTCTTTATTCCTATCGCTCATACTAATTTTGAAGTTTAATATTCATGACTGTTTCAAGCTAAGTTATCCTGATTTTTATTATAAGATGAACTTTCCTTCCTGAATACCTACTCCATTTCTGTCTCCTCTACCTTAACTATGTATTTCTTTTTTCCGGAACTGGTAATCACCATTACAGAACTATGTAAGCCTAATTGAGCCTGCAAATAGGTGGGAAAATGTGGGATACAAATGTTATAAATAAAATAAATTTAAAATATCAATTTGCAAAAAAGCATGTCTAAAATAACTGCACGTTAACAGAAGCATGGTGCCTAATCTTCCCAGTGCTGCAGTATTTGGGCTCTATCTGTTCATATTCTGACTGCTGTATTCTGGGCTGTCATAAACTTCAGACAGCCCAGAATACAGCAGCCAGACTCATCTTCAGAAAGCCAAAATATGAAAGTGCAAAACCCTTACGTGAGAAACTACACTGGCTCCCACTCAAGGAACGTATCACCTTTAAAGTATGCACCTTAGTTCACAAAATCATTCACGGTAAAGCCCCTGCATACATGTCTGATTTAATAGACCTGCCACCCAGAAACGCTGAAAGATCATCCCGAACTTCTCAATCTCCACTTCCCTAAGTGCAAAGGCATAAAATACAGAGTACTGCATGCATCAACCTTCTCTTATATGAGCACGCAATTCTGGAATACACTACCACGCAACCTGAAAACGATCTACGAATTAACCGACTTCCGCAAACTACTGAAGACTCATCTCTTTGACAAAATTTATTGCAAGGATCAAAACACATGAAGTCCATACACACTAACAGAAATGCATCAATACACTCTTCTGAATTCTCTTCCCCGTATTTTAACCACACTTAAAACCCTACCCTTAGATAAAATTGCTATACCCTAATGTTCTCTTGCTTTTATTCCATCGCCCTATCATTTCCCCATTGATACATTCCATTGTTCTATTTCCCAAATGACATTCTATCGCCCTATCATTTTCCCGTTGATACATTCCATTATTCTATTTACCAAATGATTTTTTGATTTTGACTTTGTCTTCCCATAACTCCTCACTATGTAACCCATAACTGTACTGTAACAAATTGTATTTCCATCATTCACACTGTATTGTAAGCCACACTGAGCCCGCAAACAGGTGGGAAAATGTGGGATACAAATGCAATAAATAAATAAATAAATAAAATAAAGAGATGATCTTGGCATGGTAAGTCCAGCTGTGCCAAAAATAGCAATGGGAAAATTGGTCATAGTAACATAGTAACAAACCTAGAGAATTAAAACAATCTGGAACTAAAAATTGTTCTAGACCAATTCCTTGGGTAAATAGTACAAACTGGGTTCTTTGGGTGTTAGGATACTTTACTGGCCCACAAAAGTCTCTTCTGATACAAAGCGAAAGCTGAAGGAGGAAAGCACACATCTTGGGAAGGAGAAACTGGGAACAAATTCTGTGCTTTATTTTCAAGAAATGTTCTGAAAAGTGGATTTCCCTTGCCCCTCCTCCTACCAACAGGTTATACTTTCACACATAAGATTGTGATAGCACCAAAGATTGCCATCAATGATATTTAGAATAAAGCCATCAAGGTGGATGACAGACCTATCAACTGGACGCACTGCACATTAAGGACTCCCAGGAAACCCAAGTTCAGCGGATCTCCATCTTCAGACTTTACTGGTTTTGCTACAAAATAACGGGTCCTGGTTCATCTATTGTACAACTGTGGCAATCTACAATTATATTGGTGGAACACCTGGGACAAGACTCAGAGAATATTAAACCTTCTAATGCTCTACTCTAAATGAACCAAAACCACAATGAACACAGTCAATCTACTCCTAATCACTAATCCACCCCACTCGCAGAAAGTAACACAATACCCATAATGCACAATTATCAAAGACTGAACAGATACAGCACATCTCACCACACCGACAACAACCAAAACGAAGGAAGAACACAAATAAATGGACACCCCCAACAGAAGGGAAAGATCATAAAAAAAAACCACACAAACTAAGACAACTGACAAAAGTCCATATAACACCGAACACAGAAGACCCATACCAAAAAATTCAAGTAGGCTACGTTAACGCCAGATCAGTAGTAAACAAAACAATAGTAACAGACTGGATCATGTCAGCAAAACTTGATCTACTCTTCATCACTGAAACCTGGATCCATGATCAAGAAGACCCAATCATCCTAAACCTATGCCCTCCAAGGTATAAAATCACTCACTGGACCAGAAAGGAAAATAGGTGGAATTATAGCGTTTATATACCGATCCCATTTCATCATCAAAACCACCCAACTCGAAATAGCCTCAATCAGAATCCAACATAAAGCGCTGCTCGACCACCTAAACTGTGTCCTGTTTCACAGGCCACCAAGCAATTGGAACGAAAGCCAGTCAAACTTCATGGACTTCATTTCAAATACTTGCATATCCAACTCCAACATACTAGTATTAGGAGACATTAACCTTCACCTAGAAGACCCAAACTCGACCAACGCATGAGAAAGCAAGGACTTCCTTCATGTTGGGAATGGGAAAATTAGGTTCTTACCGTGATAATTTTCTTTCCTTTAATCATAGCAGATGCAGCCATTACAGATGGGTTGTGTCCATCAACCAGCAGAGGGAGATAGAGAGCACACTTTTTTCAGTGCCTCATACCAGCTTGCTCCACTGCCTCTCTTCAGTATTTGAAGCTTCCAAAGCAGTATGGCAAACCGCAATGGGAATAACATGAGCTTTCCTCACAGTGAACGATAGACCTACAACAAAGGGCATTAACTCAGAATGGAGGGAATGAAACATCCTCCCAGAGGGCATAAACTCTTCCTCCACTGAGACATAACTGGAGGGAATAAACTCATCCTCCCGGAGGGAATAAACTCATCCTCCAAAACATGAAACTGGAGGGAATTAAATCATCCTCCTTTAATTGAACAAGAATCTTGAAGACTGTTTTCCGACTTTCTCCCAAGGACGGAATCTCCAGGAAACACAAACAGAACCTGAAATAGATTTACAGCAGATAGCATCAGACAGGGAGGGATCATGGCTGCATCTGCTATGACTAAAAGAAAGAAAATTATCACGGTAAGAACCTAATTTTTCCTGCCTTGTCATCAAGCAGATGCAGCCATTACAGATGGGATGTATCAAAGCAATCCCTAGATAGGGTGGGAACAAGCCACACCACGCGCCAGCACTTGCGCTCCAAAATGTGCGTCCCTCCTGGCAGCCACATCCAGCCTGTAATGTCGGGCAAAAGAGAGCTTAGAAGCCCATGTTGCTGCACTACAAATCTCTTGAAGAGAGAGTGCTCCAGTTTCAGCCCAAGAAGAGGAAATTCCTCTAGTGGAATGCGCCTTAAAGGCATCAGGCGGAGGCCGGCCGGCAAGCAAATAAGCTGAAAAGATAAATTCTTTAAGCCAGCGGGCAATAGTGGCTTTAGACGCTGGAGACCCTCTGCGAGGACCTGATAGCAAAACAAACAGATGATCAGAGGTCCTGAAAGAGTTAGTAACTCGCAGATACTGCAGCAGAGTCCTGCGCACATCCAACAGGTTCAATTGCTCAAAAGATTCTGGAAACTCCTCCTCGACAAAGGAGGGCAAGAAAATAGGTTGGTTTAGGTGAAACGCTGAAACCACCTTAGGCAAGAAGGAAGGCACGGTCCGAACCGTGACCCCAGACTCTGAAAACTGCAGAAAAGGGTCTCTACAGGACAGCGCCTGGAGCTCTGACACCCGTCTCGCCGAAGTAATGGCCACTAACAAGACGGCCTTCAATGTCAAATCTTTCTCTGAAGCACGCCGAAGCGGTTCAAAGGGAGCACCCTGAAGAGCCTTCAGCACTAGCCCCAGGTTCCAAGCTGGACAAGGTGCACGCACGGGAGGACGGAGCCGAAGCACCCCTCTAAGAAACCGTGCCACATCCGGATGAGCAGCTAAAGACACGCCTTCAACCTTGCCACGCAGGGAGGCCAACGCTGCCACTTGCACCCACAGGGAATTATAGGCCAAGCCTTTTTGTACACCATCCTGCAAAAAGTCCAGAATCAGCGAGACAGGAGCCCGCAGGGGTGTGATCTCTCTGGAAGCACACCAGACTTCAAACTGGCGCCAAATCCTGGCATAAGCCACAGAAGTGGAACGCTTGCGGGCTTGCAGGAGAGTGGTAATTACTTTAATGGAATAGCCTCTGCCTCTCAATTGCGCCCTCTCAATCGCTAGGCCATAAGACTAAATCGGCCGGCGTCCTCCATGGTCACCGGACCCTGTGACAACAGGTTGGGAACCAGAGGTAACTGAAGGGGATCCTCTATGAGCATCTGTCGGAGGTCCACATACCAAGGCCTCCTGGGCCAATCCAGGGCGACGAGAACCACTTCTCCTGGATGCAGCCGAATCCGCAGGAGCACTCGCCCTATCAAGGGCCACGGAGAGAACACATACAGTAGGCCCGGAAGCCAGGGTTGAGCCAAGGCATCCAACCCCGCCGCGCGAGGATCTCTCCATCTGCTGAAGAAGCACGGGACTTTGGCATTGGTGCTTGTCACCATTAGATTGATCACGGGCTTGCCCCACTTGGCACATATCTGCAGGAACACTTCGTCTGCACGTTCCCACTCCGCTGGATCGATCTGATGCCTGCTTAGATAATCGGCTTGCACATTGCTCTGACCTGCAATGTGAGCTGCCGACAGAAACTGTAGATGCAGCTCGGCCCAGTGGCAAATTTGTTCGGCCTGTGCGGCTAGATCTCTGCACTGAGTGCCGCCTTGTCGATTTATGTAGGCCACTGCTGTCATGTTGTCCGACATCACTCTGACAGCCAATCCTTCCAGGGTCACTTGAAAGGCCAGAAGCGCCTGAAACACCGCTTTCAACTCTAGGCGGTTGATGGACCACTCTGACTCCTCGGGTGTCCATAGACTCTGGGCATGCTTCCCCTTGCAATGTGCACCCCAGCCTTTCAGACTGGCATCTGTCACCACTAGGCACCAATCGGGGAGCGCCAGCGGCATTCCTCGCCGCAGCATGCTGTCTGAGAGCCACCACTCCATGCTGAGTCGGGCCACAGGGAGCCAAGAGAGTCTGCATTGGTAATCCTGAGATACTGGAGACCATCTTTGGAGTAGAGCATACTGTAGAGGTCTCAGGTGCGCTCTCGCCCAGGGCACCAGTTCCATGGTGGCAGTCATCGATCCAAGCAGCTGGACAATGTCCCAAGCTCGCGGGCGGGGCATCCTCAGGAGCAGACGGACCTGATTCTGAAGCTTGCACCGCCTTTGCTTGGGTAGGTACACATACCCCGAGGCTGTGTCGAACCTGGCCCCCCAAATATTCTAGGGACTGCGAGGGGGTCAGGTGACTTTTGGCCAAATTGACGACCCAGCCCAGAGACTGAAGTACTGAGACCACTCTGGCTGTTACATGCTGACTCTCTGCAGCAGAGTTTGCTTGAATGAGCCAGTCGTCCAGGTACGGGTGAACCCAAATACCCTCTCGCCTTAGAAAGGCAGCTACTACCACCATAACCTTCGAAAAGGTGCGGGGAGCTGTGGCGATGCCAAAAGACAAGGCCCGGAACTGGAAATGCTTTCCCATCACCGCAAACCTCATACACTTCTGGTGCGGGGGCCAAATTGGAATGTGCAAGTAAGCTTCTTTCAGGTCCAGAGATGTGAGAAACTCTCCTGGCTGTACCGCCGCAAAGACGGAGCGCAGGGTTTCCATGTGAAAATGCCGCACTCTCAGGCACTTGTTTAATTCTTTTAAGTCCAGAATAGGGCGAAATGACCCTCCTTTTCGTGGCACCACAAAGTAGATGGAGTAGCGGCCGCAGCCGTGTTTGGCAGGCGGTACCGGGGACATGGCTCTTATCTGAATCAGACCTTGTAAAGTCTCCTCTACCGCCGCCCGTTTGGCGACAGAACCGCATCGGGACTCCACAAACACGTCTCTTACAGGGGTGTCGAATTCTATTCTGTAACCGTCTCTGATCAGGTCCAAGACCCACTGATCTGAGGAAATGTTGGTCCACTCCTCGGCAAAGAGGGAAAGACGTCCTCCGATGATAGGACTCTAGGAGAGGGCCGGCGCACCATCATTGAGAGGGTCGCCCCTGAACTCCAGGCCTTGAGCCAGCGGCTGTGGAACGTTTGTCCGAGCGAAAGGAGTTCCTCTGCTGAAAATGGGCACGAGAAGTGAACCCAGCAGAACGTCACGGGCGGTACCTTCGAGCTTCATGGAAGCGAGGTCTGTAAGAGGAGTGGACCGCCGCACCCTTAGAGGAAGGCTGAGGCCTATCTTCGGGCAAGCGCTGGGATTTAGCCTCACCCAGGCCCTTCACAATTTTCTCCAACTCCTCACCAAACAGGAGAAGGTCTTGAAAGGGCAACTTCACCAACCTTTGCTTAGAGGCATGTCAGCCGTCCAATGCCGTAGCCAAAGAAGATGGCGAGCCGCCACTACTACTGCCATGTGTTTAGCCGAAGCTCTGACAATATCATAAAGGGCGTCAGCAAGAAAGGACAAGGCCGACTCCATCCGCGGAGCCACATCTGAAAAGGGCTCCGCTCCATCACCGGGCTGTTCCACTGCCTGTTGCAACCAAGCCAGGCAGGTTCTAGCAGCATAACAGCTGCATGCAGACGCCCAAATAGTGAGACCTGCAATTTCAAATGACCGTTTAAGTGCTGATTCCAGTCTACGGTCTTGAATATCCTTCAGGGCAACACCTCCTTCAACAGGTAGGGTAGTTGTCTTTGTCACAGCTGTGACTAGGGCATCCACTTTAGGCATAGCAAAGCGAGCCATATGCTCCTCACTCAGAGGGTATAATTGCCCCATAGCCCAGGAAACTTTCAAAGGTCCCTCGGGGTCAGCCCATTGAGCCGAAATAAGCTCTTGGATGGAGTCATGCAAAGGAAAGGCTCGAGCAGGCTTTTTGGTACTAGCCATCCTAGGATTCACAGAGGAGGCTGTGCCACTGGCAGGGTCCTCAATAGAGAGAGCCTGCAGGGCATCAGAAATAAGCGCTGGCAGCTCATCTTAGTGGAAAATCCTCACCGCGGAGGGATCGTCCAGATCCTGAGTCACTTCTGCACCAGACTCTGGCTCCTCAGACCATGAAGGCCTGCCAGAGTCCTCCGAATCCTCGCAGCCCGACCACGGGGGGGGGGGGGGGGGGGGGGGAATGGAGGTGCAGCGCACTCTGAAGGGGAATGAGCCCTTCTGCGCTTCATATTCTGCCAATTATCAGGGAATAACGCCTCAGAGGGCATACCCAGGCTAGAATCCATCGGGGGGGGGGGCATTAGAAGAGGCCCCTGCAGGGCTTTGTGGGAGAGCTCTTTTAAGCATGCATGCTTTATGCATTAATAAGACAAAATCAGGGGAGAAAAACTCACCCTGGGCACCCGGATCTCTGCCGGGGCTAGTAGCTTCCATATCAGCCTCACTCCGAGGCCTCCCCCCGGGCTCAGGACTCTCCGTCTCAGCGGAGGTCGCACCATGTGGTAAATTCAAAATGGCGCCCACTGCCAGCTCAGAGCGCGAAGAATCGTCACTCGCTATGCTCGGGCCAGCTCTAACGTCTGTACAGCACGATTTACAGAGCCCCACTGCTGATCTGCGCTTGCCACACTTGGAACAGCGCTTTACTGTCTCTGCAGCCATCGCCGAAAATGGCGGTAAAATTCAAAATGGCGGTTCGCACCAAAATCGCCCCGATCGCGGGCCCACCCCAGAGGAGTCAGAAAACACTCTTACCTCACTGGACCGAGTATCACAGCTCCGGTCCCACAGAAAAAGGCAAGGAAAAACCTGTGTTTCAGCGTCTAAGCGCCAAAGCACGACGCGACTTTTTTTTTTTTTTTTTTTTTAACGCTGTGAGGAAAGCAGAGGTAAATAGAACTCCGGAGGCTCAGGTGAGTGAGAAAGGCAGGGAAAGGGCGAACCTATGTGCCTTTAAAGTGAAGCTGCTATAGCCTCCAACACCCCTGCTAACAACTGGCAAAAGCACAGGAGCAATCTCCAGGCAGATTTTAGATGGAGCTCGAAGAAGCTGCAGCCACTCTGCTAGGGGAGATAGAGAATACTGAAGAGAGGCAGTGGAGCAAGCTGGTATGAGGCACTGAAAAAAAGTGTGCTATCTCCCTCTGCTGGTTGATGGACACAACCCAGATGGCTGCATCTGCTTGATGACAAGGAAATGTGGGATATAAATGTTCTAAATAAATGAATAAAAAGTTTATGCGATCTTAAATGACCACACATGCAAATAACCCTTGCAAAAGGGCAAACATGCGACCTCATCGCACAAACTGTCCACAGACCAGAACCTAATAACAGAAACCAAATGGACAGAAACACCATGGACCGACCACTACAAACTTAACCTATCCCTAAAATGGCGGAAAAGGGGTTCTCTCCACATACGAGAACATACAACCCACACCACAAGAGGCCAAACAGACTCTGAAACATTCTGGCAACAGATATACAATAATGATTGGACAGCACAGACAGACTCCATATACTACCTCTCAGAATGGGACAAAAGATGTAGACACATATTAGACCAAATAGCACCCTTACGAACAAGAACCTCACATAGACATAACTCAATACCGTGGTTCAATGAAGAACTGAAAAAACTAAAAACACAATCCAGGAAATTGGAACGAGCATGGAAAAAAATAAGAGACGAATATATACTCAACGCATGGAAACAAATACATAGGAAATACAAATACACAATAAGACAGACCAAAAGGTCATACTACAAAACTAAAATAGGGCCGGATTACAAAGACACGAAGAAACTATACCATCTCGTGAACAAACTACTAGACATAATGCCGGTCACCACAACCAATAATGACATCCCATCTGCAGACAACCTTGCTAAATACTCTAACGAAAAAATTGCAAACCTATGCAAAACCCTACCTCAGAACAACACGGACACCGAAAACTTCATCAATGGACTGGACCCAACCCCTGGTGAATACCCAGTGGACTGAACCTGGTCAAATTTCGCTCTCCTCACTGCTGATACAGTTACCCAGGCGATTAATGGGTACTCCAACAGTCATTGTCAATTGGATACCAGCCCCAGCTCCCTAATAAAATCCCCCCCCCCCCACCGCTTCATAATAGACCTCACATCCCCACTTAAACTTCATGCTTCAACAAGGTATCGTCTGTAAAGAAAAAGGCAATATCCTGCTCACCCCAATACCAAAAAAATACAAGAAAAAAAATAAATGATGTCACCAACTACCGCCCAGTAGCACCTATCCCATTGGTAGTCAAATTAATGGAAGGCTTGGTAACCAAACAACTTAATGATTACATTAACAAATTCACAATACTACATGAAATTACAATCAGCATTCCGCCCCCTACATAGTACTACTTACACTTCTAACGAAATTCAAGCAGGAAACAGCAATAGGTAAAAGTATACTTATCCTCCAATTCCACATGTCCAGTGCGTTTGACATGGTCAACCATAATATATTACTGAGACTCCTAGATTACTTCGGAATCGGTGGAAACACACTCAAACGGATCAAGGGTTTCCTAACCACCAGAACATATCAAGTGAAATCAAGCACAAAAATATCATCACCCTGGAAACCAGATTGTGGAGTACTGCAAGGATCACCACTATCACCAATCCTTTTCAACCTCATGATGACCCCACTAGCCAAGTCCATATCCATTCAAGGCCTCAACCCATTCATATATGCTGACGTCACAATATACATCCCCTACAAACACGATCTGGCAGAAATCACCAATGAAATTCAGCTCGGTTTGAACGTCATGAACGCATGGGCAAATGCAATCCAAGTAAAACTCAATACAGATAAAACGCACAGTCTCATCATCTCATCCCAATACAACACATACAAACCCACAAACATTAACACCCCAGGATATACCCTCCCTATCTCAGATAGTTACTCCAAGAATTTTCAGGCTATCGACCAGAACCTCTCACTAGAAAACCAAGCGAAATCTACCATAAAGAAAATGTTTCACTCAATGTGGAAACTCAAACGCATGAAACCATTCTTCCCGAGGGAAATATTTCACAACCTGGTACAATCAATGGTACTCAGCCATGCAGACTACTGCAATGGCATTTATGCGGGATGCAAAGAACAAATTACAAAGAAACCTCAAACCACTCACAACACAGCAGACAAACTTATATTTAGAAAAACGCATTTTGAAAGCACCAAACCCCTCCGAGAAAAACTGCACTGGCTTCCAATCAAAGAACATATTGCTTTCAAAATCTGCACCCTGGTTCATAAAATTATTTACGGCGAAGCCCCGGGATACATGACAGACCTCATAGACCTGCCAACCAAAAACACAAGATCAGCACGAGCATACCTAAATCTCCACTACCCAAGCAGCAAAGGACTCAAATACAAATCAACTTATGCATCTAGCTTTTCCTATTTAAGCGCACAACTATAGAACGCACTACTGCCAAAAATAGCAAAAACAACTTATGATTATCTGAAGTTCCGGAAAGAAGTTCTGAGAGAAGAGGACATTTCTCTGGTAAGTGAACGCTACTTTGCTTGTGCTTTGGGAACTTAAAGATTGGGGTTTAAAGGAGGAATTGTAGGTTAGTGTTAGGCAAACTTAAAAAGCAAATTTCAACAGCTAATCTCCATAGTCTTTTCCACTTAGTTTTAAAAGCCTTGCACCACAGCATTAACAGATAGAATCTAACAGCCACTGCAGGATCTAATTTAGTATTCCCACCCACCCCTAGGACAACTCCTCATTTATAGTCAGTTATTGTAATTAGGGTAACAAGCAAGGAGTGCTCTTATAGAGTTTTAAATACATTTCATTACCATCTAAGAAGGAAATACTAATAAATCATACAATACACTATATAAAGTAAAAGACACTTTTATATTAGGCTAATATCCTTAATATTTTGGCAAGTTTTAAAATATTGGAAAACTCAAAAACACTAAGATGGAGTCAGCAGTCCAGCAGCGAGAGGGGTGCTATCCAGTCTTTTGCATTGAGTGTCACATGTATGATTATCTCCCAGTTGGTGAGATGTCATATGTTTGCGCCCGATGCAAAGAGCTCCTAGCTCTTAGAGAACATGTCCGTTCTCTTGAGGCTAGAGTAGCAGACTTGGTGGAGCTGAGGAAGACAGAGAGGTACATAGAGGAGACCTACAGGGATGTTGTAGAGAGGTCCCACCTCCAGTCTAGTAGCCCTTGTGCTACCTTGGAGGAGGGAGGTCTCCTAGAAGGAGAGCATCACCCTGGTGAAGTAGGAAGTACTCCTGTAGCCAGGACCTGCCCACCAGGGGATGTACTATCCTCTCGCACTGAAGATATGTCTCCAAGTGCTGCCCGGGAGGGAAAGGTTAGGACAGCTGTTGTAGTTGGTGATTCGATCATTAGGCATATAGATAGCTGGGTGGCTGGTGGACGTGAGGATCGCCTGGTGACTTGCCTGCCTGGTGCGAAGGTGGCGGACCTCACGCGTCACCTAGATAGGATTTTAGATAGTGCTGGGGAGGAGTCTGCTGTCTTGGTACATGTGGGTACCAATGACATAGGAAAATGTGGGAGAGAGGTTCTGGAAGCCAAATTTAGGCTCTTAGGTAGAAAGCTCAAATCCAGATCCTCTAGGGTAGCATTTTCTGAAATGCTACCTGTTCCACGTGCAGGGCCCAAGAGACAGGCAGAGCTCCAGAGTCTCAATGCGTGGATGAGACGATGGTGCAGGGAGGAGGGTTTTAGATTTGTTAGGAACTGGGCAACATTCTGGGGAAGGGGGAGCCTATTCCGAAAGGATGGGCTCCACCTTAACCAGGGTGGGACCAGGCTGCTGGCGTCGGCATTTAAAAAGGAGATAGAGCAGCTTTTAAACTAGAAATGGGGGGAAGGCCGACAGTCGCTCAAAAGCGCATGGTTCGGGAAAAGGTATCTTGCAAAGATACCTCACAAACAGGGAAGATAGGGTTTCTGGATAGTGAGGTTACACAACAGACCGTGGTAGGCCAGGTGCCCTTAAATACAACTAAAGATCAGACAAAAGATGTCAAATCAATAGTGTCAGGTACTAAGCATCATGCAAATAAGAACAACAAACATACTCTGAAATGTCTATATGCAAATGCTAGGAGTCTAAGAAATAAGATGGGAGAGTTGGAATATATTGCACTAAATGAAAAATTGGATATAATAGGCATTACTGAGACCTGGTGGAAGGAGGATAACCAATGGGCCACTGTCATACCGGGGTACAAAGTATATCATAATGATAGGGTGGACCGGACTGGTGGAGGGGTAGCATTGTATATTAACGAGAGCCTTGACTCAGATAGATTACAAATTCAGCAGGACACAAATCACACCTTTGAATCACTGTGGGTTGAAATTCCATGTATAAAAGGGAAAAAAATGGCGATAGGAGTGTACTACCGTCCGCCTCGCCAGGATGAGCAGGTAGACACAGAAATGATAAAAGAAATCAGAGACGCGAACAAAATGGGCAATGTGATAATAATGGGTGACTTCAATTATCCAAATATAGACTGGGTAAATGTAACATCGGGACACGCTACAGAGATACAATTCCTTGATGAAATCAAGGACAGCTTTATGGAGCAACTGGTGCAGGAGCCGACGAGAGAAGGAAAAATTCTAGACTTGGTCCTTAGTGGAGCGCATGATCTGGTGAGGGACGTTATGGTACTGGGGCCGCTTGATAACAGTGACCATAATATGATCAGTTTTGACATCGACCTTGAAGTAACTATACACAGAAAGTCAAATACGTTAGCGTTTAACTTTAAAAAAGGAGACTATGATAAAATGAGAAGAACGGTAAAAAAAAAAAAAAAAACTTAGGGGTGCAACTGAGAGAGTAAAAACTGTACAACAGGCGTGGACGCTGTTCAAAAATACCATCCTGGAGGCCCAGGCCATACATATTCCGCAAATTAGAAAAGAAAGACGGAAGTCCAAAAGACACCCGGCCTGGTTGAAAAGTGAGGTGAAGGAAGCTATTAGGGCTAAAAGAAACGCCTTCAGAAAATGGAAGAAGGAACCGTCTGAAAATAACAAGAAGCAGCATAAGGAGTGTCAAAGCAAATGCAAGGCGCAGATTAAGAAGTCCAAGAGGGAGTATGAAAAAAAGATAGCATTAGAGGCAAAAAAACATAGTAAAAATTTTTTTCGGTATATTAAAAGCAGGAAGCCGGCAAAAGAATCGGTTGGGCCGCTGGATGACCGAGGGGTAAAAGGGGCGATCAAGGAAGACAAAGACGTAGCGGAGAGACTGAATGAATTCTTTGCTTCGGTCTTTACCGAGGAAGATTTGGGTGGGATACCGGTGTCGGAAATGGTATTTCAAGCGGACGAGTCGGAGAAACTTACTGACTTCATGGTAAACCTGGAGGACGTAATGGGGCAGTTCGGCAAACTGAAGAGTAGCAAATCTCCTGGACCGGATGGTATTCATCCTAGAGTACTGATAGAACTGAAAAACGAGCTTGCGGAGCTACTGCTAGTGATATGCAACTTATCCTTAAAATCGAGCGTGGTACCGGAAGATTGGAGGGTGGCCAATGTAACGCCCATTTTTAAAAAAGGCTCCAGGGGAGATCCGGGAAATTATAGACCGGTGAGTCTGACGTCGGTGCCTGGGAAAATGGTAGAGGCTATTATTAAAAACAAAATTACAGAGCACATCCGAGGACATGGATTACTGAGACCAAGTCAGCATGGCTTTTGTGTGGGGAAATCTTGCCTGACCAATTTACTTCAATTCTTTGAAGGAGTGAACAAACATGTGGACAAAGGGGAGTCGGTTGATATTGTGTATCTGGATTTTCAAAAGGCGTTTGACAAGGTACCTCATGAAAGGCTACAGAGGAAATTGGAGGGTCATGGGATAGGAGGAAATTTCCTATTGTGGATTAAAAACTGGTTGAAGGATAGGAAACAGAGGGTGGGGTTAAATGGGCAGTATTCACAATGGAGAAGGGTAGTTAGTGGGGTTCCTCAGGGGTCCGTGCTAGGACCGCTGCTTTTTAATATATTTATAAATGATTTAGAGATGGGAGTAACTAGCGAGGTAATTAAATTTGATGATGACACAAAGTTATTCAAAGTCATTAAATCGCGACAGGATTGTGAAAAATTACAAGAGGACCTTACGAGACTGGGAGACTGGGCAGCTAAATGGCAGATGATGTTTAATGTGAGCAAGTGCAAGGTGATGCATGTGGGAAAAAAGAACCCGAATTATAGCTACGTCATGCAAGGTTCCACGTTAGGAGTTACGGACCAAGAAAGGGATCTGGGTGTCGTCGTCGATAACACACTGAAACCTTCTGCTCAGTGTGCTGCTGCGGCTAAGAAAGCGAATAGAATGTTGGGTATTATTAGGAAAGGTATGGAAAACGGGTGTGAGGATGTTATAATGCCGTTGTATCGCTCCATGGTGCGACCGCACCTTGAGTATTGCGTTCAATTCTGGTCGCCGCATCTCAAGAAAGATATAGTAGAATTGGAAAAGGTGCAGCGAAGGGCGACTAAAATGATAGCGGGGATGGGACGACTTCCCTATGAAGAAAGACTAAGGAGGCTAGGGCTATACAGCTTGGAGAAGAGACGGCTGAGGGGAGACATGATAGAGGTATATAAAATAATGAGTGGAGTGGAACAGGTGGATGTGAAGCTTCTGTTCACGCTTTCCAAAAATACTAGGACTAGGGGGCATGCGATGAGACTACAGTGTAGTAAATTTAAAACAAATCGGAGAAAATTTTTCTTCACCCAACGTGTAATTAAACTCTGGAATTCGTTGCCGGAGAAAGTGGTGAAGGCGGTTAGCTTAGCAGAGTTTAAAAAGGGGTTGGACGGTTTCCTAAAGGACAAGTCCATAAACCGCTACTAAATGGACTTGGAAAAATCCAAAATTCCAGGAATAACATGTATAGAATGTTTGTACGTTTGGGAAGCTTGCCAGGTGCCCTTGGCCTGGATTGGCCGCTGTCGTGGACAGGATGCTGGGCTCGATGGACCCTTGGTCTTTTCCCAGTATGGCATTACTTATGTACTTATGTACTTATATGTACTTATGAACTAAAAAAACCTGTTCAGAAAGGCATATCCCACTGACCCAACACAAAAACCTGAGTACCCTCAACACAACAAAACCAAAGACCGTAATGGGCATATCCTAACTCTCCCTCTTCCTCCCTAAGTTCCCCCAATGCATCTACCATACATGAACATTATTCTACCACAGCACCACCTTGTATTTGTTTATACCGGACCTGGTGAACGCCATTACGGTACTATGTAAGCCACATTGAGCCTGCAAATAGGTGGGAACATGTGGGCTACAAATGTAACAAATAAATAAATTTTGCCACATAAAGGAGGCACTGTTGCTTTAATAATTCTATGAATGTCAATGCCACAGCATATAGTAAAATACTCAACTCACTCATCAGTAGATCCTGCTAAAGGTCTCTTGGAACGCTTGATGGCGTAGAGGCACCCATCCAGCCGCTTCACACACTTGTAAACTGAGCCAAACTCCCCAGAACCAATCTTCTCCAATTCCAGAAACTCTGTCTTGTAGCGGGAGACCATATTGCTCTCCTGTAAAGAAAATCTCTGGGAAGCGGATGCAAGAGAAGAAAAGAACAAGCAATTGTGACTTATTAAACATACGCATTAACACAAAAGCAAGACAAACAGCACTGCTAGAACTAGGCTACATGTGATTAGAGTGAATGAACGCTTACTGCTTACAACTCTTTCAAACCACATTCAGTCCCAACAGACAGCATTCCCTGATATCCTGGTGCAAAGCCTCGCCCTACTGACAGTGCATTTTAATTCTGACATGCAGCACAGTCTGCTCTCTCAGTACTGAGCCTTTCACAGAGACAGCTCTAACCAATGTACCTCAGCCTTGACTTTTTGTACACAGTTATTTCTTCTTCATACAAGATCTAGCACAGTTACAGCCAGTCATTATTATTTTAACTCTTTCCCAACCCCATTAACTTGATCCCAATCTCTCCATAGTGCTTTTACCCATCCCCCCACTCCCTCCTTCATTCTCAAGGTTTTCATCATGCATGACCCAAGTTCATTTTTCTCCTAAACATAGGAGTTCTGCAGAGTCCATCTCACCTTAGCACTGGAAATATCCAGGTTATTCTTACTAATGTGTGCTTTGAGGAAGGACTATAGTTCAACTACAATGAATAGTTACTGAAAGAACCTTATTATTAGCATGATACAAACAGCATTTTCTATGAAACAAAAAATGAGTGGGCTCAATAATCTTATGTTTAGATAGAGCAGTCAGTGTTTCCAAAACTCTATGCTCCCGGCATACAAGCAGTCACTTGGAAGCAATGAACCAGAGGGGGCTATGAATGGAATAATAAAAATGAAATACAGGACCATAGAGATTTGTGGACTACCAGTCAAACAAGCCTGAGGCAATTCATTATTTAAAATCAATCTTAAAGACATCTGAATGGGTCTCTGATCTACACTTAACACTGTACTTTAGGACAGTAGATCAGATAAGTCCTTATCATCAGCCATGTTTAAATCAATGTTGAAACCAGTCACCAACACCACACCATGCTCGATAGCCTAGATGTAAATATGAACAGTTTGAAATGTCTATATGCGAATGCCAGGAGCCTAAGAAATAAGATGGGAGAGTTAGAATATATTGCACTAAATGAAAAATTAGATATAATAGGCACCTCTGAGACCCGGTGGAAGGTTGGTGGAGGGGTAACGTTGTATATTAAAGGAGAGCCTTGAATCAAATAGATTGAAAATTCTGCAGGACACAAAACACATCTTGGAATCACTATGGACTGAAATTCCATTTGTAAAAGGGAAAAGGATACTGATAGGAGTATACTACCGTCCGCCTGGCCAGGAAGAACCGATAGATGCAGAAATGTTAAAGGAAATTAGAGACACAAACTGGCCAACACAATAACATCGGGGCACGCTAGGGAGGTAAATTTCCTTGATGAACTCAAGGACTGCTTTATGGAGCAGCTGGTACAAGAGCCGATGAGAGAAGGAAAAATTCTAGACCTAGTCTAGATTTGGTGTGGGAGGTAATGGCGCTGGGGACGCTTGATAACAGTGATCATAATATGATTAGATTTGAGATTAACTTTAAGTATATATAGGAAATTAAATACGTTAGCGTTTAACTTTTAAAAAGGAGACTATGATAAAATTATTATTATTATATTAGCATTTGTATAGCACTACCAGACGCACGCAGCGCTGAACACCTGATACAAAGAGACAGTCCCTGCTCAAAAGAGCTTACAATCTAAATAATACAGACAGACAAGACAGTTACGGGAGAGGGAAGTAATAGGTGAGAAGGAAGGCAGGGACAAGGGGAGGGCAATTGAGAAGTGGCTAGGAGCTAAAAAGCAGCAGTGAAAAGGTGGGTTTTCAGCATAGATTTGAAAACAGGTAGAGATGGAGCTAGACGTATAGATTTGAAAACAGGTAGAGACGGAGCTAGACGTATAAAATAAGAATGGTGAACCCCCCCCCCCCAAACTTAGAGGAGCGGCTGCGAGGGTTAAAATTTTACACCAGGCGTGGATGCTGTTCAAAAACGCCATCATGGAAGCCCAGGCCAAATATATTCCGCGTATTAAAACAGGAGTACGGAAGACCAAACAACAGCCAACATGGTTAAAAAGTGAGGTGAAGGAAGCTATTAGAGCTAAAAGAAAATCCTTCAGAAAATGGAAGGAACCAACAGAAAATAATAAGAAACAGCATATGAAGCGTCTGTTTGCGCTTTCCAAAAATACTAGGACTAGGGGGCATGCGATGAAGCTACAAAGTAGTAAATTTAAAACGAATCTGAGAAAATGTTTCATCACTCAACGTGTAATTAAACTCTGGAATTCGTTGCCAGAGAATGTGGTAAAGGCAGTTAGCTTAACATAGTTTTAAAAAGGTTTGGACAGCTTCCTAAAGGAAAAGTCCATAAACCATTATTAAATTGGACTTATTGCATTTGTATCCCACATTTTCCCACCTATTTGCGGGCTCAGTGTGGCTTACAATAAGATATGAATAGTAGAAATACATTTGTTACAACTAGGTTATGGATTACATTGAACAGGGTTGTGCGAGACATTCGAATATCATTGGGAATATAACAATGGGACATCAACATAGAAACATTGGAAGGCGACAATGGGAAAAAAGGGCATTGTTAGACACCATGACATATAGTGTATATAGTTCCGTGAATAAATGTATGATTGACTGGATAACGGGATGAGGGATAAGAAGTGGATGTGCATCCATTACAAATGGGATGTATCAAAGCAATCACTAGATAGGGCGGGAACAAGCCACACCACGCGCAAGCACTTTTGCTCCAAAAAGCGCGTCCCTCCTGGCAGCCACATCCAGCCTGTAATGATGGGCAAAAGAGAGCTTAGAAGCCCAAGTAGCTGCACTACATATCTCTTGAAGAGAGAGTACTCCTGTCTCAGCCCAAGAGGAGGAAATCACTCTTGTGGAATGTACCTTAAAGGCGTCAGGCAGAGGCCGGCCAGATAGCAGATATGCAGAAAAAAATGGCTTCCTTAAGCCAACGGGCTATAGTGGCTTTAGACGCTGGAGACCCTCTGCGAGGGCCTGACAACAAAACAAAAAGGTGATCAGAGGTCCTGAAAGCATTTGACATCTGCAGATACTGCAACAGAGCCCTGCGCGCATCCAGAAGGTGCAACTGCCCAAAAGATTCCGGAAACTCCTCCCTAGTAAAGGAGGGCAGAAAAATAGGCTGGTTTAAACGCTGAAACCACCTTAGGCAGGAAGGAAGGCACAGTACGTACCGTAACTCCGGACTCTGAGAATTGCAGAAATGGGTCTCAACCTTGACAGCGTCTGGAGCTCAGACACCCGTCTCGCTGATGTAATGGCCACCAAAAAGACTGTCTTTAGAGTCACATCTTTCTCCGAAGCGCACCTCAGCGGCTCGAAGGGCGAACACTGAAGAGCCTTTAATACTAGCCCCAGGTTCCAAGCTGGACAAGGGGCCCGCATGGGAGGCCAGAGCTGAAGCACCCCTCTAAGAAACCGTGCAATGTCCTGATGCGCAGCCAGGGAGAGGCCCAAGACCTTCCCCCAAAAACATGCCAACACTGCCACTTGAACACGCAGGAAATTATAGGCCAAGCCTTTTTGTACACCATCCTGCAAAAAGTCAAGTATCGGCGAGACAGAAGCCCGCATGGGTGTGATCGCTTTAGAAGCACACCAAGCCTCAAACTGGTGCCAGATCCGAGCATAGGCCACGGAAGTGGAACGCTTGCGGGCCTGCAAGAGAGTGGAGATGACCTTGTTAGAATAGCCCTCGTCTCTCAATTGCACCCTCTCAATAGCCATGCCGTAAGACCTCCATGGTCACCGGGCCCTGCGTCAACAGGTTTGGTACCAGAGGCAAGGGTAGGGGAGCCTCCACCAGCATCCGCTGGAGGTCCGTATACCACGGCCGCCTGGGCCAATCTGGGGCAATGAGGATCACCACTCCATGATGCAGCCGAATTCACAGAAGACGCCCTATTAAGGGCCAAGGAGGGAACACATACAGGAGGCCCGGAGGCCAGGGTTGAGCCAAGGCATCCAACCCTGTTGAGTGAGGATCTCTCCATCTGTTGAAAAAGGATGGGACTTTGGCATTTGTGCTTGAGGCCATATGATCCGCTACGGGCGTTCCCCATTTGGCACAGATCTGAAGGAACACTTCGTCTGCCAGCTCCCACTCCGCAGGGTCGATTTGATACCTGCTTAGAAAATTGACTTGCACGTTGCTCTGACCTGCTATGTGAGCTGCTGACAGAAGCTGCAAATGTAGCTCGGCCCAGTGGCATATCTGAGCGGCCAGTGCTTGGCACTGAGTGCCGCCTTGACAATTTATGTAGGCCACTGCTGTCATGTTGTCCAACAGAACTCTGACAGCCAGTCCCTCCAAAGTCTTGTGAAAGGCCAGAAAAGCCTGGAATATCACTCAGTGCCAAGCGATTGATGGAACACCCCATTTCCTCGGGTGTCCACAGACCCTGGGCATAGCTTCCCTGGCAATGTGCTCCCCAGCCCTTCAGGCTGGCATCCGTTACCACCAGGCACCAATCAGGAAGCACTAGCGGCATTCCTCGCCGCAGCATGCTGTCTGAGAGCCAACACTCCATACTGAGTCGGGCTGCAGGGAGCCACCTGAGTCTGCGTTGATACTCCTGGGACATTGGAGGCCATCATTGAAGCAGGGCAATCTGCAGAGGTCTCATGTGCGCTCTCGCCCATGGCACCACTTCCAAGGTGGCCATCATCGACCCCAACAGCTGGACAAAGTCCCAAGCTCGCAGGCGAGGCATCCGCAGGAGCAGACGGACCTGATTCTGAAGCTTGCACCGCCTTTGGTCGTGTAGAAAGACAAACCCCGAGGTCGTGTCGAACCGGACCCCCAAATATTCTAGAGATTGATAGGGGGTCAGGTGACTTTTGGGTATATTGATGACCCAGCCCAGAGATTGCAGTACTGAGACCACTCTGGCTGTTACGTGACAACTCTCTTCTGCAGAGTCTGCTCTGATGAGCCAGTCGTCGAGGTATGGGTGAACCCGGATACCTTCTCGCCTGAGAAAGGCAGCTACTACCACCATTACCTTGGAAACGGTTCGGGGAGCTGTGGCGAGGCCAAAAGGCAAGGCCCAAAACTGGAAATGTTTTCCCAAACACTGCAAACCGGAGGAACCGTTGGTGCGGGGGCCATAAAGGAATGTACAAGTAAGCTTCTTTCAGGTCCAGAGACGTGAGGAACTCTCCTGGCTGAACTGCCGCAATGACAGAGCGCAGGGTTTCCATGTGAAAATGCCACACTCTTAGTGACTCGTTGACTTTCTTTAAGTCGAGAATGGGCCGATAAGACCCGCCTTTTCGCGGCATCACAAAATAAATGGAGTAACAACCGCAGCCGTGTTCAGCGGGAGGCACAGGGCTCACCGCTCCAAGGTGCAACAAGACTTGTAAGGTCTCATCTTCCACCATCCGTTTGACGGCAGTACCACATCGGGACTCCACGAACACGTCTCTCACCGGGGCACCGAATTCCAATCGGTAACCTTCTCTGATCAGGTCCAGGACCCACTGATCTGAGATAATCTTGGTCCACTCCTCAAGAAAGAGGGAAAGGCGTCCTCCTACAGGAGTAAAGGAGGAGTGGACCGGCGTCACATCATTGTGGAGGACGGCCCTGAACTCCTGGCCTTGAGCCTGCCGCTGTGGAGCGTTTGTCCGAGCGAAAGGAGTTCCTCTGCTGAAAGCGGGCACATTGAGTAAACCCAGCAGAGCGCCCCGGGCGATACCTTCTAGCTTCACGGAAGCGAGGTCTGGAAGAGGAGAGAACCACCTGACCCTTGGAAGAAGGCTGCAGCCTATCCCTCAGGTAACCGCTGGGGTTTAGTATCCCCCAGGTCTTTAACAATCTTCTCCAACTCCTCTCCAAATAACAGAAGGCCCCGAAAGGGTAACTTCACCAGCCTTTGCTTAGAGGCCATGCCAGCCGCCCAATGCCGTAGCCATAGAAGGGGGCAGGCGGACACCGCCACAGACATCTGTTTAGGCGAAGCTCTGACCAGATCACAGAGGGCGTCAGCTAAAAATGACAAGGCTGACTCCATTCGCGGTGCAACCTCAGCGAAGGACTCCGCACCATCCACGGGCTGTTCCACTGCCTGTTGTAACCAAGACAGGCAGGCTCGAGCAGAATAAGAACTGCAAACAGACGCCCTTAAGGCTAGGCCCAAAATCTCAAAGGCCCGTTTTAGCGCTGATTCCTTCAGGGCGACCCCTCCCTCTACTGGGAGGTTGGTCTTTTTTGTCACCGCTGTGACTAAGGCATCCACTTTAGGCATCCCAAAACGGGCCAAGTGCTCCTCACTCAGAGGGTAAAGATGCCTCATCGCCCTGGCCACTTTCAAGGGTCAGTCCATTGAGCAGAAATAAGCTCTTGGATGGAGTCATGTAAAGGAAAGGCTCGAGCAGGCTTCTTAGTACTTGCCATCCTCGGATTACCAGAAGAGGCCTCGCCTTTAACGGGATCATCAATAGAGAGGGCCTGTAAGGCATCAGAAATAAGTGCTGGCAGCTCATCACGGTGGAAAATCCGAACCGCAGTGGGATCATCCAGATCCAGTGGCAAAGCGGCACCTTCCTCTGGCTCCTCAAAACCACGAAGGCCTGTCAGATCCCTCAGAGTCCCCACAGCCCGACCACGGGGGGGGGGGGGGGGGGGGGGGGGGGGGGGAAGGGGGGTGCGCCACTCTCTGACGGGGAATTTACCCGTCTATGCTTAGCGTGCATCCAACGTTCAGGGGAATCTACGTCTGACATCAGCCCCGGGCCATCATCAGTCGGAGGGGGACCAGGTAGTAATGCAGTGTCAGACACTTGCGGCAGAGCTCTTTTCAGCATGAAGGCTTTATGTAAAATAAGCACAAACTCGGGGGAGAAAAACTCACCCTGACCTCCCATCTCCGAATTAGGAGCCACGGGGAACAGAGCTCCTCTGGTAGCCTCAGCCCGAGGTGCCCCTCTGCTCTCAGACTCCTCCGCAACCACGGGGGTCGAGCCATGTGGCGCTTCCAAGATGGCGCCTGCTGCCAGCTCCATTGAGCGGGAAAAATCATCGCTCGCCATGCTCGTACTGGCTCTACCGTCTAAACAGCACGTTTTACAGAGCCCCGCTGCTGATCTGCGCTTAACTCCCTCAGCAGCCATCGCCGAAAAATGGCGGAATAAAATTCAAAATGGCGGCTTCACGCCAAAATCACCCCTATCGGAACGCCATCCGTGGGTCCTCCCCGGAGGAGCTGAGTACCACTCTTACCTCAAAGGACCGAGTCCACAAGCTCCGGTCACGCTGCACAGTCAGGAAAGGCCTCAGAAATAGCAGTGCTGACAAAGCGTGATTTTTTCTTTTTAACGCTGTGAGGAAAGTTGGAGGCAAACAGCTACAGAGGTACTCCGGAAGCAGAAGAGGGTGAGAAAGGCAGGGAAAGGGCAAACCTATGTGCCTTTAAAGTGGGCTCCACTTAGCCAAAACACCACTGCTACAACTGGCAAAAGCACAGAAGCCACCCCAGTCAATCTTCAAGGAGCTGAACAAGCTGCGTTCAAACCCTGCTGGGAGATAGAGAAATACTGAGAGGCAGATGGAGCTAGCCGTCCTAGAGGCACTATGGTTTTCAGTGTTCTCTATGTCCCCCTGCTGGTAGGTGGGCACAACCCATTCGTAATGGATTCATCTGCTGCTGATGACAAGAAACAATGGATAGAGACTTAGCAGCTTGGGTGATTGAAAATTTTTAGAGGACTGTCACATGATAATTAATGATGTATTAGGGGTTGGTAAATGTGAACAATATCCAATGAGAAACTTACGGGCAGATACTTAATTTAACTAAAAAGAAAGGGTATAAAACCTGTAAACATTAAGGAGGGGTATGCCTATTGCTTCTAGAGGCATCCATCTTTGCAAATGTGTATTTTGAAATAAATTAATTAAGACTTGTTTCACCAAATCTGGTTTCATAAGTTCTTTTTGTATAAGTTCTCAGGTTATCTGGGGGCTATATTTATCAGCAGCATATATTTTAGATTGAACTCCTAGTGACGTGAAAATGCGACAGAATGGGGTGAGAGATTAAAAATTAGCACAGAAAGCACTAAACCTTAAGGTACACCAGCAATGACTGTAAACCAATCTGAGCATTTGCTCCCTCTCTGTACATAAAAGCACTGATTTAACAAAAAACAGCTCAAAACCGTACCATAAATAGCAAAACCTTCCATATTCTCAATTGGTGGAATTATGGACTTCAACAATAAGTAAATAACTATTATTAAAAGAAGCTATAATTAAACAAAATAACCATTTCAAATATAGATCAAGAGGGAAAGACCTCAGTGGAAGAGAACATGGAAGAATCTCACAATACTCAATAACTGTTAGAGATTACCACCATCATTGGTCTTAAAACAATTCTCTAAATATTTTTTGCGAATAAATTGTACACCATGTTTAACACTTAATATATTAGTACCCACATTCTTTTGATTTATATTACTGATATTACTAAATTTAAATTATAAGGCTACATTAAACTTATCTTGTAAGCGGTTCAATTGAACTACCTTTTGTAAATTATCCAACTGAAGTGCTCTCCAAGGCTCTACAGAGCGGTCCATTTTGCTAGAAAAAGCTTCACCTGGAGCCAACCCAACTGCAATTTATCACTATGGTATGTAACACACTGAAGAGAATTTAGCTCAATGTTTGCATCCTAAAAAAATTGAAACGAGTTAAATTCTCCACATTTCAATGGTCAAAGACGACAAATGTACAGAAAAGAGTGATACAGAAAATTGCTACAAATTACTAAATATGAATCTTATCAGGTAAAGGTTATGTGCCACCAGATGACATTATGTACCATATCAATGAAAAATGGCGTCCACCGTAATGTGCTATTTTTAAGGAACGCCAACCTTTTAACCCAGAAATAAAATTAGAGAAAAGCATGCTCTCCAGAAGCCAGCTCTTATACAACTGTGATAAATTGCAGTTGGGTTGGCTCCAGATGAAGCTTTGTCTAGCAAAACGGACAGCTCCGTAGAGCCTTGGAGAGCAGTTCAGTTGGATAACTTACAAAAGTATAGTTCAATTGAACCACTTATAAGTTTAATGTAGCCTTATCATTTGAATTTAGTAATATCAGTCATATAAATCAAAAGAATGTGGGTACCAATATGTTGTGTGTTATAACATGGTGTACAATATATTCACATAAAATATTTAGAGGGTTTTTTTGGGGGGGAGGGGGGGAGTTCAAGACCAATGATGGTGGTAACCTCTAGAGGTTGAGTATTCTCTATATAAGAGATATGAGAGCCACTGAGGTCTTTTCCCTCTTGGTAATCTATATCTTTAATTATAGCTTCTTTTAATATTAGCTATTAGCAAAATCTTCCAAACATCAAGATATTATGGTTCACAGTTATCAAATGCAGCAGTAGTATCCAAAGTTACCATCAAATATTCTTCACTTCTGTCAAATCCAGCTTTAATGAGTCACATGCATTGCTTAACTACACTCACAAACGGGAGATGTAGAGGCAGTAAGCAGCGGGAAACATTTGGAGTACACAGGTAAAGAAAATACTGTTTCCAGGACTATTCCAGCAAGGCCTCAGCTTTAAGGAAAGCCATTTAGCCCGCTGTGTGCACAACTGATAAAAATTAAAGTATGGTTTGCATTTCTTTATCCAGCATGGCTCAAAGCAATGCACAACAGAGAGACAAAGTTCTTCAAGTTGGTGAAATAGGCTGCCCCATTTCTGGATCACTTACAGTGAAAAGTCAATCACCACGCGTGATGACAGAGAAATATGAATGCACTTTTGGAAGGGGACCCTAGTACAATGTGTTTCTCTGCTGACTTGTGGCTTTTAAAAAGATGGAGACTAAAGCTCTTGGCTATCATGTGTGGATTGCTTTTTTTTTCCTAACCTGGACATTAAAGTGGTAATCATGGCTCACCCCAGGACTTGAATATGGATGATGACTGTGGTTGACCATTTCGGAGGTGAAGCGGTTTGCTCACATCACTTTACTTACTCAGGGGCATAGACCAAAAATGCTCATCCAGCTGCAGTGCAATCCCAAAAATCTGGATAGTGTCACTATAGTGCAGCTTAAGTACAAAGGAACCCTCAAGCCCCTATCAGAGACATATTACGCCTTTTGGATGAGAGGAATTGGCCATATTTGTTTAGGAGCAAGCTGAAGCTGTGACATCACAAGTATTCAGAGGAAGCTGCACCATATTGGTGAAGGACTGCTGAATAATGCAGAGGAAAGTGGAACCTCTCTCTTTCTATAATAACTTACTGCTAACCTGTTTATTATTTTTTTTAATTAGCATTTTAACATAATATTCATTTATGAATAATACAAAAAAATAGGAAATATTTCCACAAATAAAGTTACATCAACCCTCAAGATCCCTTTCTATAGTCTACAAACATTTTGGTAAATGATCCAAGAAAGGAAATTTCACTACTTAGCTACTTTAGCTTTTATACAAAATACATAAATCAAAGAGAGCATCATTCTCGAGTGATTCACTCTATTCTGTCTTACAGTGTTACATGTGTGACTAGACTTGTACATTAACCTCCTCTCTACTAATTAGGAAATCTTCCAACTGTTTTGGGTCAAAAAACTGATATTGTTTACATTGAAAATATTCAACAAATACATGCAATTGGAGCTAATTTCCTATTGAAATTTCCATGTATTTGTTGAATATTTTCAATGTAAACAATATCAGTTTTTTGACCCAAAACAGTTGGAAGATTTCCTAATTAGTAGAGAGGAGGTTAATGTACAAGTCTAGTCACACATGTAACACTGTAAGACAGAATAGAGTGAATCACTCGAGAATGATGCTCTCTTTGATTTATGTATTTTGTATAAAAGCTAAAGTAGCTAAGTAGTGAAATTTCCTTTCTTGGATCATTTACCAAAATGTTTGTGGACTATAGAAAGGGATCTTGAGGTAACACAAAGAACAACATTATTAGTAACCTTTGCCTTAGAAATGAATAGAGATGCAGTACTCAAATTTTCCTTGAGACATTTAGACTCCATATTCTTGGGTTCAAAAATAAGAGCTTTTCCAGACTTATCCAGGGAAACACAGAAGAGACGGAAAGTGTTTTTAATGCTACGTCCAAGAGTCGTTGCAATTGGAGCTAATTTCCTATTGACATTTCCAACAACTCTTGGACGTAGCATTAAAAACACTTTCCGTCTCTTCTGTGTTTCCCTGGATAAGTCTGGAAAAGCTCTTATTTTTGAACCCAAGAATATGGAGTCTAAATGTCTCAAGGAAAATTTGAGTACTGCATCTCTATTCATTTCTAAGGCAAAGGTTACTAATAATGTTGTTCTTTGCGTTATTACCTCAAGAGATGATTCAGGAAATGCTGTGAGATTCATTGCTTCTGCCCTCTGAGGCTGTGAATTATCTGATACCGTTTTAGCATCAATTTGCAAATAAAATGCTTGAGTTATTGCTGGCAATGAATTGTCTGGCATACCTAGTTTTTGTTAAATATTTTTTAACCATTTGTATTATAAATATTAATGGTGATCTAGGAAAATTTATAAAAAGCAAATTAAACCTTTTTGATTGATTTTCTAGATTTTTTTTTATTTGTACCCCGTGCTTTCCCACTCATGGCAGGCTCAATGCGGCTTATTTGTACCTGGGGCAATGGAGGATTAAGTGACTTGCCCAGAGTCACAAGGAGCTGCCTGTGCCTGCAGTGGGAATCAAAACCAGTTCCCCAGGACCAAAGTCCACCACTCTAACCACTAGGCCACTCCTCCATTCCAAGCGTCTTAAAGTAAAATTCTTATCTTTAACTAAAGTTTGTCCCACAAGTTCAATTTTGTCAGTTCTTTCAGTTAGTCATTTTACTTCAGAAGCTTGGGATTCATTAGTTTGCAATTGAATCAATGCAGTCTCTGATAAAGTATTAAAAATACAGAGATAATTAAGAATCAAAGATTGTAAGGTAGACTGAGTAGTAGAAGTTAAGTCCCAAAGTGACTCTAAGGTCACTATGGCAGGTTTTACCACTTTCCCCACTGAGAAATCCAGAAGAGGAGCTTTAACAGCTTGTTCCAGGATACTCACTGTTTTTGGAAGCAATACCGGAGTAGGTGTCTTCTCCGGTTCCAGGCTGTCAGCGTTCGATGTTCTTCTCGTCACAGGCAAGTTCCCTCCCTGTTCGCTCTGCTCTCCACTTTGGAATTGAGCTGCAGGACTTGAAGACTTTCTCGTCCAGGATGAGGAGCCGCACGTACGAGGGGGTTCAGAGAAACCCCGTCTACACTGTTAGCGAACGTCGAGACGCTGGCTTCGGCAGTTGGAGTAGATACCATCTCAGGACCGGCGCTATTCCAAATTGTTCCAACGTTGTCTGATGGAGCTGATACATCCCGCCAGGGGTAGAGGGAACCTCCCTAACTCTGCCTCTTCTTTTCCCCCATCGTTACGATAGGTAAAGTGCCCTCTTCAGATATTGTTGTAACAGAATTTGGAGCGCATCTGGCGATGCAACTCAAACCGTCACCATCTTGGATCCTCTATCCAGTTTAATCAGTTAGGACTTCTTGCGTGAGCAGAAGGCAAACAGATTATGCTGTGCTGAGGTTTTTTGATCATTCTGGTTTAAAATTATGACATGGCACAGCCCTAACATTCTTTGCTGACGCAGAAGAACATGCAAGTTAATGCATTGCTATTTTGTCTGTTGAATACTGATGGAAGAAGGCAAGGCTGGAGATAGAATGGTAAAGTTGGATTCAGGGAAGGTATGGGCAATGAAAGAAGGGTATAAAAGGAAGATGGAATGATTGGGGTACGAAAGGTGACAAAGTCTTACTAGGTAAGGTAAAGAGTTTGTTCGGTACAGAATCAGGAAGAATTAGGGGGTGGGGAGAGGGTTTAGTCAAGGTTACAGATGAGGATTGCTGGGGGGGGGGGGGGGGGAGGGAAGAAAGAGGGACGAGAGTACTTATTTAAAATATCTGTAGTCTCCGCCATCTACAATTCAGGGTGAACAGAAAGGAACATATATATTTGTCTTAAGAAAATTTATATAACACTAAAACAATATTCAAAGTATGACCTGCATACACGCTTAAAAACATTAGTTACATCAGAGCATAATAAAATTCCTAAGCTAAAATAGAACCTTGAATCAAATATGTTTATTACGACAGAAAATCAGACAGATCAAAAGTCTTCTGGAATAAAGCTGATTTTAAACTCTGAATACATCCAAAAATATCATTCTCAGGATGGTAGTGCATTCCACAATTGAAAACATGGTAAAACTATACTCTTCTAGGTAAACACAATAAAATGAATGAAGTAAATTGTTTGCGGCAGATCTTAAAGCAGAAGTAGGTTGATAAAGAAAAGCATTTGATAAACAATGAGAGCACAACCATTTAGAGCTTTACAAGTAACACTTTGCACTGAACTCTACATTTAACAGGTAGCCATAAGAAAATAATAGTAGCCATATTGGGTCAGACCAATGGTCCATCTAGCCCATCATCCTGTTTCCAACAGTGGCCAATCCAGGTCACAAGCACTTGGCAGAATCAAAATAGTAGCAAGATTCCATGCTACTAATCATTTCCATAGTGCTACAAGATGCATGCAGCGCTGTACACTTGAACTTGAAGAGACAGTCCCTGCTCGACAAGAGCTTACAATCTAATTAGGACAAACAGGACAAATAAAAGATAAGGGAATAACTAAGGTGGGAATGATAAAATACGAGTAATTAACAAGTGAGTAAGGGTTAGGAGCAGTGGTGTGCTGGTAAATTTTTAACAACAGGCTCTCTCCCCGGTCCACCTCGGCGCCCCCCCCCCCCCCCCGTCCACCTCGGCGCCCCCCCCCATCTACCACTGCGCCCCCCCCAAAAAAAAAATTTGCAAAGCTGGCTATAACTCGGGGGGGGGGGGGGGGGGGGGCCGCAGCCAACACATTACTCTCTCCAGGAAAAAAAATTAAATGATCCCAGGTTCCAATCTAATTCATGTTTAATATGGGATAAAATGCCATAAATAAGTAAATAAACAAACTTTTAACATTCAGCACCTGATTCTCTAAGTGGACATATTCCAAACACTATAATGAAAATAAAATTATTTTTTTCTACCTTTGTTGTCTGGTGACTTTGTTTCTCTGATCATGTTGGTCCAATATCTGATTCTGCTGCTCTCTATCTGTTCCCTTGACTCCGTTTCCAGGGCTTCCTTTCCATTTATTTCTTTTCTTTCCTCCTTTCTTCTTCATTTCTGGTCCTCCGCATACTTGACTGTACAGTGGATCCAGCTTCTGCCTATTTTCTCCATCCATGTGCAGTTTCTCTCCTCACTTCCCTTTTCCCTCATCTAATCTCCTTCCTCTATCTTCCCTCCATGTCCAGCATTTCTTCTCTCTCCCTTCCCTCCCCTCCATCCATGTCCAGAATTTCTCTTGCTCACTCCTCCATCCATGTCCTGAAACTCTCCTCTCTCCCCTGCCCCCTCTGCCCATCCATGCCCAGTTGTTCTCTCCCCTGCCCCCCTCTGCCCATCCATGCCCAGCAATTCTCTCCCCGCCTCCCTCTGCCCATCCATGCCCAGCAACTCTCCCCTGCCCCCCTCTGCCCATCCATGCCCAGCAGTTCTCCTCCCTCCCCTGCCCTCCCGCTCCCATCCATGTCTAGCAATGTCTGCCCCCCCATCCTCCCCTGCCGCTCCCCATCCGTCAGTTTCAATTACCTGCCTTGAAGCGTCGCATTATTTAAGGCCTGCCTGCTGCCCGTCTCCAGCTGCCTTCCCTGCTTGCTTCTCAGGAGTTCGGTTCACGCCCTTAGTCCCACCGCGGGAAAAGGAAATGATGTCAGAATGACGTCATAAGGCGGGACTAAGGGCGCGAACCAAACTCCTGAGAAGCCAGCAGGGAAGGCAGCTGGAGACGGGCAGCAGGCAGGCCTTAGATAATGCGGCGCTTCGAGGCACATAATTTAAACTGACGGATGGGAGCGGCAGGGGAGGATGGGGGGGCGAAGGACATCACTAGACATGGATGGGAGTGGGAGGGGAGGTAAGCATGGCGCCCTCCTGCCATGCTTACCTCGTGCAATGGAGCCGGCTCGCAAGAGCTGTCAAAATTTAACAAGCGGCTCTTGCGAGCCGGTGCAAGCCGGCTCCAGCACACCACTGGTTAGGAGTTAAAAGCAGCATCAAAAAGGTGGGCCTTTAGCCTAGATTTGAAGACAGCCAGATATGGAGCTTGATGTACCGGCTCAGGAAGTCTATTCTACTATACGTTGCATCAAGATAAAAGGAATAGAGTCTGGAGTTAGCGCTGGAGGAGAAGGGTGCAGATAAGAGAGATTTACCCAGTGAACGGAGTTCCCAGGGAGGAGTATAGGGAAAGATAAGACTAGAGAGATACTGAGGAGCTGCGGAGTGAATGCACTTGTAAGTCAATAAGAGGAGTTTGAACTGTGTAAGGAAATGTGTAAGGAGCCAATGAAGTGACTACATGAGCATAGCGACACTGGCAGAATATAAGTAATGCAGAAGAATTTTGAATAGATTGAAGAGGAGAAAGATGGCTAAGTGGGAGCCCTGTGAGAAGCAAGTTGCAATAGTCTAAGCAAGAGGTAATTAGAGTGTGGATAATGGTTCTAAGTAGTGTGCTCAGAAAAGAAAGGGGGTGAACAAACATGTGGATAAAGGGGAGCCGGTTGATATTGTGTATCTGGATTTTCAGAAAGCGTTTGATAAAGTACCTCATGAAAGACTCCAGAGGAAATTGGAGAGTCATGGGTTAGGAGGTACTGTTCTATTGTGGATTAAAAACTGGTTAAAAGATAGAAAACAGAGTAGGGTTAAATGGTCAGTATTCTCAATGGAGAAGGGTAGTTAGTGGGGTTCCCCAGGGCTCTGTGCTGGGACCGCTGCTTTTTAACATATTTATAAATGACCTAGAGATGGGAGTAACTAGTGAGGTAATTAAATTTGCCGATGACACAAAGTTATTCAAAGTCGTTAAATCGCGGGAGGATTGTGAAAAATTACAAGAGGACTTTACGAGACTGTGCGTCTAAATGGCAGATGACGTTTATGTGAGCAAGTGCAAAATGTTGCATGTGGGAAAGAGGAACCCGAATTATAGCTACGTCATGCAAGGTTCCACGTTAGGAGTCACAGACCAAGAAAGGGATCTAGGTGTCGTCATTGATGATATGTTGAAACTTTCTGCTCAGTGTGCTGCTGCGGATAAGAAAGCAAATAGAATGTTAGGTATTATTAGGAAAGGAATGGAAAACAAAAATGAGGATGTTATAATGCCTTTGTATCCATAGGCAGTCGGTGGCCCAACTGTTTGGGGAGGGTAAAGGGGGCGGGGTTAGGGGTGGAGCTTAAATCCATAATTGTCTGATCACACACAGAAAAAAATAAATAAATAAATGTCACAATTAATACCTTTTATTAAATTTAGAAATTAGCTATGTATATGTCAAAGAATAAAGTGGTTGCTCAAAGCATATACTAACCACAATCACTCAACTGCAAAACACTATGCACAACTTTGTGCAAAAACACACTCTGAACCTTACTGTACCATAAATATTACACTGGGCAGAACCTAATACACCAATATACCACCCATACGGAAAATGCAGACCGTCAACAATATTGAAACAAGGGATCATAATATCACAATTCTCATGTAGAGCCACAAAACATCCTAATTCACGTTTAATGTGGGATAAAATGTCATAAGTAAATAAACTTTTAATGTTGAACACCTAATTCTGAAAGTGGACATATTCCAAACACTATAATGAAAATAAAATGATCTTTTCTACCTTTGTTGTCTGGTGACTTTGTTTTTCTGATTGTGCTGGCCCAGTATCCGATTCTGCTGCTATCTGTCCTCTTAACTCCGTTTCCAGGGCTTCCTTTCCATTTATTTGTTTACTTTCCGCCTTTCTTCTTCATTTCTTGTCCTACATCCGTAAGTAAAAGCTGGGTCCTCCGCAAACTTGACTGTCCAGTGGATCCAGCTTTTGCCTATTTTCTTCATCCATGTGCAGTTTTTCTACTCTCTTCCTTTTCTGTTATCTCATCTCCTTCCTCACGCCTCCCTCCCCCTCCATGTCCAGCAACCCTCCTCTCCCCCTACCCTCCCCTCCATCCACCCATGTCCAGCAACTCTCCCCTTCTTCCACCATGTCCAGCAACCCTCCTCTCCCCTTCCCTCCATCCAGCAACCCTCCTCTCCCCTGCCTCCACCATGTCCAGCAACCCTCCTCTCCCCTTCCCTCCATCCAGCAACCCTCCTCTCCCCTTCTTCCACCATGTGCAGCAACCCTCCTCTCCTCTCCCATCTGCCCTGTTTCCTTCCTGCCCCCCCTCCCCCACCGTACCTTTAAATATTATAGTTTTGCTGGAGTCGCGGGCAGCCGGCATTGAAGACATCGGCAGGCTTACGCCAGTTCCAGCAGCCTTCCCTTCCCTCGTTGCAAGTCGGATGATGGCTCCGCCCTCGTAGAAACAGGAAATACGTCAGAAGAGGGCGGAGCCATCATCCGACTTGCAACGAGGGAAGGGAAGGCTGCTGGAACCGGCGTAAGCCTGCCGATGTCTTCAATGCCGGCTGCCCGCGACTCCAGCAAAACTATAATATTTAAAGGTACGGCGGGCGGCGGGCTGGGGAGGCTTAGCCTCCCCAAGCCTCTTATACGGGGCGCCTATGTTTGTATCGCTCCATGGTGTGACCGCACTTCGAAAGTTGTGTTCAATTCTGGTCGCCGTATCTCAAAAAAGATAGTGGAATTAGAAAAGGTGCAGAGAAGGGCGACAAAAATGATAAAGAGGATGGGACGACTTCCCTATGAGGAAAGGCTAAAGCGGTTAGGGCTCTACAGCTTGGAGAAAAGGTGGCTGAGGGGAGATATGATAGAGATCTATAAAATAATGAGTGGAGTTGAACGGGTGGATACAAAGCATCTTTCACGCTTTCCAAAAATACTAGGACTAGGGGGCATGCGATGAAGCTACAATGTAGTAAATTTAAAACGGAGAAAGGTTTTCTTCACTCAATGTGTAATTAAACTCTGGAATTCGTTGCCAGAGAATGTGGTAAAGGCGGTTAGCTTAGCGGAGTTTAAAAAAGGTTTGGACGGCTTCCTAAAGGAAAAATGCATAGACCGTTATTAAATGGACTGGGGAAAAGCCACTATTTCTGGGATAAGCAGTATAAAATGTTTGGTACATTTTTGGGATCCTGCCAGGTATTTGCAACCTGGATTGGCCACTGTTGGAAACAGGAGGCTGGGCTCGATGGACATTTGGTCTTTCCTAGTATGGCAATACTTATGTACAGGGCGAATTTTGGTGATACTATACAGAAAGAAATGACAGGTGCAGAGAAGGAGAGAGAGGAGTCAAAGATGACCCCAAGGTTATGAGCTGATGAGACAGGGAGGACGAGAGTGTTATCCACAGAAACAGAAATGGGGGAAGAGGAGAGGTTGGTTTAGGGGGAAAGATAAGAAGCTCAGTCTTGGTCATGTTTATTTTCAGATGGCGCTGAGACATCCAGGCAGCAATGTCAGACAGGCAGGCTGATACTTTGGCCTGGATTCCTGCTGAAATTTCTGGTGTAGAAAGGTAGATCTGGGAGTCATCATTGTAAAGGTGATACTGAAAACCATGGGATGAGATCAGAGTATCAAGGGAAGAAGTATAGATGGAGAAAAGAAGAGGTCCCAGGACAGATCCCTGATGTACACCAACTGATAGTGGGATAGAAGTGGAGGAGGATCCATCAGAGTATACACTAAAAGTACGATGGGAGAGGTAAGAAAACCAGGAAAGAAAAGAGCTCTGAAATCCAAGTGAGGACAGCGTATCAAGGAGTAGACTACCAATCTCGGGGCAAGGAGTGGCTTCCCCCAAATTTATCTCAATAGCAGACTATGCACTTTTCCTCTGCAACTTGTCCAATCCTTTTATAAACCCAGATACGCTTATCCAGTGTAACCACATTCTCTGGTAATGAGCTCCAGAGCTTAAATTATTTGTTGTGAAAAAATATTTCCTCCTATTCGTTTTAAAAGTATTACCATGTAACTTGAGTGTGCTCTAGTCTTTGCACTTTTTGAAAAAAGAAAATAAATTGATTCACTTTTATCCGTTCTACACCACTCAGGACTTTCTAGACCTTTATCATATCCCCCCCCCCTCTCCCTTAGCTGTCTCTTTTCCAAGCTGAAGAGCCCTATCCTCTTTAGCCTTTCCTTATATGAGAGGAATTCCATCCCCTTTATCATTTTGGTCACCCTTCTTTGAACTTTTTTTTTTTTTTTTTTTAATTCCACAATCTCTTTTTTGAGATACTGTGACCAGAACTGCATGCAATACTCAAGGTGAGGTCACATCATGGAATGATACAGAGGCATTATAATATTAGTTTTATTTTCCATATCTTTCCTAATAACTCCTAGCATCTGGTTTGCTTTTTTGGCCACAGCCGCACACTGGGCAGAAGATTTCAGCGTACAATGACACCCAAGATCTTTTTCTCAGGTGCGCTCTTAAGGTAGACCCTAGCATCAGGTAACTAGTCTTTCCAATGTGCATAACTTTGCATTTGTCCATATTAAATTTCATTTGCCATTTGTATGCCCAGTCTTCCAATATCCTAAGGCCTTCCTGCAATTTCACAGTCTGTGTGCGTTTCAACAACTTTTAATAGTTTGTAATCTGCAAATTTAATCACCTCACTTGTTCCGATTTCCAGATCATTTATAAATGTTAAATAGAATCAGTTCCAGTACAGATCCCTGTACCAATCCACTATTTATCATCCTCCACTGAGGAAATGGCCATTTAACCCTACCCTCTGTTTTCAATCCATTAACAAGTTAATAATCCACAACAGAACATTACTTCCGATTCCATGGTTTTTTAATTTTCTCAGGACTCTCTTGAGGGACTTTGTCAAAAGCTTTCTGAAAATCTAGATACACTACCTCAACTGGCTCATCTTTATCCTCATGTTTAGTCACAACTTCGAAGAAATGAAGCAAATTAGTGAGACATGACTTTCCTTGGCTGAACCTATACTGACTCTGTCCACAAAACCATGTTTGTCTATGTGCTCAGTAATTTTATTCCTTATATAATAGTTTGCACTATTTTGCCCGGCACTGAAGTCATACTTACCGGTCTGTAATTTCATAGATCACCCCGGAACCCTTTTTAAAAATTGGCATTATATTTGCTACCCTCCAGGTACTATGGACAATTTTAATGACATTACAGAACAGAAGATAAGCAATTTTATGTTTGAGCTATTTCCATAGTCTGGTGCACATACCATCAGTTCAGGTGATTTACTGCTCTTAACATTTGTCGATCTGGCTCAGAACATCTTCCAGGTTCACTGAATCTTTCAGTTCCTCTGCATCATCACCCTTGAAAACCATTTCTAGTACAGGAAGATCTCTTACATCTTCAGTAAAAACCATGGGCGTAGACTGGGGGGGGGGGGGGCGGTGGGGGGGGCAATGCCCCCCAAACGACGAGGCGCCGCCGCACCAGTAGTTTAAAAAAAAAAAAAAAAAAAAAGCAGGCAGGCACGCACTGCTCCTCTCCGTCCGCTTGGCTTCCCTGCCCTGTCTGCGTCCCGCCTTCCTCTGACGTCATTTCCTTTCGGGCGGGACGTAGACAGAGAGGGCAGGGAAGCCAAGCGGACGGAGAGGAGCGTGTCCGTCTACCCCCCTTCTCTTCCTCCCTCCGGCACAGGCAGCAGTCTTTTTCAGCGTTCCTGGCAGCGGTAGCGATGTACACGCTGCCTTCGGCTCTGCCTCGAAGCCTTCTCTTCAAATTCCTGTTCCCGCATAGGTGGGAACAGGAACTTGAAGAGAAGGCTTCCGTGGCAGACCGAAGGCAGCGTGTACATCGCTACTGCTGCCAGGAACGCTGAAAAAGACTGCTGCCTGCACCCAAGGGAGGGAGGAAGAGAGGGGGGGTAGATGGAGTCACGATCTTGGACCTCGCAGGGGGGGCGGGCAGCAGCAGAAGGAAGATGGATGGGACTGGGAGGGGTGGGGAGCAGAGGGATGGACCAGGAGATGGATGGGATTGGGAGAGGTCAGGCACAGCAGAGGGAAGGAGCAGAAGATGGATGGGATGGAGGGATGGTGAGCAGAGGGAAGGAACAGAAGATGGATGGGACTGGGAGGGGTGGGGAGCAGAGGGAAGGAGCAAGAGATGGATGGGACTGGGATGGTGGGGAGCAGAGGGAAGCCTACTGGAAAGAAGACACTGCATAAAACAGAAGACACTGGGACCAAAGCGAATAGAAAAACTAAATGATCAGACAACAAAGGTAGATAAAAGTATTTTATTCAGAATTTATTAATTGAAATGTGTCAGCTTTTTGAAATGTTAATCTGTGATATTTTGCCTGTAAATTTCAATTCCTTCCTCCATATTAGCATATTCATTTGCATATGTATATATGCAAATGAATATGCTAATATGCTCCGCCCATCCTTTGCCCCCCCCCTCCCAATTGAAACAGTCAAACTGTGCCTATGATAAAAACCAACGCAAAGAATTCTTTGAGTCTCTCCGCTATGATCATATTACATCAGTTCTGAGAGATACCACATATTTCTTTAACATTATTACAACCATCAAAAACCTATGGATGTCCAGTCTTCATATACATCTATTCCCCAACAAGAAGTGTTACAAGTCATGGAAGAACATCTTAACACACATCCACACCTTGGCACATCCCTACAGACTTTTTAGTACAGCTTATTAAAATGGCTCTATATAACAATCATTTTACATAGATAATGCAATATGCTAACAGACATCAGGGATTGCAATAGGGACGTCATTCACCCCATCTAGTAACATAGTTAAGTTACACCAGATAAAGACCCGAATGGTCCATCCAGTCTGCCCAACAGTCACATTCATTATCAATTCAAGATTAAATCAACAATGAGCATATAGATATATATAGATAGATATAGATATAGATATATATATATGGAGGAGTAGCCCTAGTGGTTAGTGCAGTGGACTTTGATCCTGGGGAACTGAGTTCAATTCCCACTGCAGCTCCTTGTGACTCTGGGCAAGTCACTTAACCCTCCATTGCCCCTGGTACAAAGTAAGTACCTGAATATGTGTAAACCGCTTTGAATGTAGTTGCAAAAACCTAATAAAGGTGGTATATCAAGTCTCATTTCCCATTTAATCATGGTCTTTCTTTGCTATTTCTTGGACATAGATGGTAAGTCCACCCAACTCTGTCCTTTTGTTCCAACTACTGGAGTTGCCATTAAAGCCCACCCCAGCCTATCCGAATCAGTCTCGTCATTTGTGAAAGAATTAAATGATCATCAACCGACTTAAGTTTGAATATATGATTCACTAGCCGTTGAGCCCGTTAAAACGGCTGGTGGGTCGCCGCTGCCCCCCCCCCCCCCCCGAGTCGCCGCCCCGTCTCATCGCTATTCAACTTACATCTCCGCAGCAGGCAGATCAGCTGAGCTGCCGTTGGCCTTCGATCTCTGCCTGTGTCCCGCCCTCATGTGACGTAACGTCGGCGAGGGCGGGACACAGGCAGGGAAGGAAGGCCAACGGCAGCTCAGCTGATCTGCCTGCTGCGGAGATGTAAGTTGAATAGCGATGAGACGGGGCGGGTGGAGGGGGCACCAGTGGCGGTGACCTCGGGTGGAGGGGTGGCAGCGGCAACTCGAGGGGGGTTTACCGGTGGCAGCGACCTCGGGGGGGAGCACAGTTCCCCTCTGTCCCCGCCCCCGTCATCATGTATTGACGCGGGGGCGGGACAGAGAGGGAAGTCTCTACTGCGCATTTTCGAGTGAGTATGGTCACTCGCCGTTTATATATTTGATAGGGTAGAAAAAAAATTTTTTGGGACGTGAAAGTGACAAAAGATATAGAAGGATTTACAACTAGTGTATATACTAAGCCTACAGATAGAAATTCTTTATTGAGATATGAAAGCATGCATCCATTTCATATCAAGAGTAGTTTGCTATTTTATCTGTTCCTGAGGTATAGAAGAATATGTGATTCAAAGCAACAATATAAAAGATTTGACTAATTTGTTGGAAGATAAATTTTTGGATCATGGTTATCCTCAGGAAATTGTGAAGAGTGCATACAAATGGGTGTTGCACAACAGTAGAGAATTGTTGTTTCAATCTACTTAGCGCAATCAACTGTGATTTTAAGGGGCTCTTTTCAAAGCACTTAGACTTACAAAGTTCCATAGGTAACTATGTAACTTTATAAGTCTAAGTGCTTTGAAAATATGCCAATACACATTGGATGTATGTCAAAGTGACCTTGGGTATTAAAAGTATTGAGGAATGGTATAGACAAATGAAGATTTTGCTCAAAGTGAATTTATGATTGCATATGCCAGGAACACTTATTCACAAGATAAGAGTAAATCTGATGTATCGAGTTTGAAAAGACAACAGGGCAATCAATGATCACCGAAAGTGTGGGACATGTTCTGTTATGTCACTATGGAATGTTCTTTTGAATGTAATGAAAGGACATCAATAAACATTTAAAATATTGTACTAATTGTGATTCCATCAATGTTATTTATTTGATTAGATGTCCAAGTGACATAGATGTACAAACACAGGTCAATAAATTTAAAAAACATGAATTATAGAGCATCATCACTGTAATAATACTAACACAATGGAAGCATACAATGGTGAAGCACTGTAAACAATTCCAGCATACCTTTCATCAGATGTACTGCATGGTCATTGATCAAATACAGTTAAACTAAAGGGGAGGGGAAATTAAGACACTGCTCCAAAGAAAAGAATAATGATGGATTTTTAATTTAGGAACAAAGGAACCAGGAGAATTAAATACCTCCACAGAAAGACATGCATTTTTTTGTACTGAAGTAGAAGTATCCCTTAAGTAGGAGAGAAACTCTTATTGGTGAAAAAATACGCCAGCATCTCTCTTATAATCCATCGCTATCTTGAAGCTGGTAAATTGATAAGTCAATAGTTCCAAGTGAAGTATATTCCTCCTAATGCAGCTTACTGCAAGTCAAGAGGCCCTTGGGGTTTAGACTAGAAGTTTTTGCATCCAGGAGATTTTGATTCTGGGTGTCTCCACTGACAAACGTTAGTCAGGCAGAGAAGTGAAAAGAAAGCCATGGCAATGTACACGATACTATCTTGAAAAGGAAGCCACCACAGAGATAAGAAATTAAAACATTCAAATTGGGAGTGTTTCTGGATGCAGAATATAAATTTTGGAACTACTTTTTTTGATATGTAGGATAATCTGTGATGACACTAATTATTGTAATCAAGGGATTTTTTTAAGCAGTTGTCATTTTCATCTGGATTGTAAGGAGGTTTTTTTTATCACTACTTTTTTTCTCTTAAAACAGAAGCCAATGATATGAATGGTGCTCTATTAGAATAGTGTAAAGATATAAAACGCTATCAGGAGCTATGAGGTTTAATTTATTTACTTAGTGAGGTTGAGGTGTATTACAGATTTTCTCACTAGCAGCAAACTTTTTTTTTTTTTGGGGGGGGGGGGGGGATTTATATATTTTGTTTGATTATTTATATATTTTTAAACAACGTCCATGCTAACCTTAAACTGCTAATCTTTGCAGTTGATCCTTTTAGCTTCTTTATAACCTTTTTCAAAAAATTAAATGCTGCTATAGTAATTTCCTTAGTAAAATCACTCTAGATATTAGCTCAAATTTTATCATGTTATGATCACAGTCTCCCAGCAGACAACACCGTTAACTCTCATACTAAGGACCCTGTTCACTAACGTGCTAACCATGTACATGCGTTGTGTACGCGCCTACAATAGGGATATTGTACAGGTGCTTACACAGTTAACGCGCGCGCTAATTATAGGCACGTACATTCCACTGCATTCCACTAAGGACTAGATCTAAAATAGCTCCCTCTCTTGTCAATTCCTGGACCAGTTGCTCTGAGAAGCAATAAACTGTTACATCTAGGAATTTTACCTCCATCACTCTGATTTATCTAGTCAAATCTGATTTTTCTCTGCTTTTGCAATTTTGGGTTTTTGATTTCTTTTTAATTCAATGATATTTTGTTCCATTTTTTATATATACTTTTTTTATCCGCCCTGAGCCCTTCCTGGGTAAAACGGACTAAAAATATCTATTATATTAGTAATTATGTGGGTGGATAATTTGTGTTCGTTGAACCTTGCTTAGTTTGATTTCACTTAGCCTTCCTCTACTAAGAATTGTTTGAGCTTTTTTTCAAATTACGTCTGTTATTCTTCACATTGCTGTAGGTAGAGAGTTCCATGTTTTTGTTGTGATGTATGAAAACTCCATGACATGCATTGATTTGTATTGAATTCCCCTACAAATGGGGATATGGGAGTAAGAGGGAGTTCCGGGATCCTTTTGAGATATTTCTTAGTGGCAAATCGATTAGAGAACTCATAAGCAGGAGCCGTTCTGTACAACACCTAGAAGACAAGAATTATGATTTGAAGTAGATCACAGCTTTCACAGGCAGCCAGTATAGTGCTTGTAGTAGTGGCGTAGCCTTTTGGTATTGTGAGGCCTTGTAGTAGTGGGGTAGCCCTTTGGTACTGTGAGGCCTTGAAAACTAATCGTGCTGCAGTATTTTGGGCAGTTTGAAGTTTTAGGCTCAAGGCTTGTATCCTGCATATACCCCATTACAGTTATCAATCTTGGATATGATCAGTGTTTGTACTAGAAGACAATATTTTAGGTGATAAGAGATCCCTAATTCGTCTCAGTCGCCATAATGTTTTGAAAGCCTGTTTGGTGGCTTCTGATATTTGGTCATCTAACACTAGGTGCTGGTCTATTATGTCTCCTAGTACTTTTAGGTTTCTTTCTAATATTATAAATCAGCAGTTAATGTACTTTGACTTTTTTCTAGTGGGTTGCTAGTTTGACTTATCTTGAAGCTTTTACGTGTGGTCATGCAATGTGGACTTGTGATTTCTAGATATTTGGGTTTTTTCCATTTTAGTTTTAGACAAAGTTGAAGCCCAATTTCCCACTAATCTGCTCAGTAATAACCTTGATGTCCCCCATTAAAGGGAATATAGAACATTTCATCGTCCGCATGTGTGGGCGATTTAAATCCCTTCTTTTTCAACTTTCTTCTCAACGGTGCCATCAGGATGATAACTAAGACTGGTGATAGCAGTGATCCATGAGATACTCTGCACTCCATGGACCATGGCGATGATAGGGTGTTGGTGAACTTGACTTGGTAAGATCCGAGTCTGAGGAATCCACTTATCCATTGCAGTACTGCTCCTCCAGTTCCAATATGTTCTAGAATATTGATTAATATGTTGTGGTCCACTTTGTCAAATGCACTTAAGTCAATTTGTAGCACTATCGCTTTGCATCCTGTACCGATTTCTCTTCTAACCTTGTCTACAAATGATATGAGAACTGTTTTTGTACTGTACTGTGTTCTGAAACCAGATTGTGAATGCTGCAGTACATTCTGACATGACAAGTATTCCCATCAATTGTTGAGAGACTATTCCCTCCATGATCTTATTTAGTAGTGTGATGGATGATGCCATTGGTCTATAGTTCGTTATGTCATCTTTTGAGGCCAATGTATTCTTGATTATTGGTGCAAGGGAAAAGGAATGGGGCTTGAAATACCGCCTGTGTTTTTTTTTTTTAACTACATTCAAGGCGGTTTACATAGTATATACAGGTACTTATTCATACCTGTGGCAATGGAGGGTTAAAGTGACTTGCCCAGAGTCACAAGGAACTGCAGTGGGAATCGAACCCAGTTCCCCAGGATCAGAGTCCGCTGCACTAACCACTAGTAGGCTACTCCTCCACGCAAGTATGATGTTCCCTTTATTTCTGGAAAACAAGTCCTCCTGATAGTAGAAATGCAAGATGGTCTATTAGCAATTCTATAAAACAGTTTGGGGAATTTCTCATTACTTGGTTGGGGCAGTCTTCTAGCAAGCAGTTAGGATTTTGCGTATTTGTGTAGGATGGTTTGGACCATTTGTGTTATCATTCACTATACTATCTGTTTGCTTGGGTTTCTCATGGTGTACTAGCTCTGCTAGGTAGTCCTCAATAGCTTCATTCTGTTTGGGTAATCCTGATCTAAATGTTGATTACTTTTTGTTTGGAATAGGAAATTGGCCGATGCTGATGGTGGGGTATCACCTGATGTCACACTTTGGACCTTTAAAAAGTTATTTACTAGGCTATATAGCTTTTTTGCATTGAGCTGTCCTGATCCAATATATGTTTCATATTATTTTGCCTTCACCTGTTTTATGATTCTTTTGTAGTCCCTCACTGCTTTTCTCCAATTGGCTTTGTTTGCGGCTAAGTCGTCTTTACTCCATTTTTTTCTCTTTCTGCACATCCTTTTGGCTATTGCTGTCTCTTGGTTAAACAAAGGGACTGGTCTTTTGGGGGTTTTGTTTTTGCTTTCACTGGGGCTATGCTGTCAAGTATATGCCTGCTAAACACGTCCCAGGAGCTCATGAAGTCAATTGTGTCTGGTTGTAACCCTAGTTGGGTAGCCTGAGACCTATTCTAGAACATGCCTATGTTTACATTTCCTCTGGTGTGGATTTTGTCAGGTACTTTTTGGTATCTCAAATCTGATGTTGTCTTTTTGGATGTCTTTTTGGATGTCAGTATTCTATGGTTGGACCAGGGGGTGGGTGTACAACTACTGTCTGGTTTACAGATATTCTTGGAATTCGTTATTCTAGGAGAAAAAGGTCCAGTAGGTGGCCCATGTTATGGAACGATGCTCTCAAAGTCCTGGAGGATAGGAAATTCTTCACTTCTTTGGTTTTGTGGTCAGCAGAGTTTTCTAGGTGGATGTTAATGTCTCCTTATTAAAATCACAGTGGGGTGGGATGAGCATATATTGGACATAAAGTCCATAAAGTTGTCCTGGGTTGTGGGCCAGCTACCTGGGGTCAATAGACTAAGATAGTACACACTTAGCTTGCGAGTGTGGTGTCACTGATGGTGCATGCCATAATTTCTAGGCATGGGGGTTGTAAGCTCGGATATTAGTTACAGCTTGAAAAAGGATTTATATATGACTGCTACCCCTCCCTCTTTTTTCATTTTCCTTGGCAGGTGTGAGATTTTGTAACTCAGTGGACATAGATTGTTTATTGCGGGATCGTTTTTTACTTCGTGGACAGATTTCTATGATTAAAAAAAGCAAGCGTGGCTGATCTCTATTCATTCCCTTATTGGTCGAGACTTATGAACCATAGAGCTTGCATTTATATACCCTACTGGTATTGGTACATTGCAAAGGTGAGGGAGAAGAGCCCAAGGATCCCTTATGAGGCCTGAACCTCGTGATGTCATCTCCGGTGCAAAGGACAGCTTCCTGCCTCTGGCCCTTTTAAAACGCCGTCTTCCGCATATGCCTAAGGAAGCCAGTGCAGTGTGGGGAGTGGGGCACCGGACCAAGAATGTGCCCTGAAATGCCGGGAACAGCAATGCAGGTGGCCCGGAGTGACAGAAAGGCTGCCGGAGGCCCACAGAAGCTGCGGCGCCCAACCACCAAAGGAGAAAGGTGGGTTGGGGCACGACTGTGACTTGGACAGTATCTCCTCTCCAAAGACCCTCCACTCTCTGGTCCAGGTTTGGGTGTATGGGGAAACAAGAAATGGAACCTTCTGAGGAGCAATGGAGCATGGACCTGGCTTGCAGATTCCCAAGCGTTCTCCTCGGTGCCATAAACCTTCCAGGCAATGAGGTACTGGAGTCTGCCCTGCACTTTCCTGGAGTGAAGGACATTCTGGACTTCATACTCAGTGTCAGAGTTTGCAGTAATTGAAGCTGGAACAGGAGGGGTTCTTCTTTTCCATTTCGGCACAAGAGGCTTTAGAAGAGATACGTGAAAAGTGTAATGAATTTGCAGAGTGGCAAGTAGCTTCACTTCGTATGTGACAGGTCCAAACTGACAGACAATAGGATATGGCCCAATGAATCAGGGAGTGAACTTGGAGAATGGGGTCTTGAGATGGAGGATCTGGGTGGAGTAGGGACATTTCTCCTCATTTGCCTGCCTCTTGTACCTCTCAGTGGCCCAGACCAAAGGTTCCTGTGTACTCCACCAGAGGTTAGAGAGAGATGCAGCAGTGGCTTCCATAGCTGGCACTGTAGATACGGGGTACACGCAAAGGTATCCTCTGGTGTTGCCAAAACATGAGTTGAAATGGTGATGCACCAGAGGACTCACTCGCATGGTTGTTATAGATGAATTCCACCCACAGTAACAACTAAGACCAGTCATTTTGCTGAGAATATATATAGCTGTGCAGGAAGGACTTTAGGATCTGGTTGACCCTGTTTGGCTGTTGGTTGGAGGATGCAAGGTGGACAAGAAGTCTAACTATCTGAAAGGTCCTACATATTGGGCCAAAGAGGTACAGAGGGTACGCAGGTAAAGGAATAGTGGGCCATCTTGGATAATCAGTCCACAATTACCCAGAGAAATCCATAACAAATCCACTGCTATGTGGACCCACAGCACCTCTGGTATCGGAAGAGACTGAAGAAGCCCCCACGGGCGCGAATAAGATGGCTTACACAGGCACAGACGGGGAAAGAGATCACAAGGTTACACACATCTTCCCTTAACTGCAGCCACCAGTAAGTTCGGGATATGAGCTCCAAGGTCCTGTGAACTCCAGGGTGACCGGCAAGTTTGAAATCATTCTCCCATCTTAATACCACATCCCAAAGTTGCTTGGGCATAACTGTCTTGCCTAGTGGTATAGGTATGGAAACAGCCACCTGGACCTTGGCTTGATCCAGGATGGTCTGTAGATCAGGACTCTCGTTGGTAGGCTCAAAGGATTGAGAAAGGGCAGTCTGTACATTTTTCTCAGCCGAATGGAGGACAATCCGAAAGTCAAATTGAGAGAAAAAGATGAACCATCGAGCCCGGTGGGGGTTGAGCCTTCGGACCTCGGGAAGATTCAGAAGGTTCTTGTAGTCCGTGGTCACAGTGAAAGGATATCTGGTTCCTTCAAGGACATGGCACCATTTTTCCAATTACACTGCCACAGGGGAATTTTTTTACTTTTCCCGGAGTACAAATATACTCTATATATAACACTTTAAAGCACTCCTTGCAAACAAATTCTGTTTAACAATTTATTTTATTTTTTATGTGTATTCACCCCCAATAATAAACAGTTTATTGCAGAACTCCTTTCATGCGTCCAGCACACGTTCACAGTCATTCAAATTTCACCATGCTCCCTTTCAATCATATCATTCAACAATAAAGCAACATTGTTGCCTGTCAACCGTTACAAATATATTATCTATCCAAGATCTTGAATGCATTTTTCCAGTGCCATATAAGTACATAAGTATTGCCATACTGGGACAGACCAAAGGTCCATCAAGCCCAGCATCCAGTTTCCAGCAATGGCAAATCCAGGTCACAAATACCTGGCAAGATCCCATCTTGATGGCTAATAACTACCAATTTCCAATAGTAAGATTCTTCTCTGCAAGCATAGATTTCTTGGAAAAAGTGGCACAAGGAAAAAATGTAACTTTGTGTCCGATTGTGAGAGGATGGCCCCTACCCCTATACAGTAAGCATCAACTTCAACAAAAAAGGACTTCTCAGGATCAGTGGCATAGCTAGGGTAGTTGACACCCAGGGCAGGTCATTTTTTAACACCCCCCCCCCCCAAATCCAGTACTAGGCATACCGAGAATACAAAACACTCCTCAGAACCTATAGAGCAATTCTACCATACCATAAGCAGTAATTTGTACTAGTCACACAAGGAAAAGGAAAGCATCTTAAACACTACAGTGAGCACTAGATCATCAATTCACCTATTGTAAAACGAAAACAGGCAAATTAGTACAGATCGTTGATCCTGCACAGTCAATGCCAACGAAAGCCATGTCTTTTTCACAAACACAGATTACACCTTAATCCACTATAGAATAAGTAATCATAAACTTTCTATTTAGACAAAAATTAAACTGAACCCCCGATGCCAGACTCTGCATACAATGCAACACCACAGAAACAGAAAATGTCCCCTAGTACTGTGCAAAATATGAAGACAGCAGATGTAAATTTGAAAAAACTAACAAATACCAATCACCACTTTACAAATTAAATAGAAATAAAACAAATACAGAAAATAAAATACCATTTTATTGGACTAATACATTTAGCTTCCAGAGGCCAAAATCTCCTTCCTCAGGTCAATACAGTATAGTGCTGTTACAGTATCCTATCCTGACCTGAGGAAGGGGGTTTTGTTTTCTGAAAGTTAAGTCAAAATGTATTAAAATTAGTCCAATAAAAAGATTACCTTATTTACATGTTCTATTTATAAACATTTAACAACACAGCTACAATACTATATCCTAAAGCAAAAAAATAAAAATATATATTTTATTTACAGTTTGTTCTCTGGTTTCTGCTTTCTTCATCTTCTTTTCACTGTCTTCCTTCCATCCAGCATCTGTCTTCGCTCTCTCTCTGCTATCCAGTGTCTGCCCTCTCTAATGTCCCTTCCATCCACTGTCTGCCCTCTATTTCTGCCCCTTCCATCCACCATCTGCCCCAGTCTGCCATCTTTCTCTCCCCCTTCCATCAACATCTGCCCTTTCTCTCTCCCTCAGATCAATATAACATCAGAAAGATTTTATTGAAGATACCACATGTAAACAAATTGCCCGACACAGGCCGTGTTTCACCCACCAAGGGCTGCGTCAGGGGCTAGTTTGAAGCCTTCTGAAAGGTGCAACTCTAAAAATGGAAAACTTGTGGTGTATAATAATTGGAAAAAACCAGCGCATACAGCAGATGCCTAAAATTATGTAACATAGTAATATAGTAGATGACGGCAGAAAAAGACCTGCACGGTCCATCCAGTCTGCCCAACAAGACAACTCATGTGTGCTACTTTTTGTGTATACCCTACTTTGATTTGTACCAATGCTCTTCAGGGCACAGACCGTATAAGTCTGCCCAGCACTATCCCCGCCTCCCACCACCAGCTCTGGCACAGACCGTATAAGTCTGCCCAGCACTATCCCTGCCTCCCAACCTCCAGTCCCGCCTCCCACCACTGGCTCTGGCACAGACCATATAAGTCTGCCCAGCACTATCCCCACCTCCAACCTCCAGCCCCGCCTCCCAATACCGGCTCTACTATTCAATCTTGGTTAAGCTCCTGAGGATCCATTCCTTCTGAACAGGATTCCTTTATGTTTTTCCCACGCATGTTTGAATTCCGTTACCGTTTTCATCTCCATCACCTCCCGCGGGAGGGCATTCCAAGCATCCATCACTCTCTTCGTGAAGAAATACTTCCTGACATTTTTCTTGAGTCTGCCCCCCTTCAATCTCATTTCATGTCCTCTCGTTCTACCGCCTTCGTATCTCCGGAAAAGGTTAGTTTGCGGATTAATACCTTTCAAATATTTGAACATCTGTATCATATCACCCCTGTTTCTCCTTTCCTCCAGGGTATACATATTCAGGTCAGCAAGTCTCTCCTCAAACGTCTTGTTACACAAATCCCATACCATTCTCGTAGCTTTTCTTTGCACCGCTTCGATTCTTTTTACATCCTTAGCAAGATATGGCCTCCAAAACTGAACACAATACTCCAGATGGGGCCTCACCAACGACTTATACAGGGGCATCAACACTCCTTTTCGTCTGCTGGTCACACCTCTCTCTATACTGCCCAACAACCTTCTAGATACAGCCACCGCCTTGTCACACTGTTTCGTCGCCTTCAAATCCTCAGATACTATCACCCCAAGATCCCTCTCCCCATCCGTACCTATCAGACTCTCGCCACCTAACACATACGTCTCCCGTGGATTTCTATTCCCTAAGTGCATCACTTTGCATTTCTTGGCATTGAATTTTAATTGCCAGACCTTAGACCATTGTTCTAGCTTCTTCAGATCCTTTTTCATGTTTTCCACTCCCTCCGGGGTGTCCACTCTGTTACAGATCTTAGTATCATCCGCAAATAGGCAAACTTTACCTTCTAACCCTTCGGCAAGGTCACTCACAAATATATTGAACAGAATCGGCCCCAGCACCGATCCTTGAGGCACTCCACTACTCACCTTTCCCTCCTCCGAGCTAACTCCATTCACCACCACCCTCTGGCGTCTGTCCGTCAACCAGTTCTCGGTGACTGACGCCTAGCTTGCCTTCTTCCACGATCCTTCCTCCCCCTCTCTCATCCTTGGTGACTTTAATATTCCTGCTAATGATCCTTCCACAACTCTTATATTTCCAAGTTACTCGCTTTAACGTCCTCCTTTAATCTCCAACTATGCTCCACCTCCCCCACTCATCAAAATGGTCACTGTCTTGATCTCATCTTCTCCTCCAACTGTTCACCTTCTAGTTTCCTTGCCTCTGATCTTCCCTCCTCTGATCACCATCTTATAACTTTCACACTTAAATCTCCTCCCTCCAAGTCCCGTCCTCTCTTATCTAATTTATCTAGGAATCTTCACGATATTGACCATTATCCTCCCATGTTTCAAACCTCCTCTCTACTGTGGCACCATCCACGTCTGTCAATGAGACTGTTTCTTCTTACAACAATATTCTATCCTCTGCCTTAGACACTCTTGCACCTTTGATGACCCGCCCTGTAAGGCGTACAAAACCCCAACCTTGGCTGACTTCTAATATCCGCTACCTACGTTCCTGTACCCGCTCCGCCGAACGCCTCTGGCGGAAATCTCGGGCCCTTGCTGATTTCTTACACTTTAAGTTCATGCTGACCTCCTTCCAACATGCTCTTTTACGAGCCAAACAGGATTATTATATCCAACTGACCAACTCTCTTGGCTCTAACCCTCAACTTCTCTTCACCACATTGAACTCTCTCCTCAAGGTGCCCCCTCTCCCAACTCCCCCTTCATTATCTCCTCAGACCCTTGCTGAATTCTTTCACAACAAGGTTCAAAAGATAAACCTTGCTTTCTCTACCTCACCACCTCTCCCTCCACTAGTCCGTTCCCCTCTCTCTCCTTCCCCTCATTCCCTTTCCTCCTTTCCTGAAGTTACTATTGAGGAAACTACACTTCTCTTTTCTTCAAAATGTACCACCTGTTCCTCTGATCCCATTCCCACCCACCTACTTAATGCCATCTCTCCTGCTCTTATTCCTTTTATCTGTCACATTCTCAACCTCTCACTTTCCACTGAGACTGTCCCTGCTGCCTTTAAACATGCTGTGGTCACACCTCTCCTTAAGAAGCCTTCACTCGACCCTACTTGTCCCTCTAATTACCGATCCATCTCCCTCCTCCCTTTTCTCTCCAAATTACTTGAGCGTGCTGTTCACCGCCGCTGCCTTGATTTTCTTTCCTCACATGCTATTCTTGACCCACTACAATCTGGTTTTCGCCCTCTCCACTCAACCGAAACTGCGCTTACTAAAGTCTCCAATGACCTATTACTGGCTAAATCCAGAGGTCAATATTCCATCCTCATTCTTCTTGATCTTTCCGCTGCTTTTGACACTGTCGATCACAGCATACTTCTAGATACCCTGTCCTCACTTGGATTCCAGGGCTCTGTCCTTTCCTGGTTCTCTTCCTACCTCTCCCTCCGCACCTTTAGTGTTCACTCTGGTGGATCCTCTTCTACTTCTATCCCTCTGCCTGTCGGCGTATCTCAGGGTTCTGTTCTTGGTCCCCTCCTCTTTTCTATCTACACTTCTTCCCTTGGTTCATTAATCTCATCCCATGGCTTTTCCTACCATCTCTATGCTGATGACTCCCAAATCTACCTTTCTACCCCTGATATCTCACCTTGCATCCAAACCAAAGTTTCAGCGTGCTTGTCTGACATTGCTGTCCTGGATGTCTCAACGCCACCTGAAATTAAATATGACCAAAACCGAGCTTCTCATTTTCCCCCCCAAACCCACCTCCCCGCTCCCCCCGTTTTCTATTTCTGTTGATGGCTCTCTCATTCTCCCTGTCTCCTCAGCTCGAAACCTTGGGGTCATCTTTGACTCTTCTCTCTCCTTCTCTGCTCATATCCAGCAGATTGCCAAGACCTGTCGTTTCTTTCTTTACAACATCCGTAAAATCCGCCCCTTTCTTTCCGAGCACTCTACCAAAACCCTCATCCACACCCTTGTCACCTCTCGTTTAGACTACTGCAATCTGCTTCTTGCTGGCCTCCCACTTAGTCACCTCTCCCCTCTCCAGTCGGTTCAAAACTCTGCTGCCCGTCTCATCTTCCGCCAGGGTCGCTTTATTCATACTACCCCTCTCCTCAAGACCCTTCACTGGCTCCCTATCCGTTTTCGCATCCTGTTCAAACTTCTTCTACTAACCTATAAATGTACTCACTCTGCTGCTCCCCAGTATCTCTCCACACTCGTCCATCCCTACACCCCTTCCCGTGCACTCCGCTCCATGGATAAATCCTTCTTATCTGTTCCCTTCTCCACTACTGCCAACTCCAGACTTCGCGCCTTCTGTCTCGCTGCACCCTACGCCTGGAATAAACTTCCTGAGCCCCTACGTCTTGCCCCATCCTTGGCCACCTTTAAATCTAGACTGAAAGCCCACCTCTTTAACATTGCTTTTGACTCGTAACCATTCGCCTCCACCTACCCTCCTCTCTTCCTTCCCGTTCACATTAATTGATTTGATTTGCTTACTTTATTTATTTTTTGTCTATTAGATTGTAAGCTCTTTGAGCAGGGACTGTCTTTCTTCTATGTTTGTGCAGCGCTGCATATGCCTTGTAGCGCTATAGAAATGCTAAATAGTAGTAGTAGTAGTAGTAGTAGTAATCCAGTTCACCACTTTAGGTCCTATCTTCAGCCCATCCAGTTTATTTAAAAGCCTCCTGTGGGGAACCGTGTCAAAAGCTTTGCTGAAATCTAAGTAGATTACGTCCATAGCTCGTCCCTGATTCAATCCTCCTGTCACACAATCAAAAAACTCAATGAGATTCGTTTGGCACGATTTCCCTTTGGTAAAACCATGTTGTCTGGGATCTTGCAACTTATTTGCTTCCAGGAAATTCACTATCCTTTCCTTCAGCATTGCTTCCATTACTTTTCCAATAACTGAAGTGAGGCTTACCGGCCTGTAGTTTCCAGCTACTTCCCTATCACCACTTTTGTGACGAGAGACCACCTCCGCCATTCTCCAATCCCTCGGAACCTCTCCCGTCTCCAAGGATTTATTAAACAAATCTTTAAGAGGACCCGCCAGAACCTCTCTGAGCTCTCTTAATATCCTGGGGTGGATCCCGTCCGGTCCCATGGCTTTGTCCACCTTTAGCTTTACAAGTTGTTCATACACACTCTTCTGTAAATGATGCTGTATCCACTCCATTTTCATTTGTACTTTTTCCAGTCCATCATGGTCCTGCTCCAGGATTTTCTTCTGTGAAAATAGAACAAAAGTATCTATTTAGCAAATTTGCTTTTTCTTCATCACTATCTACATAGCGGTTTGCAGTATCTTTTAGTCTCACAGTTCCCTTTTTAGTCATTCTCCTTTCACTAATATACCTGAAGAAATTTTTGTCACCCCTCCTTACATTTCTAGCCATTTGTTCTTCTGCTTACGCCAGACGTCTCTCTCTCTTGGATTCTTTCAGTTTCCTCCGGTATTCCTTCCCGTGTTCCTGTTCTTGAGTTTTTGTGTATTTCTGGAATGCCAACTCTTTAGCCTTTATTTTCTCAGCCACTTGTTTGGAGAACTATATAGGTTTCCTTTTTCTCTTGCTTTTATTTACTTTCCTTACATAAAGGTTTGTGCCCCTATTTATAGCTTCTTTCAGCCTGGACCACTGTCCTTCTGTAGGAGTGGCAACCGGATCCATCCTGCATCAGCACCGGATCAGGACTGTCAGGACTACCTCAAGACCTGTGCATATTTACCCAAGGACTTTGCCTTCTTTATACCACATTCCAGACCTGAACTTTTACAGAACTTTTACATTCTCTTGCACTGTGCCTTAACCACAAACTGTCAGCTCCTGCTTGCAAGATACAAAAGTTGCTGAAATGACTGTTTGAGACAGGATGCAGGTGCAGTAGATAATAGCTTGTAACATTTAGTAGCCAAGGCTTGAACACAGAACCAGCCTGCACGTAGACGCCACATGAATAGAAGATAGCCTGGGAGCGTCGCCACCCCCACCCTGAATCTCTGAGACTTACTCTCCATTAAGCCTTATCAACTCTGTGAAAGAAGCATTGTGTGATTGTGTGTGTGTGCTAGAACAGGGCGATAAGTTTCGTTTCCTTTGCTAGTATCATTTCAGTATTATGACGTGTGTATGTACTGTAAGAACTACAGAAACTACAAATGTTTACTGCGCATGTCAAATATGATGTATAACGTGCCTAATGCGCAGGCCCTTAGGGGAGGTATAAATGTGAGTGTCAGATGATTTCTGACACAGTATCCTGAGACTGAACTCAGTGCTGTACATTGCTAGCAATAAAAGCTGTCTTGCCTTTGGAACCAGTTGCCTCTTGTCTCCTGATTTACTAGCTGAGAATTCTGTTACATTTCTGGCGAGCCAGCCAGGAGAAAAGGGAAACTGATTATATTCTTTCCCCTCTCTCACTGCGCGGTCGGGCCGGGTGATGGCCCCCCCCCCCCCCCCGAACGGGTGGTGAGTGGCCACCGCTGAGTTCAGTGTCCACCCCCAGCGGAGGGCTGACCGACACCGGCTGGCTGGCAATGGGGCTGTGCGGTTCCGGCAAGACACCTTTCCTGATCTCCGGAAAAGAGCGTGCCGGCAGGCCATGTCCGAAGACAGCGGACAGGTGAGTATACTCTGGGTAGTTGACCGACCCGGTAAAGGGTCGAAGAGGGGCTTGATCTCCCCCCTTAGCCAGTGTCGAGTACGGACTAGGTCCCGAAACCCACTAGGCTCTGGGAAGAAACCGAACGGGAGGGTTTCTTGTGGCGTGAGTGAGTGGGCCTGCAGTTCCGGATCGGGCGACCGCACTCCGGTCAGGCCGACTGTTGACCCTTTTGTCCGGTGGAACGAGACCCCTTACTCCTCCATCATCCTTTTTCCTCTCTGTCTGTCTCCTATCCTTTGGCACTCAGGTTAGGATGGGCGGGGGTTGGTCTACTCCGTTAGATTTAATGACTTAACACTTTAGTGAAGTGTTCGACCAGGAACAATGCAGTAGAGCCAGGATGATACAGCGATGTCAGTTCATGTGGCCCGGCCTAGGGAGATTTGTCGACTGGCCACCGGAAGGCTCATTCGAATATGAGAAAGTAGCTGCAGTTCAGAATGTTGTCATAGTCGAGGGAAATCCAGGTTGTCCTGAGGATATTCCGTATGTGGAAGGGTGGGCTAACGTGGTCCGGAATCCGCCGCCATGGGCCCAGCATAAGGTGGAAAAGGCCGCACTTATGGTAATAGCCCAGAGGAAGGGTCACAAGACCAAGTTGAAGGCCCATCCCAAGCCCAAAACCTTTAAACCCCCGGCGACGCTTGCCATCGCAAAGGCCGTAGAAAACACTCCCAGTAGTACCCTCCCAAGACCCCCAAAGGACATCCAAAATAAAACCCAGAGCCTTCAGAGCCCTGAAAAGGAGAAGGCCCCTATACTAAGTACGGCAGAGGCCTATGATGAGGACCCAGCACCACCCCCTTACAGTCCGATATACCCCAACCTTGCAGACTTGACCGAGGGCCAGAGTACCACCGAGGCCTCTTCCCCAGGTTCGGACGCTGAAGAACCTTCCGAAACCGACCCCGCAGCCCATGAAACTCACAGGAAAAGTCAGAGAGTCACTAAACCAATAACTCGATTTCCCCAGTCGAGTCCGATAAGTGCTCTTCCTCCAAGCCGACGAGCAGATGCCGCCGACCTGTTCCCGATCCGTCAGTCAACGACCTACACTCCGACCCCAGAAGGCCCGCCCATACAGTCAACAGTCTATACCCACGTCCCTTTCTCTAGCTTGGACCTGTATAACTGGAAGGCGCATTGGACCTTCCTACAAACAAAAGCCTGAGCAGCTCATAGAACTCGTGGAGGGCATAATATACAGTTACAACCCGACCTGGGGTGACCTCAGACAGTTGAGTGCCCACGTCCTGACCACTGAGGAACGGCGCCTGCTACAACAGAACATGGAAGAAGCAGTCAGAAGAGCCCACCCAGACGATGCGCAGATAGAAGACCGCTTAAGAAGGGAGGTGCCCACCGCACGTCCCGACTGGGATTACCGGACCGAGGACGGCCAGAACTGCAACCGCCAATATCAGCAGGCCTATCTAGCGGCCTTGAAAAAGGGGAAACAGAAAATCACGAACATGGGAAAAATCCACAACGTTGTCCAACAGAAACATGAGAGCCCAGGGGATTTCCTAGAACGCCTTCTGGAAGCGTATAGGAGACACAGCCCCATAAATCCCAAGGATCCAAGAAATGGCCCCACAGTGGTTATGAGTTTTGTCAGCCAGTCGGCACCAGACATTAGGAAAAAACACCAGAAGACCGAAGGATTTGAGGGGATGAGCATAAGCCAATTGAAGGCCATAGCTGATCGCGTGTTCGGATACCGCGACCAGGAAGAGAAATCCGAGGCCCGAAGAGAGGCAAGTAGACTGATGCGTGAAAATGCAGATGTGCTGGAGGATCGCCTGGGACCGAGCCAACGGGGCAGGGGAGGAGGCCGAAAAGGTAGAGGTTTGAGGCCCCCTCTAGGACGGAACCAGTGCGCCAATTGTCGACAAGAAGGACATTGGAAGGCGGACTGCACAGAGAGGCCACGGGACCAGAGCCGAGAGGTGGCGGACGATGACTGTCCAAGGGGCCCCAGGCCAGGACCACAAGGCCGGGGACGCATCGAACAACAGGAGTGGCAGATGGCCCTTGATGCAGCCCAAGGCTACCCAGCATGAAGCGACCGGGAGGGCAGAGTCCCCACTGACCCTCTGGTGGAAATCCGTGTGGGGACACAACTAATGAGGGCCTTATTAGATACAGGGGCCCAACGATCCGTCATCACCACTGCCATAGCCCCTCCCACGAAGGAAACAATACCGATTGTGGGAGCTTCAGGAAAGTCCCTCACAGCCCCGCTCCTGAAGGAACGACAGGTCCAAATTGGGGGGACGATGGTGTCTCACCAATTTATACATATGCCTGAGTGTCCAGTCCCCCTGATTGGCCGGGACCTACTATGCAAGCTCCAAGCCACCTTAAAATTCAAGCCCACAGGAGAAGTAGAAGCCAAGTTTGAAGACCGACAAGTAACGCTCATCTGCCCTGTCCAAGAGGAGTGGAGACTACACGCCCCTCTGACTGCAAGCACCGCCGACTGCCGCTATTCCCAGGATACCGCCTTTGCACAGCAGAGGAGAACCCTCATGGCTGGAGTGCCCGGCGTGTGGGCAGAATCAAACCCTGGAGGACTGGCGGTCAACGCCGTCCCCATCTGGATCGAATTAAAACCAAACTCCCAGATCGTCAATCAAGGACAGTACCACATTCCCTACGCTGCCCGCCACAGTATGCAAACGCACCTACAAAAACTCCTACAACAAGGGGTCCTGAGACCAGCCAGATCTGCCTGGAACACCCCAATGTTGCCAATCAAGAAACAGGGACATCAGAGTACAGACCCGTCCAAGACCTGAGGAAGGTCAACAACCACGTGGCCGACATAGTTGCCCTCATGCCTAACCCATATTCAATCCTAGCCCAAGTGCCGGCCCAAACCAAGTGGTACAGTGTCATTGATCTGAAGGGCGCCTTCTTCTCCATCCCTCTTGCCGCTGATAGTGAACAGTTGTTTGCCTTCACATGGGAAGACCTGCAAACTGTGATCAAGCAGCAATTCACTTGGACCCGACTCCCCCAGGGGTTCAAGAACTCACCCACTCTCTTCGGAGAGCAACTTGCCCAAGACCTGAAGTCATACCAGTAGGAGTACGGGCCTGTTGTCCAATATGTAGACGACCCCGGGAAACGTACACGGACTGTGCAGAAGCTACCCTTTACCTCTTGAAAACCCTGGAAGCCCAAGGGTACCGAGCCAGCCAAAAGAAGGCACAGATATGCGAGATCGAAGTCGAGTACCTGGGATTTCGCCTCCGAGAAGGAACCCGAAGGCTCGGTACACCCCGTACCCAAGCTACCTGCAACCAACCCACTCCAATAAATAAGGAACTGCGAGCGCTATTGGGGGCAGCCGGATACTGCCGGATCTGGATCATTAATTTCGCTGTTTTGACCCAAGACTTCTACACCAAGCTGAAGGGACCTGAACTCGAGGCCCAAACCCTCCAGCGGGAGAAACTCGAATTGAAGGTTCTTGAGGACCTCAAGAAGGCCCTCGTGGCCCCGCCAGCGCTCGGATTGCCAGATGTGACTAAACCATTCCACTTGTTTGTGGATGAGAAGAAGGATCTGGCACTTGGGGTCCTCACCCAAACAGTTGGCACCTGGCAACGACCAGTAACATACCTTTCCAAGGGCATGGACAACGTGGCAAGAGGTTGGCCGGGGTGTCTCTGAAGCATTGCGGCTGCATGTCTGTTAATACACGAAGCCAACAAAAAATTAAAACGTGTGGAATGTGTAGAGTTACCATTTGTCCGGATTTCCCCAGACATGTCCTCTTTTTGAGGGCGCTGTCGGGAGTCCGGGCGGATTTCTTCGTTTGCTGGCTTTGTCCGGGTTTTCTCCAAGTCCTCCGCTCCTCCTCCTGACTTTGTCTCCTCCCCTCGTCCGACGTGCAGCGTCCGTGCGTGATGACGTACACGCCCCAGTCAGCTGATTAGTTGATCGATCCGCCCTCCCTCCGTCCTCAGTCCTCCTGCACGCACGAGTCAACTAGTAGTGCCTGCTGCAGCCACGAGGTAAATTTGTTTTTTATCAGAGTTGTGTGGGTCTGGGTGAGGGTCGGAGTCGGACGGAGCGAGCCACTTTCTTGATGTAGCTGCTACTTCACTTAGTTGGCAGGCAGTCGCGGTAGTGTGGGGATTCGGGGAAGTAATAAAACCGGAGATAGAAGTAGTTGTTCAAGTAGAAGAAAACTGGGGCCCGCCTGGGGGGGGGGGGGGGGGGGGGGAAGACCAGAATGGAACTGGCTGGGTAATTCAATTGGTTTCTCTCTCCCCGTTGGTTAAAATAAATCCTCCTGTTCTCGATTTCATTTGGATAGGAACAAAGGTGCACAAATGTCCGGCAGCTTCTCTGTGCTATCTTTTTCAACTCTCCAGGGCTTCCTTACTGTTCCTCTCCTCATCTATCTGTACAAGTGGTATCCTCCGTCCCTATCACGCTGGCTGGGTTTTTTTTCTTTTTCTGTTAAACGTTTTATTACCCAATGTTGTCTTAAAAGTGCCCCCCCCCCCCCCCCCCCGGCCATGCGGAACTAATCATCTTGTTGTGGGTTGCAGGGTGACTTGTTATTCTGTGTCTCCAGCTTTTAAGTGCTGTCTAACTTGCCTGCCTGCAACGGGAGCGGAATATACAGAAAAAAAGAATAGAAAGGCTACAAAGATTTGTTCTAACTTCTCTCTTTCCTGCAATGCTGAGGTAATAAAAAAAAGAAAACCCCAGTTTTATTACATCCAGTAGTGCTGTAATAATCACTAACCAGCCTTGTGATCTAAAACAAATGTGTATGTCAATGCTTGTGACCCTCTGATGTGGAAAGGAGGGGAAGGGGGTCATAATACAAATGGAATAAGAAGTTTCTCTGGATCTATTCTTTCAGTTAAAGCTGAAGATTCCTATCAAGTTTAAGGTGATAGTGAGTTATATGAACCTTTCCTCTGCTTTTGCTTGCTGGGTATAGTGGCAACACTGGAATATGTGGTTCCAGTGAACCAAACCATCAGGAACATAGGGTAGGTTTACATTTTAAACATAACTCTTGATAGTAATTTAAAAAAAATTTAAACCTGCAGCTTCCTTTAGCTATGGGCTTAAGATACAATATCTTTGTAGATTCTGACATATTTGCAGTGTTGCTTTTTCATAGGTTGGATTGATGCTGTTTGAGTTCTGGTAATGTTTTTAGGTATTATGTGCAAAGCAACTTAAAGTTATAAGATAGAATCAAATTAAAAATTATATTCCTTTATAATTTTTATGGTAGAGAGATGTCTGTAGAGGCCCAGCCCTTGTGTACTAGATTTGCAAACCAAAATCTGGTAACCTTAAGGGAACGTAGAAGCGTGTAAGGGGGGGGGGGGGGGGGGGGGGCGAGAGAGCTGGTAAAAGATGGATGGTGGAGAATGCTAATATATTGATATCGGATTGAAGTAGAGAAATTAAAGTAGGTGGGGTTCTGCCTGAGAGGGAGGAGATAGGGGGGTAGGCCTTTATCATACCTCCACTCAGCTGTCTCTTTTCCAAGATGAAGAGCCCTAGCCTCTTTATCCTTTCTTCATAGGAAGTCGTCATGTTTGCCATTTTCGTCACTCTTCTCTATTCCTTTTCTAATTCCGTTATATAGTTTTTGAGGTATGGTGACCAGAATTGCACTCAGTATTCAAGGTGCAGTCGCACCATGGAGTGATATAAAAGCCATCATAATATTCTCATTTTTGTTTTTCATTCCTAAATTAGCTTAACAGACAATGGGGGGGGGGGGGGGGGGGGAAGAAACTGGGAGACGTTTTGGATCTGGGAATGAAGTTGAGCATGGGGCAGATATGCTGGATAAGAAGACAGGACGAAAGTGGAAGAGAGTGAACAGGGAGACAGTGGGAATCCTGGACATACAAGGAATAGATATTACGGTTTTCTTGGTTTGTGTTAAGTAGAGAGGTGTGGTAGCCGTGTTAGTCCACTCTTAAAGGTTATCAATAGAAATCAAACAAAATAAAACATGGGAAAAGAAATAAGATGATACCTTTTTTATTGGACATAACTTAATACATTTCTTGATTAGCTTTCGAAGGTTGCCCTTCTTCGTCAGATCGGAAATAAGCAAATGTGTTTGGTTTGTGTTTACAGAGTTTTCACTGCACTGACCACAGTCATCGAACGTGAGCTACGAACTAGAAATGCCGAAACGAAACTGTTCATTTACTGATGTGATGAAAGCGAAATACCCATGTTTTTGTTCAGGTCGACATGACAGGGAAGCGGAATGCATAACATGTGGTGGTGGGACTTATATTTCTGTTGCGCATAAAGGTACACTTGATTTAGAGGCGCATATCAGAACGTCGAAACATGTTAAGAGTGTTCGGGGAGAAAGCTCATCTATGAAACTTACAGATTTTTTCATAACACCGTGTTCCAAAATTGATGATTCTGTTTCAGCTGTTGAAGGAACATTGGCGTTTCATGCAGTTAAACATCATCATAGCTATAAATCTATGGACTGCAGTTGCAGGTTAGTAAAAACAGTATTACCTGACTCCAGCATTGCACGAAAAATATCATGTGCACGAACAAAAACCGAAGCAATTGTTAATAGTGTGCTGGCTCCGCATTCCGTTGATGTGGTTGTAAAAGCACTAAGCTGTGTACGCTTCTGTGGGGTTGCGACAGATGGTAGTAATCATGGATCTCAGAAGTTGTTTCCAATTCTTATTTACTACTTCGATTGGAAAAATGGTGGTTTACAGTCGAAACTCATCGATGTGCATAGCACTCCAGATGAAACTGCAGAAACAATTTCAACGTGCATTAAGAACACCTTGGACAGACATAGCTTATTTCAGAAGTGTATAGCCTTTGCAGGAGATAATTGTAATACTAATTTTGGAGGTGTCCAGCGTAGAGCTACTGGCAAGAATGTGTTTGCAAATTTAAAGAAGATGAAAGGAGAAAGCAGTGGCAATGGTACATTAGTTGGAATTGGTTGTCCAGCACATGTTTTGAATAACTGCATTCAGCATGGCGCTGATACACTTGATGTTGATATTGAGTCAATAGTTTTAAAAATTTACAACTATTTCTCAATCTACACTGTTCGAACTGAACAGTTAAAAGAGTACTGTGAATTTGTTGAAGTGGAATATCGTCAGCTACTTTATCACTGCAAGACTCGATGGCTGTCTTTGTTTCCTAGCATCCATCGCATGTTGCAGATGTTTCCAGCCTTGAAGTCTTTCTTTTTGTCTCAAGAAATGCCACCTGCTGTGATTCGAAATTTCTTTGAAAATGATCTTAGTGAGATTTACCTTTGGCATATGCATTCGCTGATGAATGTGTTCCATTCACACATTGAAAAAATTGAACGTGAAAATAATTCGCTACTGGAGGTTATGAACTGCCTTAAATCTGTCCAGTCTGTTCTCGAATGTCGAGCACAACAGAGTTTCATGTCACTAAAGGTGAAGGAGTTGTTAAAGAAGTTGCATCAAGATGGACAGGATGACCACTGTGAAGCATTTTGTTCAGAAGTAGCCTTGCTGTACACCACATGTTTGCAATATTTGGAAATGTGGACCGTGCCACTGGAGGAGTTCACTGTATTTTCATGGATGGCTTTCACTAAAATTCCAAGTTGGGATGAAGTTCTTGCAACTGTGGCATATCTCAAAGAAAAGGAAATAGGCATTGACGATAGCAAATGTTTTGATCAGTTCTGCAACTTGAAGAGATTTGTTGAGTCAAACCAAAATGAAGAGTTTGGAAAGTTATTGTCACATGACAAATGGGTGAAGTACTTCAACAGTTGCAAGACTGAGGAATGTTTCTCAGAACTTCTGATCATTGCAGAGTTTTTCTTTGCGATTCCATCACATAATGCTAACACTGAACGAGTTTTTTTCCTTAATGCAGAGCCAATGGACAAAGGAGAGAAACAAACTTCTGGTTGAATCTGTAAAGGGAATTCTCTTTGTACACCACAACTTTAAGCATATGACATGCAAAGACTTTCATATGTATATCAAGTGCCAACCAAAGTTGTTGCGGAATATCCGCTCTTCTGATAAGTATTCTAGAGCTCAGAATCAATCAAATTCAGATTCAGAAACCTTTGAAACATAGATTGTCTACTGCTGCTACAGTGTCATGAGAGAGGTTTGCACTGCATGTGGGTATCCTGGAAATCTGGCTGGGGAGCCTCCGGTACCACTGAATGTAAACTTTGCAAATCTCTTTCATGAATATTTATTGTGGGTATCCTGAAAACCTGACTGGCTGGAATGCGGGTGCCTCCAGGAGTATGGACCAGGTTTGGGAACCACTGCAATTCTCTGTTGTACGGTACACTCAATACAGCTGCTTGTCAACTTTTTGCAGTTTTGCTGCTTTTATAGTTGTAAGAGGTTTTACACTAGATAGTTGGTCTACCTCCATTTTCTTGTGGGTTTTATTTGTCCTGTTCCCGTGCAGGTCTCTGTTTTACACTTCATTTGTTCCTGTGCAATTGATATATTGCTGCATTCTTTTGAAGTCACTATTCCATGGTTGGTTAAATGGTGCCACAATTGTTATTTCTGTTTGGACTCATTGAATCCTGTGTTAAACATTACTGTTTGTTGTGCTTTTAGATGCCAATTAAAGCTGAACCCTTGTGTTTCAACGTTATTGGTCTACCTCCATTTTCTTGTGGGCACTATTCCATGGTTGATTAAATGGTGCCACAATTGTTATTTCTGTTTGGACTCATTGAATCCTGTGTTAAACATTACTGTTTGTTGTGCTTTTAGATGCCAATTAAAGCTGAACCCTTGTGTTTCAACGTTATTGGTCTACCTCCATTTTCTTGTGGGTTTTATTTGTCCATGCAAATGGGGGCAAACAGTTGTTCAAAAACTTGAAATCTGATATAAAATCGTGGCTCTCCCTGGTAGGGTTACCATGAGGCTCATTTTCAAAGCACAAAGACTAACAAAGTTATGTATGTTACTATGGAACTTTATAAGTCTATGTGCTTTGAAAATGAGCACCCATATGTCCAGTTTTACCTGGACATGCCCTCTTGTTGAGAACACGGCCATGTATCCGGGTGGGTTGGGAAGGCTGGAGGGCAGACTGCTGGGCAGTCCTCAGGGTGTCCTATTCTCCCCTCCTCTCCTTTACCTTACTGTGGTGCCCTGGTGGTCTAGCGATCTCTTCAGGGCAGAAAAGAGCCCCCTCTTTCCTGCCTGGCACACCTACAGACTGTCTTGCTCCCTGTGCCACTTCAAAATTGCTGCTAACAGTTCAAGCGGCAGCTTCATGAGACTTCCATTGAAGTCTTGAATAGGGGGGGCGGGATGGGGGCGGGGAAGAGGTGTGTCAAGGGGCGGGGAAGAGGTGTCAAGGGGCGGGGCATGTGTCCTCTTTTTTCTTAGGGCAAATATGGTAACCCTAGGAATGTGTTTGTTGTAAAACCTCTCTCTAGAATTGTATTAAGCCACTTATCTACACAGCTGGTTAGGATAAGGGGAAGACAAGGTTACAAAATGCACCAGAAATGTCCAAAAGCACAGTTTTAGAGTAGGAAAATCCAGGAAGAAAGCCTGCACAAATCTTATCTGAGTGAGTTTCCTTGAGGCAGGAGACAAGTAAGGCCCTTGAAGCAGTGTTGCCAGGTGGGAAATTTTTTTCCCACCCAATCCAGCACAAAAACCGCCCAAAACCCGCCCAAACTCAAACCACGCCCCTGACACCCCCACCCCCGCGTCATCACCCCCGCCCCCGCCGTCACCGGCCCCGCCTCCCCCGTCACCGGCCCCGCCTCCCCCGTCATCGGCCCCGCCTCCTACGTCACTAACCCCGCCCAAAAACTTCACTAACCCCGCCCAAAAACTTCACTAACCCCGCCCCCCGCGGCCGAAAAAGCCGCACAAAAAACCGCCCTGAAGCCCAAAAAACAGCCCAAAAAACCGCAACCCGCCGCGGGCAAAAATTTCCCGTGGCGGGTCGCGGAAAACCGCCCACCTGGCAACACTGCCTTGAAGCTGCCCAGCTCTCAACAGAAACTAGCCCCTCCTAATCGTTTTAGATTGTCTGCAGAAAGCCAGGTGGGATGAGGATGGGGGATGGGAGAGAGTTCAGCACAATTATAATCAAGGAAAGAGTTCTAATACTATCTGGCAGTTTTGAAATCTGAAATCTAGTTTTTCAGATTTGCAGATATCAATAAAGCAGTTTGAAAACAATCAGGTCGCACAGTCAAATCACAATATTTGCAGAGCAGTTTAAAACCCTTGTTTTCTCTTTTTAGGAAAGATTTAAGTGCAAAGACAAGGGCAGACAAAAGAGATAACCAAAAGCACAGTTTTAGAGTAAGAAAATCCAGGAAGAAAGCCAGCACAAGTCTTATTGTAAGGGGTAGCTTTTACTGTAGCTTGTATTGAACCTGGAGATTCAGGACTTTTTGCTATAAACTACACTGTATTGTGCTTGGCTAAAGGAAATTTTAACTTGTAACTGAACTGAGCTACAGCTCATTGCAAACAGGATGCTATGGCATCCAGATAAAATAACGGACCTAACTTGCTGAGTTTCATTTCTGCCTAAGATCCTTTGTCTGTGTAATGAGATGAACTATGTGTAGAGATAAGTTTCGATTTCCTGAGGTCTGCGTAATGCTTTATGAGCTCAATGCGCATGACTGCTGATCAGTGGCGTAGCCAGACTGCCAATTTTGGATGGGCCTGAACCCAAAGTGGGTGGGCACAAAATTTTCTCTCTACCCCCCTCCCCCAGCAAAATTTAGTCACGCTAATCACATGCATTTGTCACACAGGGTAAAGTGCTGCTTTTCAGTGCCTCAGATTTCAGAAAATTTATTTAATAGCCTAACACCCTTTTCAATGAGCTTTCAGAGGCCAAAACCTCCTGCCTCAGGTCAGTATAATGCTGTTACGGTATCCTCGCCTGACCTAAGGAAGGAAGTATTGGTCTCTGAAACTTCATTAACACAGGTACCATATTACTTTATCCTAAATTAAAAATAAAATTATTTTCTTTACCTTTCTTGTATGGCCATCTACTTTCTCTCATTGTGTCGCTCCCAGTCTCTAGATTCTGCTTTCCTTCGTTTTCGCTTAACTCTTCTGCCACGGTTTCCTGGCCATTTCTCATTTTTCTCTCCTTTTTCTTTGCGTTCTTCAATATTTTTCTGCCTCTCTCTCTCTCTGTCCTGATTTAATTCATTCTTACTATCCATTCTTTAATTTCCTTCATCTACTTATGGCTTTTCATCTTTTTCTCACCCTTGTTCTCCCCATGCCCCTTCCTCTTATTCTCCAGTCTTTCACTACTCTCCTTTTCCATCCAGCAGCTTTCTTTCTCTCCCCATCCTTCCAGTCTCCCCTCTCTCTCCCCATCCTTCCAGTAGTCTCCCCTCTTTCTTTCTGCATCCTTCCGTCCAGTGTCACCTCTTTCTCCCTACCCTTCCATCCAGCATCTTCCCTCTTTCTCTCCCCATCCTTCCATCCATCTATCCTCGCTCCTGATCCTTCCATCTAATGTCTCTCTCCCTCTTTCTAACCAGTGTCTCTGTATCACTCTACCCTTTTCTGTTCAGTGTCCCTTCTCTCTCCACATCCTTCCAGTCTCTCCCCTTTCTCTCTGCATCCTTTCATCCATCTCCCCTCTTTCTCTGCCATCCTCCCGTTTTCCCTCTCTCTCCCCATCCTTCCGTTTTCCCTCTTTCTCTGCCATCCTCCCATCTGTTTTCCCTCTCTCTCCCCATCCTCCCATCTGTTTTCCCTCTTTCTCTCCCCATCCTTCCATCTGTTTTCTATCTTTTCTCCCCATCCTTCCATCTGTTTTCCCTCTTTCTCTCCCCATCCTTCCATCTGTTTTCTATCTTTTCTCCCCATCCTTCCATGTTTTCCCTCATTCTCCCCATCCTTCCATGTTTTCTCTCATTCTCTGCCATCCTTCCGTTTTCCCTCTTTTCTCCCCATCCTTCCATGTTTTCCCTCTTTTCTCCCCATCCTTCCATGTTTTCCCTCTTTTCTCCCCATCCTTCCATGTTTTCCCTCATTCTCTGCCATCCTTCCATGTTTTCCCTCATTCTCTGCCATCCTTCCATCTGTTTTCCCTCTTTTCTCCCCATCCTTCCATCTGTTTTCCCTCTTTTTCTCCCCATCCTTCCATGTTTTCCCTCTTTTCTTCGACGAGGCCCGCCTTGCATGCCAGCGCCAGCCCCCATTGCTGGCCACTGCTGCTTTTCCTGTTGAGCAGCAGGGCCGGCGCTACAAAAAAGAAGAAGCGCTACTGGCGCTAAGGACGAGAAATGTTTAAAAAAAATAAATAAATAAGCGCAGCACTGGCAGGCACTGTCTCGGCAACCTTAAGGCATTGGCTGCTGAGGCATTGGCTGCTGGCTCGCAGGCTCCTCCCGCAGACGGGAGGAGCCTGCGAGCCAGCAGCCAATGCCTCAGCAGCCAATGCCTTAAGGCTGCCAAGACAGTGCCTGCCGGTGCCGCGTTTTTTTTTTAATTTCTCATCCTTAGCGCCGTTAGCGCTTCTTTTTTGTAGCGCCGGCCCTGCTGCTCAACAGGAAAAGCAGCAGTGGCCGGCAATGGGTGCTGGGGCTGGCGCTGGGTGGGCCTGGGCTGAAATTGGGTGGCACCCGTAGCTACGCCCCTGCTGCTGATAAAAGTGTATAAGTATCTATGGCAAATGATACACGTCACGCAGTCTTCCTGAGGCTACTCAGAGCTGCGTCTTGGCTGCCAAAATAAAGTTTGCTTGGTTTGGATCCATTTGCCTCCGGTCTCATGATTGACTGCTAATTTTCCTGTTACATTTTGGCGAGCCAGCCAGGAGACTCGGGGTCAAACGAGGATTTTCCTCCCCCTTCAGAGCTTAGTCGAGCCGGGGCGAGCGGCCTCTCCTTAATCGACCGGTGAGTGTGCACCACTGAGTTCAGTGTCCGGCTGCCTTGAGGAGTCGCCGCAGGGGACCGACCGGCGCCCTCAAGGCTGTGGGATCCGACCAAAGCAAACTTCTGTCTCCGGAGTATCCTGAATCTCAAGACCAGCCAGCCAGCAGCAGTGACCTCAACCAAAAGCCAGGAGAGTATACTCGGGGTAGCAAACCGACCCGTTAAAGGGTCGAAAAGGGGCTTGATCACCGCCTTTCCGGTGCCGAGTAAGGGCTAGGTCCGTGACGGAATAGTGGCTACCGAAACTCACCTGCGGCAGAGAGGGAAACTGGGAGGACGGGTTTCCTGTTGTGTGTGAAAAAGTGTGATTGGCACCGTATCCCAGCCGGTGCGACAAATACCTTACGTGTCCGGTGAAACGGGACCCCTTACCCCTCCACCAACCCTTTCCCCTTTTCTGTCTACTATCCTTTTGTACTCAGGCCAGGATGGGCGGGGGTGGGTCCACACCCTTAGACCTAATGACAGAACACTTTAGTAAAGTGTTCAACCAGAAACTGTGTACAAAGGGAGGTATGACCCAGAGATGCCAGGTCTCGGCCAGATAGTTGACTGTGCCACCCTAATGACATACCATATATAGAGGCCTGGATCAAGGTTATCAGGGATCCTCCGGAACTGTAAAATTATTGAATCCTGTGGGAAAAGCTGCAGGGTTGAAGAATCTCTCGGTAAAGTGCTAGGTGGTGACTGCGGTCCCTAGTATGAGTACAGGTGAGCTGTGTGTGGTCGCGTCGGCTGCACAAGGGTGCATGCCTGGGATTTTGATAGACATCTATATGTATATACTAGTAAAAAAGGCCCGTTTCTGACACAAATGAAACGGGCGCTAGCAAGGTTTTCCTCGGAGTGTGTATGTTTGGGAGAGTATGTGAGAGTGACTGTGTGAGAGAGAGAGTCTGGGTGTGAGTGTGAGAGAGAGAGAGTCTGGGTGTGAGTGTGTGTGTGTAACAGAGAGAGAGAGAGAGAGAGAGAGAGAGAGTGTGGGTGTGAGTGTGTCAGAGTGTGTGTGTGTGAAAATGAGAGTGTGTGCAAGTGCGTATGTGAGACACAGTGTGAGAGAGTGTGTGTGTGTGTGCAAGAGAGTGTGTGTGAGACACAGATTCTCTGTGAGAGTGAGTGTATGAGACCAAGCGAGTGTGTGAGTGACTGTGATACAGTGTGAGACAGAGTGTGTGAGAGTGAGAGTCAGAAAGACATTGTATGTGAGAGAGAGTGTGTGTGTGTGACAGAGATACCTCCCTTCCTCTCTCTCTCTGGTGTCAGGCCTCCCCCTCTCTCTGTTGTCTTTCCCGCCACTGCACCCAAGCAATTGGTGTGCTGGAGGAGGAGGAGAGAGGGAGAGTGTGTGTGTTGGGGTGGGGGGGATGTGTTGGGGGGGGGGGTTTCAGCTTAGAAGAAGAGGGGTGCGGGGGGTTCAGGAAGCGCTACCAGATGTGAGTGAGAGTGAGTGTGTGTGGGGGGGGGAGGGCAGGGAGTTCAGGAAGCGCTGCCAGATGAGAGTGAGTGAGTGAGTGAGTGAGTGTGTGTGTGTGTGTGTGTGTGTGTGTGTGTGTGTGTGTGTGTGTGTGTGTGTGGTTTAAGGAAGCGCTGCCAGATGAGAGAGAGTGAGTGTGTGTGTGTGGGGGGGGGGGGGGGGGGGTTCAGGAAGTGCTGCCAGTTGAGAGAGAGAGTGAGTGAGTGTGTGTGTGTATGGGTTTTCTTGAAGTGCTGCCAGATGAGAGAGAGGGTGTGTGTGTTGCGTGGGCATGTTGGGGGGGGGGGGGGGTTCAGCTTGGAAGAAGAGGGGTGTGGGGGTTCTGGAAGTGCTGCCAGATGAGTGAGAGTGTGTGAGTGTGTGTGTGGGGGGGGGGGGGCAGGGGTTTCAGGAAGCGCTGCCAGATGAGAGAGAGTGAGTGTCTGTGTGTGTGTGTGTACGGGGTTTCAGGAAGCGGTGGTAGATGAGTAAGAGAGAGTGTGTGTGGGGGGGAGGGGGTTCAGGAAGCGCTGCCAGATGAGAGAGAGAGAGAGAGTGTGTGTGTGTTGGAGGGGTGTGTGGGGGTGTGTGTGTGTTGGGGGTTTCAGCTTGGAAGAAGAGGGGTGTGTGGTGCTGCCAGATGAGTGAGTGTGTGGGGGGGGGGGGGGGCGTTTTATCAAGCGTTTCCACATGAGAGTGTGTGGGTGGGGGGGGGTTCAGGAAGCGCTGCCAGATGAGACTGAGTGAGTGTGTGTGTGTGGTGGGGGGGGGGGGGGTTGCCAGATGAGTGAGTGAGTGTGTGGGGGGCATGGATTTCAGGAAGCGCTGCCAGATGAGAGAGTGTGTGTGTGTTGGGGGGGGGGGGGGGGCGTTGATGAACTGTGGCCAAATGAGAGTGTGTGTGTGTGTGGGGGGGTCAGTAACCACTGCCAGATGAGTGAGTGGGGGGGCAGGGGTTTCAGGAAGCGTTGGCAGATGTGAGTGTGTGTGTGTGTGTTTGGGGGGGCGTTGAGGAAGTGTGGCCAAATGAGAGTGTGTGTGGGGGGGGGGGTTCAGGAAGCGCTGCTTTGAAGATGAAGAAGGAAGGAAGCACCTCCACAGCGCGATGCCCCCCCCCCCCCGCCGCCATCCCACCCACAGTCGCCATCTCACCCACCGTCGCATAGTTTTGCTGGCGGGTGACCCAGAACCACGCCCTACACAGGCTAGCAACGCCAAAGATCGCTGGAGTGAGACTCAGCAGACAACACAGCGCTTCTGCTGGCGGGGTTTTGGGTCCCCCGCCGGCAAAGCAACGTGACGGTGGGTGGCTTGGGGGGGGTGTTGCGGGGAGGTGTTGCACCTCCTGCATTCTGTGGGCGGGGTTTGTTTTAAACTGCAGCTTTGGGGGGTGGGGTGCGGTGCGGGGGGGGTTTGAACTTGCAGCATTCTGTGGGCGGGGCTTCTACGCCGGAGCTTTGTTCAACCAACGGCTTTGGGGGGGGGAAGGGGGGTTGGACGTCGAACATTGTTGTCCGGAGTCATTTGGACTCCGGAGCTTTGGAGGTGGTTTCCCTCCAGATTTTCTCCGCGGGTGGGTCGGGAGGTTGGTAGGCTGCGTTTCCTAGGCAGGGGGAGGAGTAGTACTCCTCCACCTGCTTGGTTGCGATTCCTTCCTTTAGTTTACTGTGTTCTGAAGACAATGTTCTGACGTTTGACGCGTGGGCGGGGCACGGGTCAGTGGAGTGGCTTCACCACCATGAATCCACGAACCCTTCAGGGAGTGATTGAGTGACTTCAGAACGTTCAGGGTGAGTTTTATTATAGTAGATATTTTTCTGTTGATTTTGAGTTCTCGAATATTTTCATTGAGGGTAGGAAATAGATTGTGTCTTTTAAAATAGTGTGCAACAGTGATTCCTTAGTGCAGAAAGGCCTTGTAATTGTTAACTGAGTAGGATGACAACTCAGTATCTGTAGTTTGCTTAAGTACAGTACTGTTCTTCCTTTGTACTTGGCTGCCTGTTTGTGAAAGGGTTAACAGCTTGTCATGGCATTTTGTTACTGTTTGCTTTGGAATGCATAGGGAAAAAGAGTGTGTCGGAGGGGGCTGTGCAAATCACGGGATGCGCTTTCCCAAGTTATTCATAACATTTCCAGACTATTTCTTGCCTAATCTCTGTATCTACCTCAGTAGGATTTGTACAATAAATGTTTGTCTAGTGAAATACCTAGCATGTCTATCTATGTATGTTCTATACCCCAGCATTTCAGAGAAATAAGTTTTTAGGTTTTATGTGCCTTGTCTGAAACGTGTACTTCCTGGCTTGTTGAATTCTCGTTGTTTCAATATGCAGTTGATTGCTTGCCTGATGTCACTCTTCTTTCTTATATTGATGACTTGCTCCCTCTGCTGACCCTTGTGTGCATTACAGTTCGCATAGTAAAACTTTAAATTGTGTTTTCCAGGACCTCTTTCTCAAATTGAGTTATCCAACAATTGGAACTTTTTAATTTTTATACCCTGTGGTATTGCATTAATATTTTCTTTTGCAGCCTGGTGTTTGATAATGTGATTTATGCAAGGAATCGTTTGTCTACTAAGGTACTAAATGTGTTTAATTCATCATGCTCGTGATGAACATCTATCTGTGTTATTGTAACGTGGGTAATTGAGACTACCAGATATTGCCCCCCCCCCCTTTCCAGGGTAAAGGAATCTAGCCGAATGTTCAGATTAAGAAGTTAACATTTTTAATGTACCTTGAATGGGAATGCTTTGTGCTGCTATAGAACATTCTAGGCACCTGCCTACTTTGCTGAAATCATCTGTGTTCCAATTTTTCTCCATAAATGAAATGTGTCTCATGATTTTTGGCAGACGCTTAAACCTGGTTATCCAGAGACGTGAAATGTACCATGATAAAGATTTAAATGTGTGTTTTGAATTGTAGGGAATCACATTGTGAAGAAGATGGGAGCAATTTCCCAGTCATTGAAAGGTTACTGAGATGTTCTAAGCTTGTAAAAGTTATTTACTGCCAATGTGCAAGTTGTGTGAACTGTTTAACAGTACATGTTGTGAATAATCACATGGCATGCATGTTTATGTGCTACGAAGGTACACTAAGTTAGTTAGAAGGTCTGTGGAAGTGAATATATGTGGAAGTGTTTGAACAGGACTATACTCTTTTGGGATAGGCCAGAATAGCAATTTATTTTATTCTGAATTACCTATCAAATAGAACTGAATAAAGCATAAAATCTGAGTATAGAATTGACAATGATATTTTGTTAAGGGTTTGACCAGATATTGAGAAAATTATTATCTTTTATGTCTTGAGGCCTAAACAGAGGTCCTGCTTTGATGACATCATTTGAACTGTGATCACTGACAGCACTAGTCTTTGCTGCCATTGTGCTAAGGCCTGCAGATCTAACCATTCTTGAAGCAGACCTGACCATCGCATCCTCCTCTGTTCTCAGGATTGTTGCCTATTACTGCAATGAACTTTTTAGAACTGTAACCTTTATATCCTCATGCCTATAAACAACTCTGTTAAGTTTGCACCATTGCTGGAAGGAGATTTTGGTTGAACTCATTTTGTTAGATAAACTGCTGAACTCTACTCCAGCATTTAAACTGGTGGTCAATATAGGAATATTGCTATACATTTTAAATTGTAATGATTTCTTTTTGCTTACTAGGTATAAGCATCATCAGTCTTAACACCTCTGAAGCCACTGATTGTTTCCTGTATGATATTGTTTCAAGACATATTTCTATGGTATCTCATGTATTGTCTCATATTGCAAACCCAAGATACTAAAGTTCAAACCCACCGGCGAGGTGGAAGCCATTTTCGAAGATCAATCAGTGACGCTCATATGTCCCGTCCAAGAAGAATGGAGACTCCACACCCCTTTGATCGTCGGGGCCACTGATAGCCGGTACTTTCAGAATACTGCCTTCGCCCAACAGAGGAGGGACCTTATGGCAGAAGTACCAGGAGTCTGGGCGGAATCCAGTCCCGGGGGATTAGCCGTAAATGCCACCCCTAACTGGATCGAACTGAAGCCAAATACCCAGGTCGCCATCCAGCCCCAAACACAGTATACCCTATGCAGCTCGACATAGCAACCTGCCAGAGATCTGAAGATGTGCCAGATCGAATATGGACCGGTTGTCCAGTACATGGGTGACCTGTTGATTGTGTAGTGTTCGCCTGAGGGTTCTTTACAGCGGAAGGAAGAGGGCTTGCAAATGCCACTGAAATCTGTCACCTGCTTGAAGCTGTGAGGAAGCCAAGAAAAGTCGCTGTGATGTACTGTAGAGCCCACACAGGGAGGTCAGATTCCATAGCCCGGGGCAACCGGCGGGCGGACGAGGCAGCCAAGAAAGCCTGTCAAGAACCCTACCCTCCTGAACCTACAAACCTACTCCTCGTCCATCTCCCCGAAGAAACCCCCACATACTCACCAGACGAAGACGACTGGGCCCGACAGGAGGACTACCAGATGTCACCAAACCTTTCCACTTGCTTGTGGATGAGAAGAGGGGGCTTGGCGCTTGGAGTATTGACCAAGGCATTCGGGACATGGCAGCGCCCAGTGGTGTACCTCTCCAAAGGCATGGACCCAAACGGATGATGAAGCTGAGGCCGAAAGAAGACGCCTTGGGATTCCAGTACGCCGGCATTGAGTCCAGTCCGAGGGATGCTGCTGACGGAGCCTCCAAGGCCTATTCAAGTTTCTGCCCTTAATGATGAGATGACGCTCCACGAGTACCGTGATAGACTTTGTTCTGATCCAGTCTTGGAAAATACCCCCGAAGCTGTAGCTGAGAGATGGCGAGTTCAGCGGCTTGGGGCCCAGAGAAACCCAGTTTCTGCAATTCCTGTTATCACGCTCTGTGAGTACTGCCGCAGTCTTCTCTTGGAACCTGCCCTGCGGACTGCCCCTGAAACCAACGCCAAAAGGAGACAGATTAGAAGGTCGTTCCAGTCCAACCAGAAGAGCATCAGTTCCAGCCAAGCTGTTGCATCTATTCCAAGTTCCAGTTCCATCCCCGCTGCTGAGTTCACTCCGAGTTTGAGTTCCAGCCAAAGATGAGATTGAGTACACTCCAAGTTCCAGTGCCACCTCAGAAAAGGGGCTCCGGGGAATCCGGCCTGGATACATTGGACCAGAGTGAAGCCAGCGGCCAACCCGTCCTACCCAGAGCTGTGGACTGCCAGCACACACACCCGGAGACACCCTTGCGACTGACCCTGAAGAGGCATTGACCACCCTGCTCCACTCACGTACCAGGACGTTGAGTGATACCACTTCCACATGCCTGATTCTGATCCAAACCCGTGGAGGTTCTGCATTGGGGCTTGCTAATAACCGGAGTCGCAATTCTGAGTATCCTTTTGTTGGTTTTAGAAAAACCTGGTTACATCTTTCATTAACGCTTGTTATTGCTTCTCACTATATCATGATGTTTATGATGCTGTGTGTCCTTCTTTGTAATTGTCTCCTTATCCTGATTTGTGGTAAGTGGAATACATCTAAATGCTGTTTGGAGATTGACGGTAATAGGGAGGCACTGTTAAACATAGCCACTAACATCTGTAAAATTGCCCACGTACCAGTCCAACGGTGGAAATCTATGCTAGTTGATAGCTGGTGGGACTCTTTGCTTGGAGGTGCCTGGTGGAAAAAGGTGTAATTTTTTTTTGAGTCTGTCTACTAGGAGGTGTTGTTTTCTTACCCTGTTTGATACCTTGTTTGCTGTCTTGTGCCCGCCGAACAATGGAGCGCATTGCTGACCAGAGGGCTGTTGCACAGATTATGTCTCTACAAATGTACTCCCCCGTACCTTTGTCTGATACTGACTGAAGTTCTTTCTCTCCTTGCAGGACCAATCTGAAAGCCACCCGCCCTTGTTGCGGCTAAGTCCGGCTACAAGGGGGGGGGGGGACATCAATAGGAACCCTCCGTCTTGAACCTGGCAAAGAAACCAGCGGCCGGAGCAGGGGATTAGGGCCAACTGATTGAGTCCAGTGACTAACCTTTTCTTCTTCCTCGCAGCTACAACTATGAGCCGCACCGCTTGAGCTCTGGAAAGGTCAAAGGTCTCATCAGCTCTGTGCTCAAACCTATGGATCAAGAATGTGATACTTTCCATTAAGAAGATGATAAAGTATCAAAGGGGGGATTGTAAGGGATAGCTTTTACTGTAGCTTATATTGTTATGCTAGCCCTTGCTCTCAGTAAAATACAGGCCAAAGGCTCATAATAAGAGCTAGGCTTCTTAAAATCAGAATCATCTCTGATACAAAAGAGAACTAGCTTGTAAAAATCAGAGATCACCTTTGACACAGTTACATTTCACTGTGGCAAGTGCTGAACTGGCAAGGGTGGGGGCAATCTACTCTATAAACAATCCTGAGATTGGCACCTGCAAGACGTCATAAGCAAGAGTTGCTATGGTTACGTAGAGATAGTGCTGGGTCAGCTGCACCCCAGATGGGACCATCCAAAGGGGGGGCTACAGGAAGGTTTGGGAATATGTGAAGTCATTCTGATCAACTGATAAGGACTAGGAGCCCAGTTGAGACAGCTGGGGTCCATTGAAATGAATAGGGCCAAAATTGTATATAAGCAGCAGTTTGAGGAGTATTAGTTCAGACGAGACGAGACGAGACGAGATGAGAAGAAGGAGACGAGAGGAGAAGACGAACAGAGAAGGGAGACTCCAGAAGGCTAGAGAGAGAGGACGTGCCATGATATGCGGTTCCATTATGTGAATGCTTAACCTACCTGTATTACCATTGGTAAGATTGTAATAAACTATCTTATTATATCTACTACATACTGGGTTCCTTTCTAATTACAAGAGTCCATACTGCCTGATGGTGTAAGCCTGTCATGAGCAGATTCAAAGTTGGGAAAGCTAGATATTTGGAGGGCATATGTAACTTTGCCCAGAGAGAGATGAGACGGGCCACTGCTTCCGCTGCTTGATTAGCAAAGGCAGATTCGGAGAAAATAAACAACCTGGAGATTCAGGACTTTTTGCTATAAACTACACTGTATTCTGCTTGGCTAAAGGAAATTTTAACTTGTAACTGAACTGAGCTACAGCTCCTTGCAAACAGGATGCTATGGCAACCAGATAAGATAACGGCCCTTACTTGCTGAGTTTCATTTCTGCCTAAGATCCTTTGTCTGTGTAATGAGATGAACTATGTGTAGAGATAAGTTTCGATTTCCTGAGGTCTGCGTAATGCTTTATGAGCTCAATGCGCATGACTGCTGATAAAAGTGTATAAGTATCTGTGGCAAATGATACACGTCACGCAGTCTTCCTGAGGCTACTCAGAGCTGCGTCTTGGCTGCCAAAATAAAGTTTGCTTGGTTTGGATCCATTTGCCTCCAGTCTCATGATTGACTGCTAATTTTCCTGTTACATTATCTGAGTGAGTTTCCTTGAGGCAGGAGACAAGTAAGGCCCTTGAAGCTGCCCAGCTCTCAACAGAAACTAGCCCCTCCTAATAGTTTTAGATTGTCTGCAGAAAGCCAGGTGGGATGAGGATGGGGGATGGGAGAGAGTTCAGCACAATTATAGTCAAGGAAAGAGAGTTCTAATACTATCTGGCAGTTTTGAAAGGAGCAACTCTAAAAACGGAAAACTTGTGGTGCATAATAGATTGGAAAAAACCAGCGCATACAGCAGATGCCTAAAATGATGTGACTCTTAACACAACGCAACCAGGTTTGACAGCAGTGCATCTGCTTGCGTTGTGTTGCTAGGCCCGAAAGTTTGTTTGGACATTTAAGGTCATAATGTCCTTCTCACCACAGTAGAGTCACAAATTCTGGATCCGGCGTCTGCTTCTTCTGTTCCAAGAGGGATGAACTGTCCACCTGCATGGGTTCCCCAGAGTCTGGAAGTGAAGATTCCTTGGTTGTAGGATGCAGGGCTTGTTGGAAACTAGGCACCAAATGAACCATCCGACAAGAAAGTGTCATTCCCAGACTCATTCTTGGAACTGGATGTCTACCCAGTTACAAAGACAGATGAGGTCATCCAAAGTGGTAGGCAGATCCCATCCTGCCAGTTCATCTTTAATTTGGGGTGCCAACCCTTGCCAGAAGACTGTCACAAGACTCTCATTGTTCCAATTTAGCTCCAATGCTAAAAGTGCAGAACTGGATGATGTAATTTCCAAGGGTTTTCAACTTTGCTTCAGCTTAGGAGCTCAGAAGCTATGGAGGAAGCCTAGACCCACCGGAATTGCTCAAGGAAGCTATTTAGATTGTTAAGCACTGGGTCGTGTCGTTCCCAGAGTGGAGAGGTCCATGCAAGGACTTGGTCTGACAGCAAGGATATGATGTATACCAGCATTTTCCAAGTCCAGTCCTAGAGTATCCCTAACCAGTCAGGTTTTCAGGATGTCCACAATGAATATGCATGAAAGATTTGAATATAATGGAGGCAGTGTATACAAATCAAGTTCATGCATATTCATTGTGGATATTCTGAAAACCTGACTGGCAAGGGGTACTCTAGAACTAAACTTGGGAAACACTGATGTACATCACTATGACACTATCAGAAATGATGTCCCTGCTTGGAGTTCGAAAATTATCCGACATTGGTTAATGAAACCTCTACAAGTTTTGGGGCTCCAATCATTTCTAGGAGGTGCCACTAGTCTAATACCAGGTGCTGTGGATGAAGCCACTGAACTGCACTGATGGCCGGTGCTGGAGAGGCCGAGGCCTGTGGTGCTGTTGACATCTGGAGGTGGTCCATAGGGGTAGTCATGTCCTGAACATAACCAAAACGTTGCTGGAGCTGGACAGCCAGTTGCTAACACAGCTGCAAGACAGGTGACTTGCCCGAGCTCATGGCCTTTGCAGTCTGTCATGATTCGGGTAGGTGAGCCCTTGAACCACAGTCAGGTTTACGCTGCCTGTCTGGCCCGAAGGCTAGGTAGCCTCAGCTAGCAGTTAAGCGAGTCACCCTCCACAACTAGGCTAACAAGTGGCTCTGAAAAGAGCCTGTAGGGGCAGCCCAGACAGGATCCAGACCTGGAAGTATCTCTGAAAAGAGCTCTTGGGGGGAGGGCTGACGTCACGGCAGCTCTTAAAGAGCCCTGGGTCCTTTAAAACCCCATCTTACACAGGTGCCTAAGGAAGCCGGCATCTGCTGGCGTAGCATGGGGAGCGGGGTGCCAGACCGAGAGAGAACCCCAGAATGTTGGGGACGGCCATGCAGACAGCATGGTGGGCCACTGGAAGCCCGAAGAAGCTGCAGAGCCCAACTACCAGAGGAGAAATATGGGTTGGGGCGCAGGGGCACGGCTGTGGCCATAACTCCGACTCCTTATTACTCCAGGTTTGATTAAGTTTACTGGCTCTCTATTCAATATAGCGCTTGGAATGGCATTCCCATTATATATGATTCCTGTACTGAAAACTTATAAGCCTTTGAGCATCAAGAATTAAAAAAAAAACTTTCACTTTTGTTCTTAGGAACCTTGTATTATACCAACAAGATGGATGCTGCCTTTTCTGATGCAGGTCCTCTGTTGTGGAATAAGTTGCCAGGATTATGTGCAGATGGGTAGCCACACACACACAAAAAAAAAAAACACAGGTTTTTTGCAGACTTTTTCCTGTTGAGTGAGCAAATGCATATCGCAAGATGAATAGCTGAAACTGTTATACAGGACCATACAGCAGGCTGTAGTTTTTATGTTTTTGTTGTGATGTATCACTATTTTGTTAAAATGGTCTGTTTTTATTCTAGTCCACCTAAGTTGTAGGCTGACTAGAAATGATAAATAAAGAGGAGTCTGCTATATCAGACCATCTTGTTTCAGATCCTAGACCTTCACTTGTATTTTTTCAACTCTTTGGAATGCTATACCAGAAGATTTGAGACCAAGCATTTCCTGAATTTCTGAAAGCTTATTTTTGGAAAGGTGAGTTTTCAAATTTTTTTAAAGATTGTCAATGGATTAAAATACATATTCCATACAGGAAATAACACACAAAATAGCAACACAAAATCAAGACATTATACATTAAGTACACCACAAGTTATTTGCCCCCCCCCCCCCCCCAAAAAAAAAAATAGTGACAGGGAGGAGAGAAAAATATTTATGGATACAAATTCTGAAACCAAGCAAAAGAAAATGTACAGTAAATATAAAACAGTAGTTAATGTACTTCAACATTTTTCACAAGTATGGTTAAGGTAAGCCAACTTCCCACCAATACATTTCTGGAGCTGCTCAGGATCATGGAAATCAAAACCACCCAAATCAGCCAGTTGTTGACACAAATGTAGGTATTAGATATCTTATGAGGTCTAAAAATCTGTTTAAGATAGTTGAGCACTACAAAAAGAAAAATACTTAAGGCAAAAGAAAAGTCACTTTTCTTTAACACTTTGGCATAGAACAGAACTTTTCTATTAAGCTGAATCAGGTGTTATCTAGGGTACTACTAGGATGATAAAAACTGCAAAAGATCAAACAGACTAATTACTGTGTTAGACAAAGGGGCTGTTGGAAGCATTTCTCTCAGAAACACTATTTTACATGCTCATCTTCCAATGTGGTATATATCATTCAGTGTAAAAAATGTAACGAAGGATGCTATATTGGAGAAACATGCCAGATGCTTAAGACAAGATTCAATCTGCACAGACATCACATGAAAATAGCCGGTGCCAGTCAAGCCCCCACCCCTGTGGGCCAACACTTTACAAGACCAGAACACTGCACCAGTGATTTCACAGTAAGAATACTGAAAGGTAATTTTAAAACAATACAGGAACGTAAGACCTTTGAAATAAGAATGATTGAATATTTTGACACCCAACAGGACTTAATAAGGATCTGGGTTTTCTAACCCATTATAAACCATAAAGCTGTATTTCTCTGTTTAATACCCTCCTCTCACCTACCAACACCCATCCTGTTAGAATATCAATGAAATGTTTTGATGTCCCCATGCATACCCCCACCCTCCCACTCTGCCAGACTGTCAAAGTAATGCTTTGATGTTTCTCTTATATATACTATCTGCTAACACATTTGCTTATTTCCGATCTGACGAAGAAGGGCAACCTTCGAAAGCTAATCAAGAAATGTATTAAGTTATGTCCAATAAAAAAGGTATCATCTTATTTTCTTTTCCATGTTTTATTTTGTTTGATCTCTATTGATAACCTCTCAGAAACAAAGATGCATAGTTTTTCTGAGGGAGTTGCAAGAGAAGAGGAAGCTTCTCTAAGTGATATTACTTTACTGAACAATGCAGAAAAATGTCACAGGGCAGGGTTAGCACTGCTTAAACACAGTTTTGTGAGCTCTGGATACAGAAACATGTTTTGTATAGTAGCTAACCTAGCTCACAGTCTTGCCTTCAAGCTCAGCATATACATTATTTAAATATAGTTTATTAACTAAACTGCATTAAGAACTGCATGGAAGACTGACAGGCTGAGCACAACAGTGGAACTTATTAACACCAAAGCCTTAGGTAGCACACAGCCTGTTACAGAAAATTCTGGAGGAAGATATTCCCCACAGCAAAAACTTGTATCGCACTTAACCACATCATTATTTCCTTGCAAACAGAGGATGTGAAAATCTCAAATCCATGACACACAGATTAGCAGCCAAAAATGCACTTTATTCTCTCAAATAGTTCAGCCAATAATTAAGACTTCAGCAATTCCATTACAATAATAAAAATCATACATGAGTTTCTCAAACTTACAAATATGTCCCAAACTGCCTGCTGTTGCAGTTTAGTAGCACAGGACTCAAGAGACAGTCAGAATTCCAAAGTTTCAATAAGTGAATGAGAATGGTACAAGGTGAAGGATTTTCGATTTGTTAGGAACCGGGTGTCGGGCTTCTTCCCTGGAAGCACTGGGTTTGTGAGCCCTTGGACCACTACTGTGGAGCGGCAGTGGCAAGCAAGGTCACCTTCAAAGCAGAGACGAGGCAAGGCTGGATTGGAACCCTGGACTGGAGTTCTGCACTGGAATACACAGGACTGGAATGCACTGGACGGGTGCGCACTGGACAGGAACACACTGGACCTAGGCTTCACCTACGCTTAGTCACCGTTCCCCGAGGGTTGAGCCCTCAGGTTCGGGCAGCCGGCAGGGCTTACAGGAAAACTGGAACAACAGGAATCAGGATACAGAAGTGCCCCCAGGCACCTAGGCGAAAGCAAGGCAGACAGGCAGAGAATGTTCGGGTTCCGGCAATAGTCAGGTCTGGCCACAGGCAGAGAATATCCGGGTTCAGGCAGTAGTCGGATCAGGCAGCAGGCAGCAAGTATCGGGGTTCAGGCAGTAGGCAGAGAGAAGTCAGATTCAGGCAATGGTCAGGTCAAGTAGCAAGACTATGGCTGGAGCTCCAGTAGCAAGGAGTACTGGCAGCGGACAGGACTAGGGCTGAAGCTCCAGAAGCAAAGGAAAACACACGGGAAAACCAGAAAGCTAAACCCAAGAAAACTAGTAAAGCTGTACACAAGCTAACTAGTCACAAGCTAGAAACTCACACTAAGCAAAACAAAGGAGAACTAGTAAAGCTGTACACAAGCTAACAAGCAAAGCTATGCCCAAGCTAACTAGTCACACGCTAGGAACTCACACTGAACTGGACAAGGTAGCAGTGCACAGAGCACTCTAACATACCAGGGACCTTAGACAATGCAAAGGCTGCAGTCTCTAAGTGATTAATAAAGCCCTTCAACACCTGAGGAGCAGCTGCAGCCATCAGTAAGCAACTACGGAGGCTGTCCAGGCACAAACAAGAGAGACAAGTCCGGCAGCCTGGAAGAACCGGACCGGACTGTGCTAAAGTCTGGAATGGGTAGGAACAGCAAGACAAACTATGGAAGCCACTGGCTCTGGCCACCAGCGGGTGAGAGGAGCACAAACCAAGGAGCAAGCAGAGCGCACACAGAATAGAGAGACTTAGAATACCTAGGTGCAGCACAGAGGAGCAAACACAGCCAGGCTGGAGACAGAGATAGAGCTAACTCAGGCAGCACCCCCAGGTGCAGCAGAGTGGAGTAATTAGAGCCATGCTGGAAGCAGCCAGCACAGAGAAGGAAAACTACTCCAGAAAGGATAGGCAGAAGCCAGCTTAGAAGCTGACCCCCCAGAAATAAGGTAAGTCTGAGGGTGGTCACGGCCACAGACGTGACACCAGGCAACATTCTGGGGAAGAGGGAGCCTATTCTAGAAAAATGGGCTCCACCTTAACCAGAGTGGAACCAAGCTGCTGGCCAGTGGCGTGCCTAGGGTAGTTGACACCCAGGGCCGGTCATTTTTTTAACACCCCCCCCCCCCCCAAATCCAGTACTAGGCATACCGAGAATACAAAACATCAGGACCTATAGAGCGATTCTACCATACCATAAGCAGTAATTTCTACGAGTCACACAAGGAAAAGGAAAGCATCTTAAACACTACAGTGAGCACTAGAACATCAATTCACCTATTGTAAAATGAAACCAGACAGAATAATACAGATCGTCGATCCTGCACAGTCAATGCCAACTGAAAGCCATGTCTTTTTCACAAACACAGATACACCCTAATCCACTATAGAATAAATAGTAATATTTAAACTTTCTATTTAGACAAAAATTAAACTGAACCCCCAAGATGCCAGACTCTGCATACAATGCAACACCACAGAAACAGAAAACGTCCCCTAGTACTGTGCAAAATATAAAGACAGCAGATGTAAATTTGAAAAAACTAACAAATACCAATCACCACTTTACAAATTAACAAATAGAAATAAAACAAATCATTTTATTGGACTAATACATTTAGCTTTCAGAGACCAAAATCTCCTTCCTCAGGTCAATACAGTATAGTGCTGTTACATTATCCTATCCTGACCTGAGGAAGGGGGTTTTGTTCTCTGAAAGTTAAGTCAAAATGTATTAAAATTAGTCCAATAAAAAGATGACCTTATTTACATGTTCTACTTATAAACATTTATTAACACAGCTACAATACTATATCCTAAAGCAAAATAATTAAAATATATATTTACAGTTTGTTGTCTCTGGTTTCTGCTTTCCTCATCTTCTTTTCACTGTCTTCCTTCCATCCAGCATGTCTTCGCTCACTCACTGCCATCCAGTGTCTGCCCTCTCTAATGTCCCTTCCATCCAGTGTCTGCCCTCTCTCTCTGCCCCTTCAATCCACTGTCTGCCCTCTCTCTCTCTCTGCCCCCTCTCTCCCTTCCATCCACCATTTACCCCAGTCTGCCTCTTTCTCTCCCCCCTTCCACCCACAATCTGCCCTTTCTCTCTGCCCCTTCAATCCGTCTACCCTCCCTCTCCCATCCATCCAAGGTCTGCCCTCCCTCACGCTCCCTACTTCCATCCAGGGTCTGTCCCCTCTCTCTCTGCCCCCTCTTTTCAGCCCCCTTATTCCACCTGCCCCTAGTTCCAGCCCCAACCCACATCTCCCACCTGCCCCCCTTTTCAGCCCCACTATCCCACCAGTCCCCAGCCCTTTTCTCCCATCAGTCCCGAGCTTCAGCCCCAGCCAGTTCTCCCTGTCCCCTTTAAAGCCCCCAGTTTCAGCCCCTGCCCCGTTTCAGCCCCCAGTTCCAGTACTAGCCCCCTTATCCCAAATACCCTCCTTTTCAGCCCCCAGTTCCAGCCCCCTTCATCCACCATATGCCTTGCATCCCCCCTTTTCAGCCCCAGACCCATTCTCCCACCTGCCCCAGGCATGGACCCATTTTCCCTCCAGACCCCTTCTCCCATCGGAGCACTCCCCTCCCCAATCCCCTTCTCCCCTATGACTACCCCCACCCTCCCCCCCTCTGAGCTCCCCAATCCCCTTCTCCCCTCTCAGCACCCTCCCCAATCCCCTTTTCCCCTATGAGCACCCCCACCCTCTCCAATCCCCTTCTCCCCTATGAGCACCCTCCCCAATCCCCTTCTCCCCTACGGTATGAGCACCCCCACCCTCTCCAATCCCCTTCTCCCCTATGAGCACCCCCACCCTCTCCAATCCCCTTCTCCCCTACGGTATGAGCACCCCCACCCTCTCCAATCCCCTTCTCCCCTCTGAGCACCCTCCCCAATCCCCTTCTCCCCTATGACCACCCTCCCCAATCCCCTTCTTCCCTCTGAGCACCCTCACCAATCCCCTTCTCCCCTATGACCACCCTCCCCAATCCCCTTCTCCCCTATGAGCACCCCCATCCTCTCCAATCCCCTTCTCCCCTCTCAGCACCCTCCCCAATCCCCTTCTCCCCTATGAGCACCCCCACCCTCTCCAATCCCCTTCTCCCCTATGAGCACCCTCCCCAATCCCCTTCTCCCCTACGGTATGAGCACCCCCACCCTCTCCAATCCCCTTCTCCCCTATGAGCACCCTCCCCAATCCCCTTCTCCCCTATGGAATGAGCACCCCCACCCTCTCCAATCCCCTTCTCCCCTCTGAGCACCCTCCCCAATCCCCTTCTCCCCTATGAGCACCCCCACCCTCCCCAATCCCCTTCTCCCCTATGACCACCCTCCCCAATCCCCTTCTTCCCTCTGAGCACCCTCACCAATCCCCTTCTCCCCTATGACCACCCTCCCCAATCCCCTTCTCCCCTATGAGCACCCCCACCCTCTCCAATCCCCTTCTCCCCTATAAGCACCCTCCCCAATCCCCTTCTCCCCTATGGTATGAGCACCCCCACCCTCTCCAATCCCCTTCTCCCGTCTGAGCACCCTCCCCAATCCCCTTCTCCCCTACGGTATGAGCACCCCACCCCCACCCTCTCCAATCCCCTTCTCCCCTCTGAGCACCCTCCCCAATCCCCTTCTCCCCTATGAGCACCCCCACCCTCCCCAATCCCCTTCTTCCCTCTGAGCATCCTCACCAATCCCCTTCTCCCCTCTGAGCCCCCCCTCTCCCCTCTGAGCCCCCCCTCCGTCGAGAGGCCTGAGCCCTCTTCACCCTAAAGCCACCACCCTGCTTTTTTTTTTTTTTTTAATCCGTGCAGCGATGCAGGCAGCGCCTCGCGTCTGCCCTGCATGAACTGAAAAGAGGAAATCGCTTTGCTGACGTCGGGCCTTCCCTCGCTTGTTGTCCCGCCCTCTTTTGAGGTAACTTCCTATTTCCTCGAGGGCGGGACAACAAGCGAGGGAAGGCCCGACGTCAGCAAAGCGATTTCCTCTTTTCAGTTCATGCAGGGCAGACGCGAGGCGCTGCCTGCATCGCTGCACGGATTTTAAAAAAAAACTGTCGGCTCTTGCGTATCACCCCCCACCCGCTGACACCCGGGGCGGACCGCCCCCCCCCTTGGTACGCCACTGCTGCTGGCATCAACATTTAAAAAGGAAATAGAACATCTTTTCAACTAGCAACAGGGGAAGGATGACAGTTGCTCAAAAGTGCATGGTTCAGAACAATGCATCTTTAAATAATATCACCAAAACAGAGAAGATCGGGCATCTCAATAGTGAGGATGCAATAAAGACCATAGTATGCCAGGTGTCTAAATAAAGGACAGATTACAAATTATCACTGTCAACTGCTGAGCAATAGGAATAGCATTGTTTGAAATGTCTGTATGCAAGTAACAGAAGCCTAAGAAATAAGATAAGAAAGTTGGAATATATTTTAATAAATGAAAAGACAGATATAATAGGCATCTCTGAGACATGGTGGAAGGAAGATAACCAACTGGACAATGTCATACCAGGGAACAAATTATACTGCAGAGAGATAGCATTATTATACATTAAAGAAGGCCTTGAATCAGACTAAAAATTCTACAGGAGTGGAAGAGTAGCCTAGCGGTTAGTGCAGTGGACTTTGATCCTGGGGAACTGGGTTCGATTCCTACAGCAGCTCCTTGTGACTTTGGGCAAGTCACTTAATCCTCCATTGCCCCAAGTACAAATAAGTACCTGTATAAACTATGTAAACTGCTTTGAATGTAGTTGCAAAAACCACAGAAAGGACTGTACGAGTGGGTTCCCGTTTGGCCGTGAGGCCTACCTGAGTGGTCTCTCTCTTTTCCTTGTGGTGCTAGTTGCTTGTCCTGTGTGCGGAGCTTGGTGGCTGGGGTTGTGCATAGCGCCTGTTTGGTCTACCCTAGGCCTTGGCCAAGATCCTTCCTAGGCCTCGGCTCAACGGCTCACGAACAGATTAACACTATCTTCTTTCAGCAGCGACTCCATTATTTTTCCTACCACTGACATGAGACTTCTTCCCTGTCTCCACTTTTGTGAAGAGGGACCACATCTGCTTGTCTCCAATCTCACGGAATATCTCCTGTCTCTAAAGATCTATTAAATAAGTCCTTAAGAGGTCCCGCCAGGACCTCCCTGAGCTCCCTCAGTATCCTGGGATGCATCCCATCTGGCCCCATAGCTTTGTCCACCTAAAGATTCTCCAGCTGTTTATAAACTCTTTCTTCCATAAACGGCGCAGTATCCACTCCATTCCCAGATATTCCCTCAGCAGCCAACCATGGTCCTTCACTAGAATTTTCCTCTGTGAACACCTGAGAAGTAATTGTTAGCACATTCACTTTATCCAGTGGTGTGCTGGTAAATGTTTAACAGGCTCTCTCCCCGGTCCACCTCTGCGCCCCCACCCCCCCCCCCCCAAAATTGCAGAGCTGGCTATAACCAGGGAGAGAGCCTGGGGGGGCAATGCATTACTCCAGGAAAAAAAATATTTTATGATCCCAGGTTCCAATCTAATTCATGTTTAATGTGGGATAAAATGCCATAAATAAGTAAACAAATATAAACTTTTAATGTTGAGCACCTGATTCTCAAAGTGAACATATTCCAAACACTATAATGATTTATAGTAGTTGTATAATGAAAATAAAATGATTTTTTCTACCTTTGTTGTCTGGTGACTTTTTTCTGATCATGCTGCCCCAGTATCCAATTCTGCTGCTATCTGTCTTCTTAACTCCGTTTCCAGGGCTTCCTTTTATTTCTTGCCTTTCCTCTTCATTTCTGGTCCTCCGCAGACTTGACTGTCCAGTGGATCCAGCTTCTGCCTATTTTCTTCATCCATGTGCAGTTTCTCTCCTCTCTTCCTTTTCCCTCAAGTCCTTCCTCACTCTTCCCTCCCCTCCATCCATGTCCAGCATTTCTTCTCTCTCCCTTCCCTCTCCTCCATCCATGTCCAGCAACTCTCCTCTCCCCTGCCCCCCCTCCAGCCATCCACACCCACCCAACAATTCTCCTCGCTCCCCTGCCTCCATCGCAGCAGCCGCCGCAGTGAAAGCCTGTCTCTAGCCTTCACTTTGTTCCCGTCAGTGTCCCGCCCTCGCGGAAAGAGGAAATGACATCAGAAGAAGGCGGGACACTGACAGGAATGAAGTGAAAGCTAGAGACAGGGTTTGACTGCGTCTGCTGAGGTAAATCAACAATTTAAACCCCCCGGAGCGGCAAGGGATGAGGTAAGCATGGCTTGTAGCACCCTCCTGCCATGCTTACCTCAGAGGAGTAGCCAGATTTTGACGTCACCGTCTGTCTCTCTTCCATCCCATCTCTCTTTCATCCCATCTACCATCACCCTTCCTCTCATCTCCCATCCAGAATCTTGCTAATCTTCCTCCCCATCCAGCATCATCCCATCTCTGCTTCAATCATTATCCTGTCTCTCTCTCATCCCCCCCCCCACAGCCTCACTCTATATCTCCCCCCAGCATCACTATCTCTCTCTTCTCATCCAGCATTACTCTCTCTCTCTGCTACCCCATCCAGCATAGTGCACTCTGTCTCTTCCCACCCCCAATCAATTATCACCCCATCTCTCTCTGTCTCCTACCTCATCCAGCATGGTGTAGTCTCTGTCTCTCCCCCCCCCCCCCCCCCCAATCAAGTATCACCCCATATCTCTCTCTACCTTTACTCACTCTCTCTCTCGCTGCTACCCTATCCAGCAGTACAGTATTAATAGTAAAAACAAAGTGAAAGCATGCGCGGGGCCATTTTCCTGCATGCAATCGCCACCAATCTCAGCAAAAGCAACAACAGCTTCCAGAGCAGCATCAACATCACAGTTGGGAGCTGGGCGGCCACAGCTCTGTGAGGAGGGCCCAAACACGGACAAGCACAAGAGCACTGAGGGAGGGAAGTGTGGGGAAAAACAAACAACCCCATGCGCTTCCTTGCCACAGCCAATGCCTGCACGCCTCCCTTGCAGTCAGCCACTAAGATTGCGCTTGGGCACTTGATCGTGGCGTGTCGACACCGTGTCCAGTGGAAAAGGGGCGCTGAGAGAACTAGATGAACCGCAAGTTGAAAAGTAGGGGAAAAGGTAAGAGGGGGCGTGCCGCGTGACTGACAGAACAGAGCAGCAGCGGTGCAGGCAGGAAAATGGTTCTGTACACTTTCACTTTGTTCTTACAGCTGATACCGCTGCTGCTCTGCCACCAAACTTGAAAGCTGTAAAAAAAATGATCAGGAAAGAGAGGAGGAAGAGAGGCCAGAGAAGGGAGTGGGTCCGCAGCAAAAATACAATACATTAAAATGAGAGAGAAGACAGAGAAAAAGAAAAGGAAAAAAAAACTAGTGAAACTTTGAAGCAAAGACTTCAGTAAAAAAGCTGGAATTTAAGTGATTTCTTCAATGCAGAAAGAATTGGTAGGTTCCTAATCTGAAGTGGAAGCCTGTTCCACAGTTTTGGGCCAACATAGCAAAAAGTAAGATAGAGTTCCGAAGGTGACCGCAGCCAGAGAAGATTGTGGTAGACAGAACGGAAGAAAAAGAAGGGAGTGTAGGAGATAAGTAGTTTATGAAGGTAGGAGGCGGCAGAAGGTGGGTGTGATTTGTAAAATAGTGTGAGTAGTTTGATGATAGACTGAGTAGTAATTGTGCGCCAATGTTCAAGCTTAAGCAGGGGGAGGGGGTAATATGGTCAAAATGGCTTACATTGTAGAGCATCTTAACTGATGAGGATTGTTTGAGCTGTAGGCACTTGAAGGACTGAAGTGAGAATGTGATTGTGTGGACTGAAGATCATGCCACAGCCTTGCAAATTTCTTCAGTGGAGGCTACCGACAAGGCCATGGTTCTGACATTATAAGCCGAGACATGACCCTCCAAAGCCAGCCCAGCATAGGAATAACTGAAGGAAATGCAATAGGCCAGCTAAATTGAAATGATGCGTTTCCTGATGGCGACCCCTGTCCTGTTGGGATCAAAAGAAACAAAAAAGTTGGGCATACCGTCTGTGGGGCTTTGTCTGCTCCTTGTAATAGGCAAATGCTCTCTTGCAATCCAAGATGTGCAAGCTGCTTTTGCCAGGATGGTCATGAGGTCGGGATAAGAATGTTGGCAAGACAATCGACTGGTTCAGATGGAACTTCAACACCACTTTCTGCAGGAACTTAGGATGCGTGTGGAGGACTACTCTGTTGTGATGAAACTTAGTATAAGGTGCATCCACCACTAAGGCCTGAAGCTCACTGACCCTACGAGCTGAAACAGCCATCAAGAAAGTGACCTTCCAGGTCAAGTACTTCAGATGGCAGGAATTCAGTGGCTCAAAAGGAGCTTTCATCAGTTGGGTGAGAACGACGTTGAGATCCCATCACACTGGTGAAGGTTTGACAGGGGGCTCTCATGAAGAGAATAACTAAAGGCTGTCCAGATATGGGCTTACTTTCTACACATTGATGATAAGCACTAATTGCACTAAGGTGAACCCTTATGGAGTTGGTCTTCAGACCAAACTGACAAGTGAAGAAGGTATTCAAGCAGGGTCTGTGTAGGGCAAGTAAGGGGATCTAGGGCCTTGCTCTCACACCAGACAGCAAAACTCCATCATTTAAAAGAGTAACACCTCTTAGTGGAATCTTTCATGGAAGTCAGCAAGACCCGGGAGATACCCTCCAAGACCCCCCCAAGGAAGCAAATTCTAGGCTCTCAACATCCAAGCTGTAACAGCCAGAGCCTGGGATCTAGAAGTGACCCCTTGTTCTGCGTAATGAGGGTCAGAAAACACTCCAATCTCCACAGTTCTTCAGAGGATAATTCCAGAAGAAGATGGAACCAAATCTGCTGCGGCCAGTATATTGCGATCAGAATCATGGTTCCACAATCTTACTTAAGTTTCAACAAAGTTATTCCCACTAGAGGTACTGGATATGGGTACAGAAGACCTGCCCCCCCCCCCCCCAATTGAGAAAGGCATGTGACGCTAGTCTGTCGTGACCCTGAAGCCCGGAACAGAAATGAGGAACCTTGTGATTTATCTGAGTGGCAAAAAGAGCCACCAAGGGAGTGCCCCACGCTCAGAAGATCTTCAGGACTATGCCCATATTGAAAGACCACTTGTGAGGTTGAATTACCCTGCTCAGTCTGTCAGCCAGGGTATTGTTTTTGCATGCCAGATAAGTGGCTTGGAGCATGCCATGCTGGTGAGCCCAATGCCACATCCAAACGGCCTCCTGACACAAAAGGGCGTGATCCGGTGCCTCCCTGCAACTAGTTGTCTGTTCGGTTGAGAATAATTTTGTGAGATAGCCAATCTCTGAAAGCCTTTACAGCAGATTGCCCAGAGCTCCAGGAGATTGATCTGAAGATTAGTTTCCTGGGAGGACCCCAAGCTCCTTCAATGTGAAGCCCATCTACATGATCTCCCCATCCCAGATGAGATGCTTCCATCATCAGCACTTTTTGTGGCCGAGGAATTTGGAATGGAAGTCCCAGAATCAAATTGGATCAAGTGGTCCACTACTAAAGGGAGTGTACAAGCTCCGGGGACACTCAGATGACATCTTATAGACTCTGCGCTGCTTGATACCACCGAGAAGCTAGGGTCCATTGAGCTGATCTCATGTGATGTTGTGTCATGGGTGTAACATACACTGTGGAAGTCATGTGGCCAAACAATCTCAACATCTGCCGAGCTGTGACCAGCTGAGAGGCTCAAACTTTGGAAGCAAGTACAACTAGACTGTCTGCTCTCGTGTCTGGGAGGTAGGCTCAAACTATCCGAGTATCGAGCAGGGCTCCAATGAACTCCAATCTCAGACAGAGTGAAGATGGGATAGTTTAAGAACGAACCCTAGCAGCTCAAGCACCTGAATAGTCATCCGCATGGACTCTTGAGCTCTGTCCGGAGAGGTGCTCTTCACCAGCCAATTGTCAAGATACGGGAACACATGGAGGCATATTTTCAAAGCACTTAGCCTTCCAAAGTTCCATAGAAACCTAAGTGCTTTGAAAACAGGCCTCCTGGACTCCCACAGTCTGCATAGCGATGCTGCAACTACTGCTAGACACTTGGTGAAGACCATGGGAACTGACGCAAGGACAAAGGCAACACGTGGTACTGAAAGTGATTTGTTCCCAGTCAAAATCAAAGATACATCTGGTGGGCTGGAAGTATTGGGATGCGAGTATATGCATCTTTAAGTTCAGAGAGCATAGCCAATTGTTTTTTTTTTTGTTTTGTTTTCTTTGAATGATTGAGAGAAGGGTGCCCAGGGAAACCATCCTGAATTCTCAGACTAAAAATTTGTTCAGGGCCTTAGGTCTAGGATGGGACACATCACCCGTTTTCTTCTGCACAAGGAAGTACCTAAAATAGAATCCCTGACCTTCTTCCCCTGGTAGAAGTACTGGCCTGTGCTGAGATCTCAATTAATGAGCACTCAGAGGGCAATTTGGAGGTTTTAAATGCCAATCGAGGAAGTATCTAAGATGGACTATTTGAAAAACCCACCGGTCGGAGGTTATGAAAGGCTACTTTGGTGAAAAAATGTTAACCTCCCCCCGACCGGCAAGTTGTCTTTGACGGATAGTTTTACTGCAGCTACAGTCCCTTGCTTTGCCTGTGGAGCAGCAGGCGCCTTAGGTGCATGCTGTTGATGGGAACAACAGCATTGGAGGTTGAGCCTGAGTAGGCTGGTGAGCCGAAGAGCTGTACCTACGACTATGATAGTAGTAGGAACTCCTACTTGACTTGCCAAAGTCCTCCTAGCCGAGTAGGTTGATGCAGAAGGCACCCTGTGGAAGAGATTTATCAGTATGCTTGCAGAGATCCTAGATGCCACATCTAAAGTGTCATAAGTGCCTAGAACTTTTGATACATCTTCTGCTGCTTGACCAACTGGCAAAAAGGTTCAACCTTTTCTAGAGGGAACGTGTCAACCAAATCTGACAACTGTCACACCAAGCTTTGCAAGTAGACGCTCAGGAAGAGCTGGCAGGATTGTATTTGGGAGATGAGCATTTAGGCCTGATACATCTTCCTCCCAAAAGAATCCAGGGTTCTAGCTTCTCTATCTGGGAGTGCCAAGACATAGTCCCTGGAACTCCTGGCTCTCTTGAGAGTGGATTCCATCACTATGGAATTGTGAGGAGTCACTGATCAGAACGGGATCTAGGCGTCATCATTGATGATACGCTGAAACTCTCTGTTCAGTGTGCGGAGGTGGCAGCTAAGAAAGCAGACTCCAGCACCATGGAATTGTGAGGCAACCAAGGCCTATCAAAACAAGGCGCACTATGGAGCCGATACTGGGTCTCAAAGTTCTTGGGCATGACAGGGACCGACAGAGGGGACTCCCAGTTCCTAACAAGGACTTCCGTGCGGGAGATGAGCATTTAAGCCTGATACATCTTCCTCCCAAAACAATCCAGGGTTGTAGTGTTCTCTGCCTGGGGAAGCTGAGGCATAGTCCCTGAAACTCTTGGCTCTTTTGAGAGCGGATTCCATCACCACAGAATTGTGAGGCAACTGAGACCTATCAAAAGCAGGTGCACTGTGGAGCTGTTACTGGGTGTCAATCTTCTTAGGCATGACAAGGACTGACAGAAGAGACTCCCAGTTCCTGATAAGAACTTCCCCCCGAGTACCTCGTGGAGAGGTGCAGTCACAGCCTCCATAGGAGGAGATGTGTAATCCAGGACCTCAAGCATCTTGGCCCTGGGCTTTTCCTCCACTTCCAAAGGAATGGCCTCAGTGACTTCCTTTACAAAAGATGGAAATGAAAGGCTCTTCTGTGGAGACAATTCTCCTTGCAGGTGGAGGGGAGGGTTCAGAGGGAATCCCATAAGACTCATCTGAGGAAAAATACCTGGGATCTTCCTCTGAATCCCATGAGCGTTCCTCTTCGGTGTCAGACAGTCTCTCTTGATGAGACTGTCAAGACCGAACCTGCCTCGGTGCCAAGGAAAAAGTCCTCAAGAGTGGCGTCAAGAAGCCAACTGCCATCTCGACTCCAGCAAAGCTCCTTCCACCAACATCGAGGGAGTTCTGGCTTCTGTGGCAGTCAATACCAGGTCCACAAGTGGCGCTGTCAGAGGCCACATCGCAGGCTGAGGGCCAGGCAGAGCTGCAACAGGAGAAAGAGTAGGCGCAAGCACCCCCGATGCTGAGGCACACCGTTAGATGACCATCCAGCAGCTAAGGGAGCAAGGCCCAGATGCACTCAAGGGCAGACACCGGAAAAAGCTGGGATGTCAATTGAAGTGCAGGTTGCAGAACCGCTGGGGTCGACACAGGTGCGGGATCTCGGCTGCTAGGAGACAGGTACATCAGTATCTCCTGTATGGAGAAGAAGTGGTCCTCCCGGCGCTGATGTTTCTTGGGTGCAAAATCCTTCAATGCTCCAGGCACCATGTGTCGAGGGTGACCGCTATGCTTCTTGGCCAAAGCGTGCCACCAAGGCTCCTCGGTGCCAATGAAGACGTCATCGAATCCTCACATCGCCTCGGGGTCAGGTCCAATGATGGACCATCCCAGGGGGCCTGCACAGGAGGCCTCGAGGCAGATAGAGACCTACTTGATGCTTTACTGCTCCCAGAGTCTAAGGGTGTAGAAGCAGCCATGCTTACCGACGCTCCTGATGCAATGCTTGACGTCGACGTCGATGCCGAGGAACTGGACTTGGCTCCAAAACTCCTCTCTCATTGAGCCTCTCACGAAGCCTGGGTCCTCTTCTTCATGCGAAGACAGAAAACACAGGTAGCAGGGCTATGGACAGGACCAAGACACTGCAGACACCAAGAATGGGTGCCCTTTCCTGAGATAGTCCGATTGCACTGGGTGCAGCGCTTGAAGCTGCTGGGAATCTTCATGGACAGAAAAACTTTGTCCTCTAAATTAAACATGATGGTACCTGAAAAAGGGGCAAGGCATGGTGAAAAGCAAAGGGAAAGACCCAGCCAAACTTGAGGCCTGATAGTGACCCAATGACAACGGAAAAAATAAAACTAAGTCCGGGCAAAACAATAATAAAGAAATTAAAGGAAGGGAATAATTGCCGTAAAGTACAAAGAAACAGCTCTCCAAGACCAAGGAAATGAGGAGAGAGCAAGAAAAAAAAAAAAACCCAAAAACATTCACCTCACATGGAAAAAGAAATGAGATGTATGTGTTTGCACAATGGGCAGGAAGGCGCTCACGCTTCACAAAGCTCTCTATAGCTATAGCAAAATGTCAGACCGCATGAGATGGATCACCATCACCCACTTGTAAGAATAAGCCTGCTTGTCCTTGGAGAATATTTGGTATTTCATTATTTAAATTATTATGGATATTGTGGATTTAGCAGAGGGTTGCAGACTGCAAGCTCTGACAATTCCCAGCGACCCTTACTGGTTCACATTTATAACAACTTACATTTTCAGTTTCGGCTGAAACCAGGTAGTTACAGTTACAGTTTTGGCTGAAACTGAAAAAAGCAGTCTATATCAGCCTCTAGGTGGAATGAACAAACCTCAGAAGTGGTGCGACTTACGAAAATAAAGAATATACTCAGGACAGAAACAAATAACTAAATTTAGTTTTTCTGCTATGGCCTGATCCCTCCAAGACCCCTTTCTACCTCTTGAAGATTTAATGGTTTAAGTCCCTCATAGGTTTTTTGCTTTGAATGTACTTTTAAGTCCTTTATGGCAAGAGATCATTCGATGAGGAGCTAGATAGCAGATGTCGCTGAGCTAAGCTCCCAGGCCCCCTCACTTAAAATCTAACCCAGCACTGCCTCAGTGCCTCTACTTCAATTTAATACTTGCACTACTACTTGATGGAGTCTTCGGCTCGCAGACAGGAGTGATTTCCCTCCAGCCCTGGCCTGATATGTCATCCAAACTGCCGAGAAAAGATAACTCGAGGTTGTGCAGGAAAAACCAAGATGGCAGATGGGGACTCTTCCTTCACCTCACTTTTTAACCACGCTGGCTGTCGTTTGGTCTTCCGTCCTCCTTTCTTTAATACGCGGAATATATTTGGCCTGGGCTTCCAGGATGGTGTTTTTGAACAGCATCCACGCCTGATGTAAAGTTTTTACCCTTGCAGCCGATCCTCTAAGTTTTTTTTCACTGGTCTTCTAATTTTATCATAGTCTCCTTTTTTAAAGTTAAAAGCTAATGTATTTGATTTCCTATGTATACTTACTTCAAAGCTAATATCAAATCCGATCATACTATGATCACTGTTATCAAGCAGCCACAGCACCATTACCTCCCACACCAAATCATGCGCTCCACTAAGGACTAGGTCTACAATTTTTCTCTCTCTCGTCAGCTCCTGTACCAGCTACTCCATAAAGCAGTCCTTGAGTTCATCAAGGAACTTTACCTCCCTAGCGTGCCCTGTTACATTTACCCAGTCAATATCGGGGTAATTGAAATCACCCATTATTATTGTGTTGCCCAGTTTGCTTGCATCCCTAATTTCTTTTAACATTTCTGCATTCCGTCTGTTCATCCTGGTCAGGCGGACAGTAGTACACTTTATCACTATCCTTTTCCCCTTTACACATGGAATTTCAATCCACGGTGATTCCAAGAAGTGTTCTATTTCCTGCAGAATTTTCAATCTTTTCGATTCAAGGCTCTCGTTAATATACAATGCTACCCCCCTCCACCAATTCGATCCACCCTATCACTACGCTATAATTTGTACCCCGGTATGACAGTGTTCCACTGGTTATCCTCCTTCCACCAGGTCTCAGAGATGCCTATTATATCTAATTTTTCATTTAGTGCAATATATTCTAACTCTCCCATCTTATTTCGTAGGCTCCTGGCATTCGCAGATAGACATTTCAAACTACATTTGTTGTTCCTATTTACATCATGCTTAGTACTTGACAGTATTAATTTGCAATCTTTTGTCTGATTTTTATTTTTATTTAAGGACACTTGATCTACTACAGTCTCTTTTGCAACCTCACTATCAGGATACCCTATCTTCCCTGTTTTGGTGATATCTTTGAAAGATACCTTATCCTGAACCATGCGCTTCTGATCGACTGTCGGCCTCCCCCAGTTTCTAGTTTAAAAGCTGCTCTCCTTTTTAAATGCTGATGCCAGGAGCCTGGTCCCACCCTGGTTAAGGTGGAGTCCATCCATCGAGAATAGGCTCCCCCTTCCCCAGAATGTTGCCCAGTTCCATCTATAACCCTCCTCCCTGTACCATCGTCTCATCCACGCACTGAGATTCCAGAGCTCTGCCTGTCTCTTGGGCCCTGTGCATGGAAGGGGTAGCATTTCAAAAAATGCTATCCTAGAGGATCTGAATTTGAGCTTTCTACCTAAGAGCCTAAATTTGGCTTACAGAACATCTCTCCCACATTTTCCTATGTCATTGGTACCCCAAATGTATCAAGACAGCAGACTCCTCTTCAGCACTATCTAAAATCCTATGTAGGTAACGTGTGAGGTCCGCCACCTTCACACCAGGCAGGCAAGTCACCAGGCGATCCTCACGTCCACCAGCCACCCAGCTATCTATATGCCTAATGATCGAATCACCAACTACAACAGCTGTCCTAACCTTTCCCTCCCGAGCAGCACTTGGAGACATATCCTTGGTGCGAGAGGATAGTACAATCCCTGGTGAGCAGGTCCTGGCTACAGGAATACTTCCTACTTCATCAGGGTGATCTCCTTCTAGGAGACCTCCCTCCTCCAAGGTAGCACAAAGGCTACCAGACTGGAGGTGGGGCTTCCCTGTAGGTCTCCTCTATGCACCTCTCTGTCTCCCTCCGCTCCACCAAGTCTGCTACTCTAGCCTCAAAAGAACAAACACGTTCTCTGAGAGCTAGGAGCTCTTTGCATTGGGCACACACATATGACATCTCACCAACTGGGAGATAATCATACATGTGACACTCAGTGCAAAAGACTGGATAGCACCCCTCTCGCTGCTGGACTGCTGACTCCATCTTAGTGTTTTTGAGTTTTTCAATAATTTAAAGCTTGCTACAGTATTAAGGATATCAGCCTAATATAAAAATGTCTTTTAGTTTATACATTATATTGTATGATTTCTTTAGTGTTTCCTTCTTAGATGGTAATGAAATGTATTTAAAACTCTACAAGGGCACTCCTTGCTTGTTACCCTAATTACAATAACAACGGACTATAAATGAAGAGTTGTCCTAGGGGTGGACAGGAAGACTAAACTAGATCCTGCAGTGCCAGCTAAATTCCGTTAATGCTGTGGTACAAAGTTTTTAAAACTAAGTGGAAAAGACTACGGAGATTAGTTGATAAAATTTGTTTTATATTTTTATTTTGCCTATCACTAACCTAAAATTCCTCCTTTAAACCCCAATCTTTAAATTCCCAAAGCACAAAGCAAAATAGTGTTCACTTACCAGAGAAATGCCCTTGTCTCTCAGAACTTATCAGAAAGAAAGTTCAGTGGGATCTTTCCTCTTTATATAGTTTTTTGAATCTAAGGGGCCTTTTTTAAACAGGCTCTTTGAAGCTAACTCAGGGCCAGATGCACTAAACTTAACAAGCAAGTAGTAAACCCTGGCATACACTAAAGACTTTTTTCTGATGACGGTAGCAGCTAACGAAAACGGAATGCAGATGAACAAATTGTATAGAAACCCTAACCTTTTCCAATTGCCTTAACACTGGAAAATGTAACAAGAGGTCTGTACGGGATTGAAAAACTGCTACAAAAGTAACAAAAACAAAAAGTCGGGGGGAAAAAAGTCAAGTGCTTGTCACGGATGCCCTGCTTCAAAAAAGATGTCTATTTTGGCCGTCATTCCCCCCCCCCCCCCCCCCCCGAAGATGCCGCGCTGCTCACCCCCTCCGATGCGGCTCAGTGCAGTTGAAGACACCCATCAAAAACAAACATCCATTTTGGCCGTCATTTCCCCCCCCCCCCCCCCCCCCCGCAATAATGAAAACGTCTTTTTTTGGCCATGCTTCACTCAGCTGAGAGACCTGGAAGTCCCTGAGCCAATCACAACGCGTTTAGCCGAGCCAAAATAGACTTTTTTTTTAATGGGCGTCCTCAACTGCACTGAGCCGCATCAGAGGGGGTGAGCGGCGTGGAGTCTTCGGGCAGCACAGGGAGGCGTATTTGGCATGCGCAGAGCAGCCAGCATAACACTTAGCTGCTCTGCGCATGCTCGACCAGCCGAGTGTTTAACGATGGAATAGAGAATGCAAGTGAGCTACAATGAGCAACTCATTTGCATTCCTATTCCTTGATGCATGCCCGTTCCTTACCGATTCGCCAAGGGAATAGGTAAGGGAAGGGCTCTAACAATTGTTTTGTGCATCTAGGCCTGACTCAGCAACCTATGCAAGTATTCTACTTCCCCACACCTTAATTAACACTTAATTGAGGTTGCTGGATATGCTACCTCTCCAGCAGCCAAGGTACAGAAAATAACTGCCTTTTAGAACAAAGGATTTCTGGGCTGTTTAGTTTCTACCTCTAGAAAAGGTTTCAGTTTAAAACTATGGGAAAAAAGCCTATTTCTAGAGAAAATGTCAGTTTAAAACTATGGGAAAAGGGTTTGTACACTATGGCAACTAGTTAATAATGCTTGCTTCTCTCTCTCTCTTTTTATTCTCCCCTTAATATTACACTAGTTCCTGCTTGCTTTTCCCTCTCTCTCTCTTTTTATTCCCCCTTAATACTAAACTGGATCCTGCAGTGCCTGCTAGATTATGTTAATGCTGTGGTACAAAGTTTTTAAAACTAAGTGGAAAAGACTATGGAAATTAGTTGATAAAATTTGCTTTTTATTTTATTCCTCCTTTAAACCCCAATCTTTAAGCTCCCAAAGCACAAAGCAAAATAGTGTTCACTTACCAGAGAAATGTCCACCGAGATCATTTAAATTTGTCTCCTGGAATTTTGGGGTGGGGGGAGGTTCCTTTCCAATTAAATGAACCAAGGTGCTGCAGGCTTTGAAACGCCAGAAGGCTGGCATTGCTTTTGGGCAGGAGACCCATTTGATTTCAGCAGAGCATGCTAAATTTCAGAGAGGGTGGGTAGGCAGACTAGTGGAAGCCCCTGCGGTTCAGCATAAGGCAGGGATGATGATTTTATTTCACAGGGACTTAAGTGTGCAGGTGCAGACCATTATGCGTGACCCTCAGAATTGGTATATTTTAGCCTCAATTGTGTTAGACGGCCGTCCCTTAGTGCTCGGCAATGTATATGCTCCTAATATTTTTGATAGAATAATTCTATCAAGGCTTAATTGCTCTTTTGACTCCCTACCAGGATGAGAATGTGATTCTTGGGGGTGACTTATTCTGGTGTTTGGACACGTCTACATCTGGTACCAGCGTTCTGGCAAATACCCTGGAGGCTTGCCTCTGCTCTGCAATGCATTGGATTTAATAGGTGTGTGGCGTGTTTTGCATCCCACAGAGATTATACACACTTTTCTCGTGCTCATGCCTCCCAGTTCCACATAGATTATTTGTCTCTAGTCCCCTTTTCCCTCATACCCCTGCAGCAGAGATCAGCCCCTATAAGATGTCCGACCATGCCTTGGTTTGGTTTCAGATTGAGGTGAACCGGGGAACTTCTGGGTGATACAATTGGTGACATCCCCTAGAGCTATATGGGGATCAAAAATTTCAAGCTTTCCTACTGGAGCATTGGGATGATTATGAATTTCATAATGGTCAGCATATGCCATTAACCTGCTCTTTACTGGGAAACAGCGAAGGCTGTACTACGGGGGATACAATTAGCGATATCCCCTAGAGTTATGTTTAAATCTTTTTATTGGTATAACATTATCAAACAAAAACTATACAGATTCTAAAGTACATTCTGCCAGTCACTCTCAGGGGTAATCTGATTCTGTTATTTAGTTGTTCAATTCACAACCTAAAAGTATACGATCGGATAATACCAGAATGTTCACATGTAATCTGTACTTAGTGTTCAATCCCCTTTCCTTGTCCTCCCTAACCCTCCCACCCTCTTTTTCTTAAATACCCTTCTGATAAATGAGTGGGAATGAGAGAGAAAAACAAAGGAAATGAAGCATTTCATATATTAACTGTAATAGGTTTTCTTTTCTTTAACTTTCCCCTTTTCCTTCCCTTTTTAATTTAACAAATGGCTACGTGCCTGATAAGATAGTGTCAGCCAAAATGACTCCCATGTTTCTACAAGTCTACAACCCTTTACACTATCTAAAATCAGAAATACCCAATCTGTCCATCCTCAACTGTTCCAACATATACAGTTTCCAACGTTGTAGGCTAGGAGGGGAGGACTGAAGCCATACACATAATATAGTCTTAAGGTCAAAAGTCACAGTGTATCTTAGGAAAGAGAGACAGCCTCCAGTGAAGAACTTCTCCTCCTCTAAGTGCCCAAACAACAGCACTGAGCTAACCACCACGGTTTGGTTCCACCATCTTGATATTTTTATTAAGGATTCCCAGAAGAATCGGATAGGCTTGCAATGCCAGAACGTATGTCTCAAGCGCGCTTGCTCCAGCCCACATTTAGGGCATTTTCCTTCTCCAGAGAGCCCAACTTGCCTCGCACGATGTGGAGAAATAAATCTCATGATAAACTTGTACAGTGTCTGTGTTGGATCGAGTTCACTGGCTGATGAACATAGCAAATGGAATTTTGTAACATGGTATAAGTGACCTCCGTTTTAAAATCCAGAGAGCAAACCGATGCCAGCTCTCTATAGTGGATATCTGGGGTATTGTCCTGTAGAAATCTGTGGTGTTAAGGTAATGGTACTCCCTGTGTTCCTCCCAAGGTGAGTGCCTCTGATAGAACCTCCTGTACATCTTCAATGAGGTTGGTCCATTGAAGGGAGTCTATATAGTGCTTTAAATTGTATATAAGCAAAACAGTGAGATTGAGGCAAATCATGCTCCCCCTGTATCCCTGAGAAGGATTTCAATCTTCCTTCTTTCTCCTACTACATTAAACATGTACCTCAGACCTTTCTTCTCCCATGTTGAAAACGTCCCTCCATACATTGCTGGCGGGAATGCTGGATTTCCTGCTATGGAAAGAAATGGGGTCACCGATGCCAAAAAGCCAAAGTGATGACATAGCCATCTCCATGCTTTACATGCTACTTTGAACACAGGGAACCTTAAAAATACCAGGAGGTAGAGATTTGGTAGCATGTAGAATGTGACTAAGGTGTATAGGTTGTAAGATTCCACCCTCTAATTATGTAGCCAAAAATTTCTCTACCCCCCTAAGCCAATCATTTATATGCCTCATTTCGCATGCAACTGTCAGATAACGAATTTTCAATAATCCCATCCCTCCATATTTCGTTGGTGTCTGAATGACCTCCATAGTTAACCTTGGCTTTTTCCCTCTCCACAGAAACATCAGTACCAGTCTATGGAACTGTCTCAGCTCTCTGGTCTGCAAGTACAATGGCAGCATTTGGAAAGTGTATAGCCAGCGAGGAATTATCATAATATTAATAAGATAATAAGATGTATCCATCCCCAAAAGGAAATAGGATAAGCAGTCCAAACCTGCAATTGCCTAGCCGTGTCAGATAACAGAGACTGTATGTTCACATAATACAATTTTGATAGATCTACCGGTAAGTGTATGCCTAGATATTTAAGAGTTGCATCTGCCCACTGTAAAGGGAATTCCCCCTTCCATCCCTCCCTCCCTTTCTCCTCGATTGGGAGGGCCTTGGATTTTTCCAAATTTAAAGCAAAGCCAGAGAACTGTCTGAATACATGGATCACTTTAAGCAATCTTGGCAGCGAGACCTCTGGTTCTGCCAATGTTAGAAACAGATCAGCAAATGCCAATACTTTTATTTCTTGGCCTCCTACTTTCACCCCCTTAATGGATTCATCCTGGCTCATCTTACAAATCAAGGGTTTTATGCAGAGAATAAAAAGCAGTGGGGACAGGAGGCAGCCCTGACGTGTACCCCTCTGTATCTGAAATGGCGGTGTGCGTTCTCCATTCACTAAAATTTGAGCCGTAGGTTAATGACATCCAAAAACCACCCCTCAATACCCACCCCTTCTAATATCATGTACACCTCACTTTGTTGAACGCTTTTTCTACATCTAGGCTGACTGCCATTATATGTTGACATTGCCATCAGAATTTTCCTGACAATCCTTACTGATGGCCTGTCTCTCACAAACCCAGCCTGTTCATCCCCTATCAAGGTGGATAATTGTGTTGCCAACCGATTTGCTAACAGTTTAGCCAGTAGTTTTATATCCACATTAATGAGCGATATCAGTTGGTAAGAATCAGCCGCATCTTTCGGTTTTCCTAGTTTTGGCAATATTGTGATTAGGGCTGCGTTTGCATGAGGGGGCAACACTTTTGATCCTACCACTGAGTGAAAATAAGCCAAAAGGGGTGAAGCAATGAAATTTGTAAAATTTTATAAAAGGCTCCTGAGAACCCATCAGCCCCAGGGGCCACTAGCGGGCGTAATGTCTTAATGACTAATTGGAGTTCATGTGCCTTCAGTGGTGCATTCAATATTTCCTCTCCAGTTGGTGTTAGCTTTGGTAGGTTCAACTGTCCTAAGTATTCTTGTATTAAGGGGATGCTTACAGTGCCTTCCTCTCGATATAGGGATTATAAATGATCATTTAAGATCGATTGTATACGATCACTTCTATTAGTCAATCCCCCCTTTGGATCACTTAGAACGGGTACCATTTTGGTTCCTCCCCAGTTTTTAATCAGCCTCGCAAGCAAACGGTCAGGTTTGTTTCCAAAACAATAAAGTTTATAACGATGATAAATCTTGCTTCTATTAGTTTGTTCATGGATGTAACTATTTAAAGCCACCTGTATTGCTAACAAGTTATCTTTATTGACCACATTGTGGTCCCGTGCATAAAGCTGTTGTGCTTTTTTCAGTTGGTGTTGAAGCCTCACTATTTCTGCTGTTACTTGTTTCTTCCTGTGACTTGTATATGCTATTATTTTACCTCTAAGCACGGCCTTAGCAGCCTCCCAGAATAACTGTGGCTCCTCTGCATGCCCTGAGTTATGTAAACAATATTCATCCCACTCCCCTTGCAAAATTTTTTGAAATTCTTTACAGAGGTGTAATTAAGGGAACCTCCAACCTGATGATGATTTATAGTAGGTTGGTGCGGCCAGCACTATCCATGTCATTGCATGGTCAGAAATGACTTCCACCCCCATGTCTGCCTCTAATGTCAGCAAAAATGCTATGAGACACTAATGTATAATCCAGACAGGACATGGTATCATTTGCTCTAGATCTATGAGTGAATGCTCTTCCTGATGGGTGTAAAAGTTTCCATGCGTCTACCAGTCCCAGTGTCTGAGCAAATGACAACAGCACTCCTCTACCTGATCTCGACTCAATTTGTTTGGCTGTGCTATCTTGCTTCAGGTCCATCACTAAATTCATGTCGCCTACTACCAATATGGGTAACTCCATGAAAGGTGCCAGTTTGCCCAGCAACTCTGGGTAAAAACTTTTTATCAAATGGCGTGGGCCCATAAATTCTTAAGAGATATATATCTCTACTCTGTATCCATAACTTTACAAGGATGTAACAGCCAAGTGTGTCAGTGAATATTATTTTGGAGGTTCATGCCAAGGATTTTCTGATTAACACTACAATACCCCCCTTACGAGTCCCTGAGGAGGCATAGTGTACATCTCCCACCCAGTTCCTCTTGAGTTTTTTGTGTTCAGCATCGTTGAGCCTAGTCTCCTGGAGACATGCTATATCACTTTTGCTCCTTTGAAGAGCTGTCAGTATCTTGGATCTCTTAATGGGGGATGTAATCCCTCCTACATTCCAAGAGGTAATCTTACATGCTGACATATCACAGTAAAATATTGCATAGTCAGTTCCATTACCCATTCATAATCTTCAAGTGCGCCTAGCCTCGCCCCCAGAGTCCTTTCCTGTCAATATAAACTTTGTGTATCCTCTTTCATCCCCCACATATATGAAGAAAAAACAATCATTCTCCCATTTCTCTTTATTATACCTCCTGGTTTTCCAACTCCTTCCAACCCTTTCCCTTGTAACCAACAGAGAACCAGCCAAACTAACATGTGGCCATTTTTGGAAACCACATCTCTTGCCTTGGGCCCCTACCCCCAACCTTGAATCATGTTCTTATTCCCCTCACCAAAAACTTAAATTTATGACATGTTGCATTTCATAAGGGAAATGTCAATCTTTTCTCTCATCTCCATTTCTTTGGAGCGCTTTACAGAGTCAACCACCTATATTAGTGGGGAGCATTCATATTTAGAGGTTACTCTGCAACATTTTCTCAACCTCCGATACTCTTCATTTGGTCTTTTGCTCCCTTATCCTCCAAATTCTGCTGCGTTGCCTTTATCCATCTGAACAAGGTTGATTCCTCTCGCTAAACCCCACTGCTTGATAATACCCTGTAAGGCCAAATGTCAATTAACTTCAATCTTTATCTGCACGCTGCTGCCTCCAAAATCATCTCCTCTTCTGGGACATCCTGTATGCTAGCTACGAATTCCTTCGCTGCCTCGAACGATTGGTACGTCTGCCATTGTCCATTCACATGAACCTTCAAGGTTGCAGGGTAGATCAGCATGAAGAGACGTTGCTTCGCATGTAATTCAGCACATAGTGGTGTAAATCTACGACAATTTTCTTGTAGTGTTACCGAATAGTCTTAGAAAAGTTTTACTGTCTCTCCCATATATTTCAAGGTTTCTCTTTTGAGGCGGTAGCCTCTCAGTATTTCCTCCTTGTGAATAAAATTATGCACTTTCACAAGTATTACTCTGGGCCAGTGGTGTAGCAAGGGCGGGGCGGTCCGCCCCGGGTGTCCCCGGGTGGGGGGTGCTCTGTCACGTCTCTTCTCCTGCCACCGCCTGCCTTTTTCTTTTTTTAAATCCATGCAGCCACGCAGGCAGCGCTTCGCGTCTGCCCTGCGTGTGCTGTGAAAGAAGTAAATCGCCAGCGCTGGCTTCAGGCCTTCCCTCGATGTCCCGCCCTCGAGGAAATAGGAAGTTACCTCAAAAGAGGGCGGGACATCGAGGGAAGGCCTGAAGCCAGCGCTGGCGATTTACTTCTTTCACAGCACACGCAGGGCAGACGCGAAGCGCTGCCTGCGTGGCTGCACGGATTTAAAAAAAAAAAAAAAAGGCAGGCGGTGGCAGGAGAAGAGAGCTCTGTGGCTCTCAATGGAGGGGGGACGGGACTGGGTCAGGGGGAGCTCAGAGGTGAGAAGGGGATTTGGGAGGGGTGGGGGAGTTCAGAGGAGGGATGCTCAGAGGGGATAAGGGGACTGGGGAGGGAAGTGCTCATGGGAGAAGGTGTCTGAAACTGGAACTGGGGGCTGAAAGGGGGCAGGGGCTGAAGCTCGGGACTGGTGAGAGAAAAAGGGCTGGGGGCTGAAGCCCAGGACTGATGGGAGAAAAGGGCTGGGGACTGGTGAGATAGTGGGGCTGAAAAGGGTGGCAGGTGGGAGATGTGGGCTGGAACTGGAACTAGGTGCAGGTGGAAAGAGGGGGCTGAAAAAAGGGGGCAGAGAGAGGGGACAGACCCTGGATGGAAGGGAGGGCAGATGGATCAAAGGGGCAGAGAGAAAGAGGGCAGACGGTGGATGGAAGGGGCAGAGAGAGAGAGGGCAGACGGTGGATGGAAGGAGCAGAGAGAGAGGGCAGACACTGGATTGCAGAGAAAGAGCGAAGACAGATGCTGGATGGAAGAAAGACAGTGAAAAGAAGATGAGGAAAGCAGAAACCAGAGACAACCAACTGTAAATAAAATATATATTTTTTATTTTTTTGCTTTAGGGTATAGTAGTGTATCTGTGTTTGTGTTAATAAATGTTTATAAATAGAACATATAAATAAGGTAATTATTTTATTGGACTAATTTTTAATACATTTTGACTTAACTTTCAGAGAACAAAACCCCCTTCCTCAGGTCAGGATAGGATACTATAACAGCACTATACTGTATTGACCTGAGGAAGGAGATTTTGGCCTCTGGAAGCTAAATGTATTAGTCCAATCAAATGGTATTTTATTTTCTGTATTTGTTTTATATCTACTTGTTAATTTGTAAAGTGGTGATTGGTATGTGTTAGTTTTTTCAAATTTACATCTGCTGTCTTTATATTTTGCACAATACTAGGGGACATTTTCTGTTTCTGTGGTGTTGCATTGTATGCAGAGTCTGGCATCGGGGGTTCAGTTTAATTTTTGTCTAAATAGAAAGTTTATGATTACTTATTCTATAGTGGATTAGGGTGTATCTGTGTTTGTGAAAAAGACATGGCTTTCGGTTGGCATTGACTGTGCAGGATCGACGATCTGTACTAATCTGTCTGTTTTCATTTTACAATAGGTGAATTGATGTTCTAGTGCTCACTGTAGCGTTTAAGATGCTTGTGTGACTTGTAGAAATGACTGCTTATGGTACGGTAGAATTGCGCTATAGGTCCTGAGTGTTTTGTATTCTCGGTATGCCTAGTACTGGATTTGGGGGGGGGGGGGGGGGGTTAAAAAATGACCGGCCCGGGTGTCAACTACCCTAGCTACGCCACTGCTCTGGGCTGTTGTCCGTCATTTTGTTCTCTGCCCACACGAAGGGCCCTCTCCAAACACAATTTTCCCCAACCGTCTGATAATGCGAATTCCTGGGCCATCCATTTTTCCAGTTCTGAAGAGAGAACTCTGTCCCCTACTGTCTCCGGAATCCCCACAATCCTCAGATTTTGTCGCCGGGACCTATCCTCTAAGTCCTCCAGCTTCTCTGCATGCTCTCTGATCCTCTGTGCTGCTACCAGGGTCGAGGTGTGTGGGGCCTGGTCCTCCAAGGACGACACTCTAGCCTCCATCTCCCCGGTCCGCCGCATTGTGTCTGCTACGATTGAAAGGACTGGAAACAATCACCTGGTCAAACTTAGGTTCTAGTGTCTTTCCTACTGCTTGTGTGATCTGATCCAATTGCACCTCCATAACAACAGTGCTGGTAAGGCAAGGTCCTCCCATCTTGACCTCAGCCGTTTTCCGCTTCCCTTTCATTTGTTTTTGTGATTTACCGGCCATTTCTCTCTTCCGTGTGCTCAGGTATCTGTCCATGTGTTTCTAACATGATCTCATAGGATTTCAGCCTTTGAGGGGAGAAATTGTAGTAGTTTTTGGTTGAGGAGGTCTCCAGGACAGGAAATCACGTCCTCATCCCAGCATGGCACCATGTGATCTCCTCATCCCCTACAGTTATATAGGGATCAAAAATTTCAAGCTTTCCTGCTGCAGCGCTGGAATAATTATTTCATAATGGTCAGCATATGTATCAACCGTCTCTTTACTGGGAAACAGCGAAGGCTGTACTACGGGAGAAAATGATCTCCAATAGAGCCTGTGCTAGGAAAATTTGAAATAAAGAAATATTTAGATTAGAAAAATTGATACGGTGTCATAGAATTAAATATGGAGTGACCCCCACCAAAGCACAGAAAGCAGCTTTCTTGACATTCCAGAGAGAGCTGAATCAGCTTTTACTTCAATGGGCAGTCAAATCACAGCTCTATTACAAGTATCAACTATTTAGATATGGTAATAAAACTGGACAATTGCTTGCACGTCTGGTTAAGGGAAGGAACGGGCCACCTCGGATTCCTCAACTGCGGGACCCAGAAGTAGGGTACTCTGCTCAGACGCAGATATAGTAGATCGTTTCAGAGAGTTTTATGAGGAGGAAGTTCTGGATAGTGAGTTATACTTAGATAATCTAGATCTTCCTAAGCTCTCCCCTCGACAATGTGCATTTTTAAATGCGCCTTTTACAGAAGGACACCTATTTGTGGCTTTACAGCAAAGTGCATTGCATAAGACCCAGGCCCAGATGGATATCGCATGGAGTTCTATAAACAGTTCTATGACCAAATGAAGTCCTCTACTCTGTTTAATTTGATGGTTGCTGAAGGAGCCACTCTGGACTCCTTAAAGACGGCTCAGATAATTGTGTTAATCAATATCAAACAAAAATCCAAAGGACCCGAGTTCCTACAGACCCATATCTCTCAAATGCTGATGTAAAGCTGTATGCAAAAATTTTAGCTAACAGACTGGCACATGTACTCCCGTACCCGATTGATGCAGCCCAGGTAGGCTTTGTGAAGGGACGAGTGGCGGCTAAAAATATTCGCTCCAATCTGGCATCCCTGGAAGTGGTGACCGCGAGTCAGGTGCCTTCTCTCATCAGCTTTGACACGGAGAAGGCATTCGATCGGGTGCAGGCCTTTCCTGTTTGCAGCAGTACGTAAGTATGGAATGGAGCAGGGCCGTGCCAACACGGTAAGCAAGGTAAGCATGGCAGGGAGGCGCCGCCACACCATGCTCACCTCGCTCGCCCTCCCCCCAACATCCCTTTTCTTTTTTTTTCCTTTTTAAATGTACCTCCGTGGCGGTTCTGGCAGCGCAGCGTCAGTGAAGGAGGCAACGCTCCCGACGTTGCTAGCCTTCCCTTCGCTGTGTTCCGCCTTCTTCTGACGTCATTTCCTTGACGTCAGAAGAAGGCGGAACACAGCGAAGGGAAGGCTAGCGACGTCGGAAGCGCCGCCTCCTTCACTGACGCTGCGCTGCCGGAACCGCCACGGAGGTACATTTAAAAAGAAAAAAAAAAGAAAAGGGATGTTGGGGGGGGAGAGAAGAGGGCGGGCAGTTGAACAATGGGAGCGGGAGGGCAGGGGAGAGACGAGAGCATGGATGCGAGGGGGGGGGTCATGGAAGGGAGAGAGGGGAATTGCTGGAAAAGGATGAATGGAGGGGGCAGGGGACAGAGGAGAAATTGCTGGACATAGAGGGGAGGGAAGAAAGATGAAGGAGATGAAATGACTGAAAAGGAAGAGGAGAAAAACTGCACATGGATGAAGAAAATAGGCAGAAGCTGAGGACCAGAAATGAAGAAGAAAGGAAGAAAGGAAAGAAATAAATGGAAAGGAAGCCCTGGAAACGGAGTTAAGAGGACAGATAGCAGCAGAATCAGATACTGGGTCAGCATGATCAGAAAAAGAAAGTCACCAGACAACAAAGGTAGAAAAAAATCATTTTCATTTTAGTGTTTGGAATATGTCCACTTTGAGAATTTACATCTGCTATCTTATTTTGCAACGTATAGCAATTTGTTTCTAAGAATATTGCTGACAATTCCTGTCAGTGTGGCAAGTGGTGAGCGATCATTTTCACGGGGGGGGGGGGGCCCACCGCCGCCGCCAACTGATAGTCTGCGGGGGGGGGGGCACCAACTGATAGTCTGCAGGGGGGCGCCAGAGACCCTAGGCACGGCCCTGGATTGGAGGGTTTGTATAGAACTGTTTGGTTTTTCAGATCAACTTTATGTAACATTCCCTTATTTTTGATCTAGTAGGGCAATTAGCTAGTTTGTGTCTTGGTTTTCTCACAGACCATAGACAGGTTTGCTTAGCCCTAGTAATGGGCCATAAACTTTAGTTTGTGTCTTGGTTTTCTCACAGACCATAGACAGGTTTGCTTAGCCCTAGTAATGGGCCATAAACTTTAACAAGCGTCTGTTTGCTTCAAACAGACTCTGAATTAACAGAGCCATTTTCAGTGAAGGACCAGAATGAGTGATCGGTATTCAAGGAAGAGAGGTTGCAAAGGGCAAATGATGAATATTTGAGAAAAATACCAAAGAAACAGAATTAAGTGAAGGTGACCTTAGAGATCAGAGTTGAAGAATACCAGATAAGTAAGAAAGAAAATATAAGGCATTAAGTGATTGGACAAAATTAAGCTTCAGTATTCAGCCTGAGTACATCTTGTACTAGAACAGAATCTGACAGCTTCCGAAGGGGAGATAGAGAGAGACAGAGGGCCAGATACACTAAGGTCCTCGGAATAGCCCTTCCCTTACCGATTCCATAGCGAATTGGTAGGGAACGGCCATGCAGCAAGGAAATGGAATGCAAATGAGCTGCTCGTTGTAGCTCACTTGCATTCTCTATTCCCTCAGAAGCCAGTCGAGCATGCATAGAGCAGCCAAGCGTTATGCTGGCTGCTCTGCGCATGCCAAGGACGTTCTTCACTAAAAAAAAAAAAAAGGGACGTCTCTGACGAGCAGCCATGGACATCCTTCACTAAAAAAAAAAAAAAAAAAAAAAAAAAAAGTACAACGCGCTGTGATTGGTCTCAAGCAAAGAAACATTATAGACAGGACAGTTTCTACAGATGTTCTGAAAGAACCCACAAAACGCAAAATAGGGGGGGGGGGGGGGCCAAATAAAATCCCTAACATATAAGAAAGAAAGCACAACAGCAAGGACAGTCTCCGTTACCGCTTTCACCCACAGGAGCAACAGAACGACTGCTGCTGCAGCACGCGCTCATCCGCGCTCTTCCCCCTCAGCTCCCAGAGCAGGTACACGCGGCCACCTCTCCTGGATACCGTCAGCAACCACACCCTCCCCCCACTCGGGAGCGGTGCCTCCGGTTACAGAAGTTGTGACAGTTTCGGAGGAGAAGCTTTCATCCCCTCCCTCGGGTGCTTCCAGAGAGGCGGCGGTAGTTGCTGCCTCTGCCACTGGTGGAGGGAAGTTTACCGAGAAAACTTACATAAGAGGGAGCGGATTGAGGATGGAAACGGCCGCCTCACCTCGCGCCACTGACAGCAGCCCGGGACCGGTTACGCGGCGGCTGAGGTGCCACAGTTCCATCCGCAGCAGCGCAAGGACGTCCTTTTTTGGTCTTTTTGTGTTTTTGTGAGTGAAAGGACATCCAAGTTAGGCACTTTAAAAGGACGTCCCTGACGAGCTGTAAGGTTGGTATGTTTTTTTTTTCCTTCCGATTCCCTCAACAGCCCCAATGAGAGGTGCAGACCTCCCGTTAGGTTTTCCACAGTGAGGGGATCGGAAAACGGTAGTGCATCTCATTGTAATACGATTTAGACACATTATAATAGTAATTTGCTCATCTGCATTCCGTTTTCGTTAGCTGCTACTGTGATCGGACAATGCCCTTTTGTGAATGTCCTGGTTTACTACTTTTACGTTAAACTGGCTAGAACCAGTTTAAAACCCATGTTAATGGCTCGTTAAGTTTAGTGCATCTGGCCCAGAGACAGAGAGAAATTTTATTTTCCTTATACTGAAATTTGTACTGATATAATTAAGAATTCAATTTTCTGGAATACTGGGATAAAGAATTTTTATTGTAACCATTTACTCTAATAAATTTTAGCATTATTATAAGAGAGAAAAACTGAACTCTAGTGTTTTTCCTTTGCCAGAAGGGCTTGCCTTTTCAGTCTCTTCTGTTCAGCTCCCCCCCCCCCCTTTTTAGAGGTAAGACAGGAGTGCCCTATATACAGGTTTCTTTGTGGATGCGGATTGGGTCCTCTACTCTGACCTGCAGGCATTCCTGTGGATCAATGGGGTGTATTCCAGACAGTGTCCCCCCTTTGTTTGCGTTGTCTTTAGATCCCTTTATTCGAGAGGTAACCCAACATCCAGAAAGTAGTTCCAACATACCAACAAGTAGTTCCAAGTTCACCACTTTGGCTTTTGCAGATGATCTGCTGGTCCATCTTACCGAACCTTCATGATCCTTGTCCGTGTTCTTACAGCTGTTTCAAGAATTTGGCAACTTTGCTGGGCTCAAGCTCAAAAGTCCCTAGCATTACCATCTATGGAGGAGTTGCAAAAACAGTGCGGGCTAATTTCCCACTTTGATGGGATGAGACTCCTTTCCTTATTGGGGCATACAACTTTCTATGCAGCCGTCTAAATTATACCACTTAAATATCTCCCGTTTGTTGGAGGCGATGGCTGGGCCGTTGAAGACATGGCTATCTTTGCCACTTACGTTGCATGGTAGAATTCAGTTGTTTCGCATGCTAGAGTACCCAAAATGGCTTTATGTTATGCAACTAACACCTCTTCATATTCTTAAGATAGGAATAAAACTGATATATAAACTGTTGGGGCGATTTTGCTGGGGAGGCTCAAAATCTAAACTTCCATTACAACACATGCTGGGTTCCTGGAAGGAAGGAGGTATAGGTTTGCCCAACCTATGACATTATAATCAAGCTTATGGGTTTCATCATTTGGGCGACTGGTTTTTGGATAGACATGATTATACTCCACAACAGTTAGAGCTTGACTATTTTGCTCCATGTTATTTTTATTTTCTATTACAGGCCCCAAGGCCTATTGTTCCTTTGTCTTTCCAGAATAGTTTGTTGCGGGGTCCATTGCAGGAGATCTGGAGCGATATGACTAGGTATTGGAAAGTTGACCCACATACGTCTACGTCTGACATGCTGCCAATTTGTGGTAACTTGGATGTTCACTCCAGGTAATGAAAATGGCACTTTCAGGACATAGGTACGCATGGGTATTACGCAACTGGAGCATGTTTTGACTGATAGGGGTTCACTGCTGATTCTGGGGGCACTGGGTATTGGTATAGAGATCAATAATGCTCACGCATATAACCAAATACCTCACTACATTAGTCCTCCGAGTACTGAGGTTTTGGGATCTCGGCATAGTCAACACTTGAGACAATTTTTTGCTTTGGTGAAAGGAGATAGGCTTTCGGTCTCAGGTTTCTATACAGTGCTTGCTACCCTTTCCCTCCTGAAAGACAAAGAAGTTATCTGACTCCATTGGGCGCAGGATTTAGATAAATTCCAAAGAAAGGTTGGGCCTATCACCTTGACCTCCCAAATCCCCAATTTACAAGTGCAGATCTATGGGAATGCCAGTTTTAGATATTGCACAGGGCCTCTCTCACCAAAGTCCAAATTTTTAAAATGGGGGGGGGGGGGGGGGTACAGACACACCTCTGTGTACAGAGTGTCAGCACTGTCAGGGCTCATTCATTCTCTCTGGGATTGTCTCTAAGTGCAGGTGTTTGGGGCTGCTGTTTTTCAATATTTGGAAACTTTATTAGGCTCTCGCATTCCATTCTCCCCCCTTGGAGCTCTTTTACATATATATGAACTCTTTGCATTGCAGAGTACAGATGCACAGCAATTGATTCGCAAAGCCTGTATATTGGGTAAGCGTGTTATTCTGAGCCTCTGGAAAAGTGATTTGCCTCAAGATTACTGGCATTAGCATAATAAATTTCATGATCTGATGCTATTAGAATGGAGGGGAGCATGTCTGTCTCCAAGACGTAGAAAGCGCTTCCTCGCTATCTGGGGGCCTTATATGCACTCTCTGAATCCACGAAGGCGCAGTTTAGTGGTTAATTTCCTTTGAGGGCTTGGGGACCTATGATATTATACCACACAGTCTTTTTGTAAACTGATATTCTGTTATACACACAGTTTTGGTTTTTTTTTAATGAGATTGGGTATGGGTGGGAAGGGGGATGGAGGTGGGGAGGATGGGGTACCTTGAGTCAGCAGCAGCAGTGAAGATTTAGATTGGGGATTTTAGCTGCTCTCAGTTTGATGACTGTGTAAGTTTGTTGAATTCTACGTTTTGCATCATTACTGATTACAAACAATGAAGAAATGTAGGGTAAGTTTAATTTGGGTGTTAGTAATATAGTTTCCAAGCACATATAGTGGGATGGAGTAGGGATACTTGTAAAATATATGATGACCGATTATCTTTCTTTTTTTCTGCTGTACATTCTTCATATTTGAATCTTTGTGTACACATTTGACTAGATGTATTCCTTTGCAATGTCATCAATAAAAATGTTGAACTATAAAGTCCGCTATGGCAAATTTGTCACCTGCCTTATTTAAGCACTGGCAAGCTTTATGTTCTTTCTTGTTCTCGTCACTTAGATACACTTTAAGGCATCCTTTTGCTTTTAGATCCTCTCACCTATAATGGCAGTCATTGGGTCTTCCTTTAACCTTTTCTAATGTGTGGAATACATCTAGCCTGGCCTTCCAAGATGTTATTTTTATATGAGGCGTGGATGCTATCTGAATACTAACTTTGAAGCTGGAAATGTTTGAAGAGGCAACACAACAGAGCAAGAATATATCTGAGCTTTTTCTGCTACTGCCACTCAAGAACAGTTGTGCCCCAGCCATTCAACCTATTTTATTTAATAAATGGAAGCACCACAATGTGTTAACCTCTTCATGGCAGAACTGGGAGAGATATTTTTGAAAACATTTCAGACTAAACTCCTAAAATACTACCAGTATATTGATGACATTTTTATGATATAGACTAAGGGAGAAGAGACTCAATTTTACAGTTCTTTCAATACATAGTATCCTACAATCAAATCAAAATTGACTACGCCCCAGAAAAAGTCAACTTTCTAGAGACCACAGTTTCCATCAGCAAAGGCTATATACAAACATTTATATACAGGAAACCTAAGGACAGATGCAGCTACCTCCACAACTCCAGCTTCCACCCGTCACACACACAAAAAAATCCATTCTACACAGCCAAGCCACACGATACCACTGTATCTGCTCTGACCCAAGAGAAACACCTCAAAATCCTGACTGCACTACAAAGAAAAAGCCACAGAGAACAATCCCCCTTGTACTGACATACAATCCAGAGCTGGAAAAATCGAGATCATAGAAGATCTACAGCCACTATTCCAGGAGGATGAATTAATGAAAAAAATATTCCCAGCTCCACCAGTGCTGGCCTTCTGAAAGCCACCTAATTTGAAAACACAAATTAGTGAAAAGCAAGCTTCCACTACAAGCTCAGAGAGAGAGGAGGAGAATGGCACATGTCCCTGCAATATACCAAGCTGCAAAATGTGCTACACACTTCACAGGATCCCAGTGTCACTCAACATGGGAAAAATATTCAGCATAAGGAGATCATAAGGGGATCCTTTACATGCTTATCTTCAAATGTAGTATATATCATTCAATGCAAAACATGTGAAGGGTACTATATTGGAGAAACAAGCCAGATGCTAAAGACAAGGACCAATTTACATAGACATAATATTAATCAACACAATGCCAAACAGGATGTCACCTCCATGGGACAGCATTTTACAAAACCAGAACACTGCATCAATGATTTTATGGTGAGAACACAAAGTAAATTGTAATCCAGGAATGCAAGACCGTTGAAGTCAAAATGATGAAATATTTTGACACTCATCAGACAGGGCTCAAAGATCTGGGGTTTTTTACCCACTATAAACCATAAAATTATACTGCTTTGTCATCCTCTTAACACCCATCCATATCTCTTACCCACCCAGCTCTGTTTCCCACCTAACCCAGCCTACCTTCTTCCTGATTGTCATTAGAATGCTTTTGTTTTTCATTTATATATTTGACATTTGTCAACATTTGCTCATTCCTGATCTGAAGGGTTACCTTCAAAAGCTTATCAAAACAAGTAAGTTAGAACAATTATTCTATTTTCTTTTCTCTGTTTTGTTTTTTCCTATTTATTACCTTTAAAAGTGGACTAACATGGCTACCACACCACTTAAAGAAAACTAACACTATTCTACTTTAGAACAAGGCATTGATTAGCCTGCAGCAGACCCTGTCAACTTCCCAGCCACAACGTGAATAAAAGTCATACCTTACATGGTAGAAGTATCTCATTCTCAATCACACCTGCAGCTCTCCTGAAAAAAAAACAAAAATTATTTTGCCGGCTCTGCCTATGACAAATCCCAAGTTATGTTGATATGTATTTTAGCTTGCTTATCTATTGAAAATTACACAGGAAGTCCTTGTCTTTCAAGGGTATTACAATGAGATGCTCTGGTAATGTCTGAGTAGGATGCCACAAAACTATCTTCTAGCCTCTTTGTTTTACATTTATAACAAAGAATCATACAGCTTCCTGTTTTAATAGGCAACAATGCTGAATAATTGTTCTTATAAATAAAACTGCACTAGAAGTGAAATTTTAGTTTGAGTGTTGTCAATAAGAAATCAAATCAGATATATGTTGCATGTGGTTACTTTATAGCTACATGCAATGCTAAATTATCCACCAAGAAAAAATTACCTATACATCCTTGAAAGGCTAGATATAGTCAGTTTGTGGCAAGCATACATTCATTTACAGAGATAGGGGCCTTCTCTTTTTAGATGGCCCCATCTTTGTAAATCATAACTCTAACATGAAGACTTCTGATAACCTGCTAGGAAATCCAAGGAAATCTCCTGGTTGAAGTAAAAAAATAAGGTACTTTAACATCTACAGGCTTAGGTAAATTAAATTGGTACAAAAGACCTGGTTTCTGAAGCATGTATTACCTTGGAATACAAGGGGTCTCAGTATGTTGGGAGGGAGGAGGGGAAAATTCCACTAGTCTATCCTAAACATGAGGAAGAGCTGAGAAAATACAGGCTACAATGCCCATTCACTTTCTCTCATTTTCTGCAAGTTACATTATAACTACTGAGATACATATTTCATATTGCAGGATATATGGTATCAGTGGTTAAATTCCACTCTTTCAATCACACAAATACAAAATGGTGGAAGGCTCACAATCAATTGGATTTTGTACCTGAGGAAATGGTGGTTAAACAGATTTGACCAAGATCACAAGGAGTGGCAGGATTTAAACACTAGCTTCCCTGCTTCTCAGCCCAGTCCTTAGGGCAGACCCAGTCAATTGGGTTTTCAAGATATCATAAATTATCATACATGAGAGAGAGATTTGCATACTTAGAACATGCAAATCTCTTACATATTTATTTCAGATATACTGAAAACCTGACTGGCTGGGTGTGCCTTGAGGACTGGGTTGAGAAGCACTACTCCTCCTCCACTTATTGCTAAGCAACTCCATCTTTCCAATGTTTTTACTCTGGTAATGCAACAAAGGTATTAACTGCTTCCAAAAAGCAAAAGTAGATTTCTCTTTGCTCAAAATGGCATCCACCAGACAAGGCTTAAAGATCTGATTTTCTATCCATTATAAACCATAAAATTATACTGCTTTACTCACCCTATAATCACTCATCCATATCTCACAATCTCTCACCCACACAGTTCTCCCTGTTTCTCACCTAACCCACATCCACCCTCTTCCTCCAAGACTCATTGGAATGCTTGTGTGTAGCGATGAAGCTACAATGTAGTAAATTTAAAATGAATCACAGAAAAGTTTTCACTCAATGTGTAATTAAACTCTGGAATTCGTTGTCAGAGAATGTGGTAAAAGCGGTTAGCTTAGCGGAGTTTAAAAAAAGGTTTGGACGGCTTCCTAAAGGAAAAGTCCATAGACAGTTATTAAATGGACTTGGGGAAAATCCACTATTTCTGGGATAAGCAGTATAAAATGTTTTGTATTTTGGGGGGATCTTGCCAGGTATTTGTGACCTGGATTGGCCACTGTGGAAACAGGATGCTGGGCTTGATGGACCTTTGGTCTGTCCCAGCATGGCAATAGTTATGTACCTGTAGAAGGTATTCTCCGAGGACAGCAGGCTTTATGTTATCACATGAAGGTGATGCCGATCCGCATCACCTGGTTCCGCATTTGCCATAGCTAAAAGAGAACTTTGTAGAGCTCAAGCCATGCTCCACCGTGCATGCGCCAGTGCCTTCCCGCCCATCGTGCGAACACTGTCTCCTCAGTTTTATACAAAAGCAAAAAATAAGTAAAAAGAACAAAGGAAACAACACCAATGGGAGGTGGGCAGGATTGTAAGAATATAAATCCTGCTGTCCTTGGAGAACACCTGCTACAAATAAGTATCTTTGCTTTTTCCAAGGTCAAGCAGGCCTCCAAATTCTCACAAATAGGGAATCCCTAGCATCCAAACGCACCCAAAACAACAAACATTGGTCAACTGGGCCTCGCAACAGTGAGAAAATAAAAAAGATTAACCTGAAAATATATACAATCTGAATGAGTGTGCAGCCTGGAACAGAATAAAATGGGCCTAGGATGGTGGAGTTGGATTCTAAACCCTGAACAGATTCTGCAACACTGCCTGCCCGAACCAACTATCGCATTGGGTATCCAGCTCAAAGCAGTAGTGTGATGTGAATGTGTGGACCGAAGCCCACGTCGCAGCCTTGCAAATTTCTTCAATGGAGGCAAACCTTAAATGGGCTACCAACGTGGCCATGGCTCTGACATTATGAGACGTGACATGACCCTCCAAGGCCTAGAACACAAAGGTATTAGATATTGCTGTCTCAAAATGGCCACATAGAAGGAAGCTCCAAATAGAGCTCCTGGCCCCTAGCAGAGGCCAGACACCCTAACCGAGCGCATCCAACAGGTGGGGGAGCTAACAGGAAAACAAACCTGATATGGGAAATGTCCAAACGGCGACCCGTAAGCAGCGACAGCCCAGATTACCATAACCGCACTGGATCAAACATGTGGCCACCGATGCCGACTCCTCGAACTGCAGAACACCTCCAAGCAGCACGTCACTCACCCCCCAACTAAGCCCTCATGCCACTCGCTTGCCTTCGATACCGCTCAGAGACCCACAACACCCATGGATGACACCGAACTGCGGCTGGAACTCCCAGGAAAAGAAGAAACTGGGGCTGGAAAAAACCACCCAACCGCAGAGGGAGTAGAGGCCTGACCGCCTGAACTTCCCAGCCATAGCAAACACGTGGCTGCCGACATCTACGACCACCAATGGCAGCACCCGATCTGGGACCACCACAGCGCCATCGACTGAGGCTCACAAACACTGAGTCACAGACTCCCAGGATCCAGTCAACAGCACTGCTCCACCAAGACTAATTCAGGCCTTCCCCCCAGTGGAGAAAGACCGGCCCTGCTTAGTGGAGCCAGAACCTAAGCAAGTGCGGGGCCCTGTGCAGACCAATTTGGTGGGGCCCCATCCTAGCCCCACCCCCACCCCATTGATGATAATATTCAATTTTTAGAAAATTTTTTATTTATGAAATTTCAAATAAAGACAAATGAAGCTAAACTTGTACAGAAAAACTGATTTAAATAATAAGCACAATGCTATCATGAACCCCCCCCCCCCCTCCCCAGAAATTATTCAGTTCAAGTCCACTACAATTAGTAGTTCCAATTCTCATAACCCGGGGGGGGGGGGGGGGGGGTCAGAGGTGCGGACACACAATCTCTCCACTGCAAAACACTATACACAAACTTGTGCAAACACACACTCATAACCTTACCAAACCATAAAAGCACTAATTCCAAGGACAGGACGAGCACAACCTTATGCGTGGAAAGGCAGAACTGTAATTACACCAGGCTCTAAAACACCAATACACTACCTCGTGAAAAAAACAAAACAAAAAGGGCTGCAAATGCTACACGCTAGCAGGATACTGCACCTTGACCACACATGGCACAACAGATATGAAGGCAAAATACTGAACTGGAAAGTTACCTCAAGAAGTCAGACTCAGCATGCAGCAATACTAGACAAATTGAAACTTACATGCAAAATATCACAGATGCACATTTCCAAAAGCTGACATATTCCAATTAATAAATTCTGAATAAAATACTTTTTTCTACCTTTGTTGTCTGATCATTTGGTTTTTCTATTCGCTTTGGTCCCAAAGTGTCTTCTGTTTTATGCAGTTTCTTCTTTCCATTTGATATTTTTTCTCTCACCATGTCCACCATCCTCCTGTGTCCTTATGTGTCCTGTCTACCATCTGTAGCCCTGTCCCTATCCTTTCTCCAGTTTCAGCATCTGCCTTCAAAGTGTTCCAATCCAACCCTTAAATTCAGCAATTTCCCCTCCATGCATATCCAGCATTTCTCCTCCCTCCCCTCCATGTCCAGCAATTCCCCTCTCTCCCTGAGCCCTGCCCTCCCATCCATGCTCCTCTGTCCCCTGTTCCCTCCATTCATCCCTATCCAGCAATTCCCCTCTCTCCCTGAGCCCTGCCCTCCCATCCATGCTCCTCTGTCCCCTGCCCCCTCCATTCATCCCTATCCAGCAATTCCCCTCTCTCCCTGAGCCCTGCCCTCCCATCCATGCTCCTCTGTCCCCTGCCCCCTCCATTCATCCCTATCCAGCAATTCCCCTCTCTCCCTGAGCCGTCCTGCAATCCATATCCATCCATGCTCCTCTGTCCCCTGCCCCCTCCATTCATCCCTATCCAGTAATTCCCCTCTCTCCCTGAGCCCTGTCCTGCAATCCATATCCATCCATGCCCCTCTGTCCCCTGCCCCCTCCATTCATCCCTATCCAGCAATTCCCCTCTCTCCCTGAGCCCTGCCATCCATGTCCAGGTCCTCTCTCCCTTGTCCTCCCGCTCCCATGTCCAACTGCCTGCCCGCCCTGGCACCCTCTTCCCCCAACCAAGGATCCTGACCTCCGAGTCCGCACGGACAGCAGCGTCACTGAAAGCGCTCCTCCCCTCCCGAGTCCCGACGTCTCTAGCAGAAGCTTCCTGATTTGTTCATTCTCTGAGAATGAATGAATCAGGATTCAGGAAGCTTCTGCTAGAGACCTCGGGGGAACTCGGGAGGGGAGGAGCGCTTTCAGTGATACTGCTGTCCATGCAGTCGGATTCCGGCGACGGAGGTTAGGTAAATTTAAAAGAAAAATGATCCTTGGGGGGAGAAGAGGGCGCCAGGGTGGGCAGATAAGTGGCGGTAAGCATGGTGCGCGGCGCCCTCCAGGTTGGCGCCCCCCCTGCCATGCTTACCTTGCTTGTTGCTTACCGTATCAGATTGGCCCTGAGAGGAGGCTGACTGAGGCGCGCCGCGCGGGGGCCCCCCTAAGCGCAGGGCCCTATGCGGCCGCCTTGGCCTAAGACCAGCCCTGCCACTAAGACTGACTCAGGCCCTCCCTCCAGTGGAGAAAGGCTCCCGGCAAGCCGAAGTCCTCCCCAGCGGTGTCTCCATCTCCTTGTGCACTGCATTGCACAACATGCATGAAGTGAAGCCGACTCCAGAGAGGAGCGAATCTGCTGCTTACAAGAGGGTGAACTCCTCCCGGAACCACGACTCCCCCAGCAGAGGAAAAACCTCCTGAATGCCAAGGTGAGGCACGAGAGAGCAACAACGCTGATTTCGGCAGGTCAGTTGGCACTAAAGCAGCTGATCTGGGAGACCAGCTCTGGCAGCTCTAACTATCCCAGCTGTATTTCCATGCCATGACTGCCCCAGTTGTCAAACTTTGATGCATAAACATGTTTGGACCCAGTCTGATAAGGGAAGTGTGTGAGTTATAGATATTTTTAGGTTATGGAAGCTTGGCTATTTTCTGAAGACGACCCATGAATCAATGAACTAACTCCCACAGGATATAAAACTATCACACTATCCCGAAACAGGAAAAAAAGGAGCATTGCCCTCATAAAAAGACATACTCAATGTCTTGCTTACAGACTCATTCCTAACTCCAGATCTAGAGATCTTTGCATGCCATCTCAAAGACTCTGCATCAAAAGACTATAACATGCATACTATGCTACAGTCCACCCAAGAAATGGCCTAAAGCATACCCACAATTCTGTTAATTTGTCTCAAAAAAACTCAATTGAAAGTTCCTATACTCTACTACTAGGCAACACATGTACATTTACAAAACCTGTCAGACAACAGATCTGATCTCTGTGCTTTCCTGTCCTCCATAAACTATATGATACCTTCCCCCAAACCAACACATAGTAAAGGTCACCAACTAAATCTAGTGACCTTCAATGACAATGGAACCATGAACCAGACTATCAATCTATCAGATGTATGCTGGGAAGAATCACTATGGTCTGATCACTACAGATGTTCATTTATAATCAACTGGAACAACTTCAAGAATAAATCCAACCCACAAGAACAACACATCATATCCAGAGGGAGAATAGAACCCAACTCCTTCTGGGATGCTGTACTACTAAAACTGCTGGAAGACAGAATACTCAATCTTGAGAATGACTGGTTGAAAATCGGCCTTGATATCCTGGATGAAATAGCACCCCTCCATTCCAAAACTAAATTGATATGGAAGAGTGACAGATGATTCACTCCAGACATTCTAAAATATGAATGCAGAAAATGAACACAAATGGATTAAAGAAAAATCCAATTGATCAAGGGACAACTGGTAAGCAGCAATCCATTACTACAAAAAAACTACAACTTTAGCCAGAAAAACACAGTAATAGGAGTTGATCCAAAAAGGGGGAAGTAATATGAAACAACTGTTATCCATTGTCAACTCACCCACTCACCATTTAGAACTGAAAAGGTGTTAGCAGAATATAAGCCCTAATTTAATGTAATACAATATTGGCGTCTTAATGAGGCGATTCTACAAAGCCCTTCTAATGTGAGTCTGTTGGAGAAAGACATCTTGGAATATATACAACATAATGATACAGGAGAGGTTGACTCACTGACCTTGTGGGAGGGTCACAAGGGGAAAAATTATTACGTTGGAGGCCCATTTAAAAAGACACAGAAGGAAACTGTGGAACGGAATCTCCGCGTGTGCATAGTCGTACTGAGGATGGTGATCTCCACACTCTCTGGATAGAGCCCCGTGTATTGCAGATGTAGCTGCCAAACTGCAACAAGTGCAGCAGACGTACTATGAATTTAGTAACAAAGCGAGTCACCTCTTGGCTCATAAAGTACAACAAAAAGAGTAGCTCAGTCACATATGAGCTCCATCTGAGATTATACTGGGGCTCTCTGTACCAGGAAGGCAGGAGGTATACGGGATGCATTTACAAGGTATTATGAGCATTTGTATACTCCTGTCTCCCCCATGGAGGAGGACATTTAGTCATACCTGACCACTCTGATATACCCAGAATCTTGACCTCAGAAAGTGACCATATCTCTCACCCAATTGAACCGGAGGACATCATATGGGCTATTAAAAATCTGTATGCTGGCAAGGCCCCTGGACCAGATGGGTTTACCGATAAATATAAGTGTTTTGGGAAACATCTGGCTCCATGGGGTGTCTTCCAGACTCTTGGAAATAGGCGGCTATCACAGTGCTCCCCAAACCGGGGAACGATCTCTTGTTGTGTGAATTCTACCGACCCATATCTTTATTGAACACAGATTAGAAAAGTTTTGCTAAAATACTTGCACAGCAAGTTCAACATGTGCTGCCCTTCCTGATACATGTAGATTAATCTGGTTTTGTGGTCAGATGGCAAACCTATGAATGTTTGCAGAGCTATTCAACAAGCGCACTTAACTAAGGTCCTGATGTTACTCTTGTCAATGGATGCTAAAAAAGGTATTTGACAGGGTTCATTGGCTTTTTTGTTTTTTATTTATTACCTTGCACACAATGGGGTTTGCTAGGTGGTTCCCTACTTGGCTAACTCAGATCTATGCACGACCTGCAGCTTGTATTAAAATAGTACCTATACTACCTCCTTTTCATTGTATAGAGAGCCCCCATCACGGTTGTGCGCTATCCCCGTTGTTTGCTATGGTAATTGAACCCTTGACGCAATCTATATGTCAACACATGGGTGTTGTCTACAGACCCCCCCCCCCCCCCCCCCCGACAATTAGAGAAACTAGATAAAGATCTGATCGCAGATATTCAAAACTTAGGAAAGAAAAAAAGAGGTTCTGTTAATGGGAGATTTCAATCTGCCGGATGTAGATTGGAAGGTTCCGTCTGCGAAATCGGAAAGAAGTAGAGAGATCGTGGATGCTTTCCAAAGTGCTCTGCTCAGACAAACTGTAACGGAACCCACAAGGGAGGGAGCGACGCTGGATCTGCTGCTCACAAATGGGGATAGTATGTCAAATGTCCGAGTGGGTGCACACCTGGGCAGCAGCGACCAGTTTGGTTTCATATGACAGCTGAAGTGGAGGGCAGCCACTCTAAACTCAAAGTCCTGGATTTCAAGCGTGCTGACTTTAGTAAAATGGGGGAATACCTGAGGAAGGAGATGATGGGCTGGGAGGACGCACAAGAAGTGGAAGGACAGTGGTCCAGGCTGAAAGAAGTAATAAATAGGGCCACAGACTTTTATGTAAGGAGAGTAAATAAAAGCAAGAGAAAAAGGAAACCAATACGGTTCTCTAAGCAAGTGGCTGAGAAAATAAAAGCTAAAGAGTTGGCGTTCCAGAAATATAGAAAATCTGAAGAAGAGGAACACGGGGAGGAATACCGGATGAAATTGAAAGAAGCCAAGAGAGCGGTACGTCTCGCAAAGGCGCAAGCAGAAGAACAAATGGCTAGAAAGGTAAGGAGGGGTGACAAAAATTTCTTCAGGTATATTAGTGAAAGGAGAATGACTAAAAAGGGAATTACGAGACTAAAAGATACAGCAAAACGCCATGTAGATAATGATGAAAAAAAAGCCAATTTGCTAAATAGATACTTTTGTTCTATTTTCACTGAAGAAAATCCTGGAGAAGGACCACGAGGGACTGGCAAAAGTACACCTGAAAATGGAGTGGATAGAGCACCGTTCACGGAACAGAGTGTGTATCAACAACTTGGAAAGCTAAAGGTGGACAAAGCCATGGGACCGGACGGGATCCACCCCAGAATATTGAGGGAGCTCAGAGAGGTTCTGACGGGTCCTCTTAAAGATTTGTTTAATAAATCCTTGGAGACGGGAGAGGTTCTGAGGGATTGGAGAACGGCGGACGTGGTCCCTCTTCACAAAAGTGGTGATAGGGAAGAAGCTGGAAACTACAGGCCGGTAAGCCTCACTTCGGTTTTTGGAAAAGTAATGGAAGCGATGCTGAAGGAAAGGATAGTGAATTTCCTGGAAGCCAATAAGTTGCAAGATCTGAGACATGGTTTTTACCAGAGGGAAATCGTGCCAAACGAATCTCATTGAATTCTTTGATTGGGTAACTGGAGAATTGAATCATCGACATGCTATAGTAGTAATCTACTTAGATTTTAGCAAAGCTTTTGACACGGCTCCCCACAGGAGGCTCTTAAATAAACTCGATGGGCTGAAGATAGGTCCCAAAGTGGTGAACTGGATTAGGAACTGGTTGACGGACAGACGACAGAGGGTGGTGGTAAATGGAGTTCGCTCGGAGGGAAAGGTGAGTAGTAGAGTGCCTCAGGGATCAGTGCCGGGGCCCATTCTGTTCAATATATTTGTGAGTGACATTGCCGAAGGGTTAGAAGGTAAAGTTTGCCTATTTGCGGATGATACCAAGATTTGCAACAGAGTGGACACCAGGGAGTAGAATGCATGAAAAAGGATCTGAGGAAGCTAGAAGAATGGTCTAAGGTTTGGCAATTAAAATTTAATGCAAAGAAATGCAAAGTGATGCACTTAGGGAGTAGAAACCCACGAGAGACTCATGTGTTAGGCGGTGAAAGTCTGATAGATACTGAGGGGGAGAGGGATCTTGGAGTGATAGTATCCGAGGATCTGAAGGCGACGAAACAGTGTGATAAGGCGGTGGCCGTATCGAGAAGGTTGCTAGGCTGTATAGAGAGAGGTGTGATCAGCAGAAGAAAGGAAGTGTTGATGCCCCTGTACAAATTGTTGGTGAGGCCCCACCTGGAGTATTGTGTTCAGTTTTGGAGGCCTTACCTTGCGAAGGATGTTAAAAAAATAGAAGCGGTGCAAAGAAAAGCTACGAGAATGGTATGGCATTTGCGTTCCAAGACGTATGAAGAGAGACTTGCTGACCTGAACATGTATACCCTGGAGGAAAGGAGGAACAGGGGTGATATGATACAGACGTTCAAATATTTGAAAGGTATTAATCCACAAACAAATCTTCTCCAGAGATGGGTAGGCGGTAGAACGAGAGGACATGAAATGAGATTGAAGGGGGGCAGACTCAGGAAAGAGGTCAGGAAGTATTTTTTCACAAAGAGGGTGGTGGATGCTTGGAATGCCCTCCCACGGGAGGTGGTGGAGATGAAAACGGTAACGGAATTCAAACCTGCGTGGGATATACATAAAGGAATCCTGTGCAGGAGGAATGGCTCCTCAGAAGCTTAGCCGAAATTGGGTGGCGGAGCAGGTGGGGGGATGAGGGGTTGGTGGTTGGGAGGGGTTGGTGGTTGGGAGGAGAGGATAGTGGAGGGCAGACTTATACGGTCTGTGCCAGAGCCGGTGATGGGAGGCGGGACTGGTGGTTGGGAGGCGGGGAATCCTGCTGGGCAGACTTATACGGTCTGTGCCCTGAAAAAGACAGGTACAAATCAAGGTAAGGTATACACATATGAATTTATCCTGTTGGGCAGACTGGATGGACCATACAGGTCTTTTTCTGCTGTCATTTACTATGTTACTATGTAACACCCCAATATCATGGGGTTGAGCTGGGGAGGAGAGGAATTTAAGTTGCAACCTTTAGCTGATAATGTTCTCCTCACCCTTACCAATCCTGAACAATCTGTATTACATTTAGAGGGGGAGAAGCAATGCTACGATTCCCTGTCGGGCTTTAAAATTAATATGACAAAATCAGAAATTCTAAATATCACCTTGCCTAAGGAATTAATGCTTGCATTGCAGAGTAGATATTCCTACAAATGGGCTCCCCATCATATACGATATCTTGGGTGGGGGGGGGGGGTAGAATTGACTTCTAATGTTTTAAATCTATACACCACTAACCTTCCTATTAAACTGGAGGAACTGTTTGGAGTTCTTTATAACGGGAGAGTCTTAATATCTCCTGGTTGGGATCAATAAATGCCATTAAAATGATGCTTTTACCAAAGTTATTAATTTATGGCCATACCTTTCAACATTCCCAGGACTTTTTTCAAGTGTTTGCATAGAAAGGTCTTTCATTATATTTGGAATAAATGCCCCCTAGGGTACGGGCTACAGCTATGCATTATCCTAAAAAGCTGGGTGGGATGGCTGTGCCATATTTTTTTTCTTTATTATCAAGCTGCACAGCTTCGTATCCTGACAGAGTCGATGACACATTTGGCTAAAGTATGGGTAAAAATGGAGCAAAGATGGATGGGGTCAGTTCCACTAAGGGCTGTCCCATGGCTCACTAAGACGGAACTTCTAGAATGGTTGGAATGGTCTTAGGAGTATGGGGGTCCCCTTTCACACATGGTACGTTATACGGCAGAAGTGTCGCGTCTCTCGCGCTTGCCGCGCTCTCGAGGACCTTGGCATACCTTCAGGCTTCTTCCCCGGGAGCGCGGGGTTTGTGAGTCCATAGGCCACTACCGTGGAGCGGCAGTGGCAGGCAAAATCACCTTCCAGGTAGAGATGAAACAAGACTGGCCCGGAACCCCGGACTGGAGTTCTACACCGGAACACTCGGAACTGGAACGCACCGGACGGGTGCGCACTGGAGTGGGGCCCGCTGGACTGGACACACTGGAGTGGCCCCACTGGACTGGAACATACAGGAGTGAAACCCGCTGGACTGGAACACACTGGAGCGGAACCCGCGGAACTGGAACACCCTGGACCTAGGCTTCACCTACACTTGACTGCCTTTCCCCGAGGGTTGAGCCCTCAGGTTCTGGCAGCCGGTAGGACTTACAGGAACAGCAGGAATGAAGATCCAGAAGTGCCCCCTGGCACCTAGGCGAAGGCAAGGCAGACAAGCAGGGACTGTCCGGGTTCTGGCAGTCGGCAGGATTCAACACAATGACTAGTAAACTGTACCCAGGCTAATAGGAACGCTATACCCAGGCAAACCAGTCATACACAGGAACATACACAGAGCAAACTCAGGAGACTTGGAAGGCTATACACCAGCTAACAACTAAGCTGTGCCCAAGCTAACAAGTCATGCACTGGAAACAAACGCAGAACACTAGCAAAGCTTTACACAGGCTACAAGCCAGACGGTGCCTAAGCTGGCTAGTCTGCACTAGGAACAAACACAGAGAACTAGCAGAGCTATGCACAGGCTACAAGCCAGACGGTGCCTAAGCTGGCTAGTCTGCACTAGGAACAAACGCAGTCTTGGGATAGTGGCTAGCAAGGGCGGCTAGTCTAACACTAGGAACAAACGCAGTCTTGGGATAGTGGCTAGCAAGGGCGGCTAGTCTAACACTAGGAACAAACGCAGTCTTGGGATAGTGGCTAGCAAGGGCGGCTAGTCTAACACTAGGAACAAACGCAGTCTTGGGATAGTGGCTAGCAAGGGCGGCTAGTCTAACACTAGGAACAAACGCAGTCTTGGGATAGTGGCTAGCAAGGGCGGCTAGTCTAACACTAGGAACAAACGCAGTCTTGGGATAGTGGCTAGCAAGGGCGGCTAGTCTAACACTAGGAACAAACATAGTCTTGGGATAGTGGCTAGCAAGGGCGGCTAGTCTAACACTAGGAACAAACGCAGAGAACTAGCAGAGCTATGCACAGGCTACAAGCCAGACGGTGCCTAAGCTAACTAGTCATGCACTGGAAACAAACACAGAGAACTAGCAGAGCTATGCACAGGCTACAAGCCAGACGGTGCCTAAGCTGGCTAGTCTAAACAAACATAGAACACTAGCAAAGCTATACACAGGCTACAAGCCAGACGGTGCCTAAGCTAGCTAGTCTAACAAACATAGAAACTCACACAGAGCAAACACTGAAACCGTGTACAGAGCACTCTATACACCAGGACCTTTAGATGAGATGCAAAGGCCCGGACTGTAGTCTCCAAGTGACTAATAAAGCCCTTCAACACCAGAGCCACAGCTGCAGCAATCACCTTGCAACCAAACAGAGGCTTGACACACAGAGCAGTCAGCCCATAGGAAGGAACAGCGTGAGCCATCTTGGATACTGGCAAAGAGGAGGAGGCGGCAGCCATCTTGGAAGAGGCATAGCCCACACAGGTGAGGTTCAGTAGGGCAATCAGCACACAGAGCCAGAGAGAACCTAAGACAGACACAGACACAGAGACAAGCAGAAGCCAGCACAGACACGGACTCCCAGAAACAGGGTAAGTCTGAGGGTTGTCACGGCCACAGACGGGACAAGAAGTTTTTCCCCAATAGGCTATGCTTTTTACAAACTATTTGTTATGCCCCGGGATTTCAGGCAGGATGGGAGGATGGAGTGTATGGTTGATTCACCTTGGGTCAGATTTAGGAGTAAGGGGAGCTTTATCTTTTTCAGGCTCTCAAGGAGGTGTACTGCCTTCCTTCTCACCACTTTTTTCAATACAGACAAATAAGGGACTATATTTTGCATAAAGCACGGGGAGAGATTGGTTTGCAAGAGACTCTTTTAGAAAGGGTATTGTATGGTGGTGCAGGGAGGGGCTGTGTTTCTCATTTATATCAGGCTTTACTACTGGCCTGCTCTCCTATGGATTATTATACACAATATTGGGAAAGGGACCTGGGAACAACCTATACAGGGGGCTGAAATGGGAAAAGCGTTTTAAATTTCTCCTTAAGCTGTCTTATCAGTAGTACCTTAATTGAAAATGGACACAAAATTCTACACTGATGGTATTATATTCCACAGCGTTTGCAGCATACGTAAGATTGTCCACAGTTATGTCAACAAAGTCCTGTGCCAGTTAGGAGATATGTACCATATTTGGTGGTCCTGCCCCATCATTCAACCGTACTGGTAGTCTGTCCATTCTTTAGTGCAACAAATTATAGGGGGCTCCTATCCTTTGAAAGCAGAACATTGTTTGCTCCATCACAGACCCATTGGAATACAACCTTCACAACATAGTCTGGCGATTCATCTATTTACTATTGCTCGTCCGGCACTGGCAGCAGCATGGAAGAGTCCTCAGATCCCACCTCGAGCTCCTTAGTTGCATAAAATTGATTATTTGTGTTTGATATATGAACTAACAGCAATTACGAATGGCCAACTCACCAAGGTTTACAAAATATGGGACTCTTATCTAACCTGGAAATCTAACCCACAGAGTTTACAGTGATTGACCTCCATTTTGGTTTTTCCTTTTTACTTTTTTGGCGATTGTACTGGAAGTTTATGGTTATATACTGTGACCTCACTAGGGAGTGGGTTGGTGGACTTGTTTACCACTGTTGTGGAACATACAAATATTGCCAATCTAATAAAAGAGGGGGGGGGGGGGGGGGGGGGTTTGAAGGAACAAAAAAAAAAAAAGAAAAAAAAGTGTAGGGAAAACTATATCATTAAAAAAAAAAAATTTAACAGCTATGCAGAAACTTAAAATTAACAAACTTAATGGCGGCATTATCTGCCTGATTTAAAAGCATATCATCTTGCATTTAAAATGTCCCATCTTCTGGTTTATGTTTAAATCATATTTATTCAAACCAAATACACAGTAACAGAACTATTTTTGTTACAGAAATGGAGTTTTTACATTTCTCCCCTTCCCCCCTACTCCACCCCCCCTTCCCCCTCCCTTGTATTAATATCACTTTATTCATACATTCAATAAATAACTTCGTGCTGATGGAGTTAATGTATTCCAGAAAGGTGCCCACAATTGCTGAAATTTTTCCCCTGCCCGTGATTCAAAGTCAACAATCTCCACCCTCTCTATCCGCATCATTAACAACATTTTCAACCGCCATTGTTGGAGGGTGGGCGCTTTAGTAGCCAACCACTCCGTTAGGATAATCTGTTTGCCAACTATCACAGTTCTTGCTACGAATGCTGTAAAGCCCCTTGCCAGTGGCTGCCGCAGCTGGGGTTGGCCAAACAGTAGAGCCGGATCATAACTCCAACGCTGGTGCCAAATTTTATTAACATAGTTTATAGTGGCCTTCCAGAATCCTTCTATGCTTTTGCATGTCCAAAACATGTGTCCCAAATTGGCGCCCTCTGTTCCACACTTCGGGCATTCCCCCCAGGACGACAGACCCATGTAAAACGCTCTTCTAGGGGGAATATGCAGCCGAAAAACAAATTTGTACTGTAATTCCCAGTGTGTAGACTGATATGTCACCTTTCTGATTGATAGTATGTGAGACCGCACCAACGCTGGTGCAATGTCTGTCCCCACTGTAGGGATAAAGTTTTATAATCCGGTTCTGGCATAGTGTCCTTTATGTGCCTGTGGTGATGAGAGAGTGGCACTTTATGTTGGGCCTCTAGGGAGAAAGCCAACGCAAGTTCCTCCTGAACATCCTCCGCTAGGTGCTCCCAGGGCAGAGATGTCACATAATGTTTTAACTGCTCATAATGAAATCGCTCTCCCTCAAGCAGGCCGTATTCTGTTTTCAGGGCCTCAAACGATTTCATGTGCCCTTCCCGGGTTAGCACCTGCAGCAGGTACTCCAATCCCCGTTTTTTCCATTTCCTAAATGTCCCATACATACTGCCTGGTACAAAGGCCAGATTGTCACAAATGGGTAAGTATGGCGAGACCTTTGTTGAAAAATGATGCATCCTACTAACCCATTTCCAGGTTGCTGCCGCTGTTCTCATAATCAGGGCTTGTTGTAAGACCTGCGGTACGGGTGCCCCAGTCGAGTGCAGATAATTGCTAAAATGGGTCCCCAAAGTAAAACTCAGTTCCACAGTAGTATCTGAGAAGTCGCTTAGTCCTCGGAACCAATCGTTTATATGTCTCATTCCACAGGCCACATTAAAGTACCGCACACTCAATAGTCCTAATCCTCCATATTCCACTGGTACGCATAGTACCTTCATCGGCAATCGAGCTTTTTTGCCCCGCCACAAGTAATGCTGGATCATTCTGTCCAGTTCTTTCTCGTTTTTCTTATTCAGGTATAACGGCATTGTTTGTAGGACATATAGCCACCTCGGGGCAATTATCATGTTGTATAAGGCTATTCTGCCCAACAAAGAGAGAGGCAATGTTGTCCACGCTTGTAGACTATTTCTTGTATCCGTTAGCAGTCTTTGTATATTAAGATCATAGAGTTCCCTCCTCTCTGCGGAAACCAGGACTCCCAAATATTTGAATTTACCTTGAGCTATCTGGAAAGGTATCTGCCCTCCCCTTACTCCCCCCTCCCCCGCATGCCCTATCTGCAGTACCACTGATTTTGATAAATTTAACTTAAATCCTGATATATGACCATACTGCCTAATATGTTCTAATAGGACCTCTGTAGATCTTTGTGGGTTGGTCAACGTTAGCAACAAATCGTCCGCATATGCCAGCACTTTTATTGACTGCTCCCCCACCTGAACCCCTTCAACTGTTTGTTCTGCTTTCAGCGTGCGCAGCAGAGGCTCCAATGCCAGGATGAACAGCAGGGGAGAGAGGGGGCAACCTTGCCTCGTGCCCCGCTCTATTTCAAATTCACTACCTTTCATGCCATTTACCAGCACTCGCGCCGTGGGGTGACAGTAAAGAACCTTAATTATTTCTAGAAATTTGCTAGTAATACCCATATGTTCAAGCGCCTGAAACAGGTAACCCCATTGTACCCGATCAAACGCTTTTTCCGCGTCTAGGCTTAGTATCTAAGCCGGCTCAGCTTTCTCTATGCACACTGCCATTGCCATAAGTAATCTGCGAACATTTTGGGTAGATTGTCGACATCTCACAAACCCTACTTGTTCAGTACCTATCAAGCGAGGTAGGCAGTCAGCTAGTCTTTCGGCCATCACTTTGGCTAAGATTTTAATATCTACGTTAAGTAATGATATCGGCCTGTATGCATCTGCTCTGTCTGGTGACCTACCCGGCTTGGGAATTAATGTAATCAAAGCCTGATTTGCATATGGAGGGAACTGGCCCGCATCTATTACACCCTCATAATATTCCAACAAGGAAACCAACGCTTCCGGCGCCAGCATTTTATAATATTCCCCCGTATAACCATCTGGGCCCGGGGCCGATCTAAGCTTTAATCCCTTAATCGTTCTTTTCAATTCCTCTAAGGTCAAAGGAGCATTTAATCCCTCTTGCTCTTCTTCGGTCAACCTATCCAAGCCAGCTTTCCTCAAATATTGCTCTATTATTTGTACTTCGCTTGTTGGCCCGGCTGCATATAGTTTGGCATAGTGCTCATCAAATATCTGTGCAATCTCTTCCCTAGAATTAACCAATGACCCCGCCTGATTTTTTACCGCTACAATGGCCCTAGATCCCCCCCAGGTCTTAATCACTCTTACTAACAAGGGACCTGCTTTATTCCCAAATCTACTTAACTTATATTTATAATATATAGCAGATCGTGTCTCTCGTTCATGCAGAAGGGTGTTCAACGCCACCTGAACCTCCCTCAATCTTTCTAATGACTCAGGAGTGAGCTTGCGCATGTGTGTGCGTCTAGCCCTCTGAAATTGTTTCTCTAAATGTAAAATACTAGCTTGTCGCTTGCGCCGGGCACTACAGTACGCGATAATATCTCCCCGTATCACTGCCTTGGAAGCATTCCAAAACAGTACCGGTTGTGTTTCTGTATGAACCCCATTATTAGTAAAATATGTGTCCCATTTCTCTTGTAGATATGTCTGAAATCGCACATCTCCTTGCAAATATGCCGGGAACCGCCATCCCTTACCCCCTTCCCTATCCGCCGGGACAGCCATATCCAGCCACACCAGCGCATGGTCCGAGACTTCCTCGGGACCCACCTCTGCGGCCTGCACCCAGGGGAACATGGTGGACTCCAACAGTATGTAATCTAAACGGGCTAATGTGCCATGCGCCCGTGATCTATGAGTGTATTCTCTATCCCCAGGGTGTAGGATCCTCCAGGCATCCACCAACCCCAACATCCTCCGGAAGGAACTGAAATCTTTATGCCTTTGTCCTTGATAATGTGGAGAGGTGGGGCTCGAGGTATCCATCTCAGGGTCTGAGGCCATATTGAAATCCCCAACCACCATCAATTTTGCCGTTTTATACTGCAAACAGGCGCTTCCCAGGGCCGCATAGAAACCGGGTACATACCCATTAGGGCCATATACATTTACCAATATAAACTCCACTCCTTGTATCCAGATCTTCAAAATAAGATACCTCCCCTGTCCGCCCTGAGCTAACACATCTACTTTACACGAGAGCCCTTTCCTAATCAAGACCGCCAGGCCCCCTCTCCTCCCCTGCGCATCTACTGCATAACATTCTCCCACCCAGGTCTTTTTCAATTTAGTACGCTCCTGGCCATTCAGCCGCGTTTCCTGTAGACAAGCTATATCTGCTTTATGCCTTCGCAGCGCTTGCAAGATCTTGTAACGTTTCGTGGGGGTGCTAATCCCCCCCACGTTCCACGTTATTATCCGTGCTGGCATGATGTTTCTAAAACTGCCTCCGCGACCAACCCCTGAGCTCCTGTGTGTGTACCTACATCAACTAACTTCATATATCTCCATCTTCTTTGCACGTTTAATCTGGTGATATTTAATAACCTCCCATTCCAACTGCCCTTCCCCCCACCCGAACCCACCCTCCCATGCTTCCTTTTATCTACCACCCTTTCCATATTCTAGGCCTCACCTAGCTATGGAACTGAATCACGCTTTTCGGCTAGTGACCCCCACCCGCCATGTTCAAATATATGTAGATTGCTTTTCTCTCTACTCACGTACAGTCCAAACTTTGTGCCCCCTCTGTTTTAAGGCCTGTTATCGTGTTCTTGTCCTGTTCCCGTGATATCTTTGTCCCGGAGGAATTTCCGTGCGGCCTCCACTGTCGGAAATGTATGCCATTGGTCCTGTAGCTGCACCTTTAATTGTGCTGGATATTGTAGGGCAAAACGGATTTTTTTGTTAATTAACGCAGTGCACAGTGGATGGAACTGCTTACGCTTTGCTTGCACCTCAGTTGAGAAATCTTGGAATATTAAAACGTTCCTCCCGTTATACTTGAAAGTCTCTCTCTCCATGCGAAAGCCCTGTAAGATTTCTTGTTTGTGTCTGTAGTTTAACAGCTTTGCTACCACCACTCGGGGTCTTCCCTGCGTCTCCATCTTTCTCCCCACTCGGTGGGCCCGCTCCACCACCACTGGCCCCATAGAATCTGTTAGGGCCAGTTCTTTCGATAGCCACGTCTCCAGCCATACCTCCAGATTACGTTCCGGGAGCGATTCAGGGAGTCCCACCAGACGTATATTGTTTCTGCGGGAGCGATTCTCCAGATCTTCCAACTTGGAGGCATGCGTTTCCATCTGCTGCTGTAAACTGGTTATATCCGGCCCGTATGCACGCGCCTCATCCTCCATCGCCGCTATTCGCACTTCGGCGTCGCTCACGCGGGTTTGCAGACCTGCCAGCGCGGTTTGGATCCCTTCCAGTTTTCTGTCAAGCGCTGCCCATTTCGGCTCCCACGCTCTTGTCATTGCGGAGGTGAGTTGTTCTAGCTGCACCTCCGAGAACACCACCGGAGCCTCGTGTGCGCCGTCCGCGACTTTGATTTTCTCTTTTTTTAGCGGTCTTCGGAGCCTTTATCGCGGGTGTGCTGCGAAGATATCTATCCATGTGGGGTTCACACGTTTCGCTGTGAAAAGATATTTCGACTGCAATCATTAATTTATGCAAATTGCGGGTGAGGGTTCCGGAGCCCAAGCAACCGACTGCTGCTTAGCTCATAGCACCACCCCATCTTCTGGTTTAAAAAAAACAAAAACAAAACAAAAAACCACAACCCCTTCAACTCCCCCAGATGGCTCACCTTTGAATATGCCCTTAATTCCCCCTTTCTTCTCCATCTCTTTCCTTCAATGGATAGATTTTCCTATCCAGATCTTTTTCGTCTTATCAAGAACTACTGCAGCTTCAATTAATATATTAAAACGAATAACCTCTCTCCCTCTGTAACACGTTTATGGTTTAACTCCACATTTAAACAACTCTTTCCTAAACTGGTCACTTTACCAACTCCTCAATCATAATACTCTGTATCCTGAACCTCAACCTAACATCTGGTTACAACTGACATCAAACATAAATGATATTTTATCATGTATTAACAACCAGCCCAAATCATCTGGCCTCACATCCATCTGTCTATCTCTACTCCTTGGTAATGAAGCTTCAAGAATTTATAAAAGTATTAATGAGTCCTCTACATCAAACTACAACAAAGTTGGGAAACAGACCTCAACAGTAAGCCTGACAGACTGGCAAACATTTGGTCAAAGACCGACTATCCAACCCTATCTGCTGGAATTACTCAATCCTCTTTTTTTTATTTTTTGTAATCCATAAGGCTTGCTGGGCTCCATCCAAACTGGCAAAACTTACAAGATCTACACTTCCTCCCTCATGTTAGTCATGTTCTGAACCTAATGGAACCCTCACCTTTTATTTCAATGTCCACATGCTTGTAACTATTGGACCTAAATTTGGAAGACGGTATCTTCAAATCCTGCCTCTAGACTCAGTCTTATGACATGATCATCCTTCATTCTTCCACTCCCAACTTCCCTCTTGATGACCAACACCACAAACTCTTCATCACGATGACTCTTTCCGTTCATCTCATCGTTCTGTACTGGAAAACCAGCCCTCATCTCAATGTTCATGAATGGTGGAGCCATCTCTGTTTTCTCAGGAAATATGAAGAAACTGTCACCTTTAAATCCCACAACCTCTCAAGCTTTATAAAGACATGGGTACCTTTAAATAATTATATGTATGAAAATACCTGCTAATCTCAAGTTTAATGCTAAAGAGTACAGTTGTGCCTATGCTTCTTTGCAATACAGTTGGTACTGTTCTTGTTCATTATCATTTAACACTCAAGCAATGTTATTGGTCTTTTTGCTAAAACAAGCATAACTTGAGCCATGTCAAGGACAAAGCCAGGAAAGGATATACTTTCTGGGGGAGACTTACGTCTTTGAAGTAGCAGAGAAGAATCAGACGTAATACCATAGGACTCATTTGAGAGGTCCTGTGGGTTCTGATCTGTCTCCCAGGAGAGGTCAGAGTCTTACTTTTCATAGTACTGCTCATAAGGAGTAGGTGGAAGTGTCAACCAGGATGTCAGCTTTGCACTGAGATGCAACAAGACATATGATCTTCTGATATTGGAGAAAGCTCCTCGGCAATGAGGACACACGCGTTAGTTGGGTACAGGCTGCCCCTAACGGGCGACATTGAGCAGGTGTGTGGGACCTCTCCTGTGATTGTCTCTCTGATGTATCCATGGACTGGGCTGGCTGAGCTGAGGCAGGCGCAAGCACCCTGTAAGTCTAAATATTGTGATTGCAGTAGCCCTGAAAGCTTCTCTGAGCACAGCCCAGAATTTCTCATAAAGAGTAGGTGTCGGTACCAGCTGAGAAAGTGATGTGGATGCAAACCTGAGAGATAGCCTGTGTAAGCATAGGAGATCTAGAACAAAGACTCTTGATGTGATATAAGCTGGAGATAAGCAGAGTGGTCACTGCTGCATGGACGTTTCCCATGTAGAGGACATCGATGCATGAGAGGTATGGGCCAAGTGACTGGAGGAAGAATGACTGTGATGCTTTAGGCTTTTTGTGCTGCTGATACCTCAATGCACACAGCACTAATGGTGAGGGCACAGAGTCCCAACGTGATATCTGCATCAAGTCCAATGTAGCATGGGTGCACCCAATGTCGATGCTGGTGTAGATTCTACATGAGTATAGAGTCTCCTGCCATACTCAATGTGAATGCAGATATCAATGCAGAACCCAAATATTTTTTGACACTGGAGTCTGCTGGCTTTAAGGGACCTCGCCTGCATACACTGGCAGAGGTTACAGTGAATGTCTCTGTGGCCAGGACCTAGGCACTGAACAAATAGTTATGAAGATTTGTCTGAATAGTACTAGAGCATCGAGTACACTTCTTAAAGCCACCTGGCATACCTCAATGACATGGAGGGAAAAACAGCTAACGTGAGGTCAAAAGACTCTATGGCTTGGGAAGCTCAAGTGATTCCGTATCCAAAAAAGGATCGATGGTTTCCAGGTAGGAAAGAGAGCTCAGAGTGATTCAACTAAACAACAGAAAAAGATAATATATGAAGAATAAGATGACCTGAAAAAGGGAAGCACCAAAAAGGTAAAGGATTTCACACGGAGGAGATTAAAAACACAACCACTCTGCTCCACAGAAAATGAAAGACTGGTGGTCCTGCCCTCATGCAGCAGGTGGGAAGGCACCAAAGAATTTGCAGTGGGGGAATGCCTCAAAGATTTAAAATTGACAGAGCACTTCACAATGTCTGCACCGGACTCCATGGACCACTTCACCCATATGTAAGAATATTAAGCGTGTTTGTCCTCTGAGAAATTATATTAATAGGCAATAACTTTAAGTGTTCACTGAACTTTAAGTATTAAAATATGCATTTATTTTTACTTTTTCTTAAGTACTCTGACCTAATACTTTGAACACTGGAAAGTTTGCTCACTTCATTGTTCTCATTTCCAGATAATTTAAACAAGTTAAGAACCAGTCTGAAGTACAGATCCCGGTGGAAGTCTACTAACGAAAAAAATGGCCACTAAACACTACTGTTCATCTTTTAACAAGTTTTCAATTCACACCAAAACATTTGCCTCCAAGAGGCACTATATCAACTGTTTCACTTTATCCATAGTGTCTCATGTCTTCAGAAAAACTGTAGTTAAAGTCAAGACTTCCCTTGGCAAAATCCACATTGACTTTGTTCCATTAACCCTTTAGTGTCCCATGTTCCCATAATAAACCATATGGGAACATGGGACACTAAAGGGTTTTAAACATTTGTTCAACCATTTTATTCTTTATAAATTGTCAGGCAAAATGGTTGAGACTGAGATTAGACTGCTTGTTTATCATTCCTTAAATCACCCTTGAAACCAGTTTTTAAAATTGGTATTACACTGGCCACCCTCCAGTCTTCAGGTAATCCTAGATATTTGTAACTGTAGATCTACAATTTCCTTTTTTGAGTATTTTCAGCATCCTAGGAAAAATGGCTTTAGAACAGTTCTTAATTTCTCAGAAATCAATTTTTCTTGCTACTGAACTTAGTCTTCCTTTCAGTAACAAGGTACGCAGTTGCTTAAAACATCTACAAGAAAAGTCTTGGAGTGTGCCACTACAGCCCAAAAGTCCTGTAAAGAATTAAGCATTATGTAGAGTGGATTTAGAGTGGGAGAGGTGAAACCCACAATTGTATTTCAAAGGTGCTGAGGTTAGGTACCTACTTTTTTCAAATAATGCAATTAAAGATCAAAAATCCCTCCACATATGGCACCATGAAGTGGTGTTGAAAGAACTGCAGCACAATCTGGAGTACTAAAGCCAGATGCCAAAAATACCACACTTCTGACTCCATTGAATGTCAGACATCATCCTCAGATACCCCACACTGAGTTAACACTTGGTGGAACGATATTTATTTAGAAAACTGGGCATTATAGTTTATTAATTTTTCCATCTTTATTAGACTTGCTGGATTGACAACACACTAATAAACCAACAACGTTACAACAATCCTTAAATATCCAGAACGAACTTTTATATGCAAACAATAAGTGAAATGTCTACATGAAAAATATAAAGCAAAAAGCAATACAAAGTAAAATGATACAAAGAAATCAAATTTTAATCAAAGTAAGAATTCAAAAACTACCAATCCCACCTACTCTCAATTCTCTCATTCTAAAGAATCATGACAAGAAAAAAAAAAAAGAAAAAAAATATTCCTCTGTGGCAAGTATGCAAATATATCTCAAGGTGTTCCCCATAAAAGGTGATGAAAATTTAAAAATAGCAATTTCTGAAATGGACAAGACTGGATACCCTTTTATTTACCAAACCACCAGGAGCTTCCACCCCCCCCCCCCCCCCCTCATACTTATTCTACCATTCATTCAATGCAGCTGTAATTTTATCATACCTTCGAAGTTTCTAACAAACCTCTTTCCTGGCCTGTATCTCCTTCCAAGCACATACTATAATCATGTTTGCTGCCAAAATTAAGTTCATAATAGATCTGTGTCCTTGCTTCTTGAAGCCCTCAAGGTAATTTCCAAATAAAAATATAACAGTAGAATTTCACCACAAAATCCAAGTCCATTTGTGAATGGCCTCCCAGACTTGATCCCCTTTTACTTTTAGAGCACTCCCACCATTGGTGTTCATAAGTACCCACCTGCCCACCACCTCTCCCTATTCTCAGAGGCATCCAATTGAATTTTCCATTCAGGTACCCAGGATCAACATATATTGTAGTTTTCTATAATTGGTAACCCCAGAGCAAGAATGGATATACCAGTACACCTGTTTCCAAATGTTTCCAAAAGGAGTCCTCCGAATAACAATGATCCTATACCTTCTGGTATGGAGAAGTGGTAATCCTCGCAAACGATGCCAAATCCCTATGCAACCTAGCTCGTATTTTTTTTTTTGTCTGATGGGGTGTCAAAGAGTCCTCTCAAAAGCCATGGGTTTTCTAAGTTCAATTAACATCTGGATACCACCAGAAATCACATAGTTGAAAAGTGCTGAAAAAAAGGGGGGGGGGATCCTTGTATCCATGATATCCTGGAGCATCTGGTGACAGTATCATCCCACCTATAATTAGACCCACACATTCTCCCACGGCCAAGGCTTCTAGCTTTCCCAACAGGTTCATGTACTATGTAGAGAAAGGACAGTCCCTCAGGCTACTTGCTAGGTGAAGCACTCTAGCAGCACACCTTGGCCCATCTTTACCTTGTCCCAAATTTTACACAACAGACCCCAAAAAAGGATCCTGCTTCACCACTGCCCACTGTTTTATGCTGTCCTTAGAGTTCAGCTTGGTACAGTCAAAAATAGAGTGAAGAGTGATATCGACTACTCAAGGTGTAACCAGGGCTTTTCTAACCTTCTACCATGGTAGTTCTTCAGATTTTAAGAACTGTAGCCTTATAGTAACAAAATAAATTTGGGGAAACATACACCTCCTCTCTCAGTACACCTCCTCTGTCAGAAGCTAATTTAAGTCACTCTAATACTTAGGTCTTAAGCAAGGCATTTTCTGATGCAGCTTTGTCCTAATAACAGAGCCACACCAGAAATGGCCCTGAAATTGAAGCAAACTGCACCTTCAGTGGTGGTAGAGGCTCGGGGAAAATGGTAGAGGCTATTATTAAAAACAAAAGTACAGAGCACATCCGAGGACATGGATTACTGAGACCCAGTCAGCACCGCTTTTGTGTGGGGAAATCTTGCCTGACCAATTTACTTCAATTCTTTGAAGGAGTAAACAAACATGTGGACAAAGGGGAGCCGGTTGATATTGTGTACCTGGATTTTCAAAAGGCGTTTGACAAGGTACCTCATGAAAGGCTATCAGAGGAAATTGGAGGGTCATGGGATAGGAGGAAATGTCCTATTGTGGATTAAAAACTGGTTGAAGGATAGGAAACAGAGAGTGGGGTTAAATGGGCAGTATTCACAATGGAGAAGGGTAGTTAGTGGGGTTCCTCAGGGGTCTGTGTTAGGACCGCTGCTTTTTAATATATTTATAAATGATTTAGGGATGAGAGTAACTAGCGAGGTAATTAAATTTGCTTATGACACAAAGTTATTCAAAGTCGTTAACTCGCAACAGGATTGTGAAAAATTACAAGAGGACCTTACGAGACTGGGAGACTGGGCGGCTAAATGGCAGATGACGTTTAATGTGAGCAAGTGCAAGGTGATGCATGTGGGAAAAAAGAACCCGAATTACAGCTACGTCATGCAAGGTTCCACGTTAGGAGTTACGGACCAAGAAAGGGATCTGGGTGTCGTCGTCGATAACACGCTGAAACCTTCTGCTCAGTGTGCTGTTGCGGCTAGGAAAGCGAATAGAATGTTGGGTATTAGGAAAGGTATGGAAAATAGGTGTGAGGATGTTATAATGCCGTTGTATCACTCCATGGTGCGACCGCACCTTGAGTATTGTGTTCAATTCTGGTCGCCGCATCTCAAGAAAGATATAGTAGAATTGGAAAAGGTGCAGCGAAGGGCGACTAAAATGATAGCGGGGATGGGATGACTTCCCTATGAAGAAAGACTAAGGAGGCTAGGGCTATTCAGCTTGGAGAAGAGACAGCTGAGGGGAGACATGATAGAGGTATATAAAATAATGAGTGGAGTGGAACAGGTGGATGTGAAGCGTCTGTTCACGCTTTCCAAAAATACTAGGACTAGGGGGCATGCGATTAAACTACAGTGTAGTAAATTTAAAACAAATCGGAGAAAATTTTTCTTCACCCAACATGTAATTAAACTCTGGAATTCATTGCCGGAAAATGTGGTGAAGGCGGTTAGCTGAGCAGAGTTTAAAAAGGGGTTGGACGGTTTCCTAAAGGACAAGTCCATAAACCGCTAATAAACGGACTTGGAAAAATCCAAAATCCCAGGAATAACATGTATAGAATGTTTGTACTTTTGGGAAGCTTGCCAGGTGCCCTCGGCCTGGATTGGCCGCTGTCATGGACAAAATGCTGGGCTCGATGGACCCTTGGAGGCGTATTTTCAAAGCACTTAGCCTTACAAAGTTCCATAGGTTACTATGGAACTTTGTAAGGCTAAGTGCTTTGAAAATGAGCCTCTTGGTCTTTTCCCAGTATGGCATTACTTATGTTCCAATTCACATCTCCGCAGAAAGCAACTACTTCCAAGATGGTGCAAAAGAGATTATTTAAACCTAAAGGTCCTCTTATTACATTAGGTATGTCACCTTGCTGTAGTTAGCCATCAGATGCAAAAGAAACTGGGAGCACACAGGCAGCTCCAGTCAGCATACTTTGCTCATCAAGAAAAGGGGGAGGGGAAGCACCCCAGTATTAAGCCTCCCTGTAGTCCTACTGAAGTTTCAGGATCTAAAAAGTCCACCTGAAATACATAGACAAATTTCGTATTCATAATCCACAAAAACACTGGGTATATGCCCCTTCTGCATTGCACTGTGTTTTAATGAGAAGGGGCTGGAGATAATGCCCAGAAGGAATCGGAAAATGAATCAGCTCTGTTCATCAAGCCATCTACACTTGTCACTCATGGCCTATCCTTGAAGATGACTCTGTTGTTGCACGTCAATCTAGTAGCCACTACGCACACTCTCTGTACTACTGATATCTCCTCCTCTCCCAGGTCAGCATTCGCTGATCCAGACTAGACACATCCAACAGCCAGAGCTCCCATAATGGCCCACTATCAAAAGGCCCACAGCCTCATGCTCCACTTAAATTTTTCACCAGCCCACCTGGCGCACAAAACTTCAGGTACCTTAAGTGGGGATGACGTCACCACAAAAACAAATTCAAGCATCCAAACTCTCTGCTACACTTGGGCTTCTTGTAGTTTCTGCCTCTTGCAGCAAGCACGTAAAATATCCTGGGGTGTTCAGTGTGCAGAAGTCCTGAGCATTATAGTTTTAAACAACTGAATTGTGGCTACCAGTATTTACTGAATACTTACCAGTACTAGCTTGTTAAATTTCATCTGTCCCTATGAACTTGTTAAGGGTGGGAAGAGATTGAACGTATGTGGCAGCAGAACACATTGAAGATAGTAACTTTGTGCCAGTGCAAGTAAAGCAAGGTTACTTAACTGTAAGCAGGTGTTCTCAGAGGACAGCAAGCATATATTCTCACATGCGGGCGACATCCATGTGGCCTGGTGCATGCACTGCCACTTTTTTGAGGCAGTGCCCCCCACTGCACATGCACCTTACTGCCCAACGCTCGATCACAGGACCAGCAGTACAATATTAAAAAGCTAAGACAACTCCTCCAAGGGGAGGCGACAGAGATGTAAGAATATATGTCCAAAGAGAACACCTGCTACAAGTAACCTTGCTTTCACAGAGGACAAGCAAGAATAATATTTTCATTAGTGGGATTCACTAGCCACTAGGCTCACAAGATAAATGAATTTTTTTGCTAACTAGATAGTAAGCCTAGTGAGGATAAAAAGGGCAGGAGGGCAAAGTTGACTTTTCAGTGGTAAAAAGATTCTGCAGGGCTACTTGTCCAAACTGTCGATCCCACCTAGAATGCTGCTCCAGACAGTAGTGAGCAGTGAGGGTGTGGATAGAAGACCATGTAGCCACCTTGCAAATTTCTTCAGTGGCAGCAGAGAAGAAATGAGCTACTGAAGTCGCCATGGCTCTTGCATTGTGATCCGTGACCCAGCCATGAAGGGTCAGCCCAGCCTGAGTATATGTATGGGAGCTAGTCAACTAGCCAGCCAAGTACAGATAGTACGTTTGATGAGGGTCAAAGAATACAGAAAGCTGAGAGGACTTCCCATGAGATTTTGTATGCTCCAGATAATACGCCAGAGCATGGTTACAGTCTAAGATATGCAATGCTGCTTCTCCGGGATGAGAGAGTGGCTTAGGGAAGACGATAGGAAGTACAATACTGATGTGGAACTCAGATACCAATTTAGGGAGGAATTTGGTGTGGGTTTAGAGTACGATCCTATCATGGTAAAGCCTGGCATAGGGTGTTTATGTTTATTAAAACTCTATATACCAACAGGCCATAATTGGATCTAAGCAGTTTACAAATGCAAAATATGACAAAATAAAAGTGATAAAGGCCTAACGTCACCAAGGGCCAGATCCAAAATGGCTCCCCCTCTTATCGGTTCCTGGACCAGTTGCTCCAAGTATGCACAGCTTTTGCTTTCAAAAGACATTTTACTGACTTTATTTGCCGTAATGTACTAAAACCCTTTTTAACTAACCCCCCCCCCTTTTACAAAGCTGCGCTAGCGCCAACACAGCCCAAAGTGAATGGGTTAAGTCGGTATTGCCACGCGGTTTTGTAAAAAGGGGGGTATAAGACAGATATCAGATCACTGAAAATCAACCTGCAATCTATTATTATACCCAAGTGTTTAAAACTATCCACACCTAAAAAAGGCTTACCAAAAAGAATAGGGTTCATGGTAGATCACTCTAGATGGCCTGATATCTAACAAGCAATGGTTTTATTTAAATTTAACGCCAGGTCATTTTCCTTCAACTAACTTGAAACTGTATTTAAACAGTCCTGAAGCGCAGAAAGATCAAGTGTTAATGGAGAAACTCTCACCAAAAATTAGGATGTCATCAGCGAAATTGTAAACTCCCAGTCCAAAACTTTGAATTAAAGGTAATAAGCGGACTAATAAAAATATTAAAGGTGAAATACCAGAACCCTGTAGCACTCCACATTTTACCAAAACAAATATTTTACCGAAAAAAATATTTGAGCTTAACTGATTTTGGACTACCAAAAAAGCCCTGTTATGTCGTCGTCGGGCTGTTTTAGAAACTGCAGGTTTTCACATGTTTATGTATGCTGACAATATTACAGTCCTAATTCCAACTTCAGATGATATTTATGCAATAAAATCTCACAAAGAATTCTCTATCTAAAATTGCCACTGTTAATCTTTTAAAAATAGTGATAAAACAAAATTCTTTCTAGTTAGGCAAAATGTGACAGTTACACAAAATTGCTCTTTTGTAGTCAATGATTTGACTGAGTGATCTCCATGGCTGTGCTGCTGCTGACTGGCAAATGGTTCATCAGTGGTTTGCATTTTTACGATCTCTTGAGCTGCAACTGCAATGACACCTGGTACTTCACCATAGTTTGACTTTAATCTCGGATCCAGGTAGCTGCTTAATCCATATAAAATATCTTGAAATCTATGAAGTAAACTTTTCTTCAGCTCTTCTTTCAAGCACGAGATAACTTGAAGGGTTTGCTGATTCTGTTACCTTCATCATTGATATCAAACTGCCTCTCCTGAATCTTCCCCTATGTTGTATCGATTGAATTAATCAGGTATTCAACCAGCAGATGAACAGCAGACACGGTAACATACTGGTCTCCTATCCCCTCTCTTCATACCTCCCTCCGGTGCAGGCAGCAGCAATCTTCTCTAAGCCTTTCTTGTTCCTGGCAGCAGTAGCGACGTACACGCTGCCTTCAGCTCTGCCCCGAAGCCTTCTCTTCAAGTTCTTGTTCCCGCATAGGTGGGAACAGGAACTTGAAGAGAAGGCTTCCGGGGCAGACTGAAGGCAGCGTGTATACGTCACTACCGCTGCCAGGAGCACAGAAAGGTTGAAGAAGACTGCTGCCTGCGCCGGAGGGAGGGAGGAAGAGAGGGGGTAAACGGAGTCATGATCCTGGACCTCGCGGGGGGGGGGGGGCCGCAGAGGGAAGGACCAGGAATTGGATTGGACTGGGAAAGGAGGTGAGCAGAGGGAAGGACCAGGAATTGGATTGGACTGGGAAAGGTGGGGAGCAGAGGGAAGCCTACTGGAAAGAAAACACTGCATAAAACAGAAGACACTGGGACCAAAGCGAATAGAAAAACTAAATGATCAACAAAGGTAGAAAAAGTATTTTATTCAGAATATATTAATTGAAATGTGTCAGCTTTTTGAAATGTGCATCTGTGATATTTTGCCTGTAAATTTCAATTCCTTCCTCCATATTAGCATATTCATTTGCATATGTATATATGCAAATGAATATGCTAATGTGCTCCGCCCCATTTGCCCCCCCCCCCCCCCCTCAAATGAAACACTCAAACTACGCCTATGGTTCAACTGTACTTCACAACATAATGCAAGTACTGTTCCAACGTGTTTTCACATCACCAATCAGTTTCTTCACTGACACTCCCAGCATTTATTGAGCAGTTTTCAAGCATCTTTAAGTATTTATTTGTTACATTTGTATCCCACATTTTCCCATCTATTTGCAAGCTCAATGTGGCTTACATAGTACCTAAAGGCGTTCGCCAAGTCCGGTAGAGAAACAAATACATGGCGGCGATGTGGTCGATTAAGGTTCAGGCACAATGGGGATCGAAGAGAGGAGAGGTTATATAGTGTCCCTTACGAGCTTTGGTTTTGCTGTGTTGCAGAGTGTAGGCATTTATGTTGGGTCAGTAGGGTATGCCTTTTTGAACAGGTTGGTTTTTAGTGATTTCCTGAAGTTTAGATGGTCGTAGGTTGTTTTTACAGCTTTTGGCAGCGAGTTCCATAGTTGTGTACTTAAATAGGAGAAGCTGGATGCATAGGTTACTTTGTATTTGAGTCCTTTGCAGTTTGGGTAGTGGAGGTTTAGGTACGGGAAAATTAGGTTCTTACCATGATAATTTTCTTTCCTTTAGTCATAGCAGATGAAGCCATTACGTATGGGTTGCGTCCATCAACCAGTAGGGGGAGATAGAGAGCACTCAATTTTTCACAGTGCCTCATGGCCAGCTAGCTCCACTGCCTCTTCAGTATGGCAAACCGCAATGGGAACATGAACTTTCCTCACAGCGAACGATGGCCCCTTAACAAGGGCATAAACTCCAAAAAAAGGAGGGAATGAACTCATCCTCCTGGAGGGAATAAACTCGTCCTCCCAAAACATGAACTGGAGGGAATGAACTCATCCTCCTATAACTAACAAGAATCCTGAAGACTGTTTTCCGACTCCCCAAGGAAGGAATATAACTTCAGAAAACAAGAACAGCACCTAAAATCAGAATCACTGCAATACAGACAATCATACAGGGAGGGCTCATGGCTTCATCTGCTATGACTAAAGGAAAGAAAATTATCATGGTAAGAACCTAATTTTCCCTTCCTTGTCATCAAGCAGATGAAGCCATTACGTATGGGATGTTACAAAGCAATCCCTAAATAGGGTGGGAACAAGCCACACCACGCGCTAGCACCTGTGCTCCAAAACGCGCATCCCTCCTGGCAGCCACATCCAGCCTGTAATGTCGGGCGAAAAAGAGCTTAGAAGCCCATGTTGCAGCACTGCAAATCTCATGAAGAGATAGTGCTCCAGTTTCCGCCCAGGAAGAGGAAATTGCTCTTGTAGAATGTGCCTTAAAGGCTTCAGGTGGAGCCCAGCCAGACAGCAGATATGCTGAAAAGATAGTTTCTTTGAGCCAATGGACAATAGTGGCTTTAGACGCTGAAGACCCTCTGCGACCTGCAAACAGCACAAAAAGATGATCAGAGGTCCTGAAAGAATTTGTAATTCGCAGATACTGCAACAGAGTCCTGCACACATCCAAAAGGTGCAACTACCCAAATGAATCTGGAAACTCCTCAACAAAGGAGGAAAGAAAAACAGGCTGGTTTAGGTGAAACGCTGAAACCACCTTAGGCATGAAGGAAGGCACGGTCCGAACCGTGACCCGACTCTGAGAATTGCAGAAAAGGGTTGCTACAGGACAGCGCCTGGAGCTCCGACACCCGTCTCGCCGAGGTAATGGACACTAAAAAGACGGTCTTCAGTGTCAAATCTTTCTCTGAAGCACGCCGAAGCGGTTCAAAGGGAGCCCCCTGAAGGGCCTTCAATACTAACCCCAGGTTCCAAGCTGGACAAGGGGCCCGCACGGGAGGACGAAGCCGAAGCACCCCTCTAAGAAACCGTGCCACATCTGGATGAGCAGCTAAGGACATGCCCCTTCAACCTTGCCACGCAGGGAGGCCAATGCTGCCACTTGCACCCGCAGGGAATTATAGGCCAAGCCTTTGTGTACACCATCCTGCAAAAAGTCCAGAATCGGCGAGACAGGAGCCCGCAACGGAGAAAGCACTCTTGAAACACACCAGACTTCAAACTGGCACCAAATCCTGGCATAAGCCACAGAAGCGGAGTGCTTACGAGCCTGCAGGAGTGTGGAAATTACCTTATTTGAGTAGCCTCTCTCTCTATCTCAACTGCGCCCTCTCAATCGCCATGCCACAAGACCAAAGCGGCAGGCGTCCTCCATGGCCACTGGACCCTGTGACAACAGGTGCGGAACCAGAGGTAACGGAAAGGGAGCCTCCAACAGCATCTGTCAGAGGTTGCATACCAAGGCCTCCTGGGCCAATCCGGGGCGATGAGCACCACTTCTCCTGGATGCAGCCGAATCTGCAGGAGCACGCACCCTATCAAGGGCCACGGAAGGAAGACATACAGCAAGCCCAGGGGCCAGGGTTGAGCCAAGGCATCCAACCCGGCAGAGCGAGGATCCCTCCGTCTGCTGAAGCAGCACGGGACTTTGGCATTGGAACTGGTCACCATAAGATCCATCACTGGCTTGCCCCATTTGGCACATATCTGCAGGAATACATCGTCCGCTAGTTCCCACTCCGCTGGATCGATCTGATGCCTGCTTAGATAGTCGGCTTGCACGTTGCTCTGACCTGCAATGTGAGCTGCTGACAGGGACTGTAGATGCAGCTCGGCCCAGTGGCAAATGTGTTTGGCCTGCGCGGCTAGATCTCTGCACTGAGTGCCGCCTTGTCGATTTATGTAGGCCACTGCTGTCGTGTTGTCCGACATCACTCGGACAGCCAATCCTTCCAGGGTCACTTGAAAGGCCGGAAGAGCCAGAAACACCGCTTTCAACTCCAGGCGGTTGATAGACCACTCCGACTCGTCGGGCGTCCACAGACCCTGGACATGCGCGCCCCAGCCCTTCAGGCTGCCATCTGTCACCACTAGGCACCAATCGGGGAGTGCCAGCGGCATTCCCCGCCGCAACATGCTGTCCAAGAGCCACCACTCCATACTGAGGCGGGCCGCAGGGAGCCAAGAAAGTCTGCACTGATAATCCTGAGATACTGGAGACCATCGTTGAAGTAGAGAATACTGTAGGGGTGCGCTCTCGCCCATGGCACCACTTCCAAGGTGGCAGTCATCGATCCCAACGGCTGGACAATGTCCCAAGCTCACAGGCGGGGCATCCTCAGGAGCAGACGGACGTGATTCTGAAGCTTGCACCGCCTTTGCTCAGGAAGAAACACACAGCCCGAGGCTGTGTCGAACCTGGCCCCCAAATATTCTAGAGATTGAGAGGGGGTCAGGTAACTTTTGGCCATATTGACGACCCAGCCCAAAGATTGAAGGACTGAAACCACTCTGGCTGTAGCTAGATGACTCTCTTTTTCTGAGTCTGCTCTGATGAGCCAGTCGTCTAGGTACGGGTGAACCCGGATACCCTCTTGCCTGAGAAAGGCAGCTACTACCACCATTACCTTGGAGAAGGTTCGAGGAGCTGTGGTGAGACCAAAAGGCAAGGCCCGAAACTGGAAATGTTTTCCCAACACCGCAAACCGCAGAAACTTCTGGTGCGGGGGCCAAATTGGTATGTGCAAGTAAGCTTCTTTCAGGTCCAGAGACGTGAGAAACTCTCCTGGCTGTACCGCCGCAATGACGGAGCGCAGGGTTTCCATGTGAAAATGCCGCACTCTTAAGGACTTGTTTAGCTCTTTTAAGTTCAGGATCGGGCGAAAAGACCCGCCTTTTCATGGCACCACAAAGTAAATGGAGTAGCGGCCTAGACCTTGTTCGGCGGGAGGCACCGGGGTCACAGCCCCTATCTGGCACAGTCTCCTCTACCGCCGCCCGTTTGGCGGCAGAACCACATCGGGACTCCACAAACACGTCTCTCACTGGGGCATCGAATTCTATTCGGTATCCGTCTCTGATCTGCGGAGATTTTGGCCCACTCCTCGAAAAAGAGGGAAAGTCTTCCTCCGATGACAGGAAACGAGGAGGGGGCCGGCGCACCATCATTGAGAGGGTCGCCCTTGAACCGGCAGCTGCGGAACCTTTGTCCGAGCGAAAGGAGTTTCTCTGCTGAAAGCGGGCACACGAAGTGAACCCAGCAGCACGCCCCGGGCGGTACCTTCTAGCTTCACGGAAGCGAGGTCTGTAAGAGGAGCGGACCGCCTGACCCTTAGAGGAAGGCTTCGGCCTATCTTCGGGCAAGCGCTGAGGGGTTTGGAATCCCCCAGGCCTTTAACAATGTTTTCCAGCTCCTCACCAAACAGGAGAAGGCCTTGAAAGGGCAACTTCACCAACCTTTGCTTAGAGGCCATGTCCGCCGCCCAATGTCATAGCCAAAGAGTGCGGCGAGCCGCCACTGCTACAGCCATTTGTTTAGCCGAAGCTCTGACCATATCATAAAGGGCGTCAGCCAAAAAGGACAAGGCCGACTCCATCCGCGGAGCCACTTCAGATAAGGTCTCCGCTCCATCACCGGGCTGTTCCACTGCCTGCTGTAACCAAGCCAGGCAGGCTCTAGCAGCATAACAACTGCATGCAGATGCCCGAACAGTGAGACCTGCCAAATCAAAGGACCGCTTCAGAGCTGAATCAAGCCTGCGGTCTTGAATATCCTTCAGGGCAACACCTCCTTCAACAGGGAGGGTAGTTCTCTTTGTCACAGCCGTGACCAGGGCATCCACTTTAGGCATTGCAAAGCAAGCCAAATGTTCCTCACTCAGAGGATATAATTGCCCCATAGCCCTGGCAACCTTCAAAGGTTCCTCAGGGGTCAGCACATTGAGCCAAAATAAGCTCTTGGATGGAGTCATGCAAAGGAAAGGCTCGAGCAGGCTTTCTGGTACTAGCTATCCTTGGATTAACAGAGAAGGCTATGCCACTCCCAGGATCTTCAATCGAGAGGGCTTGTAAGGCATCTGAAATAAGCGCTGGCAGCTCCTCGCGGTGGAAAATCCTTACCGCAGACGGATCATCAAGCTCCTGTGGCAATTCTGCACCAGACTCTGGCTCCTCAGCCCAAGAAGTTCTGCCAGACCCCTCAGAATCCTCATAGCCTGACCACGGGGGGGGGGGGGGGGGGGGGGGGGAGCAGGCAAAGGGTCCGAAGATCCCTGTGGAAGAGCTCTTTTAAGCATGTACGCCCTATGCAGCATTAAAACAAAATCAGGGAAGAAAACCGCTCCCCGACCGCCCGGATCCTGCCCAGGGCTATCAGCTCTATTATTAGCCTCACTCAGAGGACCCCCCCCCCCTCCGGATTCAGGGCTCTCCGTCGCAACGGAGGCCGCGTCATGTGGAAAATCTAAAATGGCGTCCGCTGCCAGCTCAGAGCGCAAAAGATCACCGCTCGCCATGTTCGGGCCAGCTCTACCGTCTGTACAGCACGAATTACAGAGCCCCGCTGCTGATTTGCGCTTGCCACATTTAGAACAGCACTTTTCAGTCTCCGCAGCCATCGCCGAAAACGGCAGTAAAATTCAAAAATGGCGGTTCGCGCCAAAAACGTCCCGATCGCAGGCCCACCCTGGAGGAGTCAGAAAACACTCTTACCTCACTAGACAGAGTATCACAGATCCGGTCCTGCAGAAGAATCTTAAGAAAAAAAACTCCTTTCCAAGATCGCTGCGCTATAGCGCGACACAACTAATTATTTATTTATTTATTTTTTTAACGCTGTGAGGAAAACAGAGGCAAAAGAGGTAAATAAAAACACTCCTGAGGCTCAGATAAGTGGGAAAGGCAGGGAAAGGCAAACTAATATGCCTGCATCCACTGAGTGGGAAAGGACAGGGAAAAGCAAGCTAATATGTCCACATCCACGGGGGCATGGGTAAGGCAGGGAAAGGGCTGACCTATGTGCCTTCAAAGTGAAGCTGCTATAGCCTCTAACACCCCGGCTAACAACTGGCAAGCCAGGAGCCACCCCAAGGCAGATTTTTGATGGAGCTCGAAGAAGCTGCAGCCACCCTGCTTGGGGAGATAGAGAATACTGAAGAGGCAGTGGAGCTAGCTGGCCATGAGGCACTGTGAAAAGTTGAGTGCTCTCTATCTCCCCGTGCTGGTTGATGGACACAACCCATACGTAATGGCTTCATCTGCTTGATGACAAGGAACATCGCTCGCCATGCTCGTACTAGCTCTAGCGTCTAAAGAGCACGTCTTACAGAGCCCCACTGCTGATCTACGTTTACCACAACGGGAGCAGCGTTTAACAGCTTCAGCAGCCATTGTCCGACCGGATGAAATTATAAAAGTAAAATGGCGGCTTCGCGCCAAAACTTACCCCGATCCAACGGCATCCGCAGGACCTCCCCGGAGGAGGTGGGCACCACTCACCTCAAAAGACCGAGTCAAACGAGCTCCGGTCAAGCTGCACGTTGAAAATAGCCTCAGAATAGCTATGCAGAACCAATGCGTACTCCCTTTTTTTTTTTTTAATGCTGTGAGGAAAGTTGGAGGCAGGCAGCAACAGAGGTACTCCGGTAGGAAGGGGGATGGGTAAGGCAGGGAAAGGGCGAACTTATATGCCTTCAAAGTGGGCACCACCAGCCACAACACCCCAGCTTCAACTGGCAAAGCACAGGAGCCACCCCAGGCAGAATTTTGCCAGGAGCTTGATCAAGCTATTGTCCACACCTGCTGGGAGATAGAGAAATACTGAAGGCAGATGGAGCTAGCCATCCATAGAGCACTATGGTTTTTCAGTGTTCTTTATCTCCACCTGCTGGTAGGCGGACACAACCCATCAGTTAATGGAGTCATCTGCTGCTGACAACAAGGAAGCCAACCTTTTTATGGCTGAGCTGAAGAGACATTTCTGAATACACACCAGACCAAACCTCTAAAATACTACAGGTACATCGATGACATTTTTATGATTTGGACGGAGGGGGAAGAAACAATCTTACTATTCCTTCAATACATACCATCCTACAATCAGATTCAAAATTGACTACTCCCAGAAAAAGTCAATTTTTTGGACACCACGGTCTCATCAGTGATGGCTATATACAAACATCTATACACAAGAAACCCACAGACAAATGCAGCTACCTCCACAACTCCAGCTTCCACCCTTCACATACAAAAAGAGATCCATTATTTACAGCCAAGCCACAAGATACCACCGTATCTGCTCTGACCCAAGGGACAGAGACAGACATCTTGAAATCCTGACTACATCCTTCGAACGGAAAGGCTACATCCCCAAAATAATCTCCAAAATTGCTGCCTCCTCCCTCAAAACACCCAGGGAAAATCTGCTACAATACAAAGAAAAAAAAGCCACAGACAGAATCCCCCTTATAGTGACATACAACCCAGAACTGGAAAAATTAAGAAAAATCATAAAAGATCTTCAGCCTCTACTCCAAGAGGATGAATTACTGAAAGAGATATTCCTAGCCCCACCAATGCTGGTCTTCCAACAGCCACCCAACTTGAAACACAAGCTAATCAGAAGTAAACTCCCAACACAGACTGAAAAAGAATACAATACAGCCAGCTGCAAGCTATGCCAAAACATCTCACAGGACCCCAGTCATTCACAAAGGAAAAATATTCAACATAAAGGAATATTTCACATGCTCATCTTCCAATGTGGTATATATCATTCAGTGTAAAAAATGTAACGAAGGATGCTATATTGGAGAAACAGGCCAGATGCTAAAGACAAGATTTAATCTACATAGACATCACATGAAGAATGCTGGTGCCAGCCTGGTTCCCACCCCTGTGGGTCAGCACTTTACAAAACCAGATCACTGTACCAGTGACTTAACAGTAAGAATCCTGAAAGGTAACTTTAAAACAATACAGGAACGTAAGACCTTTGAAGTCAGAATGATTGAATATTTTGACACCCAACAGACAGGACTTAAAGATCTGGGTTTTCTAGCTCATTATAAACCATAAAGTTGTATTGCTATGTTTATCACCCTCCTCATCCTGTTAGACTATCTCTGAAATGCTTTGATGTTCCCATGTATACCTCCTACCCACCCCCACCCTTAGACTGTCAATGCAATGCTTGGATGTTTTACTTATATATACTAAACCAAAGAAAAAGAACTGATGATCTGCACCCCATGTACCTCTAGGAATTGTTCTATGTTTTCTAGAAGATCTATGTGCTATTAAAGTAACATGAACCCAAACATTATAGATTCAAGAACATGAATACATTCTAGAATAAGTTTGGGAATCCTCAGAAGACACCACTTTCGGCACATTCAATAATGAGTTTAGCCTAGTGGCATAGCGTCTCCTCATCGGAAAATCCCTTAGGTAACTATTTAATGGTGCAATTGCAAACACACATGCTACAAAAAGTGCTCAAAGCTACATGTGCTCGCTGCTACAAGTGCTCTAAATCAAAAAATTGTTTAAAAGAACTTATCTTAAGTTCCACTCCGTGATAAGTACTGTTGGAGTCCTCTTTGGCTTTCCCTAGGGAAAGCCAAAGAGGACTCCAACAGTACTTATCACGGAGTGGAACTTAAGATAAGTTCTTTTAAACAATTTTTTGATTTAGAGCACTTGTAGCAGCGAGCACTTGTAGCAGCGAGCACATGTAGCTTTGAGCACTTTTTGTAGCATGTGTGTTTGCAATTGCACCATTAAATAGTTACCTAAGGGATTTTCCGATGAGGAGACGCTATGCCACTAGGCTAAACTCATTATTGAATGTGCCGAAAGTGGTGTCTTCTGAGGATTCCCAAACTTATTCTAGAATGTATTCATGTTCTTGAATCTATAATGTTTGGGTTCATGTTACTTTAATAGCACATAGATCTTCTAGAAAACATAGAACAATTCCTAGAGGTACATGGGGTGCAGATCATCAGTTCTTTTTCTTTGGTTTGGTGTTATGATAAGTTGAATTTACCAAAGATTCTAATATTTAGGAGATTTTTGAGTGGTTTTACTTATATATACTGTCATTTACCACATTTGCTTATTTCCAATCTGACGAAGAAGGGCAACCTTCGAAAGCTAATCAAGAAATTTATTTATGTCCAATAAAAAAAAAAAAAGTATCTTATTTTCTTTTCCATGTTTTATTTTGTTTGATTTCTATTGATTACCTTTAAAAGTGGACTAACACGGCTACCACACCTCTCTACTTTACATAAGGGAATTTATGATATGTTTTGTGATGCTTGGTGAAATGCTTAAGTGATACGTAACAAAGAGGCTATTGTGAGGCTTGTCATATCCCTTAATGGGAGTATGTGGACACAGAGGTCTTTCTTCCTAAGAAATATGATTAGATATTAGCTCATTGCAGAATGACCATGCTATATCATACTTTCAGTAAGGTACCATTTACCTGCTCTGACTCTCTTCAGCTGCCTTCCTCTTGCCAGCAAGCTGTAAATTCATCCACTGATAAGATTCAGGAGTGAAGGGGTTAATGTTAACCAGTGAAGCTTGAGCAGGATCATAATGACCAGGACTGGATCTAACAGCAGCACGCAAAAGCCTGGTTCCCCGATAGGGAAACCGTGTCCTACTTGTAGTATGTGCAGCTTTGTTTAACAGGCTCTACATAGATGAAGAAGAGAGGAAAAGGCTGAGACATCAAAAGCTTGAAAAGCAGACTGTTGATTGCACACCTACATTGCATACACAATCCACAGATATCCTTTAAGGTCCACACAATCTACCTTTCTTGGAGGCATACAACATACAACAGCCACAATAAAAATGATGCTTTAAGGCTTGATGCTTGCTTGACTTGTTAGACAGTCTGTTATCTTGGTTCTTTAATAAAAATTTATAAATTAAAAAAAATGATGCTTTAAGGCTCACACTAAGCAATCTAATGATCTAAAATCAGTAAGCCACATTATGCACACCAGACAGTTCTCAAACTCAATTGCTCCTAAACATCTGTTTAAACAGAAGTTTTTTTTAAAGACTTTTTCAATTAGCCAAGACTCCTAATTACTCTGAGATCCAACAAGAATACATTCCAAAGCTTTGGCCCTGCTATGTAGAAAGATTAGCAAATGTAATAGCAGCAGCTAAAAGGAATAAAAATCATATGTATGACCTCTTTCCAGCCCAACAGCAAGACCATTACCACCAGGGTCTGCATTTAATATTACCTTTGGAGTATACGGGGTGTCACAGAGTTGCAGCTTTCTCCAAGTCGTGCAATGTAATGGAGTTCCAGGACACTCTTTCCCACTGCCAGATTTGCTGATTGCAAATGGAGGAGATTCTAGTTGGGGGCTCAAGACCCATCTATCTTCACTAACTGGAGAAAAGCTTCCTTGGTGCCTCTGTGGGGTCACTGGAATAGACTGGGTGCTGTTTCTCCAAGTTAAATGTCTGCTGGGGCTGCTGCAATTGAATACACCATCCACAGTGTTGAATCCTTTCAGGGCTATCACAACTTCATCCTCACTGCCTGAAAAATCCAGCTTCTGAACCACCTCATCGGTGCTGCAGTCTAAGTCTGATGACATAACTATACCAAAAACAAATACATTTTTTGATGTTTAAAAACTGGGTCTTTTTACACCAAGTTATATATTAACCATGTTTTGGTAAATACACACTTAATGTTTATACATATGTCAGCCATTATATGGATAGTGGCAAGTAGAAAATTCATCTAAAACTGCTTTACCACAGTCTAGATTATCCTCCCCCCCCCCCCCCCCCCCCCCACTAACAGCCCAGAAGGAAGGGATACAATAATAACCATGCCAAGTCTCCTTATTACAAATTCCCAGTTATAAGTTGAACAAGGTCCTACAACCATCCCCTCATTACAACCATCCCTTCAGTTTTTCCTCCCTATTAAACACTGTCATCCATATAGCAGTGATATTCAGCCATTTAATTTAGGACTGCTTTATAGTACTGGAAGTGCCAACAGCATTACATCTATATTCACCACCGCCACTGTAGGTATTAAATGCTGACATTTACACTAAAAAAATCACACATGAACATGATCTACTTTACCTGCTGACAAAACCGAACATGGAAGCCAGTAAATAAAGATATTTGCCCCCCTCAGGTTCTTTTAAAATCTCCTCCATAACAATCAATTTTAGGCCCAATCTTAATTTCTATGTCCAACTCACCCTCAAGCTGTTGTCCGACTTTTTTCACAACCAAAGCAATCCAAAATTTACTCATAGGGCAAAGCAGATTTGTACTAGAAAAAGAGCCGCAGTAAAGGTAGCAGCATCAGCTGGAATGGTTTGTCTCCTTTTCCCTTTACAGTTGTGGATAAACTCCTTGTTATCCCACCCTTGTGGCTGAAAAGCTTCTGCGTTCTCCTCCTCAACAATTGCTCCTCATCCACTTCATACAAGGACAGCTAGCTGTACTTAGCAATGTAGAGCAAGAGGAGAAGCTAATCTTCGACTCATGTCTTTATCCTCTGCCACTATCAGACTGCTAATTTGAACCACAGGATTGTACAGTATACCAGGAGTGCAACCAGCATTGGATTTTTAAAGAGGGAGGGGGCAACACATTTCCTCTTCCCCTCCCCCTCACGAACTGAGAATGTGTGAGGAGTGCCGATGTCGGCAGCAGGAGTGGAAGCAGCTGACTTCCCTAAGGCAGTCCCACCAACTAGTGAAAGAGGGTTACCATATAGCCTCAGTAAAAAGAGGCCAAATTAAGCCAGTCCAGATTTTACTTCCATTGAAAGCAATCGAAGTAAAACCTGGTCTGGCTCAGTCTGTCCTCCTTTTTCTAGAGCCATAACTCCAGTTATGGAGGGAGCCTGAACCAGAAGTGGGATGGGGAGCCCCAAGACACGCCCCTGTCCTTCCCCCCCCCCCCCCATGGCTACACCACTACAGTATACCACACGGTCAGCAGTCGATACTAAGCAGCAGAGGAGGATACGGATAAGCAGCTGTTCTGTTTGTCATGAATTGCTAAGCAAAACTAGGTGTACTTGTGTAACAGAAAATGGGAGTGCTTGTTATGTTGGGAAGAGGAACAGAGAGAAGGAGAGAGCACCTGAAGAAGAAGATCTGGGGTGTAGATGTGGGGGAGGAGGCGGTGAAGAAAAACAAATCTGAACCTGTCCAAAGGACATCAGCATAAGAAGGAAAAGAGCTGGGAAGGGTTGAGCCAGAGACAGACCTGGGGGGGGGGGGGGGGGGGGGGGGTGGAAGTGAAAAGCCCAGCCTTCTGATAAAGAGTTAAACAAAAATCCTACCTAATATTGTTTGTGCACATATTTCTGTTTTAAGCAACTCTAGAACCATCATGCAAGACCCCGAGCAAGGTTTGGGAGTGGCCCAGAAAAATAACGCTGCCAGACAAAAGGGATAAACACAAAATAAGTATTTAAAGAACTCCTTGGGCCTAATCCTTCACAGGGCCTGAGACATAGTGTGGATAAACCTCTGCGGTTTAGGAAACACAGTTATTAAGCAGGCCTCTAGTAGCTGGCCTCACACAAGTTGTGACTTCTAGGGTTGCGCCACCCCAACCATCTATAGTTCTTCAGAGGTCCAGGTCTGGCTCCAACCAGACCTCTGCAAAGCTTAAGAGTCTTAACAATAGCACTAGGTTGGCTTACCTCAGCCAGACAGCCACTGAACCTGGGTGTAGTAGCAGCAAACAGATGCAGTTGAGGCATAGACTGGGGTTTCAGTTCTTCCTTCCCTGGGCCTCCTTAACTTCAGCCTGGCCCTGTCTTTATACTCCTCAGTATGGGTTCCGCCCCTCAAAGCTCACTTCCTTCAGGGACAGGACCAGTGCTCTTAAGGGGGCCCAGGTTATCAGAGGGACTTTTCCTAAGGGTTAGAGGCAGTGTTCTATAAAACCCCTCACACTGCATCTAATGGCAGCATTCTCATTAAAAAAAAACTGAGGATCTGTTAGAGATGTCCTCACTCACCAATGAACTGGTCCTAAGAAACTTTATTTATAATTTAACCAAAAACATCCACAACATTTACACTGCCTTATCTAAGCAAAAAATGGTTTTAATAAGAAAGAAAAAAAAAAAAAAAACAATAAAACTTCCCATTAATTCTCCTCTGTGGAGGGGATCACAGTCAGGGAGCACCATTGGTGCTCATTCCTCCACATGGTGTTGGGCAATTTAAAAAGTGAATATATATTTTTTTTTGGGGGGGGGGGGGGGGGGGGGGGGGGGAGAGGGTTAATAAAGCACACACACACACACACCATGCATTTCCCTGTCACATCAGGAGTTCTCAGTCTTCTGAGAAGGAACGGCTCTTATTCTAGAGAGTAAGACTGACCGTCAAGGTACCCCCACCAATATTACTACTACTTAACATTTCTAAAGCGCTACTAAGGTTACGCAGCGCTGTACAATTTAACATGGAAGGACAGTCCCTGCTCAAGGAGCTTACAATCTAAAAGACAGGTGTACAATCTAGAGACAAGTGTACAATCTAAAAGACAAGTGTAGAGTCAATCTTATAGGGCATACTATATTTCTCGAAAGGTTAGGTGCCGAAGGCAGCATTTAAGAGGTGAGTTTTAAACAAAGATTTGAAGATGGGTAGGGAGGGGGCTTGGCGTAGGGGTTGAGGAAGATTGTTCCAGGCATAGGGTGAGGCAAGGCAGAATGAGCAGAGCCTGGAGTTGGCAGTGGTGGAGAAGGGTACTGAAAGGAGGGATTTGTCCTGTGAGTGGAGGTTACGGGCGGGAACATAGGGGGAGATGAGGGTAGAGAGGTAGTGAGGAGCCGCAGACCGGGTGCATTTGTAGGTAAGGAGGAGAAGCTTGAATTGTATGCGCTATCTGATCGGAAGCCAGTGAAGTGACATGAGTATATCGGTTCTGGCGGAATATAAGACGTGCGGCAGCGTTCTGAACGGATTGAAGGGGGGATAGATGGCTAAGTGGGAGGCCGGTGAGGAGTAAGTTGCAGTAGTCAAGGAGAGAGGTAATGAGAGCGTGGACGAGAGTTCGTGTGGTGTGCTCAGAGAGGAAAGGGCGAATTTTGCTGATGTTGAAGAGGAAGAAGCGACAGGTCTTGGCAGTCTGTTGGATATGCGCAGAGAAGAAGAGGGAGGAGTCGAAGATGACTCCGAGGTTGCGGGCAGATGGGACGGGGAGGATGAGGGTGTTATCAACTGAGATAGAGAGTGGAAGAAGAGGAGAAGTGGGTTTAGGTGGAAAGACGAGGAGCTCGGTTTTGGACATGTTCAGCTTCAGGTGGCGGTTGGACACCCACGCAGCAATGTTGGCTAAGCAGGCCGATACCTTGGCCTGGGTCTCAGCGGTGATGTCTGGTGTGGAGAGATACAGCTGGGTGTCATCAGCATAAAGATGATACTGAAAACCATGAGATGAGATCAGTGAGCCTAGGGAAGAGGTGTAGATTGAGAAGAGAAGGGGTCCAAGGACAGATCCCTGGGGAACTCCAACAGATAGTGGGATGGGAGTGGAGGAAGATCCATGAGAGTGTACCCTGAAGGTGCGGTGGGAGAGATAAGAGGAGAACCAGGAGAGGACAGAGCCTTGGAACCCAAAAGAGGACAGTGTGGCAAGAAGTAAATCATGATTGACAGTGCCAAACGCAGCGGATAGATCGAGGAGGATGAGGATGGAATAGTGGCCTCTGGATTTGGCGAGGAGCAGGTCGTTGCAGACTTTAGAGAGTGCTGTTTCTGTCGAGTGTAGAGGGTGAAAACCGGATTGAAGTGGATCGAGGATGGCATGAGAGGAGAGAAAATCAAGGCAGTGACTATGAACGGCGCTCAAGTATTTTGGAGAGGAAGGGTAGGAGAGAGATGGGGTAGTAGTTGGAGGGGCAAGTAGGGTCAAGTGATGTTTTTTTTAGGAGAGGTGTGACTACGGCGTGCTTGAAGGTGTCAGGGACAGTTGCAGTGGAGAGAGAAAGTTTAAGGATGCGACAGATGGAGGGGGTGACAGTATGGGAGATAGTGTTGAGTAGGTTGGTGGGGATGGGATCGGAGGAACAGGTGGTGCATTTCAAGGCGGAAAGAAGGCAAGAGGTTTCATCCTTGGTGATCTCAGGAAATGAGGAGAAAGAGGCCATGGTTGGTTGGTTGTTGGATGGGGTTACAGGCTGAAAAGGAGGTGGTGGCTTGGTAGTGAACTCAAGGTTGATCTTTTGCACCTTGTCATGGAAGTAGTCAGCCAGTGATTGAGGAGAGAGTGAAGGGGGAGTGGGAGCAGGGGGCACTTTGAGGAGGGAGTTAAGGGTAGTGAAGAGACGACGAGGGTTGGAGCTGAGAGAATTAGTCAATTGGGTGTAATAGTCCTGTTTTGCAAGGAATAGGGAGGAATGGAAGGAGGATAGCATGAATTTGTAGTGAAGGAAGTCTGAATGGGTACGAGATTTCATCCAGAGGCGTTCAGTGGATCGGGTGCAGGAGCGAAGGAAACGGATGCAAGGGGTCAGTCAAGGCTGGGGATTAGTACGCTTTGTGGGACGGGAGGTGGATGGGGCGAGGGTGTCCAAAGCAGAGGAGAGAGCGGCATTGTAAGCAGAGACCGCTTTGTCTACAGTCTCGGAGGACATGATGGAGGGGAGGAGATTAGAGATACTAGAGGATAAAGTGGGGGGGGGGGGGTCAATAGCCTGGAGATTCCTGGAGGTGGTGGTTAAAGTTGGACGGGGCGGGGGGGGGTGAAGAAGTGTAAATGTGATCATGATCGGAGAGAGGTAGAGCAGAAGCGTGGAAATTGGAGGGTGAGCCTGAGGAGGAGAGGACGAGGTCAAGACAATGGCCGTCAAGGTGAGTAGGGGTGGTGGAGCACAGCTGGAGGTTGAAGGAGGATGTTAGGGTCAGATGGGTCATCAGCGTGTATGTTAAAGTCTCCGAGAATGAGGGACGGAGATGAGGGTTCAAGAAAGACGGAAAGCCAAGCATCAAAGTCGGTGAGGAAGGAAGAGAAGGATTTATCAGGGGGGCAGTAGATGACTGCGACTGAGTGGCAGCGGGTAGAATAGCCGGATGGAGTGGGCTTCAAAGGATGAGAAGCAGTGAGACTGCGGTAGGGGGAGGGGTTGGAAACTACAGGAGGGCGAGAGTAGTAGCCCAACGCCTCCACCGCGGCCAACTGGGCGGGGAGTGTGGAAGAAGAGATAATGGCAGAGGACCTCGACTGAGGCCGAGTCTTCCGGGGAGATCCAGGTTTCAGTTAGGGCGAGCAGTTGAAGGGAGCGAGAGATGAAGAGATCGTGGGTGAAGGGCAGTTTGTTGCAGACTGAGTGGGCATTCCACAAGGCGCATGAGAAGGGGAGGGAAGAGGGGGGGGAGGATGGACAGGAGCAAGTAGGGAGAAGCTGGACCAGTATGTCATTAATCACAGTGCCTGCTATTAAAATCTGTTCATGCCTTGAGGACCCAATCATGCTGTGACCTAGTGTAAAAAAAAAAAAAAAAAAACACACACACAATCACCAGCTGAAAGTTACCACCTATATTGGCATGCTGAAATACAAAGACACACCATGGGCAAAGTCCCCTGTCTGTCTCTGAACACACAGAGGGCCTGATATTCAAAGCAATATAAGCAGGCAGGAGAGGCTCTCACCTCCTTGAATCACCTGTGGTCACCTAACCCCCCCACCCCCCGATATTCAGCGGCATTAAGCCAGGAAGTGTTGCTATGACCACTGAGCACCCCATTTTAAAAAAATGAGTGGGCTGGGGAGGAGCCAGCACCCGAAAAGCTAAACAGATGAATTTAGTACATTTGACAAGCTGTTCCAATTCCACTCACTTAGATATGCAAGTGCCAGCACTGATATCAGCTAGCACTCACATAAAACTTATCTTTAAAGCCCCTTCCTGATCTCCCTCCTGGCCCCACCCAAAAACATTCCTCCTTCCCTCCCCTCAGCTTGCTATCATGCAGAACCCCAAACACCAAAACATCCCCATCTCCCCACAGTCTAGGAAAGCCTTCCTGATGTCCATGGAGTCATTGGGGACAGAACTAAGCATACTCTCTCCTGCCCCTTGCAGCTTCCCTAAGAGAGTGGCTCCTGAGATCTCTCACAGTACGTTGTGTAGTACCACGAGAGATCATGTCAGCTATTTTCTTAGGGAAGCCACAGGAAGCAGGAGTGAGGAGGCTTCGCTTGTGTCCCCAATGACCCCCATGGACCACCAGGAATAGATAGATAGATAGAGTCATCCATAACGCTCATCAGACGTAGCACAAGAACCTGATGTCAGGTTTCTCATGGATCCTCTGGGTTAGTGAGCCCTTGGACCACTGCCGAGCGGCAGCGGCAGGAGAATCACCCAAACAAGACAAGGCAGAACAGACGTACCGACAAACCCAGGACCGGAACTCCCAGATGGAGACTGCAGCCGAGGCAACTCAAGCTGGAACAAGCAGGACAGGAAATTAGCCCAAACTTCACCTGCACTTGACCGCCGTTCCTCAGGGGTTGAGCCCCTGGGTGCAGGCGGCCGGCAGGACTTACTGGACAGGGCAGGAAGGCTGAACCGCAGAAAACAGCAGGAAGAAGAAACCAGAAAACAAGCCGGGTCTAGGCAGGCAGCAGACAGTCCAATAAACCAGGAGACAGGCCGGATCTAGGCAGGCAGCAGACAAGCAGGGTCAAAGCCGTAACCGGGAAAAACTCAGCAGCACTGCAACTAACTCTCACTAAAGGAAACTCCTCTGAGGACCTCTGTTGCAAGGCAAACTAGAAAACTTTCCAGGTGATTTAATAAAGGCAGCCTACAAGGGAGTTCACCAGGTACGGGTACTGCTTGGTTCCAAAAAAACTCCCAAAACAATCTGGAAGGCTAGAAGATCCGGACCGGACCAGAATATCTTCTGGAACATGGGAAACAGCAAGCCATCGGTTCACAGCAGCTACCAGGTCTAACAATCGGGGGGCGAGGTGACAGAGCAAGGAACCTGGGCACAACCGTGACACCTGATAATGTTGTTTGAAATTGGCTATTATGCCCTGATCCATAGGTGGATCAGAGAGAGGTAGTGTTTGGTGGCAGGAAGACCACCTTGACGTTAGACAGCCTGACATCACTGTGTGCAGCACAATCATCACAAAGCAATAAAATCTGATGCTTTTGTGCCCGCATTCTAGTGTCTAACTTCTTTAGCCACTGCTTCCAAATTTCCCCCGTCATCCATGAATTTGCATTAGCCTCGTATGACACAGGAAGTCGCTTAACATTCTTGAAGCAACAGGGCTGTTTGCTCTTTCTAGTGACGAGTCGTTCCAACTTCACTCCCATCCATATTGCAGCAAATGAGAATCGTCAGTCGGTCCTTCGATGTTTTACCTCCAGTAGTTTCGGCATGTTTGAATCCAAGTGTTCCATCAGAAATCGCTCACCAGTACAGACCATTTTCGTCAGCATTGAAAATGTCACAAGGTGCAAACTCATTCAAGAACTGAAACAACCCAATTTTCAGCACCAAAGTCATCAGCATCTTATTTTTCACCATGCTGTATCTTGAATTTTATGTTGTTCCTCTCCTTCCATCTTTCCAACCATTCAACAGTGGCTTTGAATTCAGTTAGTCCAAGACTTTCAGCTAGCTGATTAGCTTTCTCTATAAGCAGTGGACCACTGACAGGAAACTATCTGCTCCTGACTTGAGAAAACCACCGAAGAGCATCTTCTACCTCCTCAGCTTTTCCCGCCCGTTTTCGTTTCCGTTGTGGATTTGTATTGTTTTGCCAGTCTTCCAGAAGCTGGTCTTTCTGCTTCAAGATACATGAAATTTGACTGGGATTGACACCATATTCTTTAGCAATAGATGCTTGACTTTGTTTTCTAATTTTTTAAAGTGTTAAAGTCTTACAGTTGCGCAATGACAACTCCAGTGTACACTCTAACAACATTCTTTTGCTTATTCTGCCTGTGGCAGTTAAAGGGGCGGTAAATCTGAAGTCTCGTTGGTTGTCACGCACCAATCGGCTTCCATATTCCACGCGTGCGCTTATGCGGAGTCTTTCCTGCAGAGGAGCAGTCTTAAACCATGCATATAAGTGAATCTTGGACTTATCAGTGGTGCGCTAAACCGAAGTTTGTCCCCATAGAAATTGATGGCGCCAAAAAGGGGACCAAAGTATGACATGCAGTTAAACAGAGCATGTGCTTATCCGACGTGCACTGTGTATATATATATGGAATTATTTTCCAAGAGCTACTGAACAGTGATGTGTTCATCTTTCAAGGAAGGTTCGAAGTGTCTTCAGTACCAGACTGGCTAATGTACTAAAGAGGGCTTTAAACTAAATTTGCTGGGAATGGGTGAGAAAAGCTCCAAAGTCATTAATAACCCTCAGGAAGGTAAGACACCAAATACCCTGATAGAAGGGGGGGGGGGGGGGGGGGGGGGGGGGAAGAGTAACATCTAGAGAGCCTTGTATGCCACAGCTCATAATATGATCTAGAACCTGAAATGACAGAAGCCGACTTGGATTTAGTGGCCGTCACAAAGTGGTTCACAGAGAACTCTGAACAAAAAAAGTGAGGACAGGTTGAAGAGGAAATCAGGAAGTCTTTAATGATAGCTTGAGAACGACCCAACATGGCCATGTTTCTGCATCAAAGCCTGCATCAGGGGTCAAATAAATCTACATAAAACATGAAAATTAAAATTCAGTATAAAAACATGACAAGTGACATATATAAAAAATTATATAATTGAAAAAAAGAATTTTATGAATAATCATATATGCAAATTAATAAAAACATTGTGTATGGATTGCAAGTTTCATGTACCAAATTTAATGGTATTAATTTAGAGTTGAAAATTAAATAATTTTTTTTTACAAAACGAGGTAATATGAAATAAAATAAAACAAATGGATGTCATTAGAAAGCTAAAAATGATTAAAACCAAGTATGTATAAATTGATGTCTTATCCTAATTGATACCATACCGTGTCCAAAAAAATGAATGTATATACAAAGTGAATATAACTCTTATGTTGTAGCTGGTGGATAAACCAAGAGAAATATGGCTATATGGCTTCTACAATGGAAAATGGAAAGTTCAGTTTTTAATTGAAAGATCAATTTTTAAACAAATAAAAACTAAAAAAAAATGTTTTAGTGATCGATCAAACTATAATGAACTGTGGTGCAAAAGACACAAAGTGGTAGGAACAGTAGTATAAACAATCTTGTGTGCCGGATAACTGTGAGGAACATAACATTATGTATCCAAACGTTTAATACTGAAAAGAGGAAATGTTTTCTAAATACCCGGGTATTTAGAAAACATTTCCTCTTTTGGTATACGTGAGAACTCCCCCTCCTCCTTTTTCGTTTTCAGAGAACTATGACTGGGATGTAGTTATACCTGACTATAATCTATTCAGGCAGGACAAGGTAGGTAAAAAGGGTGAAGAAGTGGCATTATACGTTAAAAATAATAATATTAAAGTAACAGAACTGAAGAATGTACGGAGGTAAGGAAGAAGCACTGTGGGTTAAACTAATAAGAGGAAAAGGAAAATATAGTTACATTGGTGTAATATACAGGTCACCTTCACAATCAGAAGAATTGAACAGATACTTAATTGAAGTACTACTGATAGGCGATTTCAACATGTCAGATGTCGACTGGGGCGTCCTTGCTGCGGGATCGTCTAGAAGCAAAGGGATCTTGGATTCTCTACAGGAAGAATTGTTTCAACAGTGGGTAATAGAACCGATGCGGGATGGAGCTATTCTAGACCTGGTGCTTACAGACAGGGACTGTTTCTGATGTTACAGTGGGAGACCATTTAGCATCTAGTGACCACTGAATGGTGTGGTTCAATATTAAGACAAAGGAGGAGAGGGCTTATTCAAGATTGAAGGTCCTAGATTTTAAAAGAGCTAACTTTACTGAGATGTGGGAATTTATGAAGGAATAGTTAGTTGGATGGGAACAGCCAAAGGAAGTAGAACTGCAGTGGGCTAAACTGAAAAGAGCCATCTTAAAAGGCGACAAACCTTTATGTTAGAAAATTACATTAAAAAAAAAAAAAAAAAAGACTGCTATGGTTCTCGAACGTAGTAGCTGAAAAGGTAAGGGAAAGAATATTAGCCTTCATACGTTACAAGAGGACTCAAAACCCCTAAGAGAGAAACTTCACTGGCTCCCAGTCAAAGAACGCATTGTGTTCAAGATCTGCACGATTGTACACAAAATCATTCACGCAGACGCCCCAATGTACATGCTAGGTCCACGAGGTTTACCTCCCAGAAATGCCACAAGGTCATCCCGCAAATTTCTCAATCTGCACTTCCCCAGCTGTAATGGACTAATATACAAGCTGATGCACGCCACTACCTTCTCTTACATGAGCACGCAGTTATGGAAAGCACTACCAACAGAATTGAAAACAATCAACGAAATAACCAACTTTCACAAATCTCTGAAGACATATTTCTTCAACAAAGCTTACAAAGAGAACCTACAGACCTACTAATCCACTTCACCAACCCACCCAGATATAAGAGTTCACCTTCTACACTTACCCCCTTAATATTTCTTTCTTTCTTCCCTTACTTAACCTCTGCACATTATTAATTGTATCTGACATCCTGGAATGACAATGCCATAACAATGTAAGCCACTTTGAACCTGCAAATAGGTAGGAAAATGTGGGATACAAATGCAATAAATAAATAAAAATAGAAAGAGGAAGACAGGCAAAAATCCATGAGAAAAGCTAGAAAGAAGCTGGAAAAGCTGTCAGGAAAGCGAAGAGGCAAATGGAAGAAAAGATAACCGACACTGTAAAATTGGGACACAAGACATTTTTCAGATATATAAAAGGTGACAGGAGGAAGTGCCAAAATAACACTGTGAGGCTCAAAGTTGAGGGGGAACAATATGTAGAAGCCGATAAGGACAAAGCTGAACTGCTTAACAATTACTTCTGTTCTGTGTTCATGGATGAAAGGCCAGGGGTAGGACCTTGGAAAACAAATGCTACTGGGGATGGATGTATGGTAGACTGGGACCAATTCTCAGAAGACTGTGTTCGGGAAGAACTAGCTAAACTAAATGTTGACAAATCGATGGGGCCATCACATCCGAAGGTACTCAAGGAACTTGAAGATGTTCTGGCAGCTCTGCTGTCTGACCTCTTAAATGCTTCCTTAAGAGTCTGGAGTAGTCCCAGAGGACTAAAATGGAGAAGGGCAGACGTGGTCCCTGTGAACATGAGCAGAAATAAGGAGGAGGTTGGCAATTACAGATCTGTCAGTCTGACTTCAGTGGTGAGTAAACTAATGAAAACACTTCTAAAGCAGAGGATCGTGAGATTTCTCAAATCGAATGGCCTGCCAGATCCGAGGCAGCATGGCTTCACTAGAGACGGGTCGTGTCAGACAAACCGGATTGATTTTTCTCACTGGGTGACCAAACAACTGGACGTGGGAGGAGCGCTAGATATGGTATACTTGAATTTTAGCAAAGCCTTGGACATGGTTCTGCACAGGTGACCAGAAGGCTGCTCAGGTGCATAAGGAGAGGGATGACCAGAAGAAGGGAAAAAAAAAAAACAAAAGGCGAGACAGAGGTGATAGTACCCTTATATAAAGACTCTAGTGAGGCCCCATTTAAAATACTGCAAGCAATTCTAGAGACAAATAGGATGGTGTTGATCCAGAGGGTGGCTACTAAATTGCTAAGTCTACATCATAAAACATAGGGACAGGCTAATGAACCTCAACATGCATACACTGGAAGAGAGGCGGGAGAGAAAAGATATGATGGGAAAATTAGGTTCTTACCTTGGTAATTTTCTTTCCTTTAGTCACAGCAGATTAATCCATTACGAATGGGTTGTGTCCACCTACCAGCAGGGGGAGATTAAAAACATGTCTGCAGGAAAAACTGAACACAAAACGGAGTCAATCAGGAAGGGATCATGGATTCATCTGCTGTGACTAAAGGGCTATAGTGGCTTTAGATGCTGGAGACCCTCTACGAGAACCTGACAACAATACAAAAAGGTTATCGGAGGTCCTGAAAGCATTAGACATCTGCAGATACTGCAAACAGAGCCCTGCGCATATCCAGAAGGTGCAACTGCCCAAAAGATTACGGAAACTCCTCCCTAGTAAAGGAGGGCAGATAAATAGGCTGGTTTAGGTGAAACGCTGAAACCACCTTAGGCAGGAAGGAAGGCACAGTATGTACTGTTACTCCGGACTCTGAGAATTGCAGAAATGGGTCTCGACAGGACAGTGCCTGCAGCTCAGACACCAGTCTTGCCGATGTAATAGCCACCAAAAAGGCTGTCTTTAGAGTCACAACCTTCTCCGAAGCTCGCCTCAGTGGCTCGAAGGGCAAACACTGCAGAGCCTTTAATACTAGCCCCAGGTTCCAAGCCAGACAAGGGGCCCGCATGGGAGGCCGGAGCCGAAGCATTCCTCTAAGAAACCAGGCAATGTCCGGATAAGCAGCCAGAGAAAGGCCAGCGACCTTCCCCAGAAAATATGCCAAGGCTGCCACTTGAACACACAGGGAATTATAGGCCAAGCCTTTTTGTATACCATCCTGCAAAAAGTCAAGTATCGGCGGGACAGAAGCCTGCATGGGTGTGATCGATTTAGAAACACAACAAGCCTCAAACTGGCACCAGATCCGAGCAAAGACAACGGAAGTGGAATGCTTGTGGGCCTGCAAGAGTGGAAATGACCTTGTTAGAATAGCCCTTCTCTCAATTGTGCCCTCTCAATAGCCATGCCGTAAGACCAAAGCAGCAGGGATCCTCCATGGTCACCGGACCCTGCGTCAACAGGTTCAGTACCAGAGGCAAAGGAAGGGGAGCCTCCACCAGCATCTGCCGGAGGTCCGCATACCACGGCCACCTGGGCCAATCCAGGGCAATGAGAATCACCACTCCTTGATGCAGCCGAATTCGCAGGAGTCGCCACCCTATTAAGGGCCAAGGAGGGAACACATACAGGAGGCCCGGGGGCAAGGTTGAGCCAAGGCATCCAACCCCGCCGAGCAAGGATCTCTCCGTCTGCTGAAAAAGGATAGGACTGTTATTTTTGCTCAAGGCCATAAGATGCGCTACGGGCGTTCCCCATTTGGCACAGATCTGAAGGAACACTTCGTCTGCCAGTTCCCATTCTGCAGGGTCGATTTGATACCTGCTTAGAAAGTCGGCTTGCACATTGCTCTGACCTGCTATGTGAGCTGCCGACAGAAGCTGCAGATGTAGCTCAGCCCAATGGCATATCTGAGCGGCCTCTGTGGCCAGTGTTTGACACTGAGTGCCGCCTTGTCAATTTATGTAGGCCACTGCTGTCGTGTTGTCCAATGAACTCTGACAGCCAGTCCCTCCAGAGTCATGTGAAAGGCCAGAACAGCCTGGAATATTGCTCTCAGTTCCAAGCGACTGATGGACCACCCCGTTGCCTTGGGCCCTGGGCAAACTATAATGAACTGTGGTGCAAAAAAAACAGAAAGTGGCAGGAACAGTAGTATAAACAATCTTGTGTGCCGGATAACTGTGAGGAACATAACATTATGTATCCAAACGTTTTATACTGAAAAGAGGAAATGTTTTCTAAATACCCGGGTATTTAGAAAACATTTCCTCTTTTGGTATACATGACCCTGGGTATAGCTTCCCTAGCAATGTGCTCCCCAGCCAGTCAGGCTGGCATCCGTTACCACCAGGCACCAATCGGAAAGCGCTATCAGCATTCCTCACCGCAGCATGCTGTCTGAGAGCCACCACGCCATACTGAGTCAGGCCGCAGGGAGCCACCTGAGTCTGCGTTGATAATCCTGGGACATAGGAGACCATCATTGAAGCAGGGCAATCTGCAGAGGTCTCATGTGCACCGTCTGCTCTCACCCAGGGCACCACTTCCAATGTGGCCATCATCGACCCCAACAGCTGGACAAAGTCCCAAGCTTGCAGGCGAGGCATCCTCAGGAGCAGACGGACCTGATTCTGAAGCTTGCACCGCCTTTGGTCGGGTAGAAAGACAAACCCCGAGGCCGTGTCGAACCGGACCCCCAAATATTCTAGAGATTGAGAGGGGGTCAGTTGACTTTTGGCTATATTGACGACCCAGCCCAGAGACTGCAGTACTGAGACCACTCTGGCTGTTACATGACGACTCTCTTCTGCAGAGTCCGCTCTGATGAGCCAGTCATCGAGGTACGGGTGAACCCGGATACCCTCTCGCCTGAGAAAAGCAACTACTACCACCATTACCTTGGAAAAGGTTCGGGGAGCTGTGGCGAGGCCAAAGGCAAGGCCCGAAACTGGAAAAGATTTCCCAACACCGCAAACCGGAGGAACCATTGGTGCGGGGGCCATATAGGAATGTGCAAGTAAGTTTCTTTTAGATCCAGAGACGTGAGGCATTCTCCTGGCTGTACCGCCGCAATGACGGAGTGCAGGGTTTCCATGTGAAAATGCCGCACTCTTAGTGACTCGTTGACTTTCTTTAAGTCAAGAATGGGCCGAAAAGACCCGCCTTTTCACGGCACCACAAAATAAATGGAGTAACAACCGCAGCCGTGTTTGGCGGCAGGCACAGGGATCACCGCTCCAAGGTGCAACATGACTTGTAAGGTCTCCTCTACCACCGCCCGTTTGACTGCAGTATCGCATCGGGAATCCACAAACACGTCTCTCACCGGGGCAGTAAATTCCAATCTGCAGCAGTCTCTGATCAGGTCCAAAACCCACTGATCTGAGGTAATCTTGAACCACTCCTCGAGAAAGAGGGAAAGGCGTCCTCCAATTGCAGGAATCAAGAAGTGGGCCGGCGCACCATCATTGAGAGGGTCGCCCGTGAACTCCAGGCCTTGAACCGGCCGCGGCGGAGCGATTGCCCCAGCGAAAGGAGTTCCTCTGCTGAAAACAGGCACGCAAAGTAAACCCAGCAGAATACCCCGGGTAGTACCTTCTAGCTTCACGGAAGCGAGGTCTGGAAGAGGAGGGAACCGCCTGACCCTTGGAAGAAGGCCGCGACCTATCCTCGGGTAACCGCTGGGGTTTAGCATTCCCCAGGCCCTTGACAATTTTCTCCAACTCCTCACCAAATAGAAGGCCCTGGAAGGGCAACTTCACCAACCTTTGCTTAGAGGCCATGTCAGCCGCCCAATGCCGTAGCCATAGAAGGCAGCGAGCGACCACCGCCACAGACATCTGTTTAGCCAAACTCTGACCAGATCATAAAGGGCATCAGCCAAAAATGACAAGGCCGACTCCATCCGCGGTGCCACCTCCACAAGGGGCTCCGCTCCAACCCCGGGCTGTTCCACTGCCTGTTGCAACCAAGCGAGGCAGGCTCGAGCAGCATAACAACTGCATACAGACGGCTAGGCCTGAAATTTCAAAGGACCATTTCATTGCTGATTCCAGCCGTCGGTCCTGCATGTCCTTCAGGGCGACCCCTCCCTCTACTGGGAGGGTAGTCTTCTTCGTCACAGCCGTGACTAGGGCATCTACTTTAGGCACGACCAAGCATGCCAAGTGCTCCTCACTAAGAGGGTATAGAAGTGCCCCATTGCCCTGGCAACTTTCAAAGGCCCCTTGGGGTCAGCCCATTGAGCCAAAATAAGCTTTTGGATGGACTCATGCAAAGGAAAGGCTCAAGCAGGCTTCTTAGTACTTGCCAACCTCGGATTACCAGAGGAGGCCTCGCCAAGCACAGGATCTTCAATCGAGAGGGCCTGCAAGGCATCAGAAATAAGTGCTGGCAGCTCATCGCGGTGCAAAAGCCTAACCGCGGTGGGATCATCTGGATCCAGTGGCAATCTGGCACCTTCCTCTGGCTCCTCAGACTATGAAGGCCTGCCAGACCCCTCAGAATCCCCACAGCCTGACCACGGGGGGAGGAAGGGAGGTGCGCCACTCTCTGAAGGGGAATTTACCCTTCTACGCTTGTCCTGCGGCCCTGTCTGGGGAAAAAACGCCTGACAGCAATCCCAGGCCAGCCTCCACTGGAGAGGAATCAGGTAGCAACGCAGAGTCAGACACCTGCGGCAGAGCCCTCTTTAACAAACGCTTTATGTAAAAGCAACACAAACTCAGGAGAGAAAGGCTCACCCTGGTCTCCCGGTTCCAATCCGGGGCAAGCAGCTCCTCTGGTAGCCTCCATCCGAGACTCCCCTCCAGCCTCAGACCCCTCTGCTCCTGCGGGGGTTGGACCATGTGGCGCATCCAAGATGGCGCCCGCTGCCAGCTCCACCGAGCGGGAAGAGACAACGCTCACCATGCTCGTGCCGGCCCTGACGTCTGAAGAGCATGATTTACAGAGCCCCGCTGCTGATCTGCGCTTGCCACAATGTGAATAGCACTTAACCTCCACAGCCATCGCCAAAAATGGCGGAAAATTTCAAAGTGGCGGATTCACGCCAAAAACGTCCCGATCGCGGGCCCTCCCCGGAGGAGCTACAAGACGCTTTTACCTCAACAGACCGAGTCCCAGAGCTCTGGTCACACTGAACAGACAGAAGATAGCCTCAGAATCGCAGCGCTAACAAGTGTGTCGCTTTTTTTTTTTTTTTTTTAACGCTGTGAGGAAAGTTAGAGGCAACAGCTACAGAGGCACTCCGGAGGTCCAGAAGCTTGGGAAAGGCAGGGAAAGGACGAACCAATGTGCCTGCATCCACATAGAAGAGAGTTGGAAAGGCAGAGACAGGGCAACCCTATATGCCTGCATCCACAGAGGGGGAAGGGTAAGGCAGGGAAAGGGCTAACCTATGTGACTTTAAAGTGGAGCTGCAATAGCCACAACACCCCTGCTACAACTGACAAAAGCACAGGAGCCACCCCAGGCAGATTCTTGAAGGAGCTGAATAAGCTGCGTCCAACCCTGCAGGGAGATAGAGAAATACTGAGAAGCAGATGGAGCTAGCCGTCCTAGAGGCACTATGGTTTTCAGTGTTCTCTATCTCCACCTGCTGGTAAGTGGACACAACTCATTCGTAATGGATTCATCTGCTGCTGATAAGGAAAAGGACGTTTAAATACCTCAGTGGCGTTAACATACAGGAGGTGAGCCTTTGTCAAATGAAGGAAAACTGGAATGAGGGGGGGCATAGGATGAAGTTAAGAGGAAACAGGCTTAGGAGGAATCTAAGAAAATACTCTTTCATGGAAAGGGTGGTAGTGTGGAATGACCTACCGGTGGAGGTCATTGAGACGGTCTCAGAATTTAAGAAAGTGTGGGACAAGAATGTGGGATCCCTTATGGAAATGGCCTTCAGGTGGTCATGGAGACGAAGACAGTGTGGGACAAGCACGTGGGATCCCATAGGAAAAGGAGGAGTTAGTGGTTACTGAGGAAGGGCAGATTGGATGGGCCATTTGGCCCTTATCTGCCATCATGTTTCTATGTTTATAAGGAGCAATAACACAGACAAGTATTTTGATAGGTATCAAGCCATATATGGAGGAAACTTGGGACACCTATTGTGATGGAGAAATCAGGTCTTACATGCTAATTTGGTTTCCTTTAGTCCCTTCAGACTGGCCCAGCTAAACTGAGTTATGCACACCTTCTAGCAGGTGGAGACTGAGAACAATGATTCTTGAGAGCTCCAATAGGAGCCCAACACAGTCCTCTGAGAAAAGGAAACAAAAACAACATCTGTGCACCGCTAGGATGTACAACCACCCACACACAAAAAGCAATACTCAGTGGCAATGGACCAATGCAACAGAGCATGCAAATATAACTTTCTGCATGAACAAATCCAATTAACACTGAATTTTGTTTTTAAACAGAAAAAATATTACTGTTCCCCCAAAGACAGATCGCAAAAAAAAAAAAAAAAAAAAACACACACACATGAAATTAATTACAAACAGCTAAGGGTGGGAGCTGGGCCGGTCCAGAAGGACCAAAAGAAAGCAAATTAACAGGTAGGACCTAGTTTCTCCTTCCTTATCGTCCCTCCGACCAACTGATGGGATGTACCAAAGCAGTCCATTAACAGAGGGGCCCCAACAGCCCCGCTGTCAACACCCTTTGGGGTCATTCCATGCCAAGTGGTCTAAAATTTAAAAAAAAACTTCCTACCATGTTCTATCCTCAACCTCTCTCTCTCCACTGCAACTGTCCCTGACACCTTCAAGCATGCCGTAGTCACACCTCTCCTCAAAAAACCATCACTTGACCCTACCTGTCCCTCCAACTACCGCCCCATCTCCCTCCTACCCTTCCTCTCCAAAATACTTGAGCGGGGCCGTTCACAGCCGCTGCCTCGATCCACTTCAATCTGGTTTTCGCCCTCTTCACTCGACAGAAACAGCACTCTCTAAAGTCTGCAATGACCTGTTCCTTGCCAAATCCAGAGGCCACTACTCCATCCTCATCCTCCTTGATCTATCCGCCGCTTTTGACACCGTCAATCATGACTTACTTCTTGCCACACTGTCCTCATTTGGGTTCCAGGGCTCTGTCCTCTCCTGATTCTCCTCCTCTCTCTCCCACCGCACCATCAAAGTTCACTCTCATGGATCTTCCTACATCCCTATCCCCCTATCTGTTGGTGTCCCCCAGGGATCTGTCCTTGGACCCCTTCTCTTCTCAATCTACACCTCTTCCCTGGGCTCACTGATCTCATGGTTTCCAGTATCATCTCTATGCCGATGACACCCAGCTATATCTCTCCACACCAAACATCACCGCAGAGACCCAAGCAAAGGTATCAGCCTGCTTATCCAACATTGCCGTCTGGATGTCCAACCGCCACCTGAAACTGAACATGTCCAAGACTGAGCTCATCGTCTTTCCACCAAAACCCACGTCTCCTCTTCCTCCACTTTCTATCTCAGTTGATAACACCCTCATCCTCCCCGTCTCATCTGCCCGCAACCTCGGAGTCATCTTTGACTCCTCCCTCTCCTTCTCTGCGCATATCCAACAGATAACCAAGACCTGCCGCTTCTTCCTCTTTAACATCAGCAAAATTCGCCCTTTCCTCTCTGAGCACACCACCCGAGCTCTCATCCACGCTCTCATTACCTCTCGCCTTGACTATTGCAACTTACTCCTCACCGGCCTCCCACTTAGCCATCTATCCCCCCTTCAATCTGTTCATAACTCTGCTGCACATCTCATATTCCGCCAGAACCGATATACTCATATCACCCCTCTCCTCAGGTCACTTCACTGGCTTCCAATCAGATACCGCATTCAATTCAAGCTTCTCCTTCTTACCTACAAATGCACTCAGTCTGCTGCCCCTCACTACCTTTCTACCCTCATCTCCCCTTATGTTCCCGCCCGTAACCTTCGTTCACAGGACAAATCTCTCCTCTCTGTACCCTTCTCCACCACCGCCAACTCTAGGCTCCGCTCATTCTGCCTCGCCTCACCCTATGCTTGGAACAACCTTCCTGAGCCCTTAAGCCAAGCCCCCTCCCTGCCTATCTTCAAGTCTTTGCTTAAACCCACCTCTTCAATGCTGCGTTCGGCACCTAACTCTTACCTTTCAGTAAATCCAGACTGCCCCAATTTGACCGCCCCTAGCGGACTGACCGTTCACTTGCCTCTTAGATTGTAAGCTCTTTGAGCAGGGACCGTCCCTCTTTGTTAAATTGTACAGCGCTGCGTAACCCTAGTAGCGCTTTAGAAATGTTAAGTAGTAGTAGTATGTTCGCCAATTTTGTTCAAGTTTTTATCTGTTGCTCGAGTCAGGTGTTAAACGAACTTTCCCAAAATTTGAGGTCTCTAACTGCAATAGTTGCAGATCTAGACCCCCTTTTCGGAAAGGTTGTCAGTCCATGAGCGCGCGACATTTACCAAAATGCCATTTTTGGGGTCCAATAAAATCCAAACACATTTATAAGAGTAGCTAAAAAATTCAAATCCTGTACAGTTTTTCATGCTAATTCCGATGAAATACATTTTAACATTATGGATGCAAAATCCAGTCAACCAAGTTGACTCAAAGTGTGCATCAAAATTGGTTGCGACTCATCAGAACATATTTGGACCAATAGTCAGACCACAACAACTTCCATGCAAACAAAGATACGGACTTGAAATTTTGAACAAGCATTATGCTTGTGCTGGACATAATACTGACAGATTTGCAACTAACCAGCATCTATAACCGCCCTGCAGATCTCTTCAAAGTTGGCACTGTCAGCGCAAATGGTAAAATGTACCAAAGTTCAAAGCCAATTATTAAAAAAAGAGTCTGCCTGAATCAGCTTGTGACCAGTATCATCTGAGAGAAAATTGTGCTCTACAACACGGATATGTTTTTGTTTTGCAAGGCCACCATTAAGTAGCCATTTACTCAGGTCAAAGTATGTTATATTTTGAGTGCACGATGTATTGCGTTGGTCCATGATGGCTGAGCCATTACTGGTTATCACAATGAAACCAGCATCCCCATAGGGGCCACGCCCAATAGCCATGGAGTAACAGCCACGGGTGGGTTTCTTTACTGTAGGATCCCAAGCCTGCCTTCTTCAGTAACTTCATCATTCTGAAACCATCATTGATCTGCAAGAGAACGGTTTCAGGGAAACTATATTGCCGACCAGATGATGTCACTGATGGAGCTGGAATAACAGCAATAAGTTGTTCTGGGATCCAGCAAGTATCGCGTCTTACCGGTCAATAAAATGAAGTAGCGGGACCATGAGGATGCATAAAACTTATGAAAGCATCTTTCTGTTCAACTGACATTTCACAAACGTTTCCAATCCACCATAACAGCGCACAATAAATGACTGATCAATGAATAAAATATGAATGAATAATTATATCAATACTTTTAAGCAACTATTAAGACTCAAATTAGCGCATCAAGCATACTAAAAATAACATACTTTGACCTGAGTAAATGGCAACTTAATGGTGGCATTGCAAAACAAAAACATACAGTGGTGGAAATAAGTATTTGATCCCTTGCTGATTTTGTAAGTTTGCCCACTGACAAAGACATGAGCAGCCCATAATTGAAGGGTAGGTTATTGGTAACAGTGAGAGATAGCACATCACAAATTAAATCCGGAAAATCACATTGTGGAAAGTATATGAATTTATTTGCATTCTGCAGAGGGAAATAAGTATTTGATCCCCCACCAACCAGTAAGAGATCTGGCCCCTACAGACCAGGTAGATGCTCCAAATCAACTCGTTACCTGCATGACAGACAGCTGTCGGCAATGGTCACCTGTATGAAAGACACCTGTCCACAGACTCAGTGAATCAGTCAGACTCTAACCTCTACAAATGGCCAAGAGCAAGGAGCTGTCCTAAGGATGTCAGGGACAAGATCATACACCCTGCACAAGGCTGGAATGGGCTACAAAACCATCAGTAAGACGCTGGGCGAGAAGGAGACAACTGTTGGTGCCATAGTAAGAAAATGGAAGAAGTACAAAATGACTGTCAATCGACAAAGATCTGGGGCTCCACGCAAAATCTCACCTCGTGGGGTATCCTTGATCATGAGGAAGGTTAGAAATCAGCCTACAACTACAAGGGGGGAACTTGTCAATGATCTCAAGGCAGCTGGGACCACTGTCACCACGAAAACCATTGGTAACACATTACGACATAACGGATTGCAATCCTGCAGTGCCCGCAAGGTCCCCTGCTCCGGAAGGCACATGTGACGGCCCGTCTGAAGTTTGCCAGTGAACACCTGGATGATGCCGAGAGTGATTGGGAGAAGGTGCTGTGGTCAGATGAGACAAAAATTGAGCTCTTTGGCATGAACTCAACTCGCCGTGTTTGGAGGAAGAGAAATGCTGCCTATGACCCAAAGAACACCGTCCCCACTGTCAAGCATGGAGGTGGAAATGTTATGTTTTGGGGGTGTTTCTCTGCTAAGGGCACAGGACTACTTCACCGCATCAATGGGAGAATGGATGGGGCCATGTACCGTACAATTCTGAGTGACAACCTCCTTCCCTCCGCCAGGGCCTTAAAAATGGGTCGTGGCTGGGTCTTCCAGCACGACAATGACCCAAAAATATACAGCCAAGGCAACAAAGGAGTGGCTCAGGAAGAAGCACATTAGGGTCATGGAGTGGCCTAGCCAGTCACCAGACCTTAATCCCATTGAAAACTTATGGAGGGAGCTGAAGCTGCGAGTTGCCAAGCGACAGCCCAGAACTCTTAATGATTTAGAGATGATCTGCAAAGAGGAGTGGACCAAAATTCCTCCTGACATGTGTGCAAACCTCATCATCAACTACAGAAGACGTCTGACCGCTGTGCTTGCCATCAAGGGTTTTGCCACCAAGTATTAGGTCTTGTTTGCCAGAGGGATTAAATACTTATTTCCCTCTGCAGAATGCAAATAAATTCATATACTTTCCACAATGTGATTTTCCGGATTTAATTTGTGATGTGCTATCTCTCACTGTTACCAATAACCTACCCTTCAATTATGGGCTGCTCATGTCTTTGTCAGTGGGCAAACTTACAAAATCAGCAAGGGATCAAATACTTATTTCCACCACTGTATCAGTGTTGTAGAGCACAATTTTCGCTTTCAGATGATACTGGTCACAAGCTGATTCAGGCAGACTCTTTTTTTGTAATAATTGGCTTTGAACTTTGGTACATTTTACCATTTGCGCTGACAGTGCCAACTTTGAAGAGATCCTGCAGGGTGGTTATAGATGCTGGTTAGTTGCAAATCTGGCAGTTTTATGTCCAGCACAAGCATAATGCTTGTTCAAAATTTCAAGTCCATATTTTTGTTTGCATGGAAGTTGTTGCGGTCTGAATATTGGTCCAAATATGTTCAGATGACTCACGACCAATTTTGATGCACACAGTCAACATGTTTGACTGGATTTTGCATCCATAATGTTAAAATGTATTTCATCGGAATTAGCATGAAAAACTGTACAGGATTTGAATTTTTTAGCTACTCTTATAAATGTGTTTGGATTTTATTGGACCCCAAAAATGGCATTTTGGTAAATGTCACGCGTTCATGGACTGACAACCTGTCAGAAAAGGGGATCTAGATCTGCAACTATTGCAGTTAAAGACCTCAAATTCTGGGAAACTTCGTTTAACGCCTGACTCGCACAACAGATAAAATTTGAACAAAATTGGAGACATGATGGTGGGAAGGTTTAGACCACTTGGCATGGAATGACCCTTTGACCAAAAATCATATTCAGTCGTACCTGAACATCCACTCTGTAATGCAACAAGGACCACATGGCTGCTCTGCAAATATCCACCAGAGTGACTAAGGAAAACTTTGCCCATGACACTGCCTGGTCTCTCGTAGAACGAGCTTTAATTCCCTCTGAAATAGACCTGTTCTTTATAAGACGAGCAAATCGCCTCCTTAATCCATCTGGCTAGAGTAGCATTAGATGCCGCAAAACCTCTGAGACCACCACTACGCAAAACAAACAAGTGGTCCGATTGATGAAAATCCTCCATCCACCTTACATACTCTTTCAACATCCTTCAGACATCCAGCTTACACAAAGATCTCTGTTCCTTCAATCCTTTGGAAGATTCCAAGGTCGGTAGAACCAAGGATTAACATAAATAGCCGTCAAGACCTTTGGCGAGAACGAGGGGACCAATCTCAAAAACCACACGATCTGGCAAAAAAAGGGAGCCCTATAGGAAAAAGGCCTGTAACTCAGACACTCGCCTTGCAGACGAAGGGAAAATTAGGTTCTTACCTTGGTAATTTTCTTTCCTTTAGTCATGAATCCATTACGTATGGATTGTGTCCATCAACCAGCAGGGGGAGATAGAGAGCACTGAAAAACCATAGTGCCTCATGGCCAGCTAGCTCCATCTGCCTCTTCAGTATTTGAAGCTTCCAAAGCAGTGTACCACCACAAAGTAACATAACATGAACTTTCCTCACAGCGGATGAATGCCCCAGAACAGGCGTAGTAATTCAAAGGAGGGTCGAACTCATTCTCCTGTAACTGAACAGAAATCCTGAAGACTGTTTTCCAACTTCTCCCAATGAGGGGACATATCTACAGGAAAAACTGAACATAAAACAACATCAATCACACAATGAATCACTGAGGGAGGGCTCATGGATTCATCTGCTATGACTAAAAGAAAGAAAATTACCAAGGTAAGAACCTAATTTTCCCTTCCTTGTCATCAAGCAGATGAATCCATTACGTATGGGATGTATCAAAGCAATCCCTAGATAGGGTGGGAACAAGCCACACCACACGCCAGCATTTGTGCTCCAAAATGCGCATCACTCCTGGCTGTCACATCCAGCCTGTAATGTCGGGCAAAAGAGCTGAGAAGCCCATGTCACTGCACTGCATATCTCTTGAAGAGAGTGCTCCAGTTTCAGCCCAAGAAGAGGAAATCGCTCTTGTGGAATGTGCCTTAAAGGCTTCAGACGCAGGCCGGCCAGATAGCAGATAGGCTGAAAAAATAGCTTCCTTGAGCCAACGGGCAATAGTGGCTTTAGACGTTGGAGACCCTCTGCGCGGACCTGACAACAAGACAAAAAGATGATCAGAGGTCCTAAAAGCATTTGACATGCGCAGATACTGCAACAGAACCCTTTGCACATCTAGGAGGTGCAATTGCCCAAAGGCTTACGGAAACTCTTCTCTGGAAAAGGAAGGCAGGGAAAATAGGCTGGTTTAGATGAACTGCTGAAAACACCTTAGGCAGGAAGGAAGGCACAGAAATGGGTCACAACAGGACAGCGCCTGGAGCTCAGATACCCATCTCGCCGAAGCAATGGCCACCAAAAAGACCGTCTTTAGGGTCACATCCTTCTCTGAAGCTCGCCTAAGCGGCTCGAAGGGCAAATACTGAAGGGCCTTTAAAACTAACCCCAGGTTCCAGGCTGGACAGGGAGCCCGCACGGGAGAACGTAGCCGAAGCACCCCTCTAAGAAACCGTGCCACATCCGGATAAGCAGCCAGAGAGCGGCCAGCGACCTTCCCCCGAAAACATGCTAAGGCTGCCACTTGAACACTCAGGGAATTATAGGCAAGGCATTTTTGTAAACCATCCTGCAAAAAGTCAAGTATCAGTGAGACAGAAGCCCGCATGGGTGTGATCGCTTTAGGAGCACACCAAGCCTCAAATTGGCGCCAAATCCTGGCATAAGCCACGGAAATTGAACACTTGCGGGCCTGTAAGAGAGTGGAGATGACCTTGTTGGAATAGCCCTTGTCTCTCAATTGCGCCCTCTCAATAGCCATGCCGTAAGACCAAAGCGGCAGGCGTCCTCCAGGGTCACCAGTCCCTGTGACAACAGATTCAGTACCAGAGGCAGAGGCAAAGGAAGGGGAGCCTCACCAGCATCCGCCGGAGGTCCGCATACCACGACCTCCTGGGCCAATCCGGGGGAATGAGAACCACCTCTCCTTGATGTAGCTGAATCCGCAGGAGTACTCGCCCTATCAAGGGCCACGGAGGAAACACATACAGGAGGCCCTGAGGCCAGGGTTGAGCCAAGGCATCCAACCCTGCTGAGCGAGGATCTCTCAGTCTGCTGTAAAAGCACGGGACTTTGGCATTTGTGTTTGAGGCCATAAGATCCGCTACGGGCGTCCCCCACTTGGCACAGCTCTGAAGAGACACTTCGTCTGCCAGTTCCCACTCCGCTGGGTCGATTTGATTCCTGCTTAGATAATCAGCTTGCACGTTGCTCTGACCTGCAATGTGAGCTGCTGACAAACTGCAGATGTAGCTCGGCCCAGTGGCAAATCTGCGCGGCCTGCGCAGCCAGTGCTCTGCACTGAGTGCCGCCTTGTCGATTTATGTAGGCCACTGCTGTTGTGTTGTCCAACAGAACTCTGACAGCCAATCCTTCCAGGGTCAAGTGAAAGGCCAGAAGCGCCTGGAATATCGCTTTCAACTCCAAGCGATTGATGGACCACTCAGACTCCTCGGGTGTCCAAAGACCCTGGGCATGCCTTCCCCGACAATGTGCATCCCAGCCCTTCAGGCTGGCATCTGTTACCACCAGGCACCAATCGGGGAGCGCTAGCAGCATTCCTCACCGCAGCATACTGTGAGAGCCACCACTCCATACTGAGCCGGGGCGCAGGGAGCCACGTGAGTCTGCACTGATAATCCTGAGAAATTATAAACCATCGTTGAAGCAGGGAGCACTACAGAGATCTCAGGTGCGCTCTCGCCCAGGGCACCACTTCCAAGGTGGCCGTGATCGACCCTAACAGCTGGACAATGTCCCAAGCGCGGGGGCGAGGCATCCTCAGGAGCAGACGGACCTGATTCTGAAGCTTGCACCGCCTTTGCTCGGGTAGAGAAACAAAGCCTGAGGCCGTGTCGAACCGGACCTCCAAATATTCTAGAGATTGAGAGGGGGTCAGTTGACTTTTGGCTATATTGACGACCCAGCCCAGAGACTGAAGTACTGAGACCACTCTGGCTGTTACAGGACGACTCTCTTCTGCAGAGTCCGCTCTAATGAGCCAGTTGTCTAGGTACGGGTGAACCCGAACACCCTCTCGCCTGAGAAAGGCAGCTACTACCACCACTACCTTGGAAAAGGTTCGGGGAGCTGTGGCAAGGCCAAAATGCAAGGCCCGAAACTGGAAATGTTTTCCCATCACCGCAAACCACAGAAACCTTTGGTGCGGGGGCCAAATAGGAATGTGCAAGTAAAATTCTTTCAGGTCCAGAGACATGAGAAACTCTCCTGGCTATACTGCCGCAATGACGGAGCGCAGGGTTTCCACGTGAAAATGCCGCACTCTTAGAGACTTGTCGACATCTTTTAAGTCGAGGATGGGCCGAAAATACCCAACTTTTCGCAGCACCACAAAGTAAATGGAGTAATGGCCTGAGCAGTGTTCGGCAGGAGGCACCGGGGACAACGCCCCTAGGTGAATCAAGCCTTGCAAGGTCTCCTCTACCGCCGCCCGTTTGACGGCAGAACCGCATTGGGACTCCACAAACACGTCTCTCACCGGGGCATTGAATTCTATTCTGTATCCATCTCTAATCAGGTCCAAAACCCACTAATCTGAGGAAATCTTGACCTACTCCTCGAGAAAGAGGGAAAGTCATCCTCCTATTGCAAGAATCGAGGAGAGGGCCGGCACACCATCATTGAGAGGGTCGCCCTTGAACTCCAGGCCTTGAGCCGGATGCTGCTGAAAGCGGGCACGAGAAATGAACCCAGCAGAACGCCCTGGGCGGTACCTTCTAGCTTCACCGAAGCAAGGTATGGAAGACCCTTGGAAGAAGGCCACGGCCTATCCTCAGCTAAGCGCTGGGGTTAGAATCCCCCAGGCCTTTAACAATTTTCTCCAACTCCTCACCAAATAGAAGGCCTTGGAAGGGCAACTTCACCACCTTTGCTTAGAGGCCATGTCAGCTGCCCAATGCCGTAGCCACAGAAGACGGCGAGCCGCCACCGCTACAGCAATCTGTTTAACCGAAGCTCTGCAGATCATAAAGGGCATCAGTCAAAAATGACAAGGCCGACTCCATCCGCATTGCCACCTCCGTAAGAGGCTCCGCTCCATCTCTGGGCTGTTCCGCTGCCTGTTGTAACCAAGTGAGGCAGGCTCGGGCAGCATAATAGCTGCATGCAGACACCCATAAGGATAGGCCTGAAATTTCAAAGGACCGTTTCATAGCTGATTCCAGGCGTCGGTCCTGCAACTCCTCCTTCAACTGGGAGGGTAGTTCTCTGTCACAGCCGTGACTAGGGCATCCACTTTATAAGTACACTAGTAAAAAAGCCCCGTTTCTGATGCAAATGAAACGGGGGCTAGCAATGTTTTCTTCTGTATGCATGTCCCTGCCCTCTGGCCTCTCTCCCCTCCCCCCTCTGAGTCCTTCACTGTTACAGAGCCAGCGATTTGATTTCGTGCTCTGCTGTTTTCCTTCACTGACTGTGTTACAGAGAGGGCGGGGCAGACACTCATAGGGAAACCGGATATCTCGCCCCCTTCACACTTCCGGCTGGAGGCTTCATAGAACGTTGGTGTTGCTTTTTATAGAGAGAGATAAGTACATAAAGTAATGCCATACTGGGAAAAGACCAAGGGTCCATCGAGCCCAGCATCTTCTCCACAGCAGCAGCCAATCCAGGCCAAGGGCACCTGGCAAGCTTCCCAAACGTACAAACATTCTATACATGTTATTCCTGGAATTTTGGATTTTTCCAAGTCCGTTTAGTAGCGGTTATGGACTTGTCCTTTAGGAAACTGTCCAACCCCTTTTAAACTCTGCTAAGCTAACCGCCTTCACCACATTTTCCGGCAATGAATTCCAGAGTTTAATTACACGTTGGGTGAAGAAACTTTTCTCCGATTTGTTTAAATTTACTACACTGTAGTTTAATCGCATGCCCCCTAGTCCTAGTATTTTTGGAAAGCGTGAACAGACGCTTCACATCCACCTGTTCCACTCCACTCATTATTTTATATACCTCTATCATGTCTCCCTCAGCCGTCTCTTCTCCAAGCTGAATAGCCCTAGCCTCCTTAGTCTTTCTTCATAGGGAAGTCGTCCCATCCCCGCTATCATTTTAGTCGCCCTTCGCTGCACCTTTTCCAATTCTACTATATCTTTGAGATGCGGCAACCAGAATTGAACACAATACTCAAGGTGCGGTCGCACCATGGAGCGATACAAAGGCATTATAACATCCTCACACCTGTTTTCCATACCTTTCCTAATAATACCCAACATTCTATTCGCTTTCCTAGCCGCAGCAGCACACTGAGCAGAAGGTTTCAGTGTATTATCGACGACGACACCCAGATCCCTTTCTTGGTCCGTAACTCCTAACGTGGAACCTTGCATGACGAAGCTATAATTCGGGTTCTTTTTTCCCACATGCATCACCTTGCACTTCCTCACATTAAACGTCATCTGCCATTTAGCCGCCCAGTCTCCCAGTCTCGTAAGGTCCTCTTGTAATTTTTCACAATCCTGTTGCGAGTTAACGACTTTGAATAAATTTGTGTCATCAGCAAATTTAATTACCTCGCTAGTTACTCCCATCTCTAAATCATTTATAAATATATTAAAAAGCAGCGGTCCCTAGCACAGACCCTGAGGAACCCCACTAACTACCCTTCTCCATTGTGAATACTGCCCATTTAACCCCACTCTCTGTTTCCTATCTAACCAGTTTTTAATCCACAATAGGACATTTCCTCCTATCCCTTGACCCGCCAATTTCCTCTGTAGCCTTTCATGAGGTACCTTGTCAAACGCCTTTTGAAAATCCAGATACACAATATCAACCAACTCCCCTTTGTCCACATGTTTGTTTACTCCTTCAAAGAATTGAAGTAAATTGGTCAGGCAAGATTTCCCCACACAAAAGCCGTGCTGACTCGGTCTCAGTAATCCATGTCCTCGGATGTGCTCTGTAATTTTGTTTTTAATAATAGCCTCTACCATTTTCCCCGGCACCGACGTCAGACTCACCGGTCTATAATTTCCAGGATCTCCCCTGGAGCCTTTTTTTAAAATGGGCGTTACATTGGCCACCCTCCAATCTTCCGGTACCACGCTCGATTTTAAGGATAAGTTGCATATCACTAGCTCCGCAAGCTCATTTTTCAGTTCTATCAGTACTCTAGGGTGAATACCATCCGGTCCAGGAGATTTGCTACTCTTCAGTTTGCCGAACTGCCCCATTACGTCCTCCAGGTTTACCGTGAAGTCAGTAAGTTTCTCCGACTCGTCCGCTTGAAATACCATTTCCGACACCGGTATCCCACCCAAATCTTCCTCAGTGAAGACCGAGCAAAGAATTCAGTCTCTCCGCTACGTCTGTCTTCCTTGATCGCCCCTTTTATCCCTAGGTCATCCAGCAGCCCAACCGATTCTTTTGCCGGCTTCCTGCTTTTAATATACCGAAAAAATTTTCTATGTTTTTTTGCCTCTAATGCTATCATTTTTTCGTAATCCCTCTTGGCCTTCTTTATCTGCGCCTTGCATTTGCTTTGACACTCCTTATGCTGCTTCTTGTTATTTTCAGACGGTTCCTTCTTCCATTTTCTGAAGGCGTTTCTTTTAGCCCTAATAGCTTCCTTCACCTCACTTTTCAACCAGGCCGGCTGTCTTTTGGAGTTCGGTCTTTCTTTTCTAATTTGCGGAATGTGTATGGCCTGGGCCTCCAGGATGGTATTTTTGAACAGCGTCCACGCCTGTTGTACAGTTTTTACTCTCTCAGTTGCCCCCCTAAGTTTTTTTTTTACCGTTCTTCTCATTTTATCATAGTCTCCTTTTTTAAAGTTAAACGCTAACGTATTTGACTTTCTGTGTACAGTTACTTCAAGGTCGATATCAAAACTGATCATATTATGGTCACTGTTATCAAGCGGCCCCAGTACCATAACGTCCCTCACCAGATCATGCGCTCCACTAAGGACCAAGTCTAGAATTTTCCTTCTCTTGTCGGCTACTGCACCAGTTGCTCCATAAAGCTGTCCTTGATTTCATCAAGGAATTGTATCTCTGTAGCGTGTCCCAATGTTACATTTACCCAGGATAGTTGAAGTCACCCATTATTATCACATTGCCCATTTTGTTCGCGTCTCTGATTTCTTTATCATTTCTGTGTCTACCTGCTCATCCTGGCGAGGCGGACGGTAGTACACTCCTATCACCGTTTTTTTCCCTTTTATACGTGGAATTTCAACCCACAATGATTCAAAGGTGTGATTTGTGTCCTGCTGAATTTGTAATCTATCTGAGTCAAGGCTCTCGTTAATATACAATGCTACCCCTCCACCAGTCCAGTCCACCCTATCACTACGATATACTTTGTACCCCGGTATGACAGTGTCCCACTGGTTATCCTCCTTCCACCAGGCCTCAGTAATGCCTATTGTATCCAAATTTTTCATTTAGTGCAATATATTCCAACTCTCCCATCTTATTTCTTAGACTCCTAGCATTTGCATATAGACATTTCAGAGTATGTTTGTTGTTCTTATTTGCATGATGCTTAGTACCTGACACTATTGATGACATCTTTTGTCTGATCTTTAGTTGTATTTAAGGGCACCTGGTCTACCACAGTCTGTTGTGCAACCTCACTATCCAGAAACCCTATCTTCCCTGTTTGTGAGGTATCTTTGCAAAATACCTTTTCCCGAACCATGCGCTTTTGAGCGACTGTCGGCCTTCCCCCCATTTCTAGTTTAAAAGCTGCTCTATCTCCTTTTTAAATGCCGATGCCAGCAGCCTGGTCCCACCCTGGATAAGGTGGAGCCCATCCTTTCGGAATAGGCTCCCCCTTCCCCAGAATGTTGCCCAGTTCCTAACAAATCTAAAACCCTCCTCCCTGCACCATCATCTCATCCACGCATTGAGACTCTGGAGCTCTGCCTGTCTCTTGGGCCCTGCATGTGGAACAGGTAGCATTTCAGAAAATGCTACCCTAGAGGATCTGGATTTGAGCTTTCTACCTAAGAGCCTAAATTTGGCTTCCAGAACCTCTCTCCCACATTTTCCTATGTCATTGGTACCCACATGTACCAAGACAGCGGACTCCTCCCCAGCACTGTCTAAAATCCTATCTAGGTGATGCGTGAGGTCCGCCACCTTCGCACCAGGCACGCAAGTCACCAGGCGATCCTCACGTCCACCAGCCACCCAGCTATCTATATGCCTAATGATCGAATCACCAACTACAACAGCTGTCCTAACCTTTCCCTCCCAGGCAGCACTTGGAGACATATCCTCGGTGCGAGAAGATAGTACATCCCCTGGTGGGCAGGTCCTGGCTACAGGAGTACTTCCTACTTCACCAGGGTGATGCTCTCCTAGGAGACCTCCCTCCTCCAAGGTAGCACAAGGGCTACTAGACTGGAGGTGGGACTTCTCTACAACATCCCTGTAGGTCTCCTCTATGTACCTCTCTGTCTCCCTCAGCTCCACCAAGTCTGCTAAACGCGCCAAATGCTCCTCAAGTAGAGGGTATAATTGCCCCATTACCCTGACAACTTTTAAAGGCCCCTCGGGGTCAGCCCATTGAGCCGAAATAAGCTTTTGGATGGAGTCATGCAAAGGAAAGGCTCGAGCGGGCTTCTTAGTACTTGCCATCCTTGGATTACCAGAGGAGGCTTTGCCACTCCCAGGATCTTCAATAGAGAGGGCCTGCAGGGCATCAGAAATAAGCGCTGGCAGCTCGTCACGGTGGAAAATCCTCACCACAGTGGGATCATCTGGATCCGGTGGCAACGCTGCACCTTCCTCTGGCTCTTCAGACCACGAGGGCCTGCCAGACCCGTCAGAATCCTCACATCCCGACCACGGGGGGGGGGGGGGGGGGGGGGGAGAAGGGGGTGTGCCACTCTCTGAAGGGGAATTAACCCTTCTGCGCTTGTCTTGCGGCCCGCCGTCAGGGGAGAACACACCTGACGGCAATCCGAGGCCGGGCACCAGTGGAGGCAGAACAGTTAGCAAGGCCGAATGAGACCCCTGCAGAGAGCTCTTTTTAACATGAATGATTTATGCAGCAGTAACACAAACTCAGGGGAGAAGGGCTCGCCCTGGCCTCCCGGTTCCAGTCTGGGGCAAGAAGCTCCCCTTTTAGTCTCCACACGAGGCTCCCCTCCAGATTCAAACCCCTCCGCTTCAACGGGGGTTACGACATACTGCGCATTCAAAATGGCGCCAGCTCCACTGAGCGGTTAGAAACATCGCTCGCCATGCTCGGGCGGGCTCTGATGTCTGAAGAGCACAATTTACAGAGCCCTGCTGCTGATCTGCGCTTGCCACAACTGGAACAGCACTTAACCTCCGCAGCCATCGCCGAAAAACGGCGTAAAATTCAAAATGGCGGATTTGCGCCAAAAACATCCCAATTGCGGGCCCTCCCCGGAGGGGCTAGAAAACACTCTTACCTCTCCAGACAGAGTCTACAGAGCTCCAGTCACGCTGCACAATCAGAAGAAAGCCTCTTTTCTGGAATTGCAGCGCCAAAGCGTGACACAACTTTTTTTTTTTTTTTTTCAATGCTGTGAGGAAAGTTAGAGGCAACAGCAATAGAGGCAAATTTCCAACTCCAGAGGATCAGTAGAGTGGGAAAGGCAGGGAAAGGACGAACCAATGTACCTGCATCCACATCGGGGGCCGGGTAAGGCAGGGAAAGGGCGAACCTATGTGCCTTTAAAGTGGGCATCAGCCACAACACCCCTGCTACAACTGGCCAAAGCACAGGAGCCACCCCAGGCAGATTTCTGAAGGAGCTGAAAAAGCTGCATCCACCCTGCTGGGGAGATAAAGAATACTGAAGAGCCAGATGGATCTAGTTGGCCATGAGGCACTATGGTTGGCAGATGGAGCTAGTTGGCCATGAGGAACTATGGTTTTTCAGTGCTATCTCCCCCTGCTGGTTTATGGACATAACTCATACGTAATGGATTCATCTGCTTGATGACAAGGAAATGGCCACTAGAGACACCACTTTTAAGGTAAGATCCTTGAGAATAATTAGAAACTAACGACTCAAAAGGATAACAAACCAACAGCGAGAGAACCAGATTAAGATCCCAAGAAGGAAAAGAAGGATGCCTGGAAGGACACAAAACTAACTCCTCTCAGGAATCTAAGGATATCCGGATGACTACTCAGTGGTTTGCCCTTTACTCTGCCCCAAAAGGAAGCTAATGATGCCAAGGCCAAACCATCTTGAAGGAAATCCAAAACTTGCTTTATGGAAGCCTTTAAAGAATGAATTCCACGATTCTCACACCAGTCCTCGAAAATCCTCCAGACTCCCACATAAGCAGAAGTAGAACAACGAAGGGAAAATAGCATAGAGAGTTTATGACCTTCACCAAATAGCCATGCCTCCTTAACCTAGTACTTTCAAGAACCAAGCCCTAAGAAAAAAAATCATGCCGGATTTGGCATAACAACTGGCCCTTGAAATAAGATTCCATCCTCCTCTGGAAGCCAAAGCTCATGCTCTACAAGAATGCGCCTTAGATCTGTGTACCAGAGTAGTCCTGCATCTGTTGGTTTTGCTTTTCTGTATAAGCCAAGCATCCAAATGCTATCTCTTCAAGAAAGACAGTGACTAAGTCATAGGCATGGGAACACATGCACTGAGAGAACTTGGCTCATACCCAGAGTCCATCTTCTATCTAGGAGCTGAACAGAGATGGAATCTTATGGAAAAATTAAATAAAATATAGCATCCACAGCCACACAGAACAAAGAAAACAGACTGAAAAGCAGAAAACAGTGGAGAGAGTAGGTCTCTGGAGCTTGATCTAACAGAAAAAGTCAACTGGAGAAGAGCTAAGTATATACATGTTGAGGTAGTTTTTACGAGCCTTAGTTTGGGGGATGGTGGAGAGAAGCCTCATCTTCAGGAGCAAGGATACACAAGTTTAACAAGTGTAGATGTGACTATATATTACTAGTAAAAAAGGCCCATTTCTGACACAAATGAAACGGGCGCTAGCAAGGTTTTCCTGGAGAGTGGTGAGAGTGATTGTGCGACAGAGAGAGAGAGAGACTGGGTGCGAGTGTGTGAGAAAGAGTGTGTGCCAGAGTAAGAAAGTGAGGGCTAGGCAGAACTCCCTCCATCTCAACAACCGCACAGTAGCAATAGAGCAGAAGGAGAGAAAACAGCCAAGATCTCAGGAGCAAAGTCATCCTCAAACACCATGGAAACCCGAATGTGGAGTACCACAAGGATCACCGCTCTGACCAGCCCTTTTTAACTTAATGATGACACCTTTAGCCAAATCGCTATCCAACCAACCAAGGACTCAACCCGTACATCTATGCAGATGATGTCACGATGTACATCCCGTTCAAACATGATCTAACCGAAATCACAAATAAAATCAAGCATAGCCTCCAATAATGAACTCATGGGCGGACGCATTCCAACTAAAGCTAAACGCAGAAAAGACACAGTGTCTTATCCTATCCTCACAATACAAACAAACAAACCCAATACCACAAACACCCCAGATTACACCCCTCCGGTCTCTGACAGTCTGAAAATTCTGGGAGTCACAATTGACCGAAATCTCACACTTGAAGGCCATGCAAAAAATACAGTAAAGAAAATGTTCCACTCAATGTGAAAACATAAAAGGATCAAACCTTTCTTCTCAAGGAAAATATTCCGCAGCCTGGTACAATCAATTGTGCTAAGTCATCTAGACTACGGTAACACCATCTGTGCCGGATACAAAGAACAAATTATTAAGAAGCTTCAAACTGCTCAAAACACAGCAGCCAGACTCATATTTGGGAAAGCGAAATACGAAAGCGTCACACCCCTAAGGGAAAAACTACACTGGCTCCCTTTAAAAGAACGAATTGCGTTCAAAGTCTGCACCCTGGCCCACAGGGAAGCCCCGACCTATATGTCAGACCTCCTAGACCTGCCTACTAGGAATGCAAAAATATCAGCACGCACATTCCTCAATCTCCACTACCCCAACTGTAAAGAACTAAAATACAAATCCACATACGCAACCAGTTTCTCCTACATTTGCACGCAACTATGGAATGCACTACCGAAGGACATAAAAACAACACAAGATCTACCTACCTTCCGAAAGCTACTGAAAACTGACCTGTTCAAGAAGGCATACCATAAACATCCATCATAAATACCAAATAATAAGACTGAACATGAACTAGAGAAAACCGAACTCTTATTACTGACTGACCAACCACATTCCTATTAACGAATAAGCACTACCACTTTAATCCTCATGTCGGAAATGATTTCCCTATAGTTGATGACCTAACGTATGTTACAATCCAATCTATCACTCCGGAACCTATATGCAATACCATAATGTATTCTTCTTTACCATGCATGTACGCATCCTAATGTAATACCATATGTAACTGTTAGCCGGACATGGCAATCGTCATTACGGCAAATGTAAGCCACATTGAGCCTGCAAATTGGTGGGAAAATGTGGGATACAAATGCTACAAATAAATAAATAATAAATAAATAGCAGATACAGGAAGCCAACCGGCCTCCATACAAAAAGGAAAAAAAACAGCTGACTACTCTGCCAAGCCAACAGAAGAAAATCTGCAAGAATGCCCAACATCTTATGTTGGGGAGCTCCCAACTCAATAGGAAACCACCAGGAAGCGTGTAGGAGTCAGAAAAAAGATTAATGATCAGGCATAGCTGCCAAAAACATGTCTGACAGAGGGAATGAGAGATGGAACTGTTAGTCCTGGTGCACCATTCCCACATTGTAGGATCTCAGCTAGACAGGGTTAAACAGAACAGAGGAAGGATGTAAGAGAAATGCTGAAGATAGCAACCCTGGAAAGGCTAAGCCAGCGGGACGCAATAAACCGCTATAGAAGATAGGGCTGCAAGCAGCATGCTGAGATAGGCACTGTCAAGCCTTTGAATAATTTAGAGTTTGAGAATATCAGAGAGGAAAAACAACAAGAAGGCAGCTAGCTGCTTCAAATGGTGATAGAAATGAGGTCACTGAGGAGAGATCACAAAGGAGAAAAGAGAAAGCGAATCAAAATTCACTAATGGCAATATACACAAGCTGTGATAGCTAGCAAACTTGTACCAACACCTGAGAAAAGTATACCAATATATGAAGTATGAAGACAAATAAAATGGAAACCATTAGCCCACCAAAAAATGCTTTGGCTTGAAACAAGAGTTATAAATTCCATGCAAATGGCTGAGGAAAGACCACTGATACACCAGGTATGTAGAGAAACAAACTGCAAATTATGATCTCAGTAGGATCCTGGACAGAAAACTGTCCATGCAAAATACACAATAGCAAGTAACAAACATTACAGAAATTCCTCGATGTCTAATACTGAAGGAGGAAAAAAAAAAAACCCATATGGCTCCCCAAGGCAAAGAAGGTCCCCTGAGAATAGAGCCACAGAAACAGAAAAATACAAGAAACTCACGTGCTGTCACAATCTCCGGTGGACATACATTGTGCCTTTTCTAAAGTATAAAAACCATTTTTTAAAGAATGTGACAGAATAGGAGAATCATCCCCAAACTGTCCACTGGGCTACGGGGAATGTAACAGTTAAACAGATAGTGCTTTGCTACCTAACTGAGGGATAAGAGGAGATGAGCACCTAATGTAGCAGACTAAAGAAAGTAAGGAGATCTTCCAACCAGTGCATGCCTATTAACTCCACTGTATGCAAATCTTATGCATATTCATTAGGGGTATCCTGGAAACCTGACCTTTGGCTGCCATCCAGGACTGGAAGACCAACATAAGAAGTCCTGTAATCAACTACAGGGCTTTATGTAGTTCCAAATCTAACAGGCAGAGGAGGCAGAAAACAGACTGGGCCTTGTGCTGCCTCTGAACAACCCCAAGCAGTGTGATTGTTAGCAATAAAGTCAGATCCTCCACAGACCTGATTTAAGGGAGATACATGAACTTACTTTACAACACTATCTAACTAGTTACTGTACTTCAGTAAAAGTGTTACTTTACTTGTAAAGTACAGGAAAAGTGTTTTACTTTTACCAAAGCAAAAAATTTACGAATTTTTACTACTTTCACCTAGTTACTTCTGATGCTTGCAGTTAAAATTTAAAATAGAAAAAAAAAAATGAAAGTGCCAGAGACCTAAATGATGATTCTGAAGGAGTGGACGCCTAATGCTACCCGAATACTGCTGGACAACAGGACAACCTCATGTTTTTGTGCCTACTGATGGACGTATACTTATGCACTCTACCTCTGCTTTTGGCTGGTTAGCCACACCTTATACTACGCACTGGACATTTGTGCCTTATCCAGTTTTACTGTTTACTAACGAAAGAAGGTTGCTGTTTACTAATGTAAGGACAGAATGCAGGACTATTAGACATATAGCTTGTAACAGTAGTTTGCAAGGCCTATACAAGACCAGCTTGCATGTAGCAACGCGACCTTGGAGGGTTGCTGACACCCCCTGCATTCCTGAGCCGAACCTTATCTCCTGTGCTAGAAAGGAGCATTGTGTGTGTGTGAAGAATAAGCTGCTAAGTTTCGTTTTTCTTGCCAGTATCATTTCAGTGTTATGACGTGAGTATGTACTGGGACTACAATTTTGTACTGTAAGAACTACAAATGTTTACTGCGCTGCCAGTAGTGATGTGTAAGGGGCCAAATGCGCAGGCCCAGTAGGGAAGTATAAATGTAAGTGTCAGATGATTTATGACACACAGTGTCCCGAGACTACTCGGTGCTGTTCACTTGCTAGCAATAAAGTTGCCTTGTTTGGAACCAAAGTTTGCCTTTCGTCTCCTGATTCCCACCTGTTTCAATTCCACAGTAAAATGACACAGCAAAACATGTAACAGGATTTTGCTATTGCAAACCTTGTCACACAAAACAGTGGATCTCCTCATCTTAAATTTTGGTGTTCAGGGAATACAGCTATGAGTACAGTAGAGTTGCCCGAGCTTGTTGAACTGGTTACTAGTCTCCAGCCAAACAGAACAGTGATCAGTTCAGTCACTTTGAAGCACAGATGAAGCTGAAGCTGGTTACAATTCTTGGTGAACGCACATAGTCTTGTCACAACAATCTGCGGGACATCCCATAGGAAATTTTACACTGACGTGACTGTCCACTAGATGGATATTATTTGGCCTTAAGACTGAAGAGTTCCATACATTTGACATTCTTGCATCAATTCTTTAAGATTTGCCATCAGATGAAGAATAGTTAAGACCATAGGCAGTCGGTGGCCCAACTGTTTGGTGAGGCTAAAGGGGGTGGGGTTGGGACAGAGCTTAAACCCATAATTGTCACCCAGCATCAAGCACCCCTTCCTCCCACCCAACTAGCACCAGGCACCCCTCCCACCCAGCATCAGGCAGGCACCCTTCCCTCCCTCCCACCCAGCATCAAGCGCCAGGCACCCCACTCAGCATCAGGCCTTCCTCCTTCCCACCCACCCACCGAGCACCAGGTCCAGTTCCCGCCCCCCCCCCCCCCTCTGAAATTTAAAACTTGATACCTGTTTGGGGTTAAGGGAAGGCGGCGTCGGCAGCGACACAGCACGTCAGCACCAGTGAAACGCGTGCTGGCTCGGCGCGCCTTCAGCTTCCCTTCGTTCTGTCTCTCAAGCGCTGGTCCCGCTCAAGGGCAGGACCAGCGCTTGAGAGACAGAACGAAGGGAAGCTGAAGGCGTGCTGAGCCAGCACGCGTTTCACTGGTGCTGAACGTGCTGTGTCACTGCCGACGCCACCTTCCCTAACCCCGAGCAGGTATCAAATTTTAAATTTCGGAGGGGGGGCAGGAGGCGAAGGTCACAACTGGGCTGGGGAGGCTTAGACTCACCCAAGCCTCTTATACAGGGCGCCTATGGTTAAGATAGACAATGATTTCAATTTGTGAAAGTCCTCTCTGTAATTGGACAGCATGACAATGATAAAGATGATGAGGCAAGTGATGAATTAGCACTACTATTAATGCAAATGGTAATGATAAGCATTCTTTGCTATTAAGGAAGTATTTCGGACAGATTCCTTTAATCAATACCTGCAGACCTAGTTAAAGGCCTCAGTAATATTGTGGCCTGGCCCGATGGAACTTTATTAGACTGAACAATCCACTTGCTGACAGCGCAGTTGTTGAACACTTTTAGCTGTGGTGAATTAATAACTCACAAGCACACTCACATGAGTGAGAGTGACAGTCATTTTCAAAATTTAGTTTTACTAAAAGCAAAGTAGATTGAATTGGAGAGCAACAAAATTGTTGCAATAAAAAAGTGTTAATAGCTGCATTCACTGTAGTTATGGTACTTTTACTTTTTGCTCAAAATTATTATATTAGGCAGTAACTTTTTTTTTTTTTTTTATACTTTCAAGTAAAAAGTAAAGAACATATTAAAAATTTTTACTTAGTACTAAAATAGACATTTATTGGTACTTTGATCTAGTACTTAAACACTGGCTATATATACTGGATCCAGATCATCCTTTACTCAGTGCTAGACAAAATGTAAGAAAGTTTGTACCACAGCTGGATTCCTGTAGGAAGCAATGCCATATGGGGGTGGTCAGGGCAAGGGTGTAGAGAGCAGTGTTCAAGGTGTGGAAAAAATGAAGAGTGGGAGTTGTTGTGCCAAGGAGGGAGTACAACCAGAGGAGTGGGGGGAGGGAGAGAGAGGCCATCCAAGCTCACAAAATATGGCTGGGGAAGAGCCATAGCAGACTTCAGAAAGCTGGTGCATTGAGAGTACTATGGAGTGCTTGTGCAAGAGTGGGCTTTTAAAAAAAATGGCGGTCAGATAGCTATGCTGGGGTGAGTGATTAGAGAATTATAAGAGCATGTGCTGAGGGGTATCTGCTAAGGAACAGATTGCTAATTCCACGTTGACAAAATGTATGGAATCCAATTGTTGCAATGTTGGGGCTTCTTGCAAAGAGAGAGAGAGTGCAATACGTCTATAGCTGAAAGCACATTTATATCAGTGTGGTGGTATAAAAATATTAAAAACCCTAATTCTCATTCACATAAGTTACAGCATTTGGTAATTTATGGAACTGCCATTTTCCTGATGAATTGAAGTGCCGAGTTCAGATTCATAATTCTCTATGTATATGCTAATGCCTCAAAATTTTCTTTGATACCTATAGTCTTACAAAATATAACCAAAAGTTTTGCAATTTAACCTACATCTAATCAGCAAATTTGTAATTGACCAGAGTATATCATATTACAGGTTAACTGTAGAAAACAAGTGAGAATTTAAGATCATCTCTAGAACCAATGTTACAATTCACAACTGTATAACATATGTTGACATATATGCATAACGCATTACATTCCAGGTAATTGTTGAGATTAGCCTTTTGCAATCTTATAAACATCAGAATAGAAATATAAAAAAAAAACATGGAACAGTAGTATAAATGATACATAAGAGTAAAAAGGGTTTACGTTATCCCTGTTCCATGTGGCACAAAAACATTTTCAATATATGAACTAAAAAGCACAAAGCAAAAACTGAAGTCCAGGCCACAAAAAATTAATTTTTAGAAAACTCTGCTTTTATACTGCACATTTCTTTTTCACAGAGAAGTTAACCACATCAACTAATGTCACAAGTCCAAAGAATATAAAGAGCTGATGCACTTCCTCACAATCTGCTACTCTGGGCATGTCCATAAATTGTACACGGATGCAAATTTCAAGAACTAGTAGTCTGTTTAGATTAGAACATGGGCAGTGTAATATGAGTCAACAGCATAGTATTTTCTAATTCAATTGAGACAGCCATTATTCAAGAGGAAAATCATTAAAGTAATTCCAACTTGATCTTTCTGTAAGAACTCAAAATTTTATAGCGGCCTCTAGATTAGCTGATTTAGACACTCCAAATGGGAACTGCCGCCACCTCAAGAGTCACTGAAAAGGTGGCTTTCATAAAACAGTTTATGCATCAATGGTATTCCTTTCTGGTTACTTTACTGCCAAGAAATCTTCAAGATCTATGCCAATATTTGCAACCTCATTTGAGTGCACAGGACAGACATGAGGGCAATATTCCTTTATCAATACTACCTATGAATTTTGACTACTTTTCCTGCAGTGTTCTGTGCCACAAGTCCATTTTACTATGCCTCCAACTCCATCCAGTGGACCTTTTAATGTGCTATGGCAGAAAAAGTCCAGTCAATGCACAGAGGATGAGGTGTAGCAGTGATGGCTTGCCACCTGTGACAACGCATCAGGGTCCCTGGTCCATCATGAAACAGAGTTGCCAAATGTTTCTGCCATTTGACATTGCATCATTTAGCATTGTACAGTTAAAACTCAGTCACTCCAGATTTGTCAGAGTATTTTATCACTTATTAGAACAAAACATACTGTCCCTGCAGTAAAGATAAGTTGTCTACATACTGGGTAACAAGTACAGTAAACGGGAGAAGGAAAAACTTAAAGGAGAGAGGAGAAAACAAAAGAAGAGGGAGGGTTTACTCTAGGCTGGGCTGCCCTGGGTCCTTCACTCTGCTGCGTCCTGCCCCTTTGACAAAACTTTTTTCACACGTAGGCGGCTGCAAGAAAAGGAAGGATTCAAGGCATGACCCAGGCAGCATATGATCACTGCCTAAAGTTGAAGGACCGGATGGGGTGGGGGGTGCTGAGAGAGAAGGAGAGAGAGGGAACATACTGGAATCATGGGAGGGGGAAGGCAGAGCTGCCAGACTATGGGGGAGGGGTTTAAGAGATGCTGGACCCATGGTAGTGGGAGGGGGTTAGACAAGTGCTGGATCCATGGCAGAGAGGAGGGGATTAGAGTGATGCTAGACCTGTGGAGGGAGGGAAGTGAAGAGAAAGTTGCTGCAGACTTTACAAAAAAAAAAAAAAAAAAAAACACGACAGTGTCACAGCAGAGCTGGAGATTCACTGAATCCCTTGAAGGCCCTGATTGCATGCCACTTTTAACTGTCTGCCTCAGCATCTTCACTCCTGCTATTCTAGCATTTGAGGAACGCGCCATCAGATTGATCACGGGAACTCCCCAACGGGACGTGATCTGATCGAATGCTTGTTGAGTTCCCTCTTCCTAGATCCAGCTGGTTCCAGCTGAGAAAGTCCGACTTCATGTTCAGGACTCCCGCGATGTGCACCACCGACGGGAGGGAATGGTGCTTCTACACCAAAAGGCAAAGGGAGGAGGCTACTTTGCAAACTGTGCACTCCTGGTGCCTCTGTCTGTTGACATATGCTACTACTGTCGCATTGTCAGATAGAACCCTGACCGACTGCCCCTGAAGAAGGGTCTCGAAGGCCTGCAGCGCCAGGCAGATTGCCTGTAAGTTCAGAAGATTTATTGGCAAAGCCGCCTCCACCGGGGACCAGTTGCCTGGGCCGTCAGACCAAGACAATAAGCACCCCAACCAGACAGACTGGTGTCTGTGGTCACCACGAACCAATCCTGTCTCTCAAGGGGCATCCCCCTTTGTAGGTTTCTTCGACAGGAGCCACCAGCGCATGGCAACACACACACACACGTGGACACCAAGGGATTCGAATCGCATAATCCTCAGAGAGGGGTAACCAACAGCTGAGCAGGTACCACTGCAGAGGACCCATATGGCTCCTGGCCCACAGAACCATGTCCAACGTTGCTGCCATCGATCCCAGAACCTGCACGTAATCCCAAGCTCAGAGCCGGAGCCTGCAAGCTTCTCAGAAGAACACTCTGTCCTCCCGGGTGTCAAAAAGGACACCCAGGTATTCCAAACACTGCAACGGAGTGAGATAACACTTCTGAAGGTTGACTATCCAACCCAGAGAGCAAAGCAGTCGAAGTGCTATCTCAGTAGCCCGAACACTTTCATGGGATGGTGCGCTAACAAGCCAGTCGTCCAATACGGGTGCACTTGAATGCACAGAGCCCTAAAAAGGCTGCAACGACCACCATAATCTTGGTGTGTGGTGCTGTTGCCAGACCGAAAAGCATGGCTTGGAACTGGTAACACTGTCCCAGTCCCACAAAGCGAAGGAAACGCTGATGCGGTGGCCAAATGGGTATATGCAAATACACCCCTTGAGGTCGAGAGCGGTCAAGAACTCTCCTGGTTGAACCACCGCCAACACGGAGCACAGAGTTTCCATACCCACAGAGTCTTGACGACAGACTTGAGATCGAGAACAGAGCGGAAAGTTCCTCCTTTTTTGGGAATTACGAAGTAGATGGAGTAGCAACCCTGGCCGATCTCAGCAGGCAGCACCGGAGCTACAGCTCCCAACCGCAACAGCTCAGAGAGTGTCTCCAGAACCACCACTCGCTTGACAGCAGCCTTGCAGGGAGACTCCAAGAAAAAATCTGGTAAGGGGCGGGAAAACTCTAGCTTGTAGCCGTCTTGAATAACTTCCAAGACCCATTCGTCTGAAGTGACCCTGACCCACTCGTCCTGAGCAAAAGAGAGAGAGACAGGCTACCCCCAATTGTTGGAAGGTGATGGGCCAAGACTCCATCATTGTGCCCCTCTATTTCCCTGCTTTCATCTGGGAGCCGAGGCGACTGAACGATGGTCACCCCAAAAGGACTGCTGTCTCTGCTGGAAATGAGGGTGCTGAAAGGCTCCAGACCAACCGGGCCTATAGCACTTGGCCTCCTGGAAACAGGGGCGGGCTGACTTGGAGGTCGTCTTTACAATCCCATAGCTCTTTCACAATCTTTGAGAGATCATTGCCAAAAAGAGGAGCTTACCTAGAAATAGTAACCGGGCCAAGCGAGACTTAGAGGCGACATCCGCCACCCAATGCATCAACCAGACCCACCACCGGGCTGATACCACCAGGGAAATCTCTTTAGCCGAAGTTCAAAGAATATCAGAGAAAATCTGCTAGATCCGCCAACCTGGATTCTAAGCCAGCAGGCTATCAATGATCTTGTCCACAGAGGAAGCCTTCTGGTCCCAGGAAAGACAAGCCCATGTTGCGTAAGACCCGCAGACGCCTACAGGCACAAGGAAGCCACTTCAAAGGCCAACTTCAAAGCCGACTCCAGCTTTCGGTCCTAAGGATCCCGAAGAGCCATGCCTCCCTCCACCAGCAAGGTGGCCTTTTTTTGCAACTGCCATGATTAAGGAGTCCATGATCAGCATACGCAGGGAGTCCAAATTCTCCAGGTGCAAAGGACAAAGCCACACCATAACTCACACTACCCATAGGCTTGCCTCCAGCATGTCCCACTGTGCCGTGATGAGGACCCTCATGGATATGAAAGAATTTGGAGGGGGTAGACACCGCGGGAGGCGCAGAATCCGGAGGGGAAATGTTTAACACCTGCAGCACCTGAACAATAAGAGAAGGGAGCTCCTCCTTACGGAACAGCCACACCGCCATTGGGTCATCCCTGTCTCCCAGCGGCAGCTCCCCCTCTTTCAGCCCGTCAGAGGGAGCCTACAGGGAGTCCCCTGACAAATGGCCCAGACAAATCCTCCTCAATGCCTCTTAGGGAGACTTGGAGGCATGACAGGCCAGGGGCCCTGACGGCCAGACAGTGGAGCCTCTGCTGCAGGTTCCCCTGCAATCTTCAATAAAAACACCCTGTGCATGAGAAGCACAAACTCCGGCGATAAAGCAACTGCCGCAGGCTCAGCTGCCACTGAGGAAGGGCCAGATACACCCATCTCTGCCATAACAGAAGGCAGGGCTGGCTGTGGTCCCGCCGCCACGGAACCAACAGCATGGGGAGTAGAAAAAATGGCACCAGTTGAGGCATGCATTGGGCTCACAGGCAGCGTTCCTGCCAAAGATGCTATGGCGGAATCCACACACTGCTTTAGAACACTCCTCACAAGAACCCGATGATGGAATATAAGACTGCCAGAGTCGGTGTTCAGACATAGGTGGAGCTCAGTGCAGAAGTTTGGGAGGGAATCCTAATGCCCACTACCAGCTTGTGCCTTCCTCAGCTCCAGGAAGGCTGGAAGCTCTTTCTGGCTTGGGGATGGATGGCAGTGTGTGTGTGTGTGACAGAGAGAGTGGGACTGGGTGCGAGTGTGTCTGTGAGCATGAGAGTGTGCGTCAGGGCCCCCCCTCCCAGTTCCAGGGTCCCTCCTCCCTCTGAGTTCCAGGGTTGTTGTCCCCCTCCCTCCGAGTTCCAGGGTCGTCCCCTCCCTGCCTCCCTCCGAATTTCAGGGTCCCCTCCCTCCCCTGCATTCATCCAAATGCAGGCAACGTCCTCTGTGCCCTGCCCCCTCCACCTCCCTCCGAGTTCCAGGCCCCTCTCCCTCCCCCCTCCGACTTCCAGTGTCCCCCTCCCTCCCATTTCCAGGGTCCCCCCTCCCTCTGTCCCAGATCCAGGGTCCCATGGAACTGGGAGGTAGGGGGGACGGAGAACGTTGGAGGAGTGACGTCAGCAGGTGGTTACAATCCCAGTGAGACACATTGGAATGTTGGAGGCAGTGGCGTAGCAAGGGAGGGGCACTCCGCTCCCGCTGCTCCCACCCTACCTTTAAAAAAAAAAAAAAAAAAAGTCAGTGAAGCTGCGTGGAAGGCAGCGCCTCACGTCTGCCCTGCTTGTAAAAGAAGTAGATCTCCGCCTCGTCGTCGGGCCTCACTGTGTCCCGCCCTCAGGGAAATAGGAAGTTACCTCAGAGGAGGGCGGGACACAGTGAGGCCCGACGAGGAGGAGGAGATCTACTTCTTTTACAAGCAGGGCAGACGCGAGGTGCTGCCTGCCACGCCGCTTCACTGATTTTTTTTTTTTTAAGGCAGGGTGGTGGCAGGAGAAGAGGGCTGTCGTCTCAACGGAGCTGGTAGGCGAGGCAGGTCGGGGTGCCCAGATGCGAGAAGGGGCCATGCCTGGGTCAGGTGGGAGAAGTGGCTGGGGCTGAAAAAAAAGGGAGAGAGAAAGGGCAGACGGCGGATGGAAGGGGGGGGGGGGGGAAGAGGGCAGACGGGGGCAGATGGAAGAGCAGAGAGGGCAGACCCTGGATGGCAGAGAGAGAACAAAGACAGATGCTGGATGGAAGACAGTGAAAAGAAGATGAGGAAAGCAGAAACCAGAGACAACAAACTGTAAATAAAATATATTTTTTTATTTTAGGATAAAGTAGTATTGTAGCTGTGTTAATAAATGTTTATAATAGAACATGTAAATAAGGTAATCTTTTTATTGGACTAATTTTAATACATTTTGGCTAACTTTCGGAGAACAAAACCCCATTTCTCAGGTCAGGATAGGATACTGTAACAGCATTATACTGTATTGACCCGAGGAAGGATGTTTTGGCCTCCAAAAGCTAAATGTATTAATCCAATAAAATGGTATTCATTTTCTATATTTATTTTATTTCTATTTGTTAATTTGTAAAGTGGTGATTGGTTCTTGTTAGTTTTTTTTCAAATTTACATCTGCTGTCTTTATATTTTGCACAGTACTAGGGGACATTTTCTGTTTCTGTGGTGTTGCATTGTATGCAAAGTCTGGCATCTTGGGGGTTCAGTTTAATTTTTGTCTAAATAGAAAGTTTATTATTACTTACTAGTATAAAAGACCTGTTTCGGTAGGCAATGAAACGGGCGCTAGCAAGGTAATCCCCCCCCCCCCCCCCGCAGCATCCCTCCTGCACCCCCTGCAGCCACCCATCTGGTCTCAGGACCCCCTCCCCACCAACCCTCCTCTCCCCCTGCAGCCATGCATGTGCAGCAGCCCTCCTCTCCCTGCCCTCCCTGCAGCCACCCATGTCCAGCAACCCGCCCCTACCCCCCCCCCCCCCTTCGGGCACATCAACCCCCTCGCCACCCGCAGCCACCAATACTAACGCTGTCTGGCCGCTGCTGCATCTCCTGTTGAGCAGCAGCGGCCGGTACAAAAAGAAAAAAGCCAAAAAAAGATTTTAAACCTGAAACATGGCTTCGTAGACAGCCATCTTGCATTGGCTGTCGTCTCTGCAGCTGCTCCTCCTCTCCCCTCTGACGTCGCTGCGCTCCTCCAGGGCCTTCCTGCAGGGGCAGTGACGTGGCGGGGAGAGGAGAGGAGGATCGGCTGCAGAGACGACAGCCAATGCCAGATGGCTGTCTACGGAGCCGCGTTTCAGGTTTAAAATTTTTCTTTTGGCTTTTTTCTTTTTGTACCGGTTGCTGCTGCTCCACAGGAGAAGCAGCAGCAGCCGGACAGTGTTAGTATTGGCGGCTGCGGGTGGCGCATCGGTGCTTGGTTGTTGGGGGCACTGAGAGCTGATTCGTAGGCTACTCCTCCCCCTGCCTGGCTCGCGGTTTTGCAGGGCAGGGGATTGGTTGTTGCGCCGAGGGGGGGCACTGACAGCTGTTTCCCAGGCAGGGGGAGGAGTAGGTACTCCTCCCTTTACCTTGGAATCAGCTGTCAGTGACATCACTGATGTCAGTGCATTCTAAACTGCCTAGCAGACCACCTCCGAGGGAGGCACGGTCCCAGGCACATTAGAATGTTGAAGGTGAGAATTATTATATAAGATTCTATAGTGGACTAGGGTGTATCTGTGTTTGTGAAAAAGACATGGCTTTCAGTTGGCATTGACTGTGCAGGATCGATGATCTGTACTATTCTGTCTGGTTTCGTTTTACAATAGTGAATTGATGTTCTAGTGCTCACTGTAGTGTTTAAGATGCTTTCCTTTTCCTTGTGTGATTCGCAGAAATGACTGCTTACGGTATGGTAGAATTGCTCTATAGGTGTCAGGTTTCTCGCAGAACCTCTGGGTAGTGAGCCCTTGGACCACTGCCGCAGAGCGACAGCAGCAGGACAATCACCCAAACACAAGACAAGGTAAAATAGACGTACCGTCAATCCCAGACCAGGAACCACCGGACAGGAACTGCAGCTGAGGCAATACATGCTGGGGTCTCTAGGCAGGCGGCAGACAGTAGAAAAGTCCAAAACCAAGCCGGGTCTCTAGGCAGGCGGCCGACAGTAGAGTAATCCAAAACCAAGCCGGGTCTCTAGGCAGGCGGCCGACAGTAGAGTAATCCAAAACCAAGCCGGGTCTCTAGGCAAACAGCAGACAGTAGAATAATCCAAAACCAAGCCGGGTCTCTAGGCAGGCGGCAGACAGTAGAATAATCCAAAAGGCTAGCAGGGTCAAAGCTGAAAACAGGAAGAAGCACTGCAACTAACTCTCATCAAAGGAAAACTCCTCTGAGGACCTCTGTTGCAAAGGCAAACCAGAAAGTTCCCAGGTGCTTGATAAAGGCACTCCCAGCTGAGGTCATGAAGAAGGGTGAGGCTTGACAGCAAAGCATGGCTTGCAAGAACAGGATCCCGAACCTGATCTGGGACTCAGGATTTTCCCCCAGGCTTCAGGATTTTCCAGCCGGCCAGACTTGACTGGAGCTACCCCAAAGCAAGCCCAGCATGGAATATGGTCAAGTCCTGAGTGTTTTGTATTCTCGGCATGCCTCTCCAATCGGTTCAAAACTCTGCTGCCCGTCTCGTCTTCCGCCAGGGTCGCTTTACTCATACTACCCCTCTCCTCAAGTCGCTTCACTGGCTCCCTATCCGTTTTCGCATCCTGTTCAAACTTCTTCTACTAACCTATAAATGTACTCACTCTGCTGCTCCCCAGTATCTCTCCACACCCCTTCCCGTGCACTCCGCTCCATGGATAAATCCTTCTTATCTGTTTCCTTCTCCACTACTGCCAACTCCAGACTTCGCGCCTTCTGTCTCTCGCTGCACCCTACGCCTGGAATAAACTTCCTGAGCTCCTACGTCTTGCCCCATCCTTGGCCACCTTTAAATCTAGACTGAAAGCCCACCTCTTTAACATTGCTTTTGACTCGTAACCTGCCTCCACCCTGTACACAATAATTGATTTGATTACAATCTAATAGACAAAAATAAAGTAAACTCTTTGAGCAGGGACTGTCTTTCTTCTATGTTTGTGCAGCGCTGCGTATGCCTTGTAGCGCTATAGAAATGCTAAATAGTAGTAGTAGCCTAGTACTAGATTTTGGAGGAGGGTGTTATAAAATGACCGGCCCCGGGTGTCAACTACCCTAGCTACGCCACTGGTTGGAGGAGCAAATTATTATATTAGATGTGCTAACTATATATATACACACACACATCTTAATCATTGTAGAATTTAGATTCCCTAATAAAGGTTTCATTTACTTATTACGAATCTAAAAGAATCCACGGTAATTATTGGGTAGTCTGTGTCAGTGAGACAGGCTGTAAATCCATACATATTTACGGAGACAAAAAAAGAAAAGACAACAAATAAAATGGCACCCCATCCCAGTCGCACAGTCATCTTGATCCCCCCCCCCCCCCCCCCCCCCGCCAAAGAAGCCAGATTCTATAAGCTGTGAAAATACTAGTAAGCCCAAATACAAAATTAGAAAAAAAGATGTACATTAAAAAAAAAAATCAAATATCCATGAGCATGTCCCCCTTTCCTTTCACTTCCATTCATGAGCAGCTGCCCCCTTTCCCTCCTTCTCATCTGCAGCTTGCCCCTTCTATCCCTCCCATCATGGGCCTACACTGGAACACAGTCTAGTGGCCTCTTTGAGGCAGGAAAGACCACCACTCTTTTCTGCTCGCTGCCACCACTGCTTCTTGAAAATAGCTGCCAAGACTTCAAGCAGTGGCCAGACTTGCGTGACGTCTCAGCAGCCATTTTCAAGAAGCGGTGGTAGCGGGGAGGTCAGCATCAGTTGGCAGAAGAGCTGATTTCTGCCCCGAAGAGGCCACTAGACCACCAGGGTGCGCTACAGTAAGCTAGGGGGGGGGGGGAGAGAAGGTAAGCCTGTCCACCTGCCCGCCAACCTGCCAGCCAGCCAAAAACCCAAACGGGCTGGCTGGGAAAAAAAAAACGTCCAGATCCCCGACAGTCCCCTGAAAAGGAGGACATGTCCAAGGAAATCAGGACAAATGGTAACTCTGTCCCCAACACCATCTCTGACATCTACACACACACACACACAAGGAAAAATGCATCTTTTTCTAATTTATTTCTTTGTTGTTGTGCTACATGCAAGGTCTATCTCTATGGCGAATCTCTTCTCAACTATATATTCAGTCAGCTTAAACCAAAGTATTCCACTACCAGAGAAGACTCCAAACTCTTACTCCAAATGTTCTCTAATATGATTGATCACAAAATAAGGAAAAACAAACTCACAGTGAGATGTGATGATGAAATAAAGGCTCTTACAGTTCGAGTCCATTCTGTGACCGAGAGGGGGCTGAGCAGGGAACAGCTACACACTGCTAATAATGGGTAAATACTGAAGGGGTGAAAAATTACCATGAAATGCTAAAGCTTGGGAAACAAGCAGTAGAATTACTGCCTCAAATAAGTAGCCCCTGACAGCTGCCTTCCAGAGAGCTACAAAGGCAGGCAACAGGCAGCCAGGAGTTCAGAGCGAAGGGGGAAAATCTGCTCCTCCCAGCATGCATAGGGCAGCCAAGCAAACCAGAAAGGGTATAAAGCAGAGTTTCCCAATATGTGGTACATATTGGTACACAAGGGGTATAAGGGGTATACAAGACTTTCCCAGGGGTATGCTGTGTACGGCCTCTGGCAAAAAAAAAAAAAACCACACACAAACGCAACTCAATTACTCCCTCTTGACAGTGGCGTTCCTAGGGTGGCTGACACCCGGGGCGGAACGTCAATGCGCCCCCCCCCCCCCAGCGAAAGGACACCCCCCCCGGGTGCATTTTTACCTGCTGGGGGGGGGGGGGGGTGCCGCGCGCCTGTCGGCTCCGCTCGTTGCATGCTCCCTCTGCCCCGGAACAGGAAGTAGCCTGTTCCGGGGCAGAGGGTGCACTGAACAAGCGGAACCGACAGGCGCGCGGCACCCCCCCCCCAGCGGCGTGCACCCAGGGCGGACCGCCCCCACCCCTTGGTACGCCACTGCCTCTTGATCCCTTCTTTCGCTGTCAGACTTCTCTCCCTTTTGCTCCTCTAATGTGCAATAGAATTTCCTCCCCCCCACCTTTTCAAAGATGTCAGAGTTGCCAGCAGCGGGAAGAGATTCACAATGCACTGCTCGTGCTGACATCGGAGCCTTCTGTTTGATGCAACTTCCTGTTCCCACACAGGCAGAAAGGTCAGATAGAAAGCTCTGATGTCGACGTAAGGAAGCAGCATGTTGTGAATCACTGCCCACTGCCAGCGATCTCTAAAACATCTTAAAAAAAAAAAAAAGGTATGGGGTGGGAGTAGGGAGGTATGATCATGAAACAGAGAAGGAACAAAAGGGACAGAAGGCAGACTGTGGGAGGGGGGAGAAATGCAGGACCGATGGTGGGTGGAGAAAGGGATAAGGAGAAAAGATGGACCAATGGGTGAGAAGGACTGGAAGGAGGGAGAAGGAGAAATGGTGGACCAAGAAAGATGAGGAGAAAATTTAAAAGCAGGGGGGAAAGGGGTCCAGTTTAATAGTCTTCTATTCATAAAAGAAATCCCTCCCCCTCACTTTCAACTACCTAGTAAAACTACTGTTATAATTAATAGCATTATGCAATAAATTCTTCTATGTGTGCGTGGAGTTTGGATATTCTACAAGACTGGTCAGAATCTCAATATAAACCTTATCAATAGAAATCAAACAAAATAAAACATGGAAAAGAAAATATGATACCTTTTTTATTGGACATAACTTAGTACATTTCTTGATTAGCTTTCGAAGGTTGCCCTTCTTCCTCAGATCGGAAATAAGCAAATGTGCTAGCTGACAGTGTATATAAGTGAAAACATTCAAGCATTACTATGACAGTCTGACAGGGTGGGAGGAGGGGGGTGGGTAGGAAGTATGCATGGGGACATCAAAGCATATCATTGATATTCTAACAGGGTGGGTGTGGATAGGTGAGGGGAGGGTGATCAACAGAGACATACAGCTTTATGGTTTATAATGGGCTAGGAACCCCAGATCCTTGTTAAGTCCTTTCTGTTGGGTGTTAAAATATTCAATCATTCTGACTTCAAAGGTCTTACGTTCTTGTATGGTTTTAAAGTTACATTTGAGGATTCTCACTGTGAAGTCACTGGTACAGTGTCCCGGTCCTGCAAAATGTTGACCAACAGGAGTGGGAACCCTGCTGGCACCAGTATTGTTCATATGATGTCTATGTAAATTGAATCCTGTCCTAAGCATCTGGCCTGCCTCTCCAATATAGCATCCTTCGCCACATTTTCCACACTGAATGATATACACCACATTGGAAGATGAGCAAGTGAAAGATCCCCCTATGTTGAATATCTTTCCCCTGTGGATGACCTTGGGGTCCCGTGAAATATCTTGGCATAGTCCGCAACTGGATAAATTTCCGATCTGAGGAAGAAGGGCAACCTTCGAAAGCTAATCAAGAAATGTATTATGTCCAATAAAAAAAGGTATCATCTTATTTTCTTTTCCATGTTTTATTTTGTTTGATTTCTATTGATAACCTTAAGAGTGGACTAACACGGCTACCACACTCCTCTACTTAATATAAACCTTGAAGCTCCAGTTCTGTAACAAACTCCATATTCCCCAACAATTAAGCTATCCCCCTTACAACTCACCACACAAAAACACATTCAAATTATGATCTCAAGAACAACATATGCTCCTTCCACTGCCAGATATTTTGTTTAAAGCAGATGGGTTGGGGGGGGTTTTTATGTGGAGACTCTACCGCAGAGTACTTCTCAACCCAGCCCTTGGAGCACACCCAGCAAGTCAGATTTTCAGGATATCCATAATGAATATGCATGACATAGGTTTGCGTATCACGGAGGTAGTGTATGCAAACCTCTCTCATTCACTGTGGCAATCCTGAAAACCCAACTGTTTGTGTGTGCTCCAAGGACTGGATTGAGAAGCACTGCTCTACAGGATGAGGAGACCCCATTAATTCTGAGCATTTTTGTTTCGTTTCAAACAGGCCAAAACAGATTGCAAAAAGACACTTTGTAAAAAGCCACTCAAACTCTATATAGAAAACTTACCAAACCATAATAGCCCTAACCCACCTATGAAAAGAGAGGCCCTAGAGCACTGATATACCTGTTATTGGGAAACTGGAACAAAATGAACTTTTAAGATTCCTACACAGAACTACATGCCAACAAATTCCTTCATCTCAGTTGCAGATTGAGAACATAACTCTCACTTGATAGAAAATAAAGGACCACAAAAAAAAACATGCAGACAAAAACTGAAAGTACAGATAACAGACTGTACGTTGTCAAATACCTGAGAAACAGAAAAATGCAAGACCTCTTGCACAATGAAAGAATAAAGCCGACAGTTTCCTCAACATGGACCTAATTCAATCACTAAACTAAAAATAAAATAATTTTTCCTTTTGCTGTCTGGTGATTTTATTATTATATTCATCGTGTTCACAATCTCTGGTTCTGCATTCCTCTGTCTGTGCTCAACTGTTTCCAGGGCTTCCTTTCCATTTGCTATTTTTTTTCTCAGTTCCTGCCCTATGTCAGTTGGCATTGCTGTTTCACTTTTTTTCAAATTCTTGTACTTCCTCAAATCCAGTTCTCTGCCTGTGTCATCCCCCCCCCCCCCCCCCCCCCCCCCCCCCCAGCATTTCTCCCTTCTTCCCTTCATGGACAGCATTTCACTCACTTTCCCTCTCTATTATTGTCTCTCCTCCTCCCTGCCCCTTCCATCCCCCCCAGGTCCTGTCTCTCTCCTCTCCACTACCTGCGAGTGTACAAACTTTGTTGTGGTTGCTGGCAGTGATTAGATCAGGCCTTCCATTGGCTGCCCTAAGGCTTTCCCTCGGTTACATCCAGTGCATTTTTTCTAGCAAAAAAGGTGCTGGTACTCAAATGCTAGGCCACCCTTCAGGGACAGGGTGATCACTGAGGGACCCACTCCACAATAGCCAGGCCCCCTGCAACCAGTCACAAAATCTAGGACAAGGCAGAATTGGTGTGTAGAGCCTGAGCTCTTTCATTAAAACTTGGGGTCCATGGGTCAATTTTAGCAGACAATGGAAAAGGTGCCGGTACTCAGTACCCCCTCAAAAAAAGCCCTAGTTACATCCCATCCATACAGCAAAAGGAAGTTGAGACATAGGGAAGGACGCCAAGGACTTCAAGCAAGCCTACACAAAGGACTTGACTTAAATTAAGATCCTTCTGCGCCTCCCGGATCTGACCTTATAACAGAACCTGAAATACGCTTCCTCTTTTACCCCTTTTTGGATTTCATCCCTCTTCCAGCTATCATTATACATTCTTCCTTAATTACAACACACTATCTGAATTTACACCCTCTTCCCACTCCCTACCTCTACCACCTTCCTTACCCACTTTTATTGTCCACCTCTTTATATACTATATTCAGCTGTTTTATCCATTTTGTGTTATCTTGTAAACCCGTTATATTTGTAAGCCGCATTGAACCTGCTAATAAGTAGGAAAGCGAGGGGGAAAATTGTTACAATACAATACAAGGCTGAGCAGAGGAAGGCATAATCTAATTGCTGCGGATGACTGCAACAAGTTTGTAGACTAGTGGTGGAGAGGATAGAGAGGCTATGCTGGCCCGAGGGGGAAGATTTATTCTATTTGGGATGGCACTTGCTTCCCCATGGTTAACACCCATGAGGATAAGTCCCTTAGGAAACAGAACAAACCTGAGGAGTAGGGTGTTTCCAGATTCCCCAAATCTCTGGTAGTTGATCAAGGGATGGAGTAGCCTCTGGGGTAGGGATTAAAACATGGGAAGAGAGGAGGAGCAGGGCTGGGAAAGGTAGAGAGAGGAAGTGTCCCAGCCCATGCAGAGAGCCACTAAAAACCCAAATGCTGAAGAAGGGTCCCAGGACATGGACAGCTAGTGAGATGTTGAAGGGAACAGCCCCAAACAGCAGATAAAGACTTGGACGTGGAAATTAAGTTTATGATTATTTTCTTTTGACTATATTTTTTGTTCAAGTTCTGAGGACATTTTGAGTTTATTTTGCCTAGGGCAGTAGCAGGCAGACCAGTGTGATAAAATGGAACACTGCATGGGAGGTGGCTGCTTAGCCCTGGCAGCTATTGACTGAAGCCAGGGCTAGAGTTTCCTTTTTGAACTTTTATGAGTTTGAGAAAAACTTTGGACAAACAAGGTTGTTAAAGATGTCTTAAACAGGACTCAAGAATAGGAGAGAAAAGGGAGGTAGGAAAGGTCCTTTGGGGGTTCCAAACCCCTGCCTTGCAAGGAACAGAGAAAGAGGAGCACTCTTCACCTCTGCAGGGACTCAGGTGGTTTTTCTTGAGAAGAAGGAAAACAAGGTGCAGGGTCATACTCACAGAGATTTGAGGACTCCCAAATGAGTACTGCAGAGCAAATAGGTCTAAGTTAAAGATGTGTTTGCTGCTGGAAATAATCCCTCAGAAATCCTGGCTAAGGAGCATTTTTCTCAACTATGTTATACATAAAGTTCCCTGAAAGAGACTCCTGGTTTTATAATAAAGAATTTTGTTACTTGGAAAATAACCTTATTTACAAGAATTGCTCCAGTATGGAACTTGGCTAATGGGAGAAAATCTTAGTCAGTCAGAGGCAACCATGCTTGTGACACAGTGTATCAGCAAAATACAACAGCAAACACATACTACTACCAATTGAATTAAACCTCAATTTTATTAAAAGCATAAGATTAGCCATACTGGGTCAGGCAGATGGTCCATCTAGACCAATATCCTGCTTCCAATAGTGGCCAATCCAGGTCACAAGTACCTGGCAAAATCCCAAATAATAGCAGCAAGATTCCGTGCTATCGATCCCAAATATAGCAATGGCTTCCTCTATTTATCTGTCTCACTAGCATCTTATGAACTGGAGAAGGAAGCTCTCTTTGGCACAATGCATATGCTTCCACAAGCCCAAGAGAAAATCTGAAAAACTGCAATCACACTACATATATCCTGATTTAGGAATGAAACTCACTAATATCATACAATGTGCAAAACTAATCTATTTCAACACATTGTCGACGAAAACTTTTCTCTGTACCTGCTCTGCTGGTTGTGACCTGCTGTAGGTGTCTCCTGGCGGTGCTCCTGAACTATGATCATCCCGTGCCTCCAGATCACCTGAGGCTGAGCCCGCACGTCTGCGGGTGCTCTCTGATTGCCTGAATTTTCATCATCCCACGCCTCCAGGTCACGTGACCCTGCACGTCTCCTACCGGTGCGTTTCTGATTGCCTTAATTTTGATCATAATGCCGCACAAGGAGGAGGTTGAAGAAAACAGATGGGATAAAGCCAGTTAGGTTATTCGGTGTTAACCCGTTTCCCACGCAGCTTAGCCGTCAGTCATCTAGTACACTCACAACAAAGTAAGCAAACCTATGAGCTGTTGCATCCTTGTTGTCCTTCATTATTGTTGGTAGCATTTTTATTTAATTTCACTTATATTTTCAAACGTTCAGACATGCGGATGTACACAGAGGAACTATTGGTTTCATCGGTCAGAGTACTAATTTGTTTGACATTTTAAATCATTGTGTCATTTGGAGGGGTTGGCTGTGAGGACTTCCTATATTCGTGCACAGATGATTTCACCTAGTAAAGGTCCACCAAAACAGACATCACCTTATGAGAATCAGGTATTTAATAATCAGACTTACTATTTATAAGTACAATTTTTAAAAGGGTAGTGGGGTGGAGGAATGGTTGGCCTAGTGGTTAGAGCACCCCTCCTTGACATCCAGAGATAGCCAATTCAAATCCCACTACTGCTCCTTGAGATCTTGGGGAAGTCACTTAACCCTCCTTTGCCTCAGGTGCAGAATTAAGTGTGAGGCCTCCAGGGACAGAGAAATCCAAGTCTACCTGAATGTAACTCACCTTGAGCTACTACTGTGTGAGCAAGATTAAAAAAAAAATAATTAGGTTGAAACTGGGAACATTTAGCATCTTTTTTTCCTGTGCCTACATCAAAAGAAAAAAAGATAGCATGTGGAAACGTGCTGCTTTTTGTTTTGTGGAAAGCAGTGGTATATTATAAAAATGCACTTTTTTTTTTTTAATTACTACTATTTCACAGATATGTATATTGAATGAGGTAGGGGCTTCCTTCATGCAGAAGTTCAGTCCAGATGCAGTGTAAATGTTTCCTTCTTTTCTAGCTTCCCTCTCTGTTGGTTGGATCACTTTTTTTCTTTCCTTTCACTTCTCTCTTCCTTCTTCGCCTGTCCATGCGTGAGATCCTGTCCCCCCTCTCCATCTCAATTCACTTTCAAAGACCCAGGTTCCTGCACCCCCTTGTTTACTCACTTTCCTTTAGATTTCCTTTCCCTCCCATTGGATTATATGGCATCTGTCTGGCACTCAGTGTTATCAGCTCAGTTTCCTCATGTCTTCATTCGGTCACCCTTGGGTTTTGCTTCTGGCCACAGGCACCATTGGTTCCACCACAGACTTGTTCATCTTCGTTGTCAGGTTTGTAGAGCAGAGCGCCTGTGGCGTAAGGGTCATTCCCTAGCTCTCCTTTCTGGTGTCTGTTCCATTAGCAAGTTCTATCACTTACAACTTCATAAAGCTAAGGGTTCATTTGTCTCTCATCTTTTTCGTGCATCAAGTGCCCTGCTAAGAAACTCTTCCAGGTAGTTTCGCAGCTATCTCCCCCTCCCCCCCCCCAGTCTGTCTCAACTTTCCCTTGTACTCTGGCATCTGCTCCCCCCTCTTTTTTTTCTCTTCTAAAGTGGTTTCCCTTCAGAATTCTCTTTCCCCCGCTTCCTGCTTCTGGCCATTCGTCTGTTTCTTCAACTTCTCCTTGTCTATCTTCATCTTCCACTTTAGTCTGCCACTTGGGATTCTTTTATTATCCCTTCCCTGACCAAGCTGACCAATCTTCTTTCCTCTATGCACTTTACTACTTGTTCCCTTGATCCTGTTCCTTCTAACTGGCTTAAAATTTCACATCATGGTCTGTCCCCTTTGTTACTTTGGATGGTGGGAGAAAGCTGTAGTCATTCCCCTCCTCAAGAAGCCTTCCTTTAATCCTCAGCTTTCAGGGAACAACCAACCAGTCTCAAATTTGTGCATCCTCTCTAGAATCACTGAATAAGTTGACTTTAACTAATTAACTACCCGTAGCAATGATCTCTGTACTCTGCACCCTCATCAATTGGGTTTCCCCTCATAGTTCCAAAACCACAACCACAGTGATCTTCATTCCTCCTTGGACAGGGGTTCTATTTCACTTCTTGTCTTTCTTGGTCTTTCTTCTGCTTTTGATCTAGGCAACCATTTCCTCCTTCTTGCTAGGCTTGCAGCTATTGGTCTTTTAAGGTACTGTTCTTTCTTGGTTTACTTCTTTTCTCTCTGGGCATTCTTTCTCAGTTTCTACTCCATCTTCTTCAGTGGACTTCACTCTTTCCTGTGGAGTCCCACAGAGCTCTATCCTTTCCCCTCTCCTTTTTAATATTTTTCGTAGTCCTTTAGCTGCCCTCATTCAGAGCTTCAATGTTCGTTTCTTTATCTATGCTGATGATATCCTCCTGATTTTTCCCAACATCTCCCTTATGCCCCAACCTCAGTCGTCTACAACTTTGTCTTTCTGCTATCTCCCTTTGGTTGTCTGATCACTGTCTTGTCCTGAATGCTTCAAAAACTATTACTTGCTGGCTTACTGGTCACCTTTCTAAACCCTCTCTGGTTCCCTTTCTCTTTGATTCTTCAATTCCCCCAGTCAACTTTTTTCATTATCTTGGTGTTGTTCTAGACTTTGCTGTTTTCTTTAGTTCCCAGGTCGCTTCGTTTTTTTAGCATGGTTTGCTTTCACTATGCCACCTTTGCTATATTTCTAAGTTTCTGGACTTTACTCAACTTTACTCTCTGTTATATGCATTTGTAATTTCTCACCTTGATTATTGTAATGTGGTCTATCCTGGTCTCTCTGCTTCTCAATTACACTGTCTCCAAACTCTGCAAAATGCTCCTGGTCATTTTCTTTACAAAGCCCATCATTCAGTTTCTGCTTCACCCCTCCTAGCCTCTTTGCATTTGTTACCAGTAAAGTACCGTACTTGGTTCAAAATTCTTTGCATTACCCAGAAACTCTCCACTCTGGCACCCCACTCTATCATTCATTCTGTATTATTCCCTATACCCCTGCCCATCCCCTTCTTTTCCTGGATGTCCACCACCTTGTCCTTCCCTCCCCCAACAGGCTTCTCATTAATCAGCTAGACATTCTGCATTTTTCTCTCCCCAGGCACATCAGGGTTATGCACCTGGCTACCTTGTGCAGAGCCAAAGCCTTAGTTTGCCTGCTGTGTGGGCTTCTCTCGTTGAGTGATTCTTTTCAATTTATATTTCAATGTTTTTTTCCATTTTATTCATAATGTAGTTTTTATTTGTGAACCGCTGCAACCTTTGTCTAGAAGTGGCAGTATATAAAGTTGTCTAATAAGCATAAACATAAACAGTAACCTTAATTCCACATTAGAATTAGAATTTATTATTTCTAGACTGCCCTTATCCAGGCCAGAGCACAACATAACATACATAAAATAAACAATCAACAGCAACAACAACTATACAACATTCTAAAACAATCAAAGAGATAATCAGCACAGTTCTAAAAAAGTTCCAATCCACAGTCCCCTCAATTAATACCAGGCAGTCCTCCTCAAACAGATGTATGATATGCCAGGCAAAGTAAGTGTTCCTTCAACTGTTAAACACTGGCAACTGTCACTCATTTTTCAGCCATAGTAGCAATTTGTTCCATTGTACAGGGCCAAAAATGGAAAGAGCGCTAGTTCTTGTTAATTCCAGTCGAAACTGCTGTAAAGCAGGCACCACAAGATCATGTCCCACTGATGACCTCAAGTAAAAAGAAACATCCTGACTAGAGAATGACATGGTTACTGTTACTACAAATTTACCCTGGTAAATCCGCGGTAACGACAACACTCTAAAAGAAATTACAGCGGGGTTCCCACTGTAAAAAAATCCCTCTCTCCCACCACAGGTTCCACTCAGGTATTGGAGTCACTTACACTTTCCTGCAGTCAGCCAGCAGCATCAGCGATTCACACAGGCCTGCTCTGTGGCCATCCTCCTGTCAAGTTCCACCCTGTCTACTGCGGCTGGTTGCAGTAAAGCATGTATGACACGGGGGGGGGGGGGGGGGCAACAGGAGTCAGATGTCAGCTGTTAAGTTGAGAGTGTTGTTTGTTTTTAATTAAGAAAAAGGGAAATATAGGGAGAGCTGATATGTTTGGTTGATGCTGCCAAGAGGGGAGTCTAGCAAAACACAGCACTAAATCTTCAATTTGCTCAAAATACACTCCATTCCCGTTTGTTGTAAGCTCTATACCATTAAAATTAGTATCAGTATTTGACCAGGAAAGTAATGATAAAATGTCGTTGGGCCCATAGAGAAGGATAGTTGGATGGCTTGATGAACATTGAAGCATTTTCCAGTTATAATCCAAGCGTATGCTAAGATGTATAGACACATCCTATCTACTATAATAAAACTCACCCTCAACGTTCTGAAGACAACGTTCTGAAGTCACTCAGTCACTCCCTGAAGGGTTCATGGTGGTGAAGCCACAATACTGACCATGTCTCTCTGCCCCACCCTCGCATGACGGACCAATCAGAAAAAACACCCTCAACATTCTGAAACACAAAGGACCATCACAACACTGTTCCCAGGCAACACTATGCAACGTAAGACGGACCAATCAGAGGAAACTACGTGACAATAAGGGAGGAGCATTCCCCAGCAGAATGGCTCAATATCTGTGCAGCACGGAGAGCACAGAACCACCGCTGGAACGAGAGAAGAATATTCCTGCTTGTGGGTATGTGCAAAAATAGACCGGGGGGGGGGGGGGGGGGAGAAATTTTTAAATGCCTAATGCCAGTACTGAAGAGTGCCAGAGGGCCCATAGCAAAGACTATATTTGGGATCTCTTGACATGGAGTCAGAGGAGCCGGAAAACAACGTGCCCGTCACCATCTGGGACGTGGGCGAACAGGACAAGCTGCGGCCCAGCTGGAAGGATTACCCGCGACCCAGCCAGCAGCAAACAGCGACCAAGGAAGGGGGAGGAGTAGGGAAACACGCGGAGCGTGTTTCCCTACTCCTTCCCTGCCTAGGAATCCCTGGAGACTGGCTGCCAAACTAACGAAACAACCGCACACCGACGCACCACCTCCATCATTCAAAAGGCATCTACTCTTTCTTCAACAGAAATGCAAACTAATAATACAAAACAAAGAATACCTGTTTTCTCACGCAGCTACAGGTAACTCCCCACCCCCTTCCTCTTCCCCTTTTGCCAAAGCGGCCGTGCCCAACCATCCCCATCCTCAGGCAAGCCGTCTCCCACCTCGGGGATTCCCCGAGCACCCGGAAAAAGATGGCGCAGCTTCCCACAGCGCATGTTCCAGCATTCCCCTGCAGCCGGCCTGAAATGGACCGAACATACAGGATCACCACCCGATGGCCCGAGACCGTGCTCCTCTCCCTTCCGCCAACTTAAAACAACCATCCCCGTCCTCAGGCAAGCCGTCTCCCACCTCCAGGATGCCCAGAACCCCAGCCCAACGGAAAAAGACGGTGCTGCTTCCCACAGCACATTTCTCTTCCAGTGTTCCCCTACAGCAGCCCTGAAACAGCCAAAAAATACCGACAGACCAAGAACGTGCTCCTCTACCTTCCACCCATCTAAAACAACACTGCTGCTTCAGCACAACACAAAAAAAAAAAAAAACCCGGAAAAAACAATCCACCACTCAGCAAAGGCTGACCCCCCTACAACCACATTTACATTTCACCAACAGAAAGACCCCCCTCCACAAACCTCCTTGACAGACAAAACCACACACACACAATACAACAGACACACACCCTCAAAGCCACACACCAATCCATCCCACTTTGCCAGCATAGCACAGCACATCCCCCAACCCCCCCAAGCAAAAAAACAAAACAAAAAAAAAAAGACACACATCAACAACCTGCACACACACACACACACACACACACAATAACTCTGTGACACATACACACACAAAAAAAAAAACACATGCTAGCGCCCGTTTCATTGGTTTCGGAAACGGGCCTTTTTTACTAGTATATAATGAAACGCACCTCCAACATTCTGAAGCTGAGAAAGTGAAGCCTTGAAGCATTCATGCTCTCTCTAAAGCTGTATCCATCTCCTGAAGTGACGTCAGTGTACTTCCGTGTACATCACACGCAGCACTGACCAACCACAGGTGGGAGGGTGGGCATACGGCGGCGATTGGCTCTAATGTTCAGTGGATGTACACGCTGAGCTGTGCACGGCATCAGAGGTTGGGCGGTTGGTGGAGGGGCAGAGATTTTGGCAGTGTGGTGCTGTAAGGGGAAGGAGAATTGCTGGGTGGCTGGCGGGGGGGGCAGGGGAGAGAGCAGAATCGCTGGGTGCCTGGGGGGGGCAGGGGATATAGGAGAATCACTGGTTGGCTGGAGGGGGGGCAGGGGAGATAGGACAATGGTTGGCTGGAGGGGGAGCAGGGGAGACAGGAGAATCACTGGGTGGCTGGAGGGGGGGCAGGGGAGAGAGGATATTTGCTGGGTGGCTGGAGGGGGGTAAGGGAAAAAGGAGAATCGCTGGGTGGTTGGAGGGGGGGCAGGGGACACAGGAGAATCGCTGGTGGCTGGAGGGGGGCAGGGGAGATAGGACAATCGCTGGGTGGCTGGAGGGGGGCAGGGGAGAGAGGAGAATCGCTAGGTGGCTAGAGAGGAGGCAGGGGGCAGAGGAGACTCGCTGGGTGGCTGGAGGGGGAGCAGGGGACAGAGGAGACTCGCTGGGTGGTTGGAGGGGGATCAGGGGACAGAGAAGACTGGGTGTTCGGAGGGGGGCAGGGGACAGAGGAGACTCGGTGGGTGGCTGGGGGGGGGCAGGGGAGAGAAGAGCATCGGTGGGTGGCTGGAGGGGGAGCAGGGGAGAGAGGAGAATTGCTGGGTAGCTGGAGGGGGGACAGAGGAGACACACTCGCACCCAGCAGTCTCACTCTCTCTCTGTCACACACACACACTCACACATTCACTCTGTCTCACACACAGTCAATCTCAAACATACACACTCCGAGGAAAACCTTGCTAGCATCCGTTTCATTTGTGTCAGAAATGGGCCTGTTTTTCTAGTTTTCTATAAATCTTAGCATACGCATTACACATTTCAGGGTGATTTGGGAACAGGGGTAAAATATCCAGTGGTCTCATAGAATCATTTGGCTAAACTGGGAACACTTGATGGTGCTGCAAAGTTCATGTGCACTTTGTTCTTGTAGAGATGGTAACTCATTTTCAAAAGGAAACTACCCAAGTTGTCCATGGTTTGTACATCTGGAGCTGTTTCATAGATGAGGTAATATTTGTTTATATAAGACATGATATATAGAAATATGTGCCTATAAAAGGTCATGTTCTGGGCAGAGGATGGACGTACACTGGGCAGGATGCAGAAGTAGGCAAGTATAGATTTTTTAAATTGTTTATTAATTTGATATACCGCCTTTTTTAGCACAAGTTGAGGTGGTTTACATACAATTGTACAAGTATTTGCACTGTCCCTAATGGGCTCACAGTCTAAGTAGAATGTTGTTCAACACAGGAGGAAAGGATAGGGAGATAGAGAGGTGATGATAGATGTCGGGATATGAGCACAGGGGAGATAATGGACAGGGAAGTATAAGGGGAGATGCTGAACATGGGAGACGATAGGGATAGAGAAATGGAAGGTGGATGGTGAACATGGAGAGAGAAGTGAAGTCAATTGGACAGGTGAGTTAAGAGAAGATAGAGAGAAGCAGAAACCAGAGCCTCAGATCAACTTGATTTTAAAAATACAATGACCAGATACAAAAGGTAGAGAAAATAATTTTATTTTCCATTTTGTGATTAGAGTATGTCAGATTTGAAATTTACATCTTGCCAGAGCTAGTGTTAGATGTGAATGGGGCCCACAGCAGAAATTTGGGAGGGGACCCCAAAGCCCACTACCAGGCTACACTTTCTTCACCTTTCATCAGGCTTGGAGCTCTCTCTTGTCAGGGGCCAAGGGCAGTTGCCCTAGTTGCACTCCCCTAACACCATCCCTGACATGTGCCATCCCTTCTATATCTCTGGCATTATACTAAATAACTGTTTGAGGCTTGTGCAGATGGGAGTCAGAACTCGCAGGGACAGAGCAGGGTTGGGGACAGTGCTTGCTGGGACTGTGACAAAGCACACAGGGACAGCATGGGGACAAACTTTGGCCCTGTGTCATTCTCTAATCCTGATACGAAGTACAATAAATCATCACTAACAATTTATACTTAATGCAAAATCTTACAGGCAACCACTTTAATCGCTTCATATACTCTGACCTTGAAAGACCAATCAAAAGCAACCGCACACCGACGCACCACCTCCATCATTCAAAAGGCATCTACTCTTTCTTCAACAGAAATGCAAACTACTACTTAGAAGGTTTGGGCAATCTGAAGAGACTGAATACAAAAAGTAGGCAATCCTAAGTAGATGACATTGTAATAGTCCATACCACTTAGCACCACTGCTTAATTCCTAAGGAGCTTCTCATTCCAAATTTACAGACTTAAATTCCAGCTAAAATTTTGTTCCAAAAACATTTATTTGGTTCACTCTGTTTACCACAGTTATCCTATTCACCTCTTGACTGCTAGTGGCCAACGTGGGCTGACCCAGCCCACTATCTCCAGCTACCTTACCCACTTCCTCAATGCCTTCCTCACCCACACCTCAGACTACATAACCTCCCCCACTACCCCCAGGCCCTTCACAACAATTCTACACCATAGATCGCTTCCCCTCGCACTCAGACCCCCCAGGCTTGTAAGGCCACCTAGCGCAATAGGAAAACCTACCCCATGAACATGCAGGTTCTATGTGACACCCAGGGGGAGATTGTGGACATGTGTGCTCCCTATCCAGGGTCCACCCATAACACCTACATCCCCTAACTTTCTGGAATCTACCAGAGGTTTGACCAAGGGGAGATCACCAGCGGCTGGCTCCAGGGCCGCCGAGAGGGGGGGCAAGGGGGACAAAATTCCCCGGGCCCGGGCCTCCAAGGGGGGCCCGGATTATCAAGGGCAGGGCGGTCCGCCCCAGGTGTCAGCTGGTGAGGGGGTGCTCCGCTCCCACCAAAAAGGTCGCTGGCGCTGCAGTCACAACCCAACCTGCGTACCAGCTCCGTCGATAGCCGATAGCCCTCTTCTCCTGCCACCACCCTGCCTTTAAAAAAAAATCAGTGAAGCGGCGTCGCAGGCAGCGCCTCGTGTCTGCCCTACATGTAAAAGAAGCAAATCGCCTCGTCGGGCCTTCCGAAGGCCCGACGAGGCGATGTGCTTCATTTACACACAGGGCAGACATGAGGCGCTGCCTATGACACCGCTTCACAGATTTTTTTTTTTTTAAAGCAGGGTGGTGGCAGGAGAAGAGGGCTGTCGACGGAGCTGGTGGGCAGGTTGGGTTGGGTCAGGTCGGGAGGGGGGCTCAGATGGGAGAAGGGGACTGGGGAGGGGAGGAAAGGGAGGGGAGGAGCTCAGATGGGAGGAGACTGGGGAGGGGCTCAGATGAGAGAAGTGAACTGGGGTCTGAGAAGGGGCCAGGAGGGAAAATGGGGGCCATGCCTGGGGCTGGTGGATAAATGGGGCATGCCTGGGGCAGGTGAGAGAATGGGTCTGGGGCCTAAAAAGGGGGCCCTAATGCAAGGCATGTGGATGAAGGGAGCTGGAACTGGGGGCTGAAAAGGAGGGTAGGTGGGATAAGAGGGCTAGTACTGGGACTGGGGGCTGAAAAAGGGCAGGGGCTGAAACTGTGGGGACTGGGGGCTGAAAAGGAGACAGGGAGATGTGTCTGGGGCTGAAGCTCAGAGCTGGTGAGAGAAAAGGGCTGGGGTTGAAACTGGGGGCTGAAAAGGAGACAGAAGTGGCTGGGGCTGAAGCTCGGGGCTGGTGAGAGAAAAGGGCTGGGGTTGAAACTGGGGGCTGAAAAGGAGACGGGGAAAAGTGGCTGGGAGCTGAAGCTCGGGACTGGTTATAGAAAAGGGCTGGGGTTGAAGCTGGGGGCTGAAGCTCAGCTCTGGTGGGAGAAAAGGGCTGGGGCTGAAACTGGGGGCTGAAAAGGGGGGGCAGGTGGGAGATGTGGGCTGGGGCTAGAGCTAGGGACAGGTGGGATAAGAGGGCTGGAACTGGGGGCTGAAAAAAAGGGGCAGAGAGAGGAGACAGATCCTGGATGGAAGGGGGAGGGAGAGGGAGGGCAGACCCTAGATGGATGGATGGGAGAGGGAGGGCATATGGTGGATTGAAGGGGCAGAGAGAAAGGGCAGACAGTTGATGGAAGGGATAGAAAGGGCAGACGGTGGATGGAAGGGGGGGAGAGAGAGGGCAGATGGTGGATGGAAGGGGGAGAGAGAGAGAGGGCAGACATTGAAGGGGACAGCAGAGAGGGCATCCACTGGATGGAGGGGACAGCAAAGAAGGCAGACACTGGATGGCAGAGAGAGAACGAAAACAGATGCTGGATGGAAGGAAGACAGTGAAAAGAAGATGAGGAAAGCAGAAAGCAGAAACAACAAACTGTAAATAAAATATATATTTTTATTTTTTTGCTTTAGGATAAAGTAGTATTGTAGCTGTGTTAATAAATGTTTATAATAGAACATGTAAATAAGGTAATCTTTTTATTGGACTAATTTTAATACATTTTGACTAACTTTCAGAGAACAAAACCCCCTTCCTCAAGTCAGGATAGGATACTGTAACAGCACTATACTGTATTGACCTGAGGAAGAAGGTTTTGGCCTCTGAAAGCTAAATGTATTAGTCCAATAAAATGGTATTACTTATGCATCCAACTTCTCCTACATCAGCACACAACTGTGGAACGCACTACCAAAAGCCGTGAAAACAACGTACGACCACCTAAACTTCCGTAAATCACTAAAAACCAACCTGTTCAAAAAGGCATACCCCATCTACCCAACCTAAATGCCTAAACCTTGCAACACAACGAAACCAAAGCTTGATACAGACATTGCATAACTCTTCCTCTCAACGAATCCCAATGTGTCTATAACACCTGAACCTTCTTCGACCGCAATAACTCTATGTATTTGTTTCTATTCCGGAGATGGCAAACGCCTCTACGGTATTATGTAAGCCACATTGAGCCTGCAAATAGGTGGGAAAATGTGGGACACAAATGTAACAAATACATTAATTTATTATAGATATAAAAAAATACCAATATGTGGGGGGTCACGTGATGCGGTGAGCAGGGAAAGACGTGGTAGTCTCTGCTGCTGGGAACCCTGCCCGAAAATCGAGGTTTTAACGGCGTCTTAATCATCAAAACCTGATGATTTAGGAAGAACTTGCTTCCCCAACGCATGGACAAATACTTGACGCGATCGGCGATGGCGCAAACCGGGAAAAACATAAAGAAAAAGGAAGATAAACTGAGACTCGGCGAAACCAAGATGGCGACCGCCTCGCCGGCGAACTCACCCTCCCGCCCGGCTTCTGATTTTACGCTCCCAGAACTTACAGAGGCAGTAGTGGGAGCGCTGGCCCCTCAGTTTGAACAACTTTCTGCCCAGATAACAGGCTTGTCGGCGCTTACCACAGAACTGTCGCGTCGCACGGGGGAGCTGGAAGCCCGGGTTGCGGAGGTGGAAGACGGGCAGCAAACCAACTCGGGGGAGATTGAAAGATTACAACGCCTTATCCAGGAGAATGCACAGCGAGTAGAAGACTTGGAAAATCGCTCGCGCCGCGATAACCTCAGATTTGTGGGGTTCGCAGAATCTTTGGCAGATAAAGATTTAAAACAAACACTGGAGACATGGCTGCAAGCGAACTTCCCGGAGGCGGGTGAAGGCCGAGCGATCCGAATTGAGCGTGCACATCGCGTGGGGCCCAGACCTACCAGAGATTTGAAGCCTAGAGTGGTGATAGCAAAATTTCACTGCTATGCCCAAAAAGCTGCAATATTGCGATGTTATAAAAGCTGTAGGGAAACTACAAAATATGATGGAACTTTAATTCGTATCTTTCAGGATTACTCCGCGGCCTTGGCAGCACAAAGGCGAGCTTTTTCTACAGTTTGTACCCGTTTGGTGGGAAACAAGATCAAGTTTACTTTGCAATACCCAGCAACGTTGAAGATTTTGGAGAATGGAACCTGGACAGCTTATACTAGCCCGGAAGACGCGGTGGCCTGGTTGGAACGTTACCAGACCTGACTCTGGGGGAGATCACTAATTTAATTGATGGCCGGTTACCAAACCATGCCGGAATGTTGACAGAGTTTTTGGTTGGTGATTGCTAGTTGAACTTCTAATTTGACTCAGTTCCAAAAAGTTCCTGTTGGATTACTAATGCCGATCAACTGCTTGTGGACTAAGAGTGAGTTTGAATGGTTGGTGAACAAAATGGCAGACCGGAGACACACAGCAGAACGGTTGAAGAATGGGCTGGACGGGGAAGACACTTCAGTGTCCTGTGCCACGACACTTGCAGATTTTGGAGACATGTGAGACATTTCTAGAACATTCTTAACTTGCACAAAGGGTGGGGTCCCTTTGGCATCTAGACCTCTGCCTCATACACTCACTAAGGAGGAGTGAGGTTGGTTAGACAGGCTAGATGGGTAATGGGGGGAAGATGGGGGGAGGGCAGTGGGGGGGGGAGGGAGTGGGGGGTGGGGAGGGTGGGTTTAGGGGTAGAGGTGAGCGGAATGATGCAGGAACAAAATGGCGGGCTGTGCGAATACGTGGAAATTTGTATAACCAAATGGTATTTGATGTAATAATTGGATGGTGGAGAAGCGGCCTTTGGTTGAGGCTGGGCAACCAAGGCACCGATTTGGTTTTGTTACATGTTAATTTGGCCATTTTGAGGGGATTATGCTGACTGCACCTTTGCGATTGGTGACCTGGAATGTAGCTGGGATCACCTCCCCGATCAAGAGATCAAAAATCTTAACACACTTAAACCGCCTAAAGGCTTCCATAGTCTGCCTACAGGAGACTAAACTCTCTGACGAGGAACACCAGAAGCTGCGCCAACAGTGGGTGGGGGAGTGTTATTACTCCTCTTCTGGGGCCAGACGGGGAGGAGTGGCCATTCTGATTAGGAGAGGGCTCCCGTGTACTTCTAAATTAATAGGAAAAGACCCAAAGGGAAGATATGTTTTGCTCCATCTTAACATTATGGGACAGGAGTATTATCTATGTGCTATATACGGCCCAAATGTTTATGATGCAGATTTTTTTCAGACTTTGATAAATCTAGGCCTTAAATATGACACAGCCCCTTGGATTGTAGCGGGAGATTTCAACCAAGTACTTGACCCGGAAATTGACCGCTCAACGGTTGGGGCATGGAGTGCACTTCCCCGTAGTAAAGGATTGCCTTATCTGTGTAAAATGATGGACCTAGTGGACCCTTGGAGGTTATTATTCCCTCAGAGGCGGGACTATACACACCTCTCGAAAGCCCATAAGACCTGGTCCCGTATAGACTACCTCTTAGTCTCTACATCACTCTTTTCCCGGGTAATTAAGACGGACATGGCACCTATGGCGATCTCAGATCACACTCCAGTTTGGGCTGATGTGGCTCTGGGACACGCCGTAGATAGATTTAAATCTTGGAGGTTCCCATCCTATTTAGCTGGGGACAGAGATTTTGGTAAATTTCTAGTACAAAAATGGAACCTGTTTGAGTCTGATAATGTGGCTCATAAGGATAACCCGACATTATTCTGGGAAACTTCTAAAGCGGTCATGAGAGGGGAAATTATTAGCTACTTAAGTGCAAGACACAAAAAGATCTCCCAAGGAATAATTACGCTGGAGCGGAAATATCAACAAGCCAAACGTGCACACATGCGCTGTCGAACCCAGACCAACTACGATAATGTGATTGCGGCACAGGTGGCCCTAGATTCATTACTACACGAACGTGCCAAGAAGCAGGCCTTTAGTCGTAGATATCAATATTACAAATTGGGCAACAGACCTGGGAAACTGCTAGCTAAAGTTGCCAAAGCCTGGTCAGACAGGACATTTATCCCTACAATATTGGCGCCTGATGGCTCTCGTAAATCCTGCCCTAAAGACATACTGACTATATTTCGGGATTATTTTTCTCGAATGTACCAACCAGAGGCGCAGCAGGGTGGACCACAATTAGAGGAATACTTGAGAGATGCAGGACTCCCAGTGCTGTCCCCCATCATCAGAGACCAATTGAATGCCCCCCTCCAGGCTCGAGAAGTTCAACAAACGATCAGAGGTTTATCTTTGGGTAAAGCTCCGGGCCTGGACGGATTCTCTACAGAATACTACAAATTACTGTCGCTTCAACTGAGTGTTCCCCTGACTCTTCACCTTGATGCAGCGGTGGAGGTGGGGAGACTACCCAGGGAATCGAATGAAGCCTTAATTGTCTTAATCCCTAAACCGGGTAAGCCGACAGATCAGCCGGGGTCTTATCGACCAATTTCCCTTCTCAATGTTGATGTAAAAATTTTAGCTAAGATCCTTGCTGATAGATTGGCTGTACATCTCCCGACTTTAGTGGGAGACCACCAAGTGGGATTCGTACGGGGGAGACACCCAGGTCTAAATGTACGTAGGGCCTTGTTGGCTGTAGCGCAAGCTGAGGCCACGAATCACCCACTGTTGCTGGCAGGCCTGGATGCTACTAAGGCATTTGACCAAGTGAATTGGGACTACCTTTTTCAAATACTCAGATACGTGGGGCTGTCCGGGTGGTACTTGCATGCAATTGATACCTTATATACTGACCCTGGGGCCCGGGTCCTCGTGAACGGAATGTGCACTCCGCGTTTTTTGGTAAGACGGGGCACTAGACAGGGCTGCCCCCTATCCCCACTTTTATTTTTGATTTATCTAGAACCCCTGCTCCGTAGCATCATAAAAGATCCAGAGGTACAGGGAGTTCAGTTGCCACATCTCCAGATCAAAGTACTAGCCTACGCGGACGATATTCTTTTAGTGTTGACACACCCCCAAACATCGCTGCCAATAGCTTTAGACCACATAGCAGAGTTTGGATACTATTCGGGTTTTCAACTTAACTCACAGAAATCTGAGGCGCTGCCAATACCTCTTTTGGTGCGGGAGCGCTGGGAGGGAAGGTTCCCGTTGAAGTGGACCACGGATTATTTGGTCTATCTGGGGGTTAGAATACCAACTTCATTAACACAACTTTACAGAATTAATCTAGCCCCCTTGTGGAGGGAGACACAACACACCTTAGAAATGTGGCAGCGCCTCCCCTTGTCTTTGTGGGGACGGGTGGCTCTGTACAATATGATTTTGGTCCCTAAATGGCTATATGTGGTTCAGGTGTTGTCCCTTTTCTTCCTATATAAAGATGAACGGAAATTGCACAGACTACTTGCTAGATATCTCTGGAAAGGGAAAAGGCCCAGGGTCACACAAAAACAGACATATCTTCCAATACCTAAAGGAGGGCTTGGGGTTCATAGTATACAGCGTATGTCTGTGGCGGGTTGTATGAGACACATTACAGACTGGTTCAGGGGAACGTCCTATTTTTCATTTCCCATCACTGAAACCATAATGGTGAGCAGGTGCCATTTTAGTTATTGGCTACATGCGCCAGCAGGCAAAGCACCTACTGCTAAAGGATGTTCTCCTATCTTTATGCCACTAAGACGGACATGGCGATGGTTGTGCAAAGCTGGGGACTTTGAGTGCCACTCCTCCCCCTTCCTACCGATTGGAGGAAACGCAGATTTCCCAGCGGGCACGGATACTGTGACCTTCCGGAAATGGAGAGAGGGGGGGACAGTTTTTTTGTTCCAGGTGCTAACAAAAGAAGGAAAATGTAGGTCCTTTAAAGACTTATGTGAGACTGCTGGACTCCCGGTACGGGCCACTTTTTCTTATCTACAACTGAGTCATTACATTGCCTCCCTCCCTCGAGTCTCTTTGACCTCGCAGAGACGGAGGCAACTCACAGATTTGCTTGACCTGGAGGCGCAGCTTTTGGTTCCTCTTAAATTCTACCATTTTAAAATTAAAGAACTCTGCCCGGAGATAACATATGATCAGATTGCCAGGGCTTGGACTGGAGATTTGGGTTGTCCTATAACTGGTGCAATGGTACAAACTAATCTGGTTATCGGATATAGGACCTTCAGAGATGTGACACTACGGGAATCTCAGTATAAATTTACGATGAGGCTCTACATTTCACCACACAGGGCGTTCAGGGCTGCCATGCGTCCCTTGGATGATTGCCCCAAGTGTGCGAGACCTGGAGCACACTTGGGACATATGTTCTGGTTGTGTCCCTCGGTCCGTGCTTTCTGGGTTCAACTCTGTGCCTTTGTCTCAACTGTTTGGGAGTTGACATGGTACCCCTTTCCCGCTTTATTGTTCGACAAATACAGAGTGAGGGGGAACCGGAGAAGGGGTATGCTACCTTTCCTCCGAAGGGCGGTTGCTATGGGAAAGAAAACGATCCTACTGAACTGGATTTCATCAGAGCCACCTTCTGTGTCAAGATGGCGATCCCTCATGATCTCCCTGGGTGCCCTGGAACGTAGGGAGGTGAATGACTTAGCATCCCCACGGGGAGATAGACTATTACAATGTTGGTTACTGTTCTGGGATACCTTGACCCCCACGGCTCGCAGTAGAATCCTGAATGGGTAATGCTCACGGGAGGGAGGGTGGGAGGGGGGTGGGAAGGAGGGGAGTTAGAAGGAATAAGGCGGGAAAGAACAAAATTATGGATGGCCAGTTTGAATAAGTTGGATGTTTGTTAAGTTGTTTGAAATATACTTGCAATGTAATGCATTTCTTCACTTCATTATCACTTGTAAATTTATGACCATCAATAAAAATGATATAAAAAAAAAAAAAAAAAAAAATACCAATATGCAATTGTAAAACAAGTTATAAATATATGTATGTGCACTACAAAAATCTAGATCATCACTAAGAGATAAAGATATCTGATATCTAAACAGACTTAAAAAACTATATGTATGAGACTACACAACTAAAATATATGTTGTGCAAATTACACACTTAGCAACTAGTTTTCCTACTGACCACAGATCCTGAAACAAACCAATCTTTCACAGATAAAACCATGGACTAACTATACCATGAACTGTAGGTAGTAAATCTTGCTTCCTCTTACCCTGCAGTCCTTATTGCAGACTTCCAGTGGTGAACAATCAGATTCCTCCAACGAGATTCAAGTAGGAGCCTCTGCGAGTCAATCTCAGTCCAGGAATAAAATCCAAGTTCTTTACTCTGTATACTGAATACACAGTCTTTCGGGTAAGGCCTTAGTGCTGCATGGAACTGACCTTGTCAGCTTTATTACAAGGAATTCAGTCCGCTGGTGTGTTTAGAAAATCATCTCTCTCAAGCACCTCTTAGAGCAATGTATCCACCAGTCTTCTATCCTTCTCCCTTCTCTTCTTCCTCTTCAGTCCAACATTGGCATCTTTCTGGGTCAGGTGATACCTATGGACCAGTCACAAACGGTGTAATTCTGTCCAGCAGAATTCATGGTGGACAATGCAAGGCCTTGTGATAGCAGCAAAGAAAGTCTTATCAGTCACAAGGCAGCTTCTGGTAGCAACCTCCCTCTTGAGTCCCATATACTCCTGGAGCCATTGTCTCTGTGAAGTAAGCTCCTTCGCTCTTCCCAGGAGATAACTGGAGGCTAGATAGCAGTAAACAACCTGTGCTTGGATGAAGTTGTCATGGGTATACCAAGTAGTAATTTTCCTTTGTAGAAAAGCTGGTTTCTGATGGTTTCAGGGCACTGTCTGTAGAATCCATATTAGCTAGTAAAAGATGGTTCAGGCTTGGACAGGCCTCATACCAGCAAAGGTGAGATAGCAGGAAAATACCCTTACAGGGGCAGGAAGGAGATTATCAGTCCTTTAGGGAAGGGGGATGAGATTTGATATACTGCCTTTCTGCAGTTACAGTCAAAGCGCTGTACAGATACTTATTTTGTATCTGGAGCAATGGAAATTTAAGTGTTTTTCCAAGAGTCACAAGGAGCTGCAGCAGGAAATAAATAGATAAATGAACAAGCTTCAATCATGCGATTAATCGCAATACAAATTATTTAATTGTGTGATTAATCACAATTTGTTTTAAGCAACATGCAGCCCAATATTTTGAGAAAAATCATGGCTTTTGTACACGATGACTCAGAATAATGCGTTAAATCAGAATTGGACCTCTTTCAATTGTCACCCATACAAACTAATATCGAAAAAAGCATTTATGTGGAAATACTGCCTTTATTGGCCTTATCGGAAACCGCACCGCTACACTTTTACATAGGCGGTCACAATGAAGATTATTTGGATTTCAACAACATGTTGTTGTATCTGACCTGCAAGATTATGAAAGATGAAACGGATATCACAGGAGTGTCCAACGTGGTGCTAGTAAATTATCTGATAGCCTCCCTCTTCAGCCAGCTGGACGTCATGATCGGAGACAAGCTCATCAGTCAGAGCAACAATTGCTACCCTTATAGAGCCTTCATAGAACATCTCAATTATGATGAAGGACCCCTCAAAATGCAGTTTACGAGCGGTCTGTTTTATAAAGACTCAGCCAGGAGCTACAAGTTGACAGACTCTGGCGGTTGCAACACTGGTTTCAATGAAAAGGCTCACTTTACAGCCGGTAGCCAGAAGGTAGAATTACTGGGCCATTTACACAGCGATCTGTTTTACCAAAAAAAACTTCTGATCAACAGGGTAGATGTTGAGATAAATGAGATAAAACTGACGAGAAGATGCCTTCTGTTTAATGAGTGGTGATGTCAACGAACACTACAAAGTACAGATCCTCTCTGCATCATTGCTCATAAAAAGAGTAAAACTGTCATCGAGAGTAGTAAGATTGAGCTGAAGCACTGTTGAAGTCCAACGTTAACTATTGCATTGATTGCATGGGGCTGAAGATGTTTAGTATACCTGCTGGAGCACGTGTTGCCAACCAGGAAAACCCCTTTCTGGGGCAGTTGCCTACACTCATCATCCTGGGGTTTGTGGACAGCGGTTCCTACGGTAAAAATCCTCTTAATTTTCAACATTACGTGGAGGGGCATTTTCGATATGACGTCTAAGTCTGAATTTGGACGTTTTACACAAAATGTCCAAATCCAGAAGAGGAAAGAAGGTCATTTTTTGAAAAAGAAAAATGTCTTTTTTTTTTCGAAAATACTATTGATGTTTTGTATTTTGGACGTTTTGTGATATGGACGTTTTATTTTTTGGTCCATTTTCAAACAAAAAAAAACATCCAAATGCAAAACGTCCAAACTAGAGGAGGAGTGGCTTAATGGTTAGTGCAGCGGGCTTTGCCTGGCAACATGGGTTCGATTCCCACTGCAGCTCCTTGGGACTTTGGGCAAGTCAAATGATGTCTAAGTCTAAATTTGGACATTTTTGTAAAATGTTCAAAATCAGAAAAAGAAAGGTCATTTTCTAAAAAAAAAAAAAAAACGTTTATCTTTTCCTTTTGAAAATGCTGTTTGGAAAAACGTTTTGTGATTTGGATGTTTTATTTTTTGATCCATTTTCAAACAAAAAACATACAAAATAGACAAGAAAATCAACAATAGAGTGAAACCATTCACATGTTCTAAGTGTGATAAAAGCTTTGGTTGTAATGTAAATCTCAAAGTGCATCAGAAAGTCCGTATGGGAGAGAAACCATTTGCATGTATAGAGTCTGGTAAAAGCTTTAGTCAGAAGGTAAACCTCACAATGCACCAGAGAATACACACAGGAATGAAATCATTTACTTGTCCTGAGTGTGGTAAAAGCTTTGGTTGGAAAGAATGTGTCTAACGGCATCAGAGAATCCACACAAGGATGAAACCATTTACATATTCAGGAGGTAAAAGCTTTAGTTGCATTGGGACAGGTAATTAGAGAATGTACACTCTTGCTATGAAGTATGGAAAATAGTACTCTGGTATTTAGATATATGTAATGAGATTTCATTTTCATCTATAGATCTGAATTCAAAGCCCAAATCTACTGATAAACAATAGACACAAGGCTCAGATGTTATAAAAATAAAATAGAAAGCTTGGCGTCAGGTAGAATAGTGGAAAAGTGACATCCCAGGAAAACAATATACCATCCTTGGGGGCAGTGCAGTGGACTTTATAAAATGCTCCCAGGTACACATCTCACCATTGCTCCCTTACCTTGTCTGCTGAGCCCCCCAAAACCCACTACCCCCAACTGTACACCACTGCCATAGCCTTTATAGGTGAAGGGAGCACCAATATGTACCCTCGAGGAGTGTGTGTGCATCATTAATGGAAGGCAGAAAGGGATTAGGGCAGATCCTATTCTTTTCTTTTCTCAGAACAATGCAGTACAGATGTGGTTTAGTTAGAGTGGGTTTTTGAGGGCTCACAGTTTCCTCCACAAGTGTAACAAGTAGGGGGAGATAGAAGCTTGGGTCCACCTGTCTGCAGTGCACTGCACCACTACTAGACTACTCCAGGGACCTGCATGCTATTCTAATGGACCTGAGTATAACATCTGAGGCTCGCAAGTAATATTTTTAATCACATATTTTTTGGGTGGGAGGGGGATAGTGACCACTGAGGGAGTAAGGGGAGGTGATCCTCGATTCCCTCCAGTGGTCATCTGGTCATTTGGGGCATCACTTGTGTGGAGTAGAGGAATAGCCTAGTGGTTAGTGCAGCAGACTTTGATCCTGGGGAAGTGGGTTCAATTCCCACTGCAGCTATTCATTATAAAAACAAAAACGGGTCTAGCTCAAAACATCTACTAAGTCTTAGGAACGCCCAAGTCTCCTTTGAACACGCCCCCTTGAGATTTGGATGTACTTCTGACGGATTTCAGAGAAAAACATCTAAAAAGAGGTTTCGAAAATACTGATTTGGACATTTTTGTGAGAAAAACTTCCAAATGCAGACTTATGTCACTTTTTGGACGTTTTTCTCTTTTGAAAATGAGCCTGAATATCAGCTTTGCAGCTGTGTACGTGAATGGTGAACAAGTGCCAAGAAAGCCTCTTCAACCGGACTTTGAACACGGTCATTGTGTGACAGAATACATGCAGCTGATACAAGCAATCGATAAACATGAAGATGGATTACAATTATATTCTGAGGACCCTCTAAAAAATGATGAAATGGTGTTACAGTTTGTGAAAAGTAGCAAAGAAAGAAAGCGCTGTGTGTGTAGAATCTTTTCAAAGTCTATTTTGTAACCTACAGAGATGTTTCCTACAAAGAGTGCCATACAGCTTCTAAATACAAATCTGTAAAGAAATAATGTTTCTCGTGCCATGTGTCTGTGTACAAAGTATTTTTTTATTATAACTGTACATATTACATACTTAACCACTGTCATCTGTTCAGTGCAAATGGTTTCTTATAGGGGTGGCTAACGTATTTCATAGGTTTGTTTTTTAAGGGGAGGAGTTTCTTGGGTTTTCTCAGGGGTGGTGAATTTCACAGAAACCTCAGAAGGATTTTCTTTAAGATGTTCAAGGAAATGCCTGTTGGTCGCGTTGCCGACTACCGTTGAGAGCATATTGAGTTCAGCCATGGAGCTCATGAACTTGTCCCAACCTCTGGTTTTCCTTTGTTGGGAAAGAGGGTATGTCTGTGTAGCCCTGCAAACTAGATTGAGCAGATTAGAACTGCTGACGGAGTCCCCCTTGTATACAAAAGTCCCATTGGCACCCCAGGTCACCACATTCTTGTTCCTGGATAGCTTAATGAGCAACACTTTGGCATGTTTCCTATAACACACACCAATTCCTTTTAACACTTCCCGAAGAACAGGGTCAGGAGGTCCATTGTTATCTAGCAATGCCTCCATCTCTTTAAGACTTTGTTCAGGGGGATACAGGTTTATTTTTTCTCTTTTCCTTTTGCCCTGTCTGGCAAATGATAGGTAGCACTGTAGCACAGCTGAATAGTGTTTGGCCTTTTCATAGTCAGTTAGTCTGGAACTTTGAAGAATACCACTCATTTCTTCATCGAGCCTTTGAATGGCGTCTGTTGTAATATTTTCATGGGGTGCCAGAGGACCTCTTAATCAATCGAACTACTGGCTAGGGACCAAGTACATCTTTTCAGTGTACTGCATTACTAATAAGGCTTGTGATCAGTGGTAAGATGAAGCTTAACAAGGGTCCAATAAAACACCCAGACTGTGTCACCAGTTTCTTCTTTGTTTTAAGAGATATCCTTTTGTCCCCAAAACTATTGTATGGCTTTGTCTTTTCAGAAAAGTTAATCTGGTGCTGTGATAACGGTATGTTACCTTTCAGAGTGTTTAGGGCTATCTCCGCTATAGCCGCTATTAAGTCATCCGAAGTGATACAGAGGATGGCCTTTCTCTGATGGGGTGAAGCCTGAACTAAAAGTTTTAAAAGCTCCAGGTTCCTCTTCAGATGGCTAGATATGTTGTTGCCTATGAGAGCGCAATTACAGCATGTGGAAAAAGCAGCAGCTCATCACTTCTTTTTTTTTTTATAACATCTTTATTCGGGTTCTCAATAGTACAACACAATTAGCAAAGCCTTACAGCATAAACTAAATATAACAAGTATAGCTACAGATTCAACTGTCATGTCTCTGCACCAATAAAATCCATCGTCTCATCCATGTCATACCCTGCAGCCCCATAAATATAACATACATTCCAACAGCTTGAGAAAACCCTCACATTTTTCCCTTTTTAGTTCATCCCCCCCCCCCCCAAAACCGTCTAAAGAACCCTCCTCCCCCACTTTCTTACCTTGATCTATCCCCTCCAGCAGGACTCCTACCTCTTTTTGGGTACCTCTCACTCCCACCTAACCATTCCACCCACTCTCCACCTTTCCTCACCCATTAAGGATCAAACTCCGCTCCTTATGAGGCAGTACAGCCCAATAGGGCTCCCAGATGCTCTGGAAAGATTTCCACTTATTCTCCTCACAACTACCCACTATCCGCCATTCAAACAATGCCAGCTCAAACAATAGCAACTTCCACATTTGAAACTTAGGAACCTTTCGCATGCGCCAGTGTATTAGGATTATTTTCTTTGCTAGTACAAGTGCCTTTGCCAAAAACAACTGCTGCGCCCCTGACTCCGCTGGGAACTGTAATCCCTCCGCAAATAAAAAAACCCACTGGTGTATACCCTCTCAACTTCCCCATACAATGGGACAAAAAGTTACCCACCCTGGTCCAAAAAAATTGTGTCCGACCGCATGCCCAGAACATATGTCCCATCATAGCATTATCTACCCCACACTTTGGGCAGCCCCCCATCTGTGCAAACCCTGCTCTATAAGCCCTCCATGGCGCAATATACATCCTCAACAGAAACATATACTCCTGCTCCCTATGCGACTCATTTATGGAAGTTTTAATGATATTCCCCAGGAACCTCTGAAGCATCTCCACTTCCACCCTAGTCCCCAACTCCTTCTCCCAGACTTCTGCCACTCCCACCAGTAATAAATCTGGGACCCCCTCACATAAAGTCGTCACATAATAACAAAGCCTCGGTCTCTGTTCGTCTTCTAGCTTCAAACACTCTCCAACCTTTTGGGCAAAACTAACGCTTAAGTATTCCACCGGCAGGGAAGCCACGTAATGGCTCAACTGCAAAAACCCAAAGTAATCTGACACTCTTAAACCATATTTCACACACATAGTCTCAAAAGATATCACCTTCCCTTCAGCATCCAGGGAAATCTAAATTCCCTCTCACCGGCATGAAAGGAGACACAAACCTATACCCCCCATATACCCTACAAAATTCTCTCCAGACACTCTGCATATATCCCCAAATCACATGCCGCTTCACCTCTTCAGACAATTGTGCTCCCCTTGCGTGCAACAGATACGAAGCCGATATAGGTTGCAAAAAACAGGTCTCCACTTCCATTGGTGTAAAACCGGAAGTTCCCAGTAACCAATCCCTAAGATGCCTCACACCACAACCCAGGTTGTATCTCCTTAGGTCTAAAAGATCTCGGAAGCATAAGCGTGTCCAACGATATCCTACCTCTCTTACCCCTCCATAAAACAACCGCAGCACCTTATATAATTTCTGCAGATCCTTTTCTCGCAACCAGATGGGCAAAATCTGTAGCTGATAAAGCCACCTAGGCACTATGATCATATTATACAGAAAAATCCTCCCTGTAAGAGTCAACGGTAACCCCGCTCACATATTTAAACACTCCACCGTTCTACTTAACAGCGACCTCACATTCACCTCATATAATGTGCTAGTGTCAGCTGGTATAACTGCTCCCAAGTACTTCAGCGAACCCCCTGCTTCCTTTAACGGAAAGTCCTGGCCCAAGTCCTGGAGCCTCAAATTTATGGGGAGCGCCTCTGATTTTGAAACATTTAGCTTCAGCCCTGAAAGTTGCCCAAATGCACCAAACAACTGCAATACAACCGGCCATGTTTTACCCAGGTCCGTCACCAGCAACATAATATCATCTGCAAAGGCCATACATTTCAAAGAGGCATGCTTCTGGGACACCTCCACCCCCGGAATCCGCTTCTCCCGTCTAAGCTGCCCCAGCAAAGGTTCCAAGAACAAAATATACAAAAGGGGCAAGAGGGGGCACCCCTGCCTCGTACCCCTCTCTAAAGGAAATACTTCTGATGCTATCCCATTAACTAGCACCGCCGCTGATGGGTTAGTAGCATATAATGCCTGTATGGCCTTTACAAAAAAAAACCTCCATACCATAAAAGCCCAACAGTGTGAATAAAAAAGACCACTCCACTCTATCAAAGGCCTTTTCAGAGTCGAAAATTATTGCCAGGGTGGGAGTTTTCAACTGCAAACACCTCTCCAACCCTACAGTAACTTCCTAACGTTCACTCCGGCCACTCTTCCCTTCACAAAACCCACCTGGTCAGGCCCCACCAGTTTCAGTATCACCAAGGCCAGTCTCTCCGCCAAGATTTTCGCTAACAACTTCAAGTCCACATTTATAAGAGAAATGGGCCTGTAGGACCCCGGTTTTAAGGGATCCTTCCCAGGTTTAGGGAGCACTGTAATCAACGCATGGTTAGCCCCCTGCGTAAAAGCCCCCTTCTGGATGGTGCTCTCATAGTAATCTCCCAAAATGCCCAAGACCTTACATAAGTAATGCCACACTGGGAAAAGACCAAAGGTCCATCGAGCCCAGCATCCTGTCCACAACAGCGGCCAATCCAGGCCAAGGGCACCTGGCAAGCTTCCCAAACGTACAAACATTCTATACATGTTATTCCTGGAATTGTGGATTTTTCCCAAGTCCATTTAGTAGTGGTTTATGGACTTGTCCTTTAGGAAACCATCTAACCCCTTTTTAAACTCTGCTAAGCTAACCGCCTTCACCACGTTCTCCGGCAATGAATTCCAGAGTTTAATTATGCGTTGGGTGAAGAAACATTTTCTCCAATTTGTTTTAAATTTATCACACTGTAGTTTCATCGCATGCCCCCTAGTCCTAGTATTTTTGGAAAGCATGAACAGACGCTTCACATCCACTCCACTCATTATTTTATATACCTCTATCATGTCTCAGCCGTCTCTTCTCCAAGCTAAAAAGCCCTAGCCTCCTTAGTCTTTCTTCATAGGGAAGTCGCCCCATCCCCGCTATCATTTTAGTCGCCCTTCGCTGCACCTTTTCCAATTCTACTATATCTTTCTTGAGATACGGTGACCAGAATTGAACACAATACTCAAGGTTCGGTCACACCATGGAGCGATGCAACGGCATTATAACATCCTCACACCTGATTTCCATACCTTTCCTAATAATACCCAACATTCTATTTGCTTTCCTAGCCGCAGTAGCACACTGAGCAGAAGATTTCAGTGTATTATCGACGACGACACCCAGATCCCTTTCTTGGTCCGTAACTCCTAACGTGGATCCTTGCATGACATAGCTATAATTCGGGTTCTTTTTTCCCACATGCATCACCTTGCACTTGCTCACATTAAACGTCATCTGCCAATTTGCCGCCCAGTCTCCCAGTCTCGTAAGGTCCTTCTGTAATTTTTCACAATCCTGTCAAAAGTTAACGACTTTGAATAACTTTGTCATCAGCAAATTTAATTACCTCGCTAGTTACTCCCATCTCTAAATCATTTATAAATATGTTAAAAAGCAGCGGTCCTAGCACAGACCCCTGAGGAACCCCACTAACTACCCTTTTCCATTGTGAATACTGCCCATTTAACCCCACTCTCTGTTTCCTATCCTTCAACCAGTTTTTAATCCACAATAGGACATTTCCTCCTATCCCTTGACCCGCCAATTTCCTCTGTAGCCTTTCATGAGGTACCTTGTCAAACGCCTTTTGAAAATCCAGATACACAATATCAACCGGCTCCCCTTTGTCCACATGTTTGTTTACTCCTTCAAAGAATTGAAGTAAATTTGTCAGGCAAGATTTCCCCACACAAAAGCCATGCTGACTTGGTCTCAGTAATCCATGTCCTTGGAAGTGCTCTGTAATTTTGTTTTTGATAATAGCCTCTACTATTTTCCCTGGCACCTTCTTATTCAGGATTTTATAAAACTCCCCACTAAACCCATCAGGTCCCGGGGATTTATGGAGTCGCAGGCTTTTAATGGCCCTCTGTAATTCCACTCCACTAATGGATTCATTCAACTTATTCTTTTCTTCTTCTGTCAATCTAAGCAAATTACACTCCCTTAGATAAGCCTCCACCTTTTCCCTCTTCCCCCCCCCCCCCCCACCTCTGCAGTATAAAGAAATCTATAAAACTGAGCAAAAATCTGTTCCAGCCTCTTTTGCTCCGTTACCACTCTACCCCCTGGCTCTCGCAGCGCCTCTTCCCCTGACTGACCCAACCAGTTTTTTACCATACTGGCCAGCAACTTTCCCGGCTTATTCCCATATGGAAATAGCCGCAATTTGTAATAAAAAGCATTTTTCTGAGCTTGCTCATGAAGCAAATTGTTAAGCGCTTCCTGCACCCTTTCCAGAGCATGCTTACCAGCTTCAGTAGGATGCAAGTTCCATTGCCTCTTTAAGGACCTAATCTTCCTCTCCAGATCTATCATTTTGCTGGCCTGCTGCCGCTTCTTCGGACCACATAGGCTATAATATCTCCCCTTATAACAGCCTTCCCTGCTTCCCATAACAATATAGGAGTATGCATATTATCTTTATTATTAAGGAGATACTCCTCTCATTTCTTGCTAAGGTACTGTCTAAAACCATGATCTAGGTACAAGTGCACCGGAACCTTCCACCTCCCCCTAGGTCCCACCCCTATCCCCCCCTACCTCCAACTGAATAGAGATAGGCGTATGATCTGAAATCACTAGTGGTCCTATGTCCGCTGTCTTTACTGTATGAAATATATCCCAGGTCACAAAAATATAATCTATTCTAGATTTTGTTGTGTGAGCCCTAGAGGTATGAGTAAAGTCTCGTTCTTGGGGGTGCAATATTCTCCAAGGATCTACCAAATTCAAGCTTTTTAGCAACACACCCAAGCCCTCTTGAGGTCTCAGTCTAGAGCGCTGTGCCCCAGCACTGGTATCTAAACTCTGATCAATTATTGTGTTAAAATTCCACAAGATTATCTTAGGCCCCGAAATCAAAGACAATTGTGCAATCAACCTTTTGAAAAAGCCCCTCTGAGATACATTTGGAGCATATACTGATGCTATTGTAAGTGGTGACTGGCAAAGTCTGCCTTCCACGATCACAAATCTCCCATTATCATCCTGTGGTGCACAAATGGAACAGCCTTACGCATCAGCAGCGCCACCCCCACTTTGCTCTTTGGCACTGACGCAAAAAAAACATTGACCCACCCAGGAGTGCTGCAACTTCTGGTGTTCCAAATTGCTAAGCTTTGTCTCCTGAAGACCCACAAAGTCTGCTCCATGTGCCTCCAAGTACTGTAGAATTTTAGCTCTCTTAACAGGCGAGTTCACCCCAGACACATTCCATGATATACAGTTTAGCCCCTTAGGAGTCCCCATCAAACACCTCATACGCGCTCCCCCCTACAGCAATCCATACACTCATCCGTCATCCTCTCTGTGAGGCCTAGCCTTCCCCACAGTGTGCATCATACAGCAACCACTCTGCCTGTACTCCATTATCCACACACATTCCTCTCCCCAACCCCCCTGCTCTTCTTTCATCCGCTATGCCCTCCCCTGTCTCCCCTCCTACCTCTCCCCCATTCACAGAGATCATGATCATGATGCATCCCGACCCCCCTCCCCCGCTATACCCCCTCTCACCAGCCATTCTGTTCACCTATTTACCCCCTGACATCGACCTCCCACCCATTCCCTGCCAAAAGTTCCCTTTTATCAATCCCCCTTTTCCAAACGCTCCCCATCCGGTCCCCACACTCACATTGATGGCAATGGCCCATAACAAAGAAAACAACCATACCGAGTCCATTTCAACACAGTCTCGATCACTGCACTCTCCTCTGTGTGCAGTCTCATAAGTCTTCCCTCAGCAGGTAAACAGCCACCACATTACACCCTGCCTTGTCAGTTCGGGAACCACTGGAGTATCTGCTTCTTCGCCGCCTCACTGGTCTCAAAGATGTGGGTCTTCTCGTCTCTCACCACTCAGAGTCTCGCCAGAAACTGCAGGGTAAATCTCAGCTGTTTTTTCACCAGCTTCTTGCATACTTCTGAGTACCCTTTTCTCAGTTGCGCAACTGCTACCGAGTAGTCTTGAAACAACAATACTCTGGCATTTTGAAAGGTCATCCCCTGCTTAGATCTGTAATTACGCAGGATATACTCCTTCTGGGCAAAATTCAAGAACCTTGCCGCCACCACTCTCGGCCTCGCCGCATTCTCCTGCCATCTCCCCACTCGGTGCGCGCGCTCGATCATATTGGGGCCTAAATCAGACCTCGGCTCCACCAGCTCCGCAAACCACTTCTCCAAAGTCAATTTAAGATCTTTTTCATGCGATGACTCGGGTAATCCCACTATCCGCAGGTTATTTCTTCTCAATCTATTTTCTAGATCGTCTAACTTTGTAGTACAACCTGCCACTTATTTTTTAAGGGTCGCCAGCTTTTCCAACATTTCTTGTAAACCATCCTCTGCAGCTCCCACTCTCGTTTCAAGCTCTGTTACTCTGGAATTAAATTCGGTAACAGCCTGAGTAAGCTCTTGGACACTAGTCTGCAGCCCATCAAAGCGTGTGCCCATTGCCGTGACCATTGCCGCCGTAAGCTTCTCGATCATCTCCTCCGATATCCCCGGGAGCTCTCCCGCCTCCTCCATCATTTTGATTTCCTGCACTGCTCCTATGCGGTTCTTTGCGCTGTCCTTTTTTGTACTCTTAGCAGCCATCTCCATTCTCCCTTTTTGAATATATCTGTCCATAAAGGTGATGCCATTGCTATATAATGTAAGCCACATTGAGCCTGCAAATAGGTGGGAAAATGTGGGATACAAATGCAGCAAATAAATAAATAAATATATGACCATCAAAACGGGGGGAAAGATGTCCGTCCTCAGTCTGTAAGCCTCTGGTGTCAACGCGTTCAAATCCACGACGAGATAGCTGTAAGGTTTTCAGGTATCGTCTTCGAAGGCCTCAAGAAAGAAACGCATCTTGCCTAGATACATTTGTCTGGCGAGAACTGCTATCTGTTGTTTATCTCTTGGGTTCTTATACAGCACCATATATTTTGTATTCATGGTGATGATACTGCTTGTTCTGCCTTGAGAAAAAAAATTTCTGTGGTGTGTATATTTGGTAAAGACTTTTTTAATCTCATCATTTTTACAACCGGTCTCCATAAAATCATTGACGATGAACAGATTTTCCTTATGGGGCAGAAACAACATGACATCGTTAAACATCACCAGCAGCAAATCCATAAAATGTATAAACGGGTAACGTTTTTTTAGTTCTTCATAAATAGGTTGCCAACAGGTGTAACACCATACGATTTGATCTGGTTACACACTGAACATAAGATCGGCATGGTCTAACAATTTTTTAACAAAGAAACTTTTTCCACTATTGGAGGACCACCCCCCCATGATGCATGAGAAAGGATGGCGCAAACACGCATCAGTAGCCATAGCGAGAATGTAAACTTCTGACTGCCTCCAGATCATAATAAATTCTGCTTAGGATTTTTTTTTGTACATGACTTCATAGGATGGCACGCATTTCAACACTAGTGTTACAGGGTGGGTGGGGAGCCATATAAGGGGGAGGGGCATAGGATTAGGCGCACATGCACGTTGCATCTCTCTATGTACAGCGGCCTGACTGCAGCTGGTTGGGTTGATGGTTTTTCTAAATGAGAGGTGGAGGCAGAGCCTGGATTCCCTGTAAGTTTGCTGATGGCTAGGGAAAAATGGAGGGGGGTCACGATGGAGGATGCAGACCTAAGCACAACTCACAGGCTTCTGCCTGTAAAATTTTAACACGTTGCCTTACGGCTACTGAGCAAATTCCTGTATAAAAAGCATTTGTTCTGCTATTCAACTTTTTGTGTTTAAACTTTCCTGTTAGGTTCAAAACAATCCGTGTATAAAGCAGAGAGAGGTTTGCTTTGTATGCTTCTTAGGTGAACACTGCTAAAAGCAAAACATTCAGATTTGTATCCTTTTGAAAAAAAAAAAACAAATTGGATGGCTAGGAAGAAGGAGGGGACTGTGAGTAGATCTCTAGGGGGAGCAGTGTTGCCAGGTGGGCGGTTTTACCGCCCAATTGGGCGGTTTTCCGCGACCCGCCGCGGGAAATTTTTGCCCGCGGCGGGTTGCGGTTTTTTGGGCGGTTTTTTGGCCGGCTTTTCGGCCGCGGTGGGCGGGGTTAGTGACGTGGGAGGCGGGGTTAGTGACGTTGGGAGGCGGGGTTAGTGACGTGGGAGGCGGGGTTAGTGACGTTGGGAGGCGGGGTTAGTGACGTGGGAGGCGGGGTTAGTGACGTTGGGAGGCGGGGTTAGTGACGGGGGAGGCGGGGCCGATGACGGGGAGGCGGGGCCGATGACGGCGGGGGCGGGGTTGATGACGGCGGGGGGGGGGGGTGGTGACGCGGGGGGGGGGGGTGTCAGGGGCGGGGTTTGAGTTTGGGCGGGTTTTGGGCTGGATTTTGGGCTCCTTTAGGCTGGAAAAAAATTTTCCACCTGGCAACCCTGAGGGGGAGAAGGAGGGGCTGCAGTGGATGGCTAGGGAGAAGGAGGGGGCTGTAGGTGGATGGATAGGGAGGAGGGGCTGCAGTGGATGGTTAGGGAAAAGTAGGGGCTGAATATTTGTGTAACTTTTTTCTGTAGCTTTGAAAAAGCAGGGAGAGATGTTGCGATCTCTCTGTTATGATTTCTCTTGGAAAAAGCAGGGAGGAAAAGTACATCTGCCTTACGGTTACTGCTTAAGTCCACACTTCTTGGAAGGAGGCAGATCCGGGATTCCCTATAAGTTTGTTGCTAGCTGAAAGGGGAGGAGGCTACGTTCTGTATTGATCTCACAAAGACAGAGAAACAGTGCGTGCCGGAAAAAGCAAACGGCTCTTGAAAAGAAACAGGACCGTGAGAGTGCTTGAACAGCCCTGTAGGGTGGCTGTAGACTGATTTTTTTTTTTTACAACAGAGCTGTTGCAATCTCTCTTGAAAAAGTAGGGCAGCTTTGTACAGCAGGCTAGTCCTTCCTGTCATTCCTAAAAGCAGATGAACCTAACACAAATGCCTGTTTTGGAAACAGGAAGTGGCACAATGTATACAGTACTAGTGGCTGCCATCTTGGAAAAGAAGTGTGGCTATGTCACTTCCTGTGACATCACCAAAAGGAGCAGGGTTTGGGATGGGGCTATGTAAAAGGAGTGTGGTTTGGGGGCAGGGCTATACAAATAAGGTGGGACAAGGAGTGTGGCTATGCAAAAAAGGGGTTGGGTTGGGCAGGGTCATATTCAGTGATATCATCCAAGGGACAGAGAGTGGACGTGGCTTTGTTGGCAACATCATCAGAGGGGCAGGGAAGTGGGCGTGGGTTGGGTGTGTCCTTGTTTATAATTGGCTGTGAACCTGGAAGTGGGCTTGTCACCTGTCAAAATCAATTTTGACAAATGGAGGTCAGATACCGTACTGGTTTCTGACAAAGCAGTGCATGGACATGGAACCTTCACATACATGTAGTCTCCTGGTTGCAAGCTGGCGTGATTGTGGGCAACTCCTTCTGTGATCCTGAAGTCTTTCACCTGCAAGGGAAAGAGAGAGGAAAGAGCTTTTTGCAAAGTCTGGCAATAGGTCAAAAGGTTGCTAGGCAGTAAAACAGAGTTTGGAAGGGTTCCTAACATTTCAGGGGTCACTAATGGTCTACCAGTTATAATTTCATGAGGAGTTAAATCCATTCTTGTCCATTGGGAGGAGTTCGAGTACCATCAGGGCAAGGCATGCACTGTACACAATCAGTGTCTCACTCAGAGATGAGGACTCTCAATTGTTGTTTGATCAAATCATTCACCCTTTCAACTTGGCCAGAGCTTTCCAGTTTTCTTCTGCTCCAACCCCCTCCCAAAGGGATGACACAAAGGAGAGACCCTAATCTGAAGAGATTATTAGAGAGATACCCCATAATAGAAAGAAATGTGACATCAGTTTCTTTATGGTAGTCAAAGCAGTACAATTTGTGGTTTTATAGGCCTTTACCCATCCAGAAAACCTGAAAATGACCACAAGCAAATACTTAAGCCCTCCCCCCCCCCCCCCCCCCCCCCTTTGGATAGAGGCAATTCTGTGTAATCAAACTGTATGTATTGAAATGTCCCCCAAGGTTTAGGAAGTTGTGCAGGAGCAGGTTTGCAAACTTGTCCTTTCTTCCTGGTGACCCCTCATGAATGATAGGCTTGGACTACTGCTTCAGCATGTTCAGGGAGCTGTGGATGGTACCAAATCATAGTTTTTTCATAGAGGGAACAGTAGGATGTGTTCCTGAATATAATAAAGGATAAAGTGATTTTTCTGGACAGACAACTTAATCATCATTTTTCCATATTCCTTCTGCATTGAGGGCGGCTCCCCACTCAATTCATATAGTGCCTTTGTGATGGAAAATAATAAGAATTGCTTTTCAGTTTTGCTCTTGACTGATAATACACTTTTAAAAATGTAGATGCCGCAGGCTCCTCCCCTCCGTCCCTGAAGTCTGGTGCTCCGAGTCGCATGCCCCCTCCTTCCCTCCCCCTCCCTCCCCTTCCGTGTTCCAGGTCCTCCTCCCCCTTCCTATTTGCTGTTGGAGCCTCCCTTGTGAATGCGACGCCGCAGGCTCCTCCCCTCCGTCCCTGACGTCTGCTGCTCCGAGTTGCACGCCCCCTCCTTCCCTCCCCTCCCGTGTTCCAGGTCCTCCTCCCCCTTTCCTATTTGCTGTTGGAGCCTCCCTTGTGAATGTGATGCCGCAGGCTCCTCCCCTCCGTCCCTGAAGTCTGCTGCTCCGAGGCACGCCCCTCCTTCCCTCCCCTTCCATGTTCCAGGCCCTTCTCCCCCTTCCTATTTGCTGGAGTCTGGAGTTGTGTGCGAGGGGTGCTTGTCTGCTGTTGCTCTCCCCTTGACAGCTGTTCCGTGAGTCCAAAGCATGTGCGGAACGTTGATGGCAGCTGCTCTCTACTGCGCATTTGCAGGTGAGTCGGTCACCTCTCATATATATATATATATATATCTTAATTATTGTGTAGTTGGAACAATAATGGTAATATACACTCTCCATTTGAAGTACTAATAAAGAGTTTCATTTACCCAATACGAATTCGAATCTGTAATGTTTCATATTTCGAGCAGTCTGTGGTACTTAAGTGAGCAGGCTGCAGTACCAAAAGAGTACAACCTTGACGTGGATCTGCACTAGCAAAGTATTCTTTTAAATTTTAAAATGCCGCCATTTCTGGTGGAGGCTTAGGTACAAGGGTAACAAGTATATTTGAGTAAATTCACCTAAAGCTGCTGCTTTAGCTGTTTGATCTGCAAACTGATTTCCTTGGCTACTAGGATCCATATCTTTTGTGTGAGCAGCACATTTGAGCACTGCCACCTGGGCTGGGCATTTAATTACAGTTAACATATTCAGAATACTTAATAGGTCTGTTTGATGAGATTAAGAATCCCTTCTGCACCCATATTTGTCCAAAATCCCAAACAACTCTCAATGCATAAGCAGTGTCTGTATAAATATTCACACCTTTGAACTGTCCTATTTCACAGGGTCTAATTAGAGCAAACAATTCTGCTAATTGAGAACTAGCAAATGTTAATTTTCCTTTTCCAGGACACTATCTTGGGTATACACAGCATATCTCACTCTTAATATCCCTTGTTGATCTTGCAGTGCGGATCCACCAGTATACAGTGTCAAGTCAGCATCAACTAAAGGACTGGGAGAGAGATCTGGATTTGGTTTCTAAAACTATCTGCTGCATGTGATCATGATCTCCTTCAGCTGATCCAATTCCTTCTTCAGTATGAAGCAAAGTTGCAGGATTCATCCGTGTACACACTTTAAGCCTTAGCTTAAAGCCTACAAGAACACACATACCACCTCCCTTTCCTGATTAGTACTCAGCTCCCAGTGAATCTACTGGGCAGAACTTTATTAGCATTGCCAAAGCTAACCTTAGCGGGGAGAAGGGGACTTTGCAGTGTTCCATCTGCCTAATGCATCCTGTTCAGGACATTGCTGATGATCTTTGGGCTAAGGCAGGGGCAAATATTAGATCCTTAAAAGCACCAAACTGTAAAGATTGTAGTAGATCCAGAGTTGCCTCTACCATGAATTAAACAGTATCCTTTCTGACTGGAAGCGACTGAAGGAATCAGGTCTTATTCGGCAGGGAGTCATTTACCCATAGGCAGTCGGTGGCCCAACTGTTTGGGGAGGCTAAAGGGGGCGGGGTTAGGGTGGGGCCAGGGGTGGAGCTTAAATCCATAATTGTCTGATAACATGCAGAAAAAATAAATAAATAAAAATAAGTGGAGGAGTGGCCTAGTGGTTAGGGTGGTGGACTTTGGTCCTGGGGAACTGAGGAACTGAGTTTGATTCCCGGCACAGGCAGCTCCTTGTGACTCTGGGCAAGTCACTTATCCCTCCATTGCCCCATGTAAGCCGCATTGAGCCTGCCATGAGTGGGAAAGCGCGGGGTACAAATGTAACAAAAAAAAAGTCACAATTAATACCTTTTATTAAATGTTGATATTAGATATGTATCATATGTCAAAGAATAAAGTGGTTGCTCAAAGCATATTCTAACCACAATCGCTCAACTGCAAAACACTATGCACAACTTTGTGCAAAAACACACTCAGAACCTTACTGTACCATAAATATTACACTGGGCAGAACCTAATACACCAACATACCATGACCCATATGGAAAATGCAGACCGTCAACAATATGAAACAAGGGATCATAATATCACAATTCTCATGTAGAGCCACAAAACACCCTAATTCATGTTTAATGTGGGATAAAATGCCATAAATAAGTAAATAAATATAAACTTTTAATGTTGAGCACCTGATTCTCAAAGTGGACATATTCCAAACACTATCTCTCTATATAAAACGCACCTCCAACCTTCTAATGAAGCCTCACTTTCCCAACGTTCCAAAAGTGAGGTGGCTGAGTCCGATTTTCCTCCATGAGTGTCTGCCCCGCCCACGCATCAAACGTGATGACGTCAAGGGTGGAGCAATGACACTCACCAAGTCAGGGGCAGGAAGAGGCGTGGTCTGCAGGGGACGAAGGGCACACCGAGGTACATGAGGGCGGCTGCGCTGTTGATGTTCATCACTTGCTCTGCACTGAATTCCTTCGCCTGCCCTCCGGTGTTTCTGCTTTGTTCCCTGCCATTAGGAGGACAGATTACGTATGTAGGATTTAATCATCTCTCCTCAGGAGCAGAAATCCCGTCCCTCTCTCTGGCGAATAACAAAAGAAAGTCTTCTATGTGCTCGCTAGATACTTTCACTTCTACAGAAAACAAGATATTTCTAAAAGAAGGGAAGGGCATTCGGAGTACAGAAGCCATACGGGAAACACCTGCTTTCAGGCTTATATTAAAGGGTCTTATGCAATGCAAAAATCACTCCCCTTCCCCCCCACCGTACAAACTGACTGTGTTGGGAAAAAGGTATTCAGTAAGAGATCACACAGAAAGCAGGAAGCACCCGAAAATGTCTCATTTTAATGTATCCCTTTTCACAGCACTGCTACTAATAAGCCATCTATCGCAGTCAGGGAATGGATTTTCACTAAATGCTGCCAGAAACAAAGTAGCCTTTCCAGAACAAACAGAGACATTCTTCAAGGTGTGTCTCAGAAACTAAAATCTTCTCTCTATATAAAAGGCACCTATTTTAATGCTGACACCTGGCGATGGTGCTGCAGGAACAGGCACAAACTGGGACGGACAGAGGGGGAGGGAGGAAGGGTGGGTGACGACCCTGGAACTGGGAGGGGGGTGGGAAAACCATGGAACTGCGAGGGGGGAGGGAAAACACTGCAACTGGGACGCAAAACCCTGTAACTGGGAGTGAGGGGGGGAAGGAAAACACAGGTACTGGGACAAAAAACCCTGTAACTGGGAGGGAGGGAGGGAGGACCATGGAACTGGAAGGGAGGGGGGTTCAGGACCCTGGAACTGGGAGGGAGGCAGGGAGGGGGTGGGAAAACTCTAGAACTGGGAGGGAGGGAAGGGGGGTACAAAAACCATGGCAATGCGAGGGAGGGAGGGGGGTTGACAACCCTAGAACTGGGAGGGAAGGAGGGGAAGGGGGTGGCACACTCTCGCCCCCAGTCTCACTCTGTCACACACACTCACACATTCACTCTATCACACACTCACTCTCACACACACTCTGTAAAACACACACACTCCGAGGAAAAGCTTGCTAGCGCCCGTTTCATTGCTTTCACTCACTCACTGTCTCTCACATATACTCTCTCTGATGCACTCCCTGTCTATCACACTCTATCTCTCTGTCACACACACACAGTCGCACACACACAGACACTGTCTCTCACACAAACACACACACACGCTGTCTCTGTCTCTCTCATTCTCTCTATGACACACACACTCTCTGAAACATACACACTCCGAAAACCTTGCTAGCGCCCGTTTCATTTGTGTCAGAAACGGGCCTTTTTTACTAGTAATGAAAATAAAATGATCTTTTCTACCTTTGTTGTCTGGTGACTTTTTCTGATCATGCTGGCCCAGTATCCATTCTGCTGCTATCTGTCCTCAGTGCAAGTCAGGAAGTCATCCTCCTTAAATATCTCCCTGGCAACCCAGGACACCTCCAGACAACCCCCACCCCCTGCTTTCCCAGCAGTAAGGTAAACAAACCATAAACCAATTTCTACAACTTCTAGAGGGCTTTCACTGCAGCTCCTACTGTGAGGATGGAGGTAAATCAACAATTTAATCCCCTCAGAGCAGCTGGACTCCACAGCTGATCCATTCTGCTGCAGCAGGGGTGAGGCTTAGCCTCTCCAAGCCTCTTATACTGGGTGCCTATGCATTTACCCCACAGCCTCTCCATGCAATACTCCAATTCTGCCTGTTCTTAAATCAGAGAAAAATACCTATTGTATTGGTCAGGATCTTAGAGCACTAAACAAAATAGTAGTGCCCAATCTTCCTGTGGTACCAGACCCTCGTTACATATGGACTTTGGTTCCGATAACCTCAACATGTTTCTCTGTAATAGACTTAAGCTCCACCTACTTTTCGGTGTATTTTTGCTTTTTCCTTTGAAGGGCAACAGTACACCTGGCAGACCCTCTCACAGGGATACACTGAGAATAGGTAGCTCCTGAATCCAGAATGAACCTGCAGGTTCTTCCTTCCACCCTCACCCCCCACACTTCTATTCCCACTCCAGCCGAGCAGGATAGCTGCAGATTCATGAGGATAGGAGCTTCCTCCTCTAGTCAGTCCTGTACAAAATCCAAATCTAAATCATCAGAATAGTAGACAGCTTCAGGCATTGTGGACTGAGATGAGTTGCTAGCAGAAAGCATAGGGTGGTGGAAGTGGAGGAGGAAAAGGCTGAGCTGCATCAATGCGAGGGGGCTGGGAGGTTACAGGGGTACACACATAGGCGCCAGGTATAAGAGGCTTACAGCAGGATGGATCAGCTGTTTCTATAGAAATGCTAAATAGTGTTGCAGGAATTACCACTATTGTTAGCAGAATCTGTGGTACTTCAGGAGTCAAACACCACACACCAGAATGAGAGAGAAATCTTCTTTATTTGCCAGCAAACAAAGTAGGACATCAGCACTAGGTCTCTTCTTCTCTTTCTCAGCTCTCTCTGTATCTTGTGGCTTCCGTCTCAGCTCCTTCTCTTCTTCTGTTGTCTCTCTTCTAATGTAAGCTGCTTCTGCTCCCAGTTATATAGGGTCCTACACCTCTCTAGCCCCCCCTTTCTCACCAGATGGTAAAGAATAGATTGATTACCCTGCCTTGAACTAATTATTACTTACACATTACTTAAAAATATCAGTTACATAGGTTTGAGATATTTCCCAAACTGTCCTATGACCTGGGGCCTCTCACACTAGACATTGTGGCACCTATCTCTTGCATTTTATTATAATTAAATTCTTAGGTTCCCAGCTAACTTCAAACTAAATGGGTTCTGGCATTCATTAAAGGGTCAAGGACCAATCTTGCTCAATGGCACACATACATTTATTATTACTTTCAGAAAACCAGTCCTTCATTTAGCTATAATTAATCAAGACTTTCCCTGACCTCTTTCACCTATTAGCTTCCTACACAGAACTCGCTAGGACTGTGGATAATTCAAACCAGATGATGACCTGTTAAACCTGCAGACAAAGCTCACTTGAAAAGTCAGTCAAAGATGTAACACTGAATTGAAAGATATTCTACATAGAAATAGAACTTATTAATTACACAGAATAAAACATATTCTAAAATAAGCAGAAATCAGAATTCCTTATAAGACAAATTCTAAATCATCTAGAATTATTTATTCTATCTCCTTCTAACCAGCATTCAATCTAATCCTTTTAAAACTACAGTATGCCTTACTCATAATGGTATCCAGATGTGGTAAATAATTACTTCTCTCTGACCTTTCTAACCTTTAGTCTAGCAAAAGCTAGACATTTGAGTAATTAAACCCAGATGGCATTCCTCCACTTTACAGGACTGAAAAGTTAAAATAGAATTAACAAATATGACTTCTTTGCCCAAGCTGCCTCAATAGTAGTAGTAGTAGTAGTTCTCCTGTGAGTCCAATCTTAAATAGCAGCAGTATTTTGTAACCAGTTGTAATTTGATTACCTGCTGGGAGAGCAGGGGGGGGGGGTTGGGTGGACTTGTCCTGGGTTGCCATGGAGATATTTAACTAGGCTGATGAATTCATGCACATGAGCACTTCATACCAAAGAGAGTTGCACTGACCGCTGAAATTTTAAAAGTGCTAAAAATAAGTTTTAAAAGTATTTGAAAGATCATTTTATTTTCATTATAGGTTTGGAATATGTCCACTTTGAGAATCAGGTGCTCAACATTAAAAGTTTATATTTATTTACTTATGTATGGCATTTTACCCCACATTAAACATGAATTAGGATGTTTTGTGGCTCTACATGAGAATTGTGATATTATGATCCCTTGTTTCATATTGTTGACGGTCTGCATTTTCCATATGGGTCATGGTATGTTGGTGTATTAGATTCTGCCCAGTGTAATATTTATGGTACAGTAAGGTTCTGAGTGTGTTTTTGCACAAAGTTGTGCATAGTGTTTTGCAGTTGAGTGACTGTGGTTAGAATATGCTTTGAGCAACCACTTTATTCTTTGACATATGATACATATCTAATATCTAAATTTAATAAAAGGTATTAATTGTGACTATTTTTATTTATTTTTTCTGTATGTTATCAGACAATTATGGATTTAAGCCCCACCCCCTAACCCCGCCCCCTTTAGCCTCCCCAAACAGTTGGGCCACCGACCGCCTATGGGTACACAGTGGATATATGGACAGTCTCGCTTAATATGTCCCATCTGTCCACATTGATAACAAGCCCCTCTCCCTCCAAGAGACTGACCTCTTCCAGGAGAATCACTCCTGTTCCTTACCCTCTGACTGGTCCTGTTAGTGAAGTGATTTGCAAGCTAAGTCATTGTTTCTGTTTTGTATTTCTCTGCTTCTCCTATTCCTCTTTCATTATGCACTTACAATGGCGTGCAGTCATCAGAATAGCATTTGGGTCTTCAACAGGACAGTTAAGGACAACATTCTCTTACATTTCTTTAATGGGTAGTAAAAGTCCATTAACAAACATAGCCACCATCCCTTTCCCAGTTCCATCCTCTGGTTGCCCAGAAAAATGCTTAAAAGATTACATAAGTAGTATGTAAGTAATGCCACACTGAGACAGACCAAAGGTCCATCAAGCCCAGCATCCTGTTTCCAACAGTGGCCAATCCAGGTCACAAATACCTGGCAAGATCCCCAAGTAGTTCAATACATTTTATGCTGCTTAACCCAGAAATAGCAGTGGATTTTCCCTAAGTCATTTTAATAATGGTCTATTTAATAATGGACTTTTCCTTTAGGAAGCCGTCCAAACCTCTTTAAAACCCCGCTAAGCTAACCACCTTTACCACAATCTCTGGCAATGACTTCCAGAGTTTAATTACACGTTGAATGAATACATTTTTCTCCAATTCATTTTTAATTTACTACTTTGTAGCTTCATCGCATGCCCCCTAGTCCTAGTATTTTTGGAAGGCATAAACAGACGCTTCACGTCTACCCGTTCCACTCCCCTCATTATTTTATAGACCTCTATCATATCTCCCCTCAGACATCTTTTCTCCAAGCAGAAGAGCCACAACCGTTTTAGCCTTTCCTCATAGGGAAGTCGTCCCATCCCCTTTATTATTTTCATTGCCCTTCTCTGCACCTTTTCTAATTCCACTTTATCTTTTTTGAGATGCAGTGACCAGAATTGAACACAATATTCGAGGTGCGGTCACACCATCGACCAATACCATGTCTTTATAATGTCCTAAGTTTTGTTTTCCATTCCTTTCCTAATAATACCTAACATTCTATTTGCTTTCTTAGCCGCCACCGCACACTGAACAGAGGGTTTCAACGTATCATCAATGACGATGCTTAGATCCCTTTCCTGGTCAGTGACTCCTAACGTGGAACCTTGCATTACGTATCTGTAATTCAGGTTCCTCTTTCCCACACGCATCACTTTGCACTTGCTCACATTAAAGGTCATCTGCCAATTAGACGCCCAGTCTCGTGTGATCCTCTTTTAATTTGTCACAATCCTCTTGTAATTTAACAACTTTTAATAACTTTGTGTCATCAGCAAATTGAATTACCTCACTAGTTACTCCCATCTCTAGATCATCTAATATAATAAAAGGCACCCTCAACGTTCTGAGGACAACGTTCTGAAGTCACTCAGACTCCCAGACGGTTCGTAAGTTCGTGGTGGTGAAGCCACTGACCAAGACTCGCTGCCCCGCCCTCGCGTCAAACATCATGACGTCGAGGGCGGGGAAAAATAAACGGATCGCGAGGGCAGAAAAAAAAACAAACAAACTGATCACACCCACGCACGGTGCGTTTCAGTATATGAGTTACCTCCGTGGTGGCGGTTCCGGCAGCGCAGCGTCACGGAAGGAGGCGGCGCTCCCGACGTCTGTAGCCTTCCCTTCGCTGTGTTCCGCCTTCTTCTGACGTCAATGATGATGTCAGAAGAAGGCGGAACACAGCGAAGGGAAGGCTAGACGTCGGAAACGCCGCCCCCTTCCCTGACGCTGCGCTGCCGAAACCGCCACCACGCAGTGTTGCCAGGTGGGCGGTTTTACCGCCCAATTGGGCGGTTTTCCGCGACCCGCCGCGGGAAATTTTTGCCCGCGGCGGGTTGCGGTTTTTTGGGCGGCTTTTTGGGTTTCTGTGCAGTTTTTCAGGCGGCTTTTTGCCTTTTTCGGCCGCGGGGGGCGGGGTTAGTGACGTTTTTTGGGCGGGGTTAGTGACGTTTTGGGCGGGCCGATGACGTGGGAGGCGGGGCCGATGACGTAGGAGGCGGGGCCGATGACGTGGGAGGCGGGGCCGATGACGTGGAGGCGGGGCTGATGACGGGGAGGCGGGGCCGATGACGGGGGAGGCGGGGCCGGTGACGTGGGAGGCGGGGCCGGTGACGGCGGGGGCCGGTGACGGCGGGGGCCGGTGACGGCGGGGCCGGTGACGGCGGGGGCGGGGGTGATGACGCGGGGGTGGGGGTGTCAGGGGCGGGGTTTGTGTTTGGGCGGGTTTTGGGCTGGTTTTTGGGCTGGATTGGGCTAGAAAAAAATTTTCCACCTGGCAACCCTGCCACCACGGAGGTAAATTTAAAAAAAAAAAAAAAAAAGGGATGTTGGAGGGATAGAAGAGGGTGGGCAGCAAAGTTGAACACTGGGAGCAGGAGGGTAGGAGAAAAACAACAGCATGGATGCGAAGGGGGGGGGGGAACAAGAGGGCCGGCCAGGCTGGGACATGGGAGAGAGAGGAGCATGGATGCGAGGGGGGGACATGGAAGGAAGAGAGGGGAATTGCAGGAAAAGGAACAATGGAGGGGGCAGGGGACAGAGGAGCATGGATGCCCATGGATTGAGAGGGCAGGCCTCAGGCAGAGAGGGGAATTGCTGGATACGGATGAATGGAGGGGCCAGGTGACAGAGGAGCATGGATGCCCATGGATTGAGAGGGCAGGCCTCAGGCAGAGAGGGGAATTGCTGGATACGGATGAATGGAGGGGCCAGGTGACAGAGGAGCATGGATTGGAAGGGCAGGACTCAGGAAGAGGGGAATTGATGGATAGGGATGAATGGAGGGGACAGATGGGCATGGATGGATATGGATTGCAGGGCAGGCCTCAGGCAGAGAGGGGAAATGCTGGAAAGGGAAAAATGGAGGGGCCAGGTGACAGAGGAGCATGGATTGGAAGGGCAGGACTCAGGAAGAGGGGAATTGATGGATAGGGATGAATGGAGGGGACAGATGGGCATGGATGGATATGGATTGCAGGGCAGGCCTCAGGCACAGAGGGGAAATGCTGAAAAGGGAAAATGGAGGGGCCAGGTGACAGAGGAGCATGGATTGGAAGGGCAGGACTCAGGAAGAGGGGAATTGATGGATAGGGATGAATGGAGGGGACAGATGGGCATGGATGGATATGGATTGCAGGGCAGGCCTCAGGCAGAGAGGGGAAATGCTGGAAAGGGAAAAATGGAGGGGCCAGGTGACAGAGGAGCATGGATTGGAAGGGCAGGACTCAGGAAGAGGGAATTGATGGATAGGGATGAATGGAGGGGACAGATGGGCATGGATGGATATGGATTGCAGGGCAGGCCTCAGGCAGAGAGGGGAAATGCTGGAAAGGGAAAAATGGAGGGGCCAGGTGACAGAGGAGCATGGATTGGAAGGGCAGGACTCAGGAAGAGGGGAATTGATGGATAGGGATGAATGGAGGGGACAGATGGGCATGGATGGATATGGATTGCAGGGCAGGCCTCAGGCAGAGAGGGGAAATGCTGGAAAGGGAAAAATGGAGGGGCCAGGTGACAGAGGAGCATGGATTGGAAGGGCAGGACTCAGGAAGAGGGGAATTGATGGATAGGGATGAATGGAGGGGACAGGTGGGCATGGATGGATATGGATTGCAGGGCAGGCCTCAGGCAGAGAGGGGAAATGCTGGAAAGGGAAAAATGGAGGGGCCAGGTGACAGAGGAGCATGGATTGGAAGGGCAGGACTCAGGAAGAGGGGAATTGATGGATAGGGATGAATGGAGGGGACAGATGGGCATGGATGGATATGGATTGCAGGGCAGGCCTCAGGCAGAGAGGGGAAATGCTGGAAAGGGAAAAATGGAGGGGCCAGGTGACAGAGGAGCATGGATGGGCATGGATTGGAAGGGCAGGACTCAGGGAGAGGGGAATTGCTGGATAGGGATGAATGGAGGGGACAGATGGGCATGGATGGATATGGATTGCAGGGCAGGCCTCAGGCAGAGAGGGGAAATGCTGGATAGGGAAAAATGGAGGGGCCAGGTGACAGAGGAGCATGGATGGCCATGGATTGGAAGGGCAGGACTCGGGGAGAGGGGAATTGCTGGATAGGGATGAATGGAGAGGACAGATGGGCATGGATGGATATGGATTGCAGGGCAGGCCTCAGGCAGAGAGGGGAAATGCTGGATAGGGATGAATGGAGGGGGCAGGTGACAGAGAAACATGGATGGCCATGGATTGGGAGGGCAGGGCTCAGGGAGAGAGGGGAATTGCTGGAAAAGGATGAATGGAGGGGGCAGGGGACAGATGGCCATGGATTGGGAGGGCACGGCTCACACTCTCTCTCTCATATACAATGTCTTTCTGACTCTCACTCTCACACACTCTGTCTCACACTCTATCACAATCACTCTCTATGTGCCCCACAGTCACTCACACACTCGCTTGGTCTCATACACTCACTCTCACAGAGAATCTGTGTCTCACACACACTCTCTCTCTCGCCCACACACGCACACTCTCTCTCACACTGTGTCTCACATACACACTTGCACACACTCTCATTCTCACACACACGCTCTCTCACAAACACCCTCACACCCAGACTCACTCTCTCTCTCTCTCTCTCATACACACACACTCACACTTTCACTCTGTCTCTCACACAGTCACTCTCACATACACTCTCCCAAACATACACACTCCGAGGAAAACCTTGCTAGCGCCCGTTTCATTTGTGTCAGAAACGGGCCTTTTTTACTAGTTTATAAATATATTAAAAAGCAGCAGTCCCAGCACAGACCCCTGGGGAACCCCACTATCTACCCTTCTCCATTAAGAATACTGACCATTTAACCCTACTCTCTGTTTTCTATCTTTTAACCAGTTTTTAATCCACAATAGGACACTACCTCCTATCCCATGACTCTCCAATTTCCTCTGGAGTTTTTCATTAAGTACTTTGTCAAACGGCTTTTGAAAATCCAGATACACAATATCAACTGGCTCGCCTTTATCCACATGTTTGTTCACCCCTTCAAAGAAATGTAATAGATTGGTGAGGCAAGATTTCCCTTCACTAAATCCACGTTGGCTTTGACTCATGAATCCATGCTTTTGAATATGCTCTGTAATTTTGTTCTTTATAATAGTCTCTACCATTTTGCCTGACACTGACGTCAGGCTCATCTGTCTATAATTTCCTGGATCTCCTCTGGAACCTTTTTTAAAAATCGGCGTTACATTGGCCACTCTCCAATCTTCCGTTATCATGCTCTATTTTAAAGATAAATTACATATTACTAACAATAGTTCCGCAAGTTCATTTTCAATTCTATCAGTACTCTGGGATAAATACCATCTGGCCCAGGAGATTTGCTACTTTTCAATTTGTCAAATTGCCACATTACATCCTCCAGGTTTATAGAGATTTCATTCAGTTTCTCTGACTCCTCAGCTTTGAATACCATTTCTGGCACCGGTATCTCTCCCAAATCTTCCTTGGTGAAGACCGAAGCAAAGAACTCATTTAATCTCTCTGCTAGTGCTTTTTCTTCCCTGATTGCCCCTTTTACCCCTTGGTCATCTAGCAGTCCAACCGATTCTTTTGCTGGCTTCTTGCTTTTAATATACCTAAAAAACAATTTTCTGTGCGTTTTTCCCTCCAACACAATCTTTTTTTCAAAGTCCCTCTTTGCCATCCTTATAAGCGCTTTGCATTTGGATCCAAGATGGCGACGGTGTGACTTGCACTGACAGACACGTTCTGAATAGTGCTCAAGCTGACTCTGGAAAGAGCCTCTTACCTGCTGTTTCAGATGGGTAAGAGACAAGGGAAAGTCAGGGAGATTCCTTCTGCCCCAGGCAATAAACCCCCGCTCCACGCTCGAACACTTTGGAATTGCGTCTGGCTCAGGTATGACCTCTACTCCTGCTGCTGGAGTCCGCCCCTTGGAGCCGACCGACAGTGTCGATGGGGCTTCTTTGAGCCCTGTCCCATGTACAGCACCACCCCAACCAGGAAGAGAGAGCTTTGTGGCAAGTCCTGTTGCTTCAATCCTGTCAGGTGAAAGGAGCATTCAGGGAGGGAACTTGCTCAAAGCTGGAACAAACGCTGTAAGCTTGAATATTCCAGAGGAAATCTGCTGTGACTGTGAGTATCCTGGAACAAGTTGTTAAAGCACATCCACTGGTTTTTGAGGGGAAGTTGGAAAGACCTGCTGTAGTGACGTTAGAGTCACTTTGGGATTTAAATTCCACAACTCTCTCTGCTTTACAAACTATGATAGTAAAGAATTCTGAAACTATCAAGGTTTTGGCTGGGTCTACATTGAAACAATTACAAATTAATGATCTCCAAGCAGCAGAGGTAAAAATCCTCTCTGGCAAACTTGAAAAAATGGAAATCGTGGAGCAGTCTTTGATTAAAGAAAGGAACTTTGCCTCTAAACGCTTGGAATATTTGGAGAATCAATCAAAGAGACTTAACCTAAGAATTATTAACTTTCCTAAATCTCCACTTGTGTCACCAGTACAAATGGTTAAGAAATATTTAGTAGAAATCCTGGGACTACCTGAAAACTCTTTACCACCTATTACAAGGGCATACTATTTGCAAATTACTGGGAAAAACCCAGACAATTTAAACCCTCAAGGTGTAATGAACTTGACTGAGTTCCTGGAATCATCTTTGGAGGTTGTCACAGAAAGAACTACTTTGTTAGTGACATTTGCATTAGAATTAGATAGAGATGCTGTACTCAGACTGTCCTTGAGACATTTGAATTCTTTATTTTTAGGTTCAAAAGTAAGGGTTTTCCTGGATTAATCCAGGGAAACCCAAAAGAGAAGAAACTTATTTCTTTTACAGCGTCCTAGGGTAGTAGCTTTAGAAGCAAATTTTCAATTGAAATTTCCTTGTGTTTGTAGGATACTGTATCAAACAAAGCAATATCAATTTTTTGAACCTAAGCAGTTAGAGGATTTTTTATTAAGCAAAGAGAGTGTAATTGTGAAAATTTAATCCTGAATGTAACACTGTATAGTAGCTTGGATTAAGTCAACAGAGCATGGTGCAGTCTTGTTTAACAATTAGAGAATAGGCTTTGTTATATTAGCTTATAATTTAATTTCTTTTTCTTGGATCAATTCTTAAATTGTGGTCGATAAGAGTTTTTTTTTCTGTTTCTCTTTGTATTATTGTTTCCCTATGATGATGTTGCATAATTCGTGTATTTTATTCAAGATTTATTGAATATTGTAATTATTAAAATTTGAAAATAAAAAATAATAATAAGCACTTTGCATTTTACTTGACATTCCTTATGCTGTTTCTTATTATTTTCAGTTGGTTCCTTCTTCCATTTTCTTAAGGATTTTCTTTTAGCTCTAATAGCTTCCTTCACCTCACTTTTTAACCATTCCGGCTGGCCTTCCTCCCTCCTTTTTTAATACACAGAATATATTTGGCCTGGGATTCCAGGATGGTATTATTGAACAGCATCCATTGACCCTCGCAGCCACTCCTCTAAGGTTTTTTTTTTCACCGTTCTTCTCATTTTATCATAGTCTCCTTTTTGAAAGTTAAAACTCTATTGGATTTCCTGTGTATACTTACTCCAAATCTAATATCAAATCTGATCATATTAGGATCACTGTTACCAAGCGACCCCCCCATCACCATTACCTCCCACACCAGATCATGTGCTCCACTAAGGACTAGGTCTGTAATTTTTCCTCCTCTTGTTTGCTCCTGTACCAGCTGCTCCATAAAGCAGTCCTTGATTTCGTCAAGGAATTTTACCTCTCTAGCATGCCTTGATGTTACTTTTACCCAGTCAATATCGGGGTAATTGAAATCACCCATTATTGTGTTGCCCAGTTTGTTAGCCTTCCTAATTTCTGATAACATTTCTACATCTGTTTGTTCATCCTGGCCTGGCGGATGGTAGTACACTCCTATCACTATCCTTTTCCCCTTTACACATGGAATTTTAATCCATAGGGATTCCAAGATGTATTTTTGTTTCCTGTAGAATTTTCAATCTATTTGATTCAAGGTCCTCCTTCACATACAATGCTACCCCTCCACCAATTCGATCCATCCTATCACGACGATATAATTTGTACCCCGATATGACAGCGTCCCACTGGTTATCCTCCATCCACCAGGTCTCAGAGATGCCTATTATATCTAATTTTTCATTTAGTGCAGTATATTCTAACTCTCCCATCTTATTTCTTAGTCTTCTGGCATTCGCATATAGACATTTCAAGCTATATTTGTTGTTCCTATTTACATAATGCTCAGTACTTGATAGTATTAATTTGCAATCTTTTGTCTGATTTTTATTTTTATTTAAAGATAGCTGACCTACTATGGTCTCTTTTGCATTCTCACTATCAGGATACCCTATTGGGATTGTGCACACCGAGTATGGAAGGTTGTAACAGCTTCCCCTTTCTCCTGCCTCAGAGATATTAACAGTCCAGTCCACCCTGGGCTCACATTTCTCTAAGCTAGCAGTCAGTTGGTTTCTTACATTCACATATCTTTCTATCTGGTCATTTTTAGTATAATCTTTTACAGGATCTTCAATGGGCCACACCCAATTATCAGTACGAGTGATTTTCAAATAATCTGAAGTATTAACAAACAATGTTTTAAGAAGTGTAGTCACATCTGCCCAAGTAAAATTATTGGAAACTATCAACTGCTTCCAGGTTTCCATGAATTGCACAGGATTATCCCGAGGGTTTGGGAAAGATTTAGCCAATTGAAAATTTTCAGTAGGACTCCAATTAACTGGCACAGACATAATACCTCCCTGGGCAGATGTGGAAACAACCTTGATGGATACATTTGACTAGACCTTGTAGAATTCAACAGCCATTTGTACACTGTCCCACTGTGCAAGACAGAAGGGGAGACAGCATGAGTAATTAAGTCTTTTGTCCGTTCATTTAATTGCTCAGCTCTCGCATTTGTCAGGGCCCTTTGCAATCTTTCCAACTGTGTATTGTGCCAAAGTATGTCATACCTGTGTGAGGAGGACCCATTTGTGATTACAGTACATAGGTTTTTTGCATTTTGCATGGAATCTAATTCTTTCACACACTTTAAAATGTCCCCCCATATAACATTCACCTCAGCTCTTTTCACATCTAAGTTATGATTTAGAGAATCCAACAAAAGTCTTAGCTCAGATGTAGGTTTGTTCAAATTACTATATGGCTTGTGGTCTAGTTCAGGCAAACAGACTAAATTGTCTACAATCATTTTCAAAATCTTTTCCCTATCTTGATGCTCTGCATTTAAACTTTCTAACAATAGTTTATATTCAAAATTAGTTTTAGTGCTCAGAGCATTGGTATACTTATTTTGCACTATTGAAGGAAGCCTGGTTCCCAGAGAATAAATTTCCATTACAAGAGCAAGCCTGTTGTTGTTTTCAGCTTCTTCCCAAAACAGCACTCATTATACACACCTGCTCCTTATATGCAAGAGGAGCAGGGAGGGTACTGCTAGAGGTGAATGATTCATGCCCTGGGGCTAGTTTACTAGCTTTCCCATTGAGGGACAGAGTAAGCTGCTGAATCTTATCGTCTAATTTCTTAACCTTAGTGCCTTCATCAGATCTGCACTGAGATTTAATTCCCTCATGGTCCAGATTCTGTGCTGTCTCCTGCCACCAGATAAGACAGTTTCTCTACAGAAAAAGTACCATTCAAAGGAAACTGCAGTCTCTTAATGCCCTCAGTCATATGGTGCCAGTATGGAATAGGAACTAATGCTGCACTGCCATGTTTCTTTAACATAACACCAATTGGTCCACCCTTATTTTTGGCTTCCTTAATAATATCCTACACTAATTCCTTATCCTGCTGTTCCTTTGAACAACCAGAACCCATTGTCCTACCTGACTGGATGCATGAATCCATTGACAACTTCCAGCAGCAATCCAAGTCACGGCACAAACTGATTGCTTTTGGATCTCACCTAAACAAACAACACCCCCAATCCTTTTTTCCCTACTGGGAGAGGTCAAGAGATAGAGGAGGAAAAAGAAACTCACAAAAGACAAAGGTTGTGGTTAGTATATTCAGAGGCCTCTGGGAGAAACGACTGGATCACACTTAGGGGCTAATTTTCAAAGTATTTAGATTTACAAATTTCCATAGGTTATTATGGAACTTTGTAGGTCTAAGTGTTTTGAAAATACACCTCTTAATGTCAGTGAGCTCACCCAGAACTGTCTCAAATCCCTCTGGCTTTCTGCTCTGTGTTATTAGCAAAAAGTATTAAGTCTTGGCATACAGGTTAACATGTTTACATCATAAATCACAGGATATAAACTGTAGATACTTATTGGTTAAGGTTATATTCTGCTACTATCAACATTCTAAAGGAGGTTCAGATGTAAAGGTCAAGCAACAGCTAAGCGTTTCCAGTAAAGATCCTCACCATAATAGGAATAAGGAACTCTTATAACAAACACGTATATGTTCAGCATACATCTTTGTGCTCAGATATGCAAGCTGCAAGGGTAACATAACAGCATGGCTTGTATTCCGCTAATACCTCTCAGTTCGAAGCGGATTCCAGTAAAAAGAAGCTGGTCATTTCCAAGAATTACAAACTACGGATTACAAATATACCCATTTAAATCATTTTTTTAACCTAGATATTAGTTTGCAAAACAAATTTTAAAAGTAAGCAAGTTTTAATATGTTTATGAAACTGAAAGTAACTTGAAATAGTCGACAGAGAAATTTTAATGTCTTTATTAAGACAAGCTGCTTGGTATGAAAAAAGATTATCTAATAGTAATAACCTAGTTCTTTTCATGACTTTTAAAGAAGGATAGATGAAAAGGGTTGTTGATCTAGTAGTGCTTGATTTATGAAAGAAAACAAAATGAGTTAACAAATACATTGGGGCCAGCCCATAAAGTACTTTATAAATAAGGCAGTAAGATTTAAGCAAAACTCTAGCATAAACTGGTACATTGTTTTTAGTTCCCCTGTTCTTTCTTTACTTGCAAAACATTTGTGTTCCTAGAGCCAATTCTCAGCATCTGGACAGGACATTAATTACTTAAGCAGGCTTAAACTGTCAGCTCAGCATGTCAGCAAACTAGGTTAGAGGCATCTTTTAAGCTTTGTCTCTAATTTTCTCTATTTTCCCATTCTTACACTCCTGATATTCCCTTCTGAACTGGGGGGGGGGGGGCATATTATTTTCATATATATTCTCATCATTATCAGGACCACAAGCTACATCATCAAATGCACCTTTGGGCAACTCAAGAATCACTTCTAATGTCTCAACTGGTCCAGAGGGGAGCTTCTCTACAACCCTGAAAAGGTAGCAGAGATCTTCATTGCATGCTGCACAACCTGGTTCTCCAAAGGCAACAGCCCCTGCCAGATAGACATCAACCACAGCAGCAGGCCCTAGACCCAGAGGATGAGAATCCCCAGCTCTGTCCCCCACCCACACATCTGACCTGGGTGCACACCAGCTGGAGGCCTGTGCCAGGGAAAGACTTATACAGACCAATTTTTAGTGAAGGTACCCCCCACCACTACCATCACCCTCTCTGTGCACACACCCCATCAACCCACCTCTCCCACCCCCATCACACACACCCCTGCCTCACCCCCACCCCTCCTCCAGCACAGCCCATCACAGAAAGGCAATATGGTACAGAAATTGCCTACTCCCCCTTCCCCACTGGCCTGCACCTCTCCCACCCTGTCCCTGAGCAGCTGGTGGCAGCCCAAGCCTTGCTGCAGCCGAACTGATGTCCAACTCATCTCCTGTGGGGCTCTCAATCTCATCACTGTCCACAATTCAGCCTGCTACCTTGGCCACACTCTCTATTACTACTACTACTAATCATTTCTATAGTGCTACTAGATGAAGCCAGGCCACCTGGTTGCCTAGGTGTCTGGTTGTGATCTGGGCACAAGATACTGGATTGGAGCCTATGCAGGGCCTAATGGTGGCTAGCATCTTGCTGCCCCATTGGCCCGGGGTGCTGAGGGTCTCACTCTCTGCTGCTTAGCTACTGGTTGGTGCTTGACAGTACTTGTGGATGGGGGGAGATTGTGGTGGCTGTCTGGTTCCCTTAATGGTCACAGGTGGAGCTATATGCACCTGCTGTGTGCCATCTGGGGAAGTGATGGCTGCCATGTAGGCCTGCAGATCTTGGCAGGCCTGCATCCCCTCCTGCAGGTCCAGAGAAGCTGCCCACAATTACGCTGTGTCTCCACCCTCTCCTGGAGGAGCTGCAACTTCTGGCAGTGATATTCATCCAGCTCCACATTGCGGGCAAGGAGCTTGCTTGCCAGATGGAGCACCTGCCATCTGTAGCAGGAGGGTACTCGCTGGGCCTGCTGTGGCTCCTCATGTGGCTCTTCCCCCTCTTGGCTCATGGGGGGGGGGGGTGTCCACCACTGCAGCCTCCTGTGTCTCAACCCTTCAGGCAGCCCCTGGAGGGTCACACCTGCTGCCAACTTTTCACCCCCACTACCCTCCTGCGAGGGCACAGCTTTCACTGTTTCCACCTCTTCCTCCGCACCTGGGGCTGCTCGCTGTTAGGGCTTGCCTCGGCCTCTCAGTCAGTGTCATTACCTGCATAAGGAAAGTGGAAGAAATGTGTTTATTGCACTAACTAACCTGTCACTGTGTTGCAGCATTCCTGTACATACTCCTCCATTGGCATGTCCAACTCACAGATGATGAGCAATGGCATTGTCATGCAACCCAAAGATGTGTGCCTCTACATGCAGCACTGCTAGAGCCAAGGGATGTGTGCATTGTGTATCTCAGACACCAATGTGCCAGGCAGCCACACAGGCAGGTGGGTAGACATAGAAAGGTTGTGGAAGGGATGTGGAGAGCACAGGGAGAGGAACACATAGATGTGGAAAACAGATAAACGCACTGATTGGTGATGGGTCAAGTTGGATGGAGGAGGGAAGAAGGCACCAAAATATGACAGATACTGGGGCCCTCCCCTTGTCTAGCTGAGTGGCCCGAACCTACCCACTAACCTCTACTCCCAGTTGAATTGTTGGGTCATGGCTTTGAACAACCAGCCTTTCATTATGAGGTGTATTTTCAAAGTATTTAGACTTACAAAGTTCCATAGTAAACTATGGAAATTTGTAAGTCTAAGTGCTTTGAAAATGAGCCCCTGTGTCTTCTAGTGTGCCTTCTTATGCCTCCCCCCACCGATCTGAGAAGCTGGCCTACACATGTGTAACCTGGGGTTAAGAGAAAAATAAAAATAAAGATGCTTACCTGCAAGGTCCGGGATCGGGTGGGCACGTTCCCGGACGGAGACATTCTTCGGGCCCGATTTTGGATGGCCAGGAATGTTTTGGTGGGCAGCGCCGGGCAGAAGACGGGCCAAGGAAGAGGGAACGCTGCGGAAAGTGGTGCAGCATGTTTGGGGCCGTCCGACCAGTTCGGGGCCGATTTCGGGCCCATTTTTGTGGTCGGGAGCGCTGCAGGCAGAGAGTGGCGCTTCCGGTGAATTTTGGGGCCTGTTGGGGGTCAGCGCTATGTCTGCAGAGGCAGCGGGGAAATTTGCTGGGTTCGGGGACGGTAGGCCATGTCTCCGGGCCGTGAGGAGCTGCACGGGCGGTGTCGGGCCTCGTTTTAGCCCGATTTTGGGTCGGGGTGAAGGGTTTCGGGGAGGAGGACTGGCGAGAGGCCTGCCCTGTGAGGCGAAGACGCTGGGAGGAGTGCGCGCATGCGCACAAACAGTTTTGGGGCGGGAGCTCTGGCGAGGCCTACAAGCCGGGGCCTCGATTTTTAAGCCGGAGCTCCAGAAGAATCGCCATTTTTGGGGTGATTTTTGGTTTTTGCTCCGTTTTCGCCCCAGGACGTGTGGGACCGGAACCGAGGGCAGGCGTCAGGTGTACAGAAATTCTACTTCAAGGTAAGGGGTTTTAAAACCCCAAATTTTAATAGGTTAATTTTTAATTTGCATAAATAGCGTTTTTTATTTTTTTTTAAATCAGGGGTTCGTCGGATTTGAATTATTTTTGCATATTTGGGATCGGGGTATTTTTGTTTATTTTTGTGGTAGGTTAGATGTTAAATTTGAATATTTTGGGGGGTCTTTTGGGGGGGTTCATTTTAGAGGGGTTTTGATAGGGTTAAATTAATTTATTCGATGGGTTAGGTTAAGGAAAAGTTAATTTAATTTTTGGATTGGTTTTTACGAAATTTGGGATTTTTGAGAGAGGTTTAGGAGTGATAATAGTGGGAGGACTGTAAAAATTGGTATTTTTAAATTTTAAAAGCATGATTTAATAGGGAACGGGAAGTTTAATTAGTATGGAAATTTTGGGGTGATTCGGAAAAAAGTTTTATTGAGTTTTTATTTAATTTTATTATTTTTCCATTATTTCCTATGGGTTTAAAATGGGGATTTTGCACTGCTAGCCAGAATTCCGCTGGTCAGCAGTGGAAATTGGAATGTAGAAAATGGTCAAGGATTGGCCGCGGGGGCCTTGGAACGCAAGCCAAGGCTGTCTTGTAACGCAAGCCGAGGCTGAGTAACCAAGGCAACCGGGGAGTGGGCAGTTGGCAGAGTGAGATTAATGGTCAGAGTGAGTGGATGTGCTGAGGAAGTGTTTAAAGGGTAAAAGTTTGAATGTAGAGAGTGGTTTGGAGGTGATTGAGGGTGTATGAGTATAAAGTGGTGAGATTTGGAGAAAAAGTTTTAAATTTTACTAGGTTTGGGAGAATTGATTCAAGGGAGGGAGATAAAGGGGGATTTTAGTTGAGGGGTTTTAGTGCATTAATAATAGGCACTGTATGGGTATTTGGGTAAGTGTTTTGGATTTAATTTAAGGGTTAAAATGGGGGAAGTAGTGCCATAGTTTTGGGAATAGTGGGTTGAAAAGGGAAGTTGAGTAGAGCAATAATAGGCTGTTTGAGAGTGACTGTGGGACGCGGACTGTCAATCTCACTTTCCATAGTTTAGGGAAGCAAAACTACAACATAGGTTTGGAAGAGAGGGAACGTCTGGTTAATTTTATTTTTAAAAAATAGTTGGCCACAGTTCTTGGAATTCTAATCCCAATAGTATTCCTGTTCAAAGTAGGGAGAGAGGGTTTTGCTTCATTTTAATTTGATTAAGAGAAAGGTTTAGGAAAAAGAAATACCCCGGACGTCGGAAGAATCCTGATGACAGCAAGGGCCGCCACGCAAGAGAGTCAACACAGAAGCAAGTGAAAGTCTTCTTCAGCTAAGTGACTGGGTTTAAACAAAAGAGACTTTTAAGGAAAAGGGAAAATGTTACACAGACACTGAGTAGATACTTACCTTATCTCCTCAGGGTGGCTGGACTGATAGATCCTGAAAAACATAATTATAGCAAAAGAATCAAATTCTTTAAATAGTAAGCACTATAGTAATTTAATTAAAACATTTTGAATGTACTTTAAAATTAATACTTATCTGATGTTTTTGTTGGTACTGCTTGGGACAGTCCTAAAGAATAGTATATAAAAAAAAAGGTTATAATCGCTGTTATATTTAAGGATACATAGTCAAGAGTTATTTATTTGCTGGGAAAAAACATTTATTAATTTGTTTACTTATATAGTAATCACTTTAAAATTAAAATAGTTACACTGTTAAAAAGTATAAAAAGTCCTCTTTGGTCTCTTATTTAATTTAGGAAAGTATCTTAACTTAGTTTATTTTTCCTCTCCCGTCCTTAGAGGACGGGAGACGAGGTTAGTGAAACTGCATCATCCCCTGAGTTTGGAAGTGTAACTCAAGTCTAGCCTCGACTATTGACATCTGGTTTTGCGTTGCACTTACTATACAACTGAACTGAAGGGGGCGGTGACACATGGGATATCAATGAGGCCCACAACAATGTCCCTGTTTATGGAAGAAAGGGTGAAACAGCGAGAAGAGACAGCACAGCTTTCAAGTCCCAAACATACCAGATTCCTCAGGCTGGGCTAGTATGTTCTGGCACTGACTCCATGTATACCCTCCTGGGGGAGGAGAGCGTGGACCACCCGCTCCAGGAGGGGGGTGAGGTTGGTGGTGTCATTACCCAGGTGGTTGGCACTAGCCTTGTGCCTAATATCACTCTTCAGCTGGTTCCATTTGTGTTTGCAATCCTCCACTTTCCTGTTATATTTATCCTGGCACATATGGCCCCCCCACTCTGTACCCCTGGTGCTGGCCGACAGCCTTTGGCCCATGGGGGCCTATTTATCTCCTGGCCCAATAGTTGGAGGTCCACATTTGGTGCCTTCTCCCCAGCCTTGCCCTTCAGGTCTTTCTTCATCTTCCCTTGGTGATTGGCACTCTTCCACATCTCTGCTATACCCCATTCAACGTGGTGCTTGTGCCCACCAATTCCCAGGGTTGAGGGGGGAACCATTGTATGCATTGATTGGCATTTCTTCAGTTCACTCACCCCCCACAATCACCAGGGCTCCTGCATTTGTAACCTCCCTGTCCTCCTCATATTCAGTAGGCCCAGAGGTGGGGCCCCTTACTGTCTACAGGGTCATTTGCATTTTCCACAGGGATGAGTTGATGGCTCCTCCTGTAAAAGTTCCTGCTTTTCTTCCCCTGCAGGCAGCTCCTGCTTGAGGCCTATACTATCCCCCTGCCCTCCGGCCTGTTGAAAACAGAATTAAGCCTAGTCTGTCCTATGGGCAAGCTCACCTGCTGGTTACGGCCTGACTGGTTGCTATTGTTAGAAAAAAGACATGTGTCTAATGGTTCCTTTTCCTGCTCTTGTATATATCCCCCCATAGTTTTATATAGTTACTTTCCCTGCACTCTAATGTCCACCATTGCTGTATATATGTAAATAAGTTTATAGCAAGCAGCTGTTTGCACATCTTCCCAAACTCTCAGCCATTTTGGTTGTGAGTAAGGGAGCATGCAGGACAGAGAGTAAACTAGAGTCTAGGCACTGCCTATGCATATCTGCTGGTTGGTACCAGGCAGGTTGCTAGTGCAAGACAACATACCTTTACTTTGAGCAGCTCTATGCTGTGTGTCAAAAGGGTGTGGGGCTGCAGGGTCAAGGGGGTTACTGGAGCTGGTGTCATGATGCAAACTGTAAGGAAAATACAGGGAAATGCTTTGAGTAAGCTAATTATATCCCACATCAGTACATATGGCCATCTACCTGGGCCCAGCACAGCACCTATATACCTAGGATCTTTGGCAAAGATAACCTGTGAGGTGACCCAGGTTCCAGCCTCTAGCATGGAGCTGGACTTGGAGACCAGCATGCCAGGTGTCCGCCAATACTTCTGTCACATACCATGCAAACCCATCAACCCCTGTGTTCCCTCACACCACATATCTGGTGGCAGCATAGGTATTGTAGAAAGAGCTGATATTCCTCCCCCCTTTTCCGGGTGACAGATGGCTACAGAGTTCAGTGGCGAGGTAGGTGATCAGTCTGCCCCATACTGTGACCTGCTTTGTATTGTATGTCCAGGTCACTGTACCAATATTAAGGGATATGATATGATACAGTATTTATAGTCCACCAACTCCCAACATAAAATTAGTTCAAAGCAGGTTACAACTAAAATAAAAAATTAATAGTAGGCCTCAGCAAACAAATAGATTTTAAAGTTTTTACGGATGAAAGATATGATGGCATAGTTTTAAGCTCAACAGGTAAAGAATTGCAAAACTGGACCACTTGATATATAAAAGAAAACTGTAGAGGCTGTTTGTATTTAACTCCTGATAAAGAAGAAAAATAAATAAGGCAAGAACTAATATAATATTAGCATTTTATTGCTCCTGAAGCAGTCCTGCTGGGTGAAACAGAGCCATGTCAGGTGTCCTTTTACCCGCTCTCTACAATAAAGACTTGCAAGTTCATCTTCACCGTGTCTGCTTCTTCATCTTCCATAGATGGGAGGCAGGGACAGCGACACCAATTAGATGGCATAGCAGAGAACCCTGGAAGCATTGAGATTAGAGGGGTTATTCCCCTGAGAGAGTGGTCTGGCTATGTCCACGCCAGATGGTTTTGGCCATACTGAATTTCCCTGGGTGGGCAGGCACTGGCTGGGAGGTAGTATGACACTGCACTGTTGGACAGATGGGGCCATCATTTGCATTGTCAACACAGGCGTGGATGTGTGTGTCCCTGTGTCTGTGAGTCCAGCAGATGGCTGGGAGATGGCAGGCATGGCAGTTGTAGCCGCTATTCCTTCTGGCCACCTCTGCTGCGAACCCCCTCCCCCCCCCCTTATCTTAGGGATGATGTAAGTCCAATAAAAAAGTATCACCTTATATTCTCTTTTTTTCTTTCCAAACCAATGGAAGTTAATACAAAAGGAGTTGAGAATGTCTGGGGTAAAATAACTCTCTGGAAATTTAACAGAATGGGATGATAGTTCACTCTTTTTCAAAAAAGTACAAAGACCAGAGGACACTCCATGAAATCACATGAAAATTCTTGTAAAAAAAAATAGGAGGAAATATTTTTTCACTCAAAGAATAATTAAGCTCTGGAACTCACTGCCGGAGATTGTGGTAACAGCAGTTAGCATATCTGGGTTTAAAAAAAGGTTTGGACAAGTTCCTGGAGGATAAGTCCATAGTCTGTTATTGAGAGGGACACGGGGGAAGCCACTCCTTGCCTCTGGATTGGTAGCATAGAATGTTGCTACTAATTGGGTTTCTGCCAGGTACTTGTGACCTGGACTGGCCACAGTTGGAAGCAGGATACTGGGCTAGATGGACCATTGGTCTAACCCAGTATGGCTATTCTTATGTTCTTATGAAACATGGTAGGTGAGAAAAAAAAAAGGTAAAAAGTCACACAAAGTTTGAAAATGGGTCAAATCAGATTGGAAGATCCAGCGAAACTAACCCCTCCCCACCCAAAAGGCTCATGTCTATGGGGGAAGGAGTTTCAACTTCTGCAGTACAGAAACTTACAAACAAGAGCAATAGCCAGAAGTCCATTGGGGGGGGGGGGGGGGGGCAAAGGTGGACTGAGGGGGCCAGGCCGCCGCCCCTGCTATATTAACGTATGCCTTTGCTGGCGGGGATGCCAATGCTCAAGTCTACTGTGCACTTCAGCCACCTACGTTGGCTTTCCCATGTATGCTCAGTTCATTCACTGAACTGAGCACGTGTGAGAGAGCCGGCATCAGCGATTGAAGAGCGTCTGCACACTTAAGTGCTGCTCTGGCAGCACAAGTGGGATTCACAAGGAGACCTCTTTGGCTGGTGGGACTTGGCATCCCCACCAGCTATTAAAGCAGAGGAGGCCTAGGCCCCCGTACCTACACCATGAGCAGCATTATATAATTATCTCAAAAGTAAAACAGTAAATGTTACTGCATGTAGCTAATTTTCCCTGTATACAGGAGTGTCACAGTTCAGGAAAGGTGAGCCCCTTGGGCCGCAGCCGAGTTGGCGCTACCTGGTCAACCCGAAGGTTAGATAGGCCCCAACTGGTGGCAGACAAGTCAGCCAGGTAATGCACAGAACAAGGTACAGTAGGCAACCAGAGTCTAGACTAACAGAAACAGACGGCAAAGCTGGAACTTGAAGGCAGGGCTGAAACTGGAAAACAGGGCTGGAGCTTGAAGGCAGGGCTGGAACTGGAGTGGAAAGGGTAGACATGAAGCGTCTGTTTATTCTTTCCAATAATATTAGGACTAGGGGGCATTCAATGAAGCTACAAAGTAGTAAATTTAAAACGAATTGGAGAAAATGTTTCTTCACTCAACGTGTAATTAAAGTCTGGAATTTGTTGCCAGAGAATGTGGTAAAGGCGGTTAGCTTAGCGGGGTTTATAAAAGTTTTGAATGGCTTCCTAAAGGAAAAGTCCATAGACCATTATTAAAATGGACTTGGGGAAAATCCACTGCTTATTTCTGGGATAAGCAGCATAAAATGTTTTGTACTTTTTTGGGATCTTGCCAGGTATTTGTGACCTGGATCGGCCACTGTTGGAAACAGGATGCTGGGCTTGATGAACCTTTGGACTGTCCCAATATGACAATACTTACGTACTTATGACTGGAGCTTGGAGGCAGGGCTGGAACTGGAAGGCAAGAAGCAGGGCAGGAATGGGACTGGACACAAGGCAAGAACAAGCTAAAGCAAGGCTGGAGCCAACACAACTGTGGCAGGGTTGTTGTGCAACACACATGCAAGACACCACTAGGAGACCTGTGTTGCAAAGGCAAAGCATGAGGGTCCTATGGTTCCTTAAAGGGATCCTCACTAGTGATGTCATGATCTCTGGTGCCTTTGACATGAGGCTACACTGAGAGAGGCACTAGGAGCACTGGAATGAGGCTAGACTACTGGAATATCAGAGTGAGTCTTGGATAATCTCTGGAAGGAGGCTTGGAGCGTAGTCAAACAAGAAAACCAGCAGCAAAGGTAACAGTGTTATGAGGGATGCAGTGCCAGGGAGGGGGTCCAGAGAAACCACGGAGCCCCAATCACCATAAGGAAAGGTGAGTCGGGATGCGGGGGCACAGCCATGACTGTGATAATGAGTAAGACCAGGCTGCCCAATGTCCCCCTTGTTGTTCACATTAGCTATGGAGCCATTTACTTCCTATGTCCGGCAAAATGTGGCTATCCAACCTTTTCACGCAGGGGGAGATCAGCATATGATTCTTTTGTAGGCAGATGATACACTTATTTTTAGACAGAACTGTAGAGAGTCCCTTCTCCATTTATTGGAGGATATGGAATGTTTTGCCAATTTGTCAGGATTTACAGTTTACAAAGATAAAATGGCCCCTCCGAAGGGACACCACCTTGTAAGTGGTGGAGGGGCTTCCGTGTTTCAATGACTCAGAGGGCTATGCTGCAGGGTTACCCATATCAGACAGGCCTCTGAGGAGAAACCAGACAGAGTGTCCCAACCTGGAGTATCCAAGATGGCGTTGAGGGAGGACGTACGCTAGTTGAGTTCCCGTTTTACACCAGAATGCCTGAAGAAGAGGGCGCGCTCCCCAGAGAATGGGGAAGAGAAAAGGCAAAGCCATGGTGCTGTCCTCCTCGAACACGGCTGAGGTTCCCACCACTTCTCAGTCTATTTTGGAGAGATTCGGGGTCATAACGTCGGGGATATCGGTTCTTGCTTCGGGGAACAGCAAGGCTTTATTGCCGAATCTCACTGGAGGGAGTGACTTTGAGTCCCCCTGTTGGCACGACCCCTCCAAGACCCGGAAATAGTAATGCTTCGCTATGGAGGTCAATAATGAAAACGCCCGAAGTGGGTTAGGATTTTCATGTGACCCGAGGAGGTCCTGGCGCAGCATCGACTCGGATAATAAATCAACTGGGGGATTGGAGAGTGAGCTCTTCCCCCCGATGATATCTGGAGTGGTTTCTGTGGAGAAATTGGACTTGGTGAAGCCAATAATGTCATAATGGACGTACTATAGGAACTGCAGCAGAATGTGAATAACTCTCTTCTTCAGATGTTTAAAATTTTTCACTATGTGAGTTAAAGAATTTATATTAATACTTCTCTAACAAAGTGGAAGTCCAAGATATAGAAATAGAGACTTTGATTATGGAAATGGCTTCTCTATGAAAATCAGATAATTTGGTAATGAAGAATAGTTATCTTTCTTGTAAAAATTGGAATTTCTGGAGAACCAATTAATGGAAAATAACTTGAGAATGATAAATTTACCTATAATATCCTATATATAAGCTACTGAATTCTTGAAGAAATATTTCTCTGATACTTTGCTAATACCTTCTGATAGCCACCTTTTGGTGACTAAAATTATATTTCCTTTAAAATTTTCTTTATCAGAGAAAAGAGATGTAAGTTTAACTGACATTTTGGAAAATTCAGAAGTTATAAATAGAGTTATATTATTAGTGACTTTCGTCTTTGATTTAGATAGGAACAATGTTTTGAAATTGTATTTCCGATACATGGTTGATAGTTTTTTGGGTTCAAAGATGCATATATTTCCTGACACATCAAGGGAATTGCAGACTGGGAGGTGTGAAGTCTTGGCTTTTAAGCCAGGAATCACTGCCCTAGGTGGGACCTTCCTAGCGCGATTCCCTTGTAAGTGTTTTATTTCCTTATTACTTATTTGTTTGAACCGAAGAAATTATAAGAGTTGTGGAAACAGATGAAGAATCCTCTGCAGCAACTTCCTTCAGTTACCACTGTACCGGCTGCAATAACCGATTTAACCTTCCTCCCTCAGAAAATGTGAAGTGTAAGATTAACCATTTTGAGTTTTTCTTATTTTCTTTAAGATTGTTTTCCTGATCTTGAATCTTCCAATTGTGGACAATTATGTAAATATATATTGTTGAGAGAAAATGTTTTCCTTTTTATATTAATTTCTATATTTCCTTACATTTATGTGATAAATGTGAATGTAATTAAGTAAAATGATAAAAAAAACAAAAAACAAAGATAAAATGGAAGCCCCAATTTTTAATACTTCAACTAAGGATATCTCAGAAGATTTCCCATTTAAGAAGTGAGCACTAGCTTTAGATACTTATTCACATTTCTAAGGATTTATCGCATCTATTAGCTTTGAATTACCTGCCCCTCACTGAAGCTGTTTTTCAAAGATCTAGACAGTTGGAAATCACTGATGTTATCGATGGGGCACGTTGGCAGTGATAAAAGAGGATGATCCTTCCCAACTTTCTGTGTCTTTTTGAGAAGTTGCATCCCCAAAGCACAATTTAAAAAGTGGAACACTATGCTGTCCTAATTTATTTGGAAGGGGAGGGAGACCCAAAATTAGTGTAAAATGCTTATGTCAGTTTAAGGAGTGTGGAGGGTTGGTGTTGCTGAACTTGTATGTATATTACAAAATTGCTGTTCTTAAAACCTTGAAAGGTCACTATGATAGGGACATGGACTTAAACTGGACACAAATAGAAAGGAAAGTTCTGGGCAATACATCGGTTTTCCATTTTCACAGAGGGAAGGGAATAGAATGGGAAATGAGCTGGCTAACCCAGTATTTAGCCACTCTTTTTAAAGATCACTGATAAAACTTATAAAACTTTGAGAAAAGAGTAAAAGTAATGGGAAACGTTTTTCTATACAGCAAATTGTGAGATTATATATTCCTTCTCTTCATCTTATTTATTACCACTTACTGAGAGAAGTTGTTGGTGAGGCCCCACCTGGAGTATTGTGTTCAGTTTTGGAGGCCGTACCTTGCAAAGGATGTTAAAAAAATGGAAGCGGTGCAAAGAAAAGCTACGAGAATGGTACGGGATTTGTGTTCCAAGACGTATGAGGAGAGACTTGCTGACCTGAACATGTATACCCTGGAGGAAAGGAGGAACAAGGGTGATATGATACAGACGTTCAAATATTTGAAAGGTATTAATCCGCAAACAAATCTTTTCCGGAGATGGGAAGGTGGTAGAACGAGAGGACATGAAATGAGGTTGAAGGGGGGCAGCCTCAGGAAAGATGTCAGGAAGTATTTTTTCACGGAGAGGGTGGTGGATGCTTGGAATGCCCTCCCACGGGAGGTGGTGGAGATGAAAACGGTAACGGAATTCAGACATGCGTGGGATATGCATAAAGGAATCCTGTGCAGAAGGAATGGATCCTCAGAAGCTTAGCCGAAATTGGGTGGCAGAGCAGGTGAGGGGAAGAGGGGTTGGTGGTTTGGAGGCGAGGATAGTGGAGGGCAGACTTATATGGTCTGTGGCAGAGCCGGTGATGGAAGGCAGGACTGGTGGTTGGGAGGCGGGAAGTACTGCTGCGCAGACTTGTACGGTCTGTGCCCTGAATAAGGCAGGTACAAATCAAGGTAAGGTTTACACATATGTTTGTCTTGTTGGGCAGACTGGATGGATCGTGCAGGTCTTTTTCTGCCGTCATCTACTATGTTACTATGTTTATCTTGCTGCACAGACCTAATAACTGAGGGTTTGGTGATCTTGCTAACAGAACTGTGGGATTTGGTTGGCAACACAATACCTTTTTGTCAGTATTTTCAAAGCAGGCATTTCTTAATGAGTGCTGATACCCCTTATAATCTTACTAAAGCCCCTGGGAGTAGAGAATGCTATTTAAACAACTCAATAAGCAAGCAGCTTCTGACCAGTATATATAAAGAGCTCCTGCAAGGGGATCAAGTGGCATATAATAAACATATTCAGGAGTGGACAATTAGATGTGGATCACATGAAATGCATGTTTTCTCACATGCTCTCTGATGATCACGTATAGGTTGTACTGGACTTCTGTCAAAGAACAGCATTGTAAGGTAATGGTGGAACAGAGTCAGGGTTTTGTTGGAGACAATGTGGGTTCAGAGGTACATTGGATCATATGTGATGTGATTGCCTGCATATTAATGAATTTTGGATACAAATCTGAGATCAAATTAAGAAATGGACAGGGCTTGATTAGAGATTAGATGAGAGAGCAATGTTATTGGGGATAGGTTTTGAAGACAAAGAGGAGGACTCTGTGATATGTCTTACATAAACCTTGTTATCAACTGCAAAAATGGCAATAGTGAGAGAATGGAAATCATCTTGAGGCCCTTCTAAAAGGAAGTGGCTAGTCAATAAGTATTGAACTAAAAAGATTTGAATATATTATAGCTTTGTTGAATGGGACCAAAGATAAACATGAGAAGAAGTGGAATGGATGTCGATTATGTCTTATCCTCATCTGTCATATCCTCAACCTCTCTCTCCACTGCAACTGTCGCTGACACCTTCAAGCATGCTGTGGTCACACCACTCCTCAAAAAACCATCACTTGACCCTACCTGTCCCTCCAACTACCGCCCCATTTCCCTCAGCGCCGTTCACAGCCGTTGCCTTGATTTTCTATCCTCTCACGCCAACCTTGATCCACTTCAATCCGGCTTTCGCCCCCTACGCTCGATGGAAATGGCACTATCTAAAGTCTGCAATGGCCTGTTCCTTGCCAAATCCAAAGGTCACTACTCCATCCTTATCCTCCTCGACCTATCTGCCGCTTTTGACACTGTCAATCATAACTTACTTCTCGCCACACTGTCCTCACTTGGGTTCCAGGGCTCTGTCCTCTCCTGGTTCTCGTCTTATCTCTCCCACCGTACCTTCAGAGTACATTCTCAGGGTTCTTCCTCCACCCCCATCCCGCTCTCTGTTGGAGTTCCTCAGGGATCTGTCCTTGGACCCCTTCTTTTCTCAATCTACACCTCCTCCATGGGTTCCCTAATCTCCTCCCATGGGTTTCACTATCATCTTTATGCTGATGACACCCAGCTTTATCTCTCCACACCAGACATCACTGCGGAAACCCAGGCTAAAGTATCAGCCTGCTTAGCCGACACTGCGACCTGGATGTCCAACCGCCACTTGAAACTGAACATGGCCAAGACCAAGCTTATTGTCTTCCCTCCCAAACCCACTTCTCCTCTCCCACCACTCTCTATCTCTGTTGATAACACCCTCATCGTCCCCGTCTCATCTGCCCGCAACCTCGGGGTCATCTTTGACTCCTCCCTCTCCTTCTCTGCGCATAGCCAGCAGATAGCTAAGACCTGTCGCTTCTTCCTCTATAACATCAGCAAAATTCGCCCCTTCCTGTCTGAGCACACCACCCGAACTCTCATCCATTCTCTCATTACCTCTCGCCTTGACTACTGCAACCTACTCCTCACTGGCCTCCCACTTTGCCATCTATCCCCCCTTCAGTCCATTCAAAACTCTGCTGCACGTCTTATCTTCCGCCTGAACCGGTACACTCATATCACCCCTCTCCTCAAGTCACTTCACTGGCTTCCGATCAGGTACCGCATACAGTTTAAGCTTCTCCTTTTAACCTACAAATGCACTCGATCTACAGCCCCTCCCTACCTCTCTACCCTCATCTCCCCTTACATTCCTACCCGTAACCTCCGTTCTCAAGACAAATCCCTCCTGTCAGTACCCTTCTCCACCACCGCCAACTCCAGGCTCCGCCCTTTCTGCCTCGCCTCACCCCATGCCTGGAATAAACTCCCTGAGCCCATACGCCAGGCCCCCTCCCTGCCCATCTTCAAAGCCTTGCTCAGAGCCCACCTCTTCAATGTCGCCTTCGGCACCTAACCATCATACCTCTATTCAGGAAATCTGGACTGTCCCTACTTGACATTTCGCCCATTAGATTGTAAGCTCCTTGGAGCAGGGACTGTCCTTTTTTGTTAATCTGTACAGCGCTGCGTAACCCTAGTAGCGCTCTAGAAATGTTAAGTAGTAGTAGTAGTCGTCTTGGTTTGAGTCCTGTCGCATTATATATTCATGACGCACCTGGATCCCCTCTAAGTTATGTGATTAGAAAGTTGTCATACCACATTCCCAAGCACATAGATATGCATTTACTATATGGGAACCTATGATGGGTAGCTACTCCTTATTGGATAGGACTTTATGGTGTAATATATTCACATTAAAATTCCATCTGGTTGTAGTATGATAAACATAATTTTTGCTAAGAGATAAAAAAAAAAAAACTAATCCTTGCAACTGCCCCATCAACCTGCAGATTGCCCATTGCTAAAAAATACCTTCTGTAACTGCCAACTATTCTCCACAAGTACCCTGCGCCAAAAACTATATCCCTGTAATTGTCCCACCACCCTGCAAACTACCACTGCAACTGTCTGCCCCTAAAACTACCTTGGCAACTGCCCCCTCACCAAAAACGGCCCTACGCAACTGAACCACCCCCATAAATTAGCCCCCACAAACTGGCCCATCCTTAAAACCTACCCTTTGTCTACTTTCACTTTATACACTTCAGGTAGGCCGGCGAGAGGCATGCCGAGGTAGCCGCACATAACATGACGGCTGCTGCCCGGCAGCTCCTGCATCAGAGCGACCCTTCCTTTCCGGCTTCCCCATCAGCGATTGAGATGACGCGGCAGGAGACCCCCCTTGCCGTTGGTTGGGAAGCCGGAAGGGGCAAGGCTACAGGGGGAAGCATAAAAGCTGCCAACGAGGGCTAGGGAGCCTCTTGTTGGCAGCGAGCGGCGCGGGAGTTTCAATCGCGGTATTAGCCGGCTATCAGATCAGCTGATTTCCCTCCCTTTTTTTTATTTTCTCCGTTTCTCACAAAAGCCAGCCATTTCCCTTTCCTTGCTCGCGATCGCGGTGTAGCGGTGTCGCGCCTTATTAAAAATTTTGCTTTTTCCACAGAGCCAGCCATCTCGCAATCATCACGGCAGAGAGCGGCGCGGGAGTTTCCAACGTGGTTCCCCACACGGTAAAACCTGCTTTTCTTTGTTTCCCTATCTGTTTCTAGCCGGCTTTCAGATCAGCTGATTCCTTTTGTTTTCCCTATCGAGTTACTAGCTGGCTATCTAATCAGCTGATTTCCCGGCCGCCTTTTATTTTGCCGCTTCTCTCATTTCCCTTTCCTGTGCCGCGGTGCCGCGCCCCCTTGCATTAATGACCGGTGCGGCAGTACCGGGACGCCCAATACCACGGTGAGCAGTTATGTACTGACGTTTTCTTGCACGCTCCTGTATGCCCTTCTCCATTTAACATTTCCTTCTTTTGCCGCTCACCTCGGTTTTTCCCGCGTACCCGGCTAATTCACGCTGCACGTGGGGAAGGCAGCCAATTTTGCTCTCTTCTTTTACCACGTGCAGCTAGTCGGCTATCAGATCAGCCTTGTGGGTCACGCTGCCTCATGCTACACGGTAGCCACGTTTTGGCCGTCTTTTGGAGAGGCCGGCCATTTTGTTTTCTTCATTCACCATGTGCTGCTATACCCTCGCGGGTCTCGCTCCCTCGCTGCACGCCAGCCACTTTTGGCCGTCTTCCGGAGAGGTCGGCCATTTTGTTTCCTTCATTTACCATGTGTTACCATACATCTCAAGCATGCCTCATCAGCCACGCGACACAAAGACCACTTCCAGCCTGGCTGCAGCAGAGCAGCCGCAACGTGCATCTTCAAAGCAGATTAAGCGCCCACAGCGGTTTACCAACTCCGACTGCCTCCTGCTGCCACATGGCTCCATTCCGCTGACATCAGACATGCCTGCTTCCCCTGCTCTTCCCTGCCAGCCGGATACTGTACCAGGTGCTGCGTTGTCTGCTAGCGATGCAGCTGACACGCTGTGCCCACATGATCTACCAGCTAATCCCTGCCTACCCAACTCCAACATCAACCCATGCGACGGCGGCCCGGTGCAGTAACCCGGGCCAGGTTCGCAACCTTCCTCCCGACCTTCCTCAAGCCACAGATCATCATCCTCAGACAGGCAGGCGCTGCACGTACACAGCGCCAAACGGAGCAGACACAGGTTGGTTTCCAGATCCAGTGTAGGCAGGCCACTGTGCAGACACCACCGCGATTGGGACGACGGCCTTCATTACAGCCATGGTACAAAATCCCGCAGCTCCAGAAGCAGCTCTGGTGCCTCCAGGTCCCACCGCCGGCGCCACAGATCGCCTTCCGCCCAGAGACATCGGACTTGCTGCACATCCCATCACCGTCACAGATCCCCTCCCTCACCCACACAAGTCCGGCTTATGGCTACAGCGGCGACTCGAGAGCGTCTCCGGTCTCCTGCCTCACCACATCGCAGACCTGCAAGCGCGCCTTCCAGGCCGGTGAGCCACGAAACTGCCGCTTATGCAGATCAACGTCAGGGCCTCCCAAGCCCTATGACAGACAGCATTCTTGACTCCCAGCGGCTCAACCATCAGGTGCCTAAGCGGAGGAAGAAAGGTAAGAAGCGCAAGCACTCGAGGTGGTCCAGTACCTCCTCCTCCTCTGATTCTTCCTCCTCCTTTTCGTCGTCCTCCTCCTCTTCCTCCTCTCTATCCCCCGCCAGAGGAAGGCATGCCATTCCCGTTGCTTCGGCACTCTCATATGCTATTCCCCCAGAGCGCTTATGGCAGCGGGTTCCAAGGTCCCTGCGCAAAAAGGTCCTACGGAGGCGGTACTTCGACATCTTCAAGCTGACCAAAGGACGACGCAGACGACACGCAAAGAAGCGCGTAAAAAAGGGCGATCTACTACCGGAACACAACAAAATATTGCCACGCAACTTGGCCTGTTGGGTCACATCCTATGCACGCATGATGAGCATCGTGCATAGGAAACAGCCTGACCAGATCGACCCCATGCTCTGCTATCTAGAAACAGTGCTCACCATCTATCGGGAGCATGAAGGCTATGCCTGGCTGGCATACGATGAGCACTTCAGCAACAAAATGGAGGCGAACCCTACCATGGCGTGGGATATGGATGATGGAGGTCTGTTGTTACGCAATGTCCTCACCAGACCCAGCACCTCTACCGGGCGTTCCACCCAACTCAGGGCACCTCCCCTCCCCGGAAATAAAAAAGGGAGGCCTGCCACGCTGTCCCGAGAGGTGTGCTGGAAGTACAACAAAGGCAGCTGCACCTTACAGGATTGCAAATACAAGCACCTGTGCGCAACGTGCGGTACTCCACACCCCCTTGCACAGTGTCCTAGAAAAGCTGCTACCCGACACGCCGTCCCCTCCAAACCTTGACCTCTTGCACAAGGCGCCCACGCCCATCCGCATAGATGCGATGAGGCCCTGGCTGGCACGATATCCAAACCAGCAAGCTGCAAACCTAATCCTCCAAGGCTTCCAGGACGGGTTTCGCATACCATTTCAGGGCCCCATCCCACTATGTGACCAAGCCCCGACAACACGCTCCAGAACCCGCCTGTCACACATCATCTCTGCCAAACTCTCAGTGGAGCATTCAGCTGGACGAATCGCAGGCCCCTTTCTCCATCCGCCCTTCCCGAGAATGTTTGTCTCGCCCCTTACAGCTGTCCCCAAAAAGGAGCAGGGCAAATTCCGCCTCATACACAACTTATCATACCCTCCCAGACACTCTGTGAATGACTGCATACCGGAGGGTGCTGCAACGGTCCAGTATATGTCTTTTGACTCCGCTGTGTCCCTGGTTCGCGCAGCAGGGCGCAATGCGCTTATGGCAAAAGTAGACATTGAATCTGCCTTCCGACTACTTCCAATACACCCTGACTGTTTCCCCCTACTTGAATTCCTACATGACAACCACTACTTTTTCGATAAATGCACGCCCATGGGGTGCGCAGTCTCTTGCAACCTGTTCAAGGCTTTCAGTACCTTCTTGCATTGGGCGGTGTCTCAGCACTCCACTACGAAAACCATCGTACATTACCTCGATGACTTCTTCTTCGTTGGGCCTCACCAATCTAGTACCTGCAGAGACCTCATGTCTTTCACACTGTTGCCCTGGACTTCGGAGTACCCGTCGCCAGCAGCAAAACCTCTGGCCCATGCACGACCATCATCTTCTTAGGTATTGAGATTGACTCCACAACCCTTACCATCAGACTCCCAGAGGACAAGTTGCTCGGCCTATCACGAAAGATCCTACATGCCCTACACTCGTCCAAGGTCACCCTATACCAGATGCAGTCCCTTATTGGCTCCCTCAACTTTGCCTGCAGGGTCATCCCTATGGGTAGAATATTTGTTCGCAGGCTCGCCGCTTCAACTGCTGGCATAGCGCGTAAGCACCACCACCTGCGCATTTTGCGCCCCCTCCGGCTGGACCTGCACATCTGGCTTCGTTTCCTGAAGGACTTCAAGGGTAGAGCCATGATACAATCTCCCCCATCGTCCAGCGTCGACCTTTTCCTCTATATTGACGCTGCAGGATCCTCTGGGTGCGGAGCCTATTTCAACGGGGATTGGTTGGCAGCCCCTTGGCCACTACATTGGACCCACTCCGCCCTTACCAAGAACATCACCTTCCTCGAATTGTTCCCCTTTATTGCTGCTCTACATGTTTAGGGCCTCGCACTGGCCAAAAAAGTGTAGTCCTTTGGTCAGACAATGCCGCGGTCGTTGACATCATCAACCGGCAGACGGCGCGCTGCCCTCACACTGCTGCACTCCTCCAGCATTTTGTCCTCCGGTGCTTGCAATTTAACCTGACTGCCCGCGCAAAGCACGTGCCAGGAGTTGACAACCGTATTGCTGATGCCCTCTCACGTTTTCAATTCTCCCTCTTTCGACAGCTGGCCCCCACGGCGACCAGGCAGCCGACTCCACTTCCTGAACATCTGTGGCACCTGACCTCAACACCATGCACATACTCATTACCAGCTCCTTAGCTCGGTCTACACTACGAGCCTACCAGAGTGCGTTTCATCATGTTTCTCAATACCTGGTACGACAAGGATGGACAGAGGGTGCGGTTCCTGACCACCTCATTGCACGTTACGTCACAGATTCCTTCGAGCAGGGTGCCTCAAGGACAACAGTCACTTCGCGCATCCCAGGCTTCTCCTTCTTTGCCAAGCTCCGCGGCTGGGGCAATCCTTGTGCCAGCTTCCTGATTCGAACTTTGTTGCAAGGGTGGGCGCGCCACAACCCGACGCCACTCGACACCAGGCAGCCTGTCACACACGAACTCCTCCATGGCCTTTGGCTCGCCCTCGAGAGAGTGTGCAGGGATGGCTACGAGACTGCATTGTTCAGAGCGGCCTTTTCTCTGGCCTTCTTCGCTGCCCTACGCATCAGCGAATTCACCGCGCACTCCAAGGCCAAACCATCGAGCGGCCTGCGGCTTGCTGACGTCTCCATTACACAGGATACCATCTACCTGCGACTCGCCAGATCCAAAACTGATCAGCAGGGAAAAGGTCACACCATTACTCTACATGGCGTCCCTAGTTTGCCCACTTGCCCGCTGGCCAACCTCAAAGCATACCTAAGGATGAGGCCTGATGGATCGCTCCTTCTCCTACATCTGGATGCAACTCCGCTCACGCGCTTCCAGTTCACGGCTGTCTTCCGACAAGCTCTCCTCGAAACTGGCCAGTGCCCCAACAACTACAGGACCCACTCATTCCGTATAGGCACAGCAATGACCGCCTTTCAACAGGGTCTCCCCCCTCCCCATGCCATACAGCACCTGGGACGATGGCGGTCCTCTCCATACCAAACGTACATCAGGCCACAGCATTAAACTTACCATTCCCGACTTCCGGCGGAGCTGCTGGCCAAGATGGCCGCCACGAGCTGAGCTCCGCAAAGTCGCAATCGGGGATCCTCGATTTATCCTCCTTTTACCGCCCCGAAACACAGCATAACTCTGTGCCGCAAGAGCAAGGCAAGCGCTGGAAGCAGATCCGCGTAGTGGACAAGGGAGAGCGGTGAAGCTGAGGGCGCGGAGAGCCGAAGTAGTGTACCGCCCTTCCCCCGCATCGCGGCCTGCTACCACGAGCCGGAAAAGTAGGAAGGCCGGAGCCCGCACGCGATCGGGACGGTGAAGAACAGCAGAATTGACTGAAACCTGCAAAAGGAATAATAAAATACACAGAAGTGACTTAGCAATAATTCACTGCACAGGCTGCCAAGTGAAGAAGGGGCAAGGGAGCTGGAGTCGCTGCAGGCAACAGGAAGAAGGCGGTTTACAGGCCTGAATACAGAGGCAAAAAGCAGCGCAAGCTCTCCACAGACACCCAGCAGACTCAGCATCGGGTAAGCGATTGCAAAGTGGCAAAAGATATTAACAGTATACAACAGTGCTTGATGTAAAGACACCAGAAGCCAGTAACATTAAGAGGAAAAGGAAAAAACAAAAAAAACAAAAAACGGCTTTTGTCCCCAGTACAATATGAGAAGGACAGCACAGCTTTCCCTACTTTAAGACATTAAATTAAGATATTAAATTATAAGAGATACAGACGACTGTTTAGAACAAACAGATTAAAACACTCGGGGAAACAGGAACGGAGATCAAAAGACCTCTGGAGACAGAACATAAACCATCTCTGTGTATGGCTACCCGCAGCTCAAAAAAAGAGCCGGAAAAATCCAGGGGGGGAGGCACAAAGATGGCGGAGAAAAGCTCCCCCGCATCTCCCTCAGTGAGCTCAGTTTGGGCCTCGGAAATAGTAACAGAGGTCAAAATGGCAGTAGAAGAAACAATGAGCCAACAACTTCAACAGATATTGGACAAGCTGGATGGAATGGATCAGCGGTTTACGACCTTCACGAAAGACTTTCAAGAGGTCCAGCAACGGTTGGGGGAAGTAGAAACAACAACGCAGGAATCATCAAGGACCATACAGCATCTCCAAAAAACAGTAACGGTACTGGAAGAAAAAGTAGATGATCTAGAGAACTGCTCTAGAAGAAACAACTTAAGACTGGTAGGAATACCTGAATCAATAAAAGATGGAGAGCTCAGGGAATTTCTGTTAACCTGGCTGGGGAAGATTTTTAACAACCAAAGCACGGCAGGGCCGCTCAAGATTGAACGGGCACATCGGCTGGGAGCCAGAAAAGCAACCACAGATAGACCTAGAGTGGTCATACTGAAACTGCTCCATTATCAACACAAGATGGACATATTAACAGCTCTCAGGAAAGGAGAACAGCTGGAGATAGAGGGACATAAGATACTGTGTTTTCAAGATTACTCTACTAAAGTCTCTTTACAACGAAAACAATATTCGCAGGTATGTGGACACCTGCACAAATTACAAATACGTTTCAGCCTATTATATCCGGCAAAACTGCGAATCCAGCACAATGGCGGAGTGAAATTTTGTGACACAGTGGAAGCGGCACAAACGTTGGTTGATCAACTGGAAAGAAACAGACCGAGCCCCTCCAAAAATAAATAGTCTCAGCCGGAGGCGAGTGAAGACAAGAGAGGGACAGAAGACACAGTGTAAACCTGTGGTGGTAATTTAGTAAGGCTGTGTGAGAGGGGTAATGTTGTAAATGTTACATAGGAAATATTGTATAACAAAAAGGGGACCAGTAACATAAAGATGAGAATTAATTGTCAGCAGGGATCCTTGATCGCTGACACGGAGGTTGAGCACCATTGGTGCACTTAGGAGTAAGGGAAGGGGGGTAAGTCAGAGGAAGGGGGGGCAGGGATGGGAAGAAGGGGGCTTACATTAAGTAACTGGAACTTCATGGTACAACAGGTAGAACAACAAATAGACAGTAGCCTAAAACTAGCAACTGGAGAATTAAAATACAGAGTGATAGGTAAAGATAAGCGAGGGGGGTACAGGCTGGGATGCCTCCTTCACCCATTAAGAGCTGGAAATAATTCAGTTTACCCTCAAATAGAGGATGTCACGTAATGGCACTTAAAATAGTGACGTGGAATGTGGGTGGTAACTCCTCACTGATTAAACGGCAGAAGATATTACAAGCACTTCATAAACAAAAGGTTTCTATAGCCTTATTGCAGGAAACACACTTGAATGCTAAAGAACATGAGAAACTCCATAGATGGTGGGTGGGATCCTACTATGAATCCCCGGCGCAGGCCAAAAAAGCAGGAGTCATAATATTGATCAGGAAGGGGATCCGTGTTCTGACTCATAAAGTTATAACAGATGCAGAGGGAAGATTTGTGATAGCACATCTAACAATAGAGCGTCAACCAGTAGTACTGTGTAATCTGTATGCCCCTAATACATATAACAAGGCTTTCTATAAGAAGCTCCTACGACATCTGATGGGGTTTGATGGGCTCCCGCTATTGGTAGGAGGTGATTTTAATGCAGTGGATGGGACTTCCGGTGGAGCCGGGCGGCAAAATGGCAGCGCTGCCGTGAGCTCCGTCGCGCCACAAATGAAGCCCCGAATTCGACGAACCAGACCCGCTCCAACGACCCACCGCATGCTGGCAGAAGACTAGGGCATAAGTAACGCATGAAGGGCAGAGCCCGGAGATCAAAGGCGGCAGCGAGGAACTTAAAAAACAAAAAAGAACGGCGCGCCCCATAGCACAAAATGGCGGCTTAAGGCGGGAAACTGAAGCGGCGGCGGTAGCGGCAACGGGCAGTCCAGAGAGCCGCTTAGCAGGTAATCATCCAGGAGAGGTGAAGCAGAGTGAGGAGGAAACGAGCCCGGGGTGCACGATAGGGGAGAAGAAGAACAAATTAAAGGATCGCCACAATCCACTTAGAGCTGGCAAGGAGGAGACTCCAGGAATAGTAGCAAACAGCTACCATGCAGTTACTGCACTAAGAAACAGTAAGGCCGCGATTTCCTGAGCTAAAAGGCAGTTAAAGTGGATGGCACCTCAAAGAGAGCGGTTTCCTGGGTGTCAGCACAGTGAAGAGTGGCGCAGGTAACAAGCGCCCAGAGAACAGTGGAAGACCCCTTCTGGCACTTAAGGTCTGCTGAAGCTTTGGCCTCCTGATACAAGAACAGATTTCAGGGAAGCCATACATATACGAATTGTACCAAGACTTTATGTGGGCTGAGGCTTTCCAGATATATTGATTAGTATTTACAAGTGCACCCGCAGCCTGGACGAGAAGTGGCGGAGGACGTCCCCAGTTTTTGCATGGAGCAATATCTGAAGCCTGTGCCCTCTGGAACCACGCGCAGGGGAACGAAGTTTGATAAGGAAAAAACATCTCCACCTAAATCCAGTCACAAAATGGCGGATCAGAAACAAACAGGTGTAGGAGAATTTACAGAGAAGCAACTCGCCCAGATTACTGCGGCGGTGAGCGCGGCCCTCAACCCAAGATTTGATTTACTGGCGGGGCAGATGAAAAACATGGAGTCTTCAATGGCAGACACAGAGAAGAGAGTGGATGAGGCTGAAAGCCGGATCTCAGCAGTAGAGGATTCAGGATCACAGCATTTACAGGAAATAGCGCGTCTACAGGAGCAGCTTAAGTTGCAGCAGGACAAATTAGAAGATATGGAAAACCGGGCACGCAGGTGCAACCTGAGACTTGTTGGACTGCCAGAGAAAATTCCGGAGAAGTCACTGGGGCCTCTTCTAGAAAAGTGGCTGAAAAAAGAACTGGCTTTATCTGATAGTTACGGAGAACTGTGTATAGAGAGAGCACACAGGCTTGGACGCTGGCAGCAGGGTATGCAGCGTCCCAGAATTGTCATCATTAAAGTGCACAATTATTTGCACAAAGAAGAGATCATCCGAGGCTTCAGAATAAAGCGAGATTCCCTTACATATGAGGGGTCCGCGATAAAAATTTTTCAAGACTACTCGGCAGGAGTTCAAGAACAAAGGAGGCGATTTCATCCAATATGTGCAGCGTTAGCCAATAAAAATAAGAGATTTATGTTAATATATCCAGCCACTTTGAAGATACAGCATGGGAACCAGTGGCATTCTTTTCAGAAGGTCCAAGATGCGCAACAGTTTGTGGATGCAGAATTGAAAGAACCAGATCCCTGAGAATAATTGTGGTCCAGAGGAACAAGTGCCATAGCAGTGAACCTCCTGGAGAGGAGGTTTAAGGACTGGTAAATGCAAATGTGGTAGCAATGTCTAGGATTTAATGTTACTGTTCAGGTTTAAAGTTGCACTGTTTGAGACATTTTGGGTTAAAATGTTAGATTGATTCAATGCTGCATAAGATGTAAGTGCGATCCAGAAGTCAGAATCTATCGTGCACAATAGACTGAACGTAAGAGGGGAGAGGAATAGGAGTACACAAAGGGGGGAATGGTCACGTTAGGGGCTTCAAGTAGGTGATAGAAGTCAATAAGAGTCAGGGTCACGGTGGGAAGGGGGGGGGGGAGGGGGGGGAGGGCATGACGAGACAGCAGAAAGGAAACAGGGCACAGGGACACTATAGAAGGCAACCTGAGGAGAAGAGAGGACTTTTTCAAGTAAGACACGTACTAGACGGGAGAGACACAGGCAGACACTTACTTAATCCACATTTAGCGAAGGCCGATGCTGGAGTGGAAGTGATAATATATTTACTGCGGCGGCTGGGGAAGGGCTGGGACCCAGCAGCCAAGCGATATAAAATAACCAGGAGTAGATGTCATATCATTATCTGTACCACATTGTAAATTAATTACATGGAATGTGGGGGGTATCACATCCCCATGTAAGAGAAAAAAGATTTTAAAACATTTAAAACATTTAAATGCTGATGTTGTGTGTATGCAGGAAACAAAGCTATCAGATTCGGAACATGAAAAACTCCAACAAAGCTGGGTCGGGCAGGTGCTCTATGCTTCAGCGGAAGGGAGGAAGGGTGGGGTAGCGATATGTTTCCATAAACGTTTAGCCTATTCAGTTAAAAAAGAAGTACAAGACCCCGCAGGACGATATCTTTTGGTTAAACTATGGCTACAAGGGAGGGAAATGTACATATTAAACATATATGCCCCTACGCCACCGGAGAGGTCATTCTTCCCTAACTTACTGAAGCAAATGACACCATATCAAGGTAAAGACCTGATTGTAGTGGGAGATATGAACTGCTTGATGGACCCCGGATTAGACTGCACAGGGGCAAGAGGACAGGCTCACGCAGCACACAAGATAGGGAAAATGTTGAAGGAATTTGGGCTCTCTCTCTGTGATAGATGTTTGGAGGAATTTACACCCCGAGACCAGGGAGTACTCGCACAGATCGAGGGCCCACGGAACATGGGGAAGGATAGACTATATATTTATATCAGAGAGGCTGTTTCCTCATGTCGTCAACTCCAAAATGGAGGAGATATTAATTTCTGACCATAGTCCCGTCTGGATCGAACTAGATAACCCCTGTAATTCTGTGACGTCCAGACGTTGGAGATTCCCGAGTTATTTAGCAAATGACAAATCATTTCAGAAATTTTTAAAAGCACGATGGGAGGAGTACGCACATTTCAATAAAGCCCACCAATCTAACCCCCAATTATTTTGGTGCACAGGAAAGGCCGTTTTGCGGGGAGATTTGATTGCATACGTCGCGGCCAGACGGAAGAGGTCTGCGCGTAGTTTAGTTAGTTTAAACAAGCAACTGGCGAGGGCAAGACGTCGACATCTGGCGCAGCCAACAGAAGTTAATAAAGACAGATACTTGGCCATACAAGCCTCCATCAATTCAATGTTACACGAGAATTTACTTAGAGATCAGACCTTTCAAAAATATAAGTTTAATAGATTTGGCAACCGGGCGGGAGGTCTCCTAGCAAGGTTGGTTAAGAGGAGGGGTGGTAATCGGGCGATCCCAGTAATTCGGGATAGCAAGGGGAATATAACTAATAAGTTAGATGAAATACTGAGAACCATACAAGAGCATTTTATGCACCTATATAAGAAAGACCAATCAGGGGGGAGACTGGAAATAGCAGAGTTCTTGCGGAAGGCAGGTATGCCACAGTTTGGAGAGGAAGAGATAGCTTTGCTAGACACACCGATACAGCCAAAGGAGTTGCAAGCCGCGATTAAGGGGTTAAAGTCCTATTCAGCACCTGGGGTAGACGGATATTCGGGAGAGTTCTATAAAATCATGCAACACTCCCTGATAGGGCCTCTATTTGCATATCATCAAGCGGTTATTTTGGATGGGAAGTTCCCACTGCATGAGAACACTGCGTGTATATCTCTATTGTTAAAACCTGGGAAAGCAGCAGAAGAGCCGGAGTCATACAGACCTATATCATTAATCAATGTAGACATTAAGTTATTGGCAAAGATTCTGGCTGAGCGTTTTAAAGCGCACCTTCCCAACATCGTTGGGCCAGCACAGGTAGGGTTTATACCAGGGAGACAATCAGTGTTGCATGTAAGGAGAGCTCTATTGTCAATGGCCCAGTGTAGATATCAGAAACTCCCTGGGCTCGTAGTCAGCTTAGATGCTGCTAAGGCATTCGATAGGGTTAGTTGGGACTTCCAGTTTGAATTACTGGAGTGGATGAAATTACCATCTGGGATTATGCGAGCAGTACTGGCCCTTTACACTGATATGAATGCACAGGTAGTGGTTAACGGAGGGACTACGGCGAGATTTTCTGTGGGAAGAGGGACACGTCAGGGTTGTCCCCTCTCTCCATTGCTATTCGATCTGACACTGGATCCGCTGCTTAGGCTACTAAATTTGGAAACTGGGATAAGCGGAGTGCGCTTGGGAGATCAAGAGGTGAAAGTCCTAGCATACGCGGATGACATCCTTATGTTGCTTACTGACCCCCAGCGCTCTTTAAAAACCGCGTTGCAGGTGATTCGGGAATATGGCAATTTGTCAGGGTTCTCCCTGAACTATGATAAATCGGGAGCAATGCCCCTTGACGAAACTGTTAAAGCGAAATGGCAGGGGGAGTTCCCCATCACATGGGTAGGTTCTAAATTGAAGTATCTAGGGGTGATGATCTCTAATAACAATGCTTCGTTGTACAGGGATAATGTTGACCCCCTCATGGATATGACTAAATGTAAATTGACCATGTGGCAAGAGTTACCACTTACAATTTGGGGACGAATTGCACTTTTCAACATGATGATAGCTCCCAAATGGCTCTATATATTTCAGCAACTACCCCTCTATTTAAAATCTAAAGACGACAAAAATCTCATTAAAATAATACAGGGGTACTTGTGGCAAGGGAAAAAACCTAGATTAACATACGAGCAACTTACAACACCACGGGATGCGGGAGGAATGGGTCTTTTGAATATTAAGTTCCTGACGGTTGCCTGTTCTATGAGACACATAAATGATTGGTACCGGGGGACTTCAGATTTTTCTGTGACATCGGTGGAGATTACTAGGATCCCCGGGATACATTTCAGTTCATTGCTGCATACTGGGGTTGCTTTGCCTGCGGATGCGTTTAAAAGGCACCCGCTGTTGCGAGCTCTCAGGGAGACCTGGAGGTGGATATGTAGGAGACGCCACTTCTCTGCCCGGGTATCCCCTTGGCTGTCGCTCCGTAATAATCCGGCTTTTCCACCAGGTCAAGGGGGTGGAATATTTAGTAACTGGGAAAAACAGGGAATAGTGTACTTAGCACATATTGTGACAGAAGAAGGGAAAATGTATTCCTATCTTGAGCTTCAACAAAAGTATAAGATTTCGGGGAACAATCACTTTGCATACTATCAATTAAAACACTACTTGGCCTCTTTAGATTGGAAAGATTTAACGGAGGATGTGGTGGAAGTCCTATCAGAGGATTTCACCCTAGGAGCTCAGCTTTCTGTTCCTTTAAAGTTTCATCATCAGCAGCTTAAAGATTCAACGGCAGAGATGGATTACACGGGGCTGGCACGGAGGTGGTCACGGGATTTAGAATGTGAGATTTCTCCCGAAGTCTGTAAAACGTATTTACGGTCTCTGTACAGACAGAGGTTGTCAATACCGCAGAGAGAGAGGTTATATAAGTGGCTCCTAAGAACCCATATATCCCCGAGTAGAGCATTTAAGGCTGGATTTGCGGAAAATGGGAATTGCCCGAAATGTAAACACGAAATGGCCTCACTTGGGCATATGTTCTGGAGTTGCAAATATGTAGAAAGGTTTTGGCAATGGGTGGGGCAAGAGGTTGATCGGATTTGGCAATGTACCTTTATTAGAGATCCACAAATACTATTTAATAACTTTAGATACACAGCAGCTCCTCCCGAGGGGCTAAAGGTGTTTTTATGCATGGGAGTGTACTATGGCATTAATTCAATTTTGCAGTTTTGGAGAGACACGGAAGAGCCTCCCCTACAGGTGTGGCGGGGTCAAATGCTCAAGCAAATGCGAGTTGACCGGTGTGGTGTCCGAGAGATAGATAGTACTCCGGGACAGAGGTTCAGGGCGCAGTGGGAACCAATGTGGGAGACCTTGACACCTAGCGGGAGGAGTTATTTGTTAAACTTTTAGAACTGCTAACGCATTACATTGAACATGTGGTTTTAGGGGAGGAGTGGGCAGAGTATGAGGTTAATGTGAACCGCCATTTAATGTAGATAGCGGTGGGCACTTGGCTTCTTAAAGCAGGCTGCCAGATTAACAAAAAGGGGCCGGGACAGACATATGTGACAAGAAGGCCTTCCCATACTTTAAATGATGGGTGGGCCCATTCGGATACATACACATTGGTTTAGAGAACATAAAGGCCTTAGGCTCTGAAGTTTAAGCTTGTTTCTTTCGGTTATAAGGTGGATGATTAGGGAAAAGTGTCAGACTCTGGGTAAAGAAAAGGGAAGGGGAGGGGAAGGACGACGGGAAGGGGAGGGGGGATTTGACAAGACTATAACTGGAGTAGGTAGGAGGATTGCACAGGAATACAACACTAGTCCAGAACCTTTGTAATTGCATATGCTGAGTTAAGTGTGGAATGGAGGAGACCTATTAGAGGTCAGGCTCTTTATTTATACCAAACAGTTGATGTCAGTAGAAATGTATGACAGAATAAGTATATGCATATACCAATTTTAAAATTCCTGATCAAGTTGGCAAGGGCGGGGGGTGGGGGGGCGGGAATAGGATGTAAGAAGTAATAGACAATATAAAAGATAGGATCACTATTCAGGTAGCACTCAGCTTGTTGGAAGTTGAATGGATGTAATTTACATTTGTTGAATAGTTTCATGTTATGTAACTAAAGGATGGTTGATCCCCTAATATTAGAAGAATGGAGTAATTTTTATAGAGAGGGAAGGGCAGCGGAGGGCTAGATGGAAAAAGGAAAAGGGGTATATGATGACTACTGTACCAGCCAATTTCTGTTTAGTGTGTTAAGTGTTATGCTATTTGATTTATGTACAACGTATTAGTTGCCTGTCTATCTGATCTTGTCATCAATAAAAACCTTTAAATCATAATGCAGTGGATGACCCTAGTATAGATAGGTCGCACGGAGAGAAGAAGGGGACAGGGGCGGACTCACGGGGAATCAGAACACTTAGTGAGGTGCTGGACATGGTGGATGTGTGGCGGACTATGCACCCAGTGGAACGAGACTACACTCATTTATCTCGGGCGCACGACACCATGTCCCGCATTGACTATATCTTCATATCTCGAGATCTGTTTACAAGGATTCAAGAGTCTGAAATAGGTCCCATAAAAATTTCAGATCACGCGATGGTAGCCATCACTTTGGGGCCCTTGAGCATAGACCCAAGTCACTTCCAATAGAAATTTCCAACTAGATTATACAGGGACAAAACATTCCTGGAATATATACTACAAAAATACAAGCAGTTCCAAGAAAACAATCAGGAACATAGGTCCAACCCAATATTGTTCTGGGAAGCGACTAAAGCTGTACTACGGGGGGAGATAATAGCATACACGAACCATCAAAAAAGGACACGGGACAAGGAGATGCAGAGGCTGGAAAAAGAGGTAACAAGGTTGAGGAGAGCATACGGCCAAAGACATACCATACTGTTAAAAGCTCAACTCCTAGAGCTACAACAGACTTTAAACGAAAAGATTCAGCAACAGGCCCAGAAAAATGATATATATTATAGATATCAGCTATATAAATATGCCAACAAAAATAGCAGGATGTTAGCACGTCTGGCAAAGCCAAGACAAGGCCCTTCTAAAATAGCTGCCTTATATTCCTCGGATGGCACGTTAGTGAACGAGGATGCCCAAATAAATAAAGTACTGCTAGGGTTTTATAAATGCCTATATTCAGCCCCAGATCCTCCCCCGTTAGACAGCGAGCTGTATTTCAGTAGCCAAGAGGTAATGCGCGTAGACCAGAGGAGCTTGGATATGTTAAATGCCCCCATTACGGAAGGAGAGGTGTCCTGGGCAATACAGGAAAGTCCCTTGGGAAAGGCCTCGGGCCCTGATGGCTAAAGAGGGGAATTTTATAAAATGTTGAGAGAGGAGGTGGTACCATCTTTGACAGATATGTTTAATGCTATAGTGAAGGAGCAACAAATGCCCGCATCACTCCGTCTGGCGCAGATCATAGTATTACCAAAGCCAGGGAGAGATGCAATGAAACCAGAGGCATATAGACCGATCTCATTGCTCAATTATGAAGCTAAGCTTTATGCTAAGGTCCTAGCAAATCGCCTCTCTAGGATATTGCCAGATATTATAGAGGAGTCCCAAGTTGGCTTTGTACAGGGTAGGAATACTACGAAAAATGTACGAAAGATACTTACAACATTAGAAGCAGTGTCAAATCAAACCATACCATACCATCAGTGTTAGTCAGTTTTGATGCCGAGAAGGCTTTTGACAGGGTGGTCTGGGATTTTTTATTCGGTACATTAGAAGCCTATGGGATAAGTGGATTTTTTCAAGAGGCGATAAGGGCGCTTTACTATTTACCACAAGCCCAGATATGGGCCAATGGTATAATGTCTACCCCTTTCTCTATATGTCAGGGCACTAGGCAGGGGTGTCCATTGTTGTCTTTACTGTTCGTCTTAACATTAGACCCCCTAATAAGAGATATCCTGCAGACACCAGACATACAAGGAGTTACAATTGGCGCTAACACCTTTAAAATTGCAGCTTTTGCTGATGACTTGCTAGTTCATGTAACCCACCCTAACACCTCACTGCCGGCCCTTTTGGAATGTATGGAAGAATATGGAGATTTTTCTGGCTTCAGATTAAATTTAGAGAAGTCGGAAGCTTTAAATGGACAGGAGCTACCAGAAGGGGATTGGCGAGAAAGGGTTCCACTAAAATGGGCAGAAGAATCTTTTCGTTATTTAGGAGTGAGACTATCCATCAATATTTCCAAATTATACCATCTGAATGTAGAGAAGTTGTTACAGGATACAGACCGCTCTTTAGAGCAGTGGAATCATCTGCCTTTATCACTGATGGGTAGAATAAATCTATTCAAAATGATTATATTCCCAAGATGGCTATATATCCTACAAGTCATGCCACTACACTTACTACGTAAAGATATACGAAAATTGAATAGGATATGTAGGAAGTTTCTCTGGGGGGGGGGGGGGGGAATCTAAGATGCGTATAGAATACCTATATGATAAATGGGAACAGGGAGGATTGGGACTACCCAATATCCGACGGTATAACCAAGCATGTCTCCTGCGACATCTTTGGGATTGGATATTGGACACGGAACAATTTACCCCGCTAAGATGGGAGCAAGTATTATATGCACCTTGGCATATAAATTTTTTGTTACAGGCCCAAACCAAAGAGCTACCACCAATGTGTAAGAAAAGTATATTGTTACACCCCCTAAGACAGATTTGGCGCTTTCTTATGACAGCTTGGAATCAACACCCAAACATTAGCGATCAGCTTCCACTTCGGGGAAATGGAGGTTTTCTGCCTGGACTGGAAGCTCGGATATTCAAGAGATGGTCAGACATGGGAATCACTCTAATTGAACGTATAGCAAATGAAGAGGGAAGATTATACACATTTACAGACCTGCAGCAGAGTCTGTCTTTAACCAACACAGATTACTTTACATATAGACAATTACATCATTACTGGCATAGCTTAGACCAAGAGGCGTTGGGCTCAAAACTGGGACAAAAACTGCGAGACTTTTTAAAAGGGGACGCACATGGACAGGTGTCTATATCCAGTTTGCATCGGGCTCTGCTGTTGCTCTGCCAGCCCCGAAACTATAAAGCATTAACAGAGGCATGGAGCAAAGATTTGGGGTATGAATTGAAAGGGGTAAATTTTGCAAAAATGATAAAAGATATCCCCAAACAAGTGAGTGGAGCGGAGCTGCAGGAGAGTCAATACAGGATAATACACAGGGGATACATAGCACAAACACAAGCAGCAAGAGCCGGTTGGGCGCCGGAGGCACAGTGTGTAAAGTGCAGACGAGGGAGAAATACATTGTTGCATGCATTTTGGAGTTGTGTCAAGGTGAAAATCTCTTGGAAAAGGCTCCATAATTATTTGGAGACTCTAGTAGGGTACAGGTTAATCCCCTCTTGGAGAGGGGTGGTACTAAATAAAAGGGGAGCCTACGAACTTTCAGATAAGAGCACGGATCTCCTGCTGGGTAAGGTGTATGCAGTGGGGAAAAAATGCATATTGAGACATTGGATGCAAGAGGAACCACCCACCATCTGGCTTTGGAGGAATAAATTTCATGAGTTGATGTTATGGGAGGCTAGAGCAGCACGAGGTACCCCAAAGAAAAGAAAAGCATTCATTTCCATTTGGAACAGATACTTGCAACAAATCTCTCATAAAGCACGAAGTGCAGTGCTCAATAATCTGACCGAGCCATGAGACAGAAGGAGAGAGAGGCTATAAAAAAAAAACAAAAAACAATTTTTGGAATGGGAGGGGTAAGTGGAGTAGGCTGTTGAATAAAAGCATGAAAGATTAAAAGTATGAAAAATGCGGAGTGGAAGGCTCCATGATTACAACAAGCTGTTTTAACACTAACCCTCCTGAGACATGAGGCCCACATCAGCCAAAGGCAGGCTCCAGAAAGTCTGTGGGCTAAAAGGTAGGGGGGGTAATAGAAAGCAGATGTTCTGCACATGATTAACAGTTTGTGGTATTCAGAGACTTGCACAGGAATGTTGTATGAGAGAATTAGTCAGAGGCCCGGTATAAAACTAGAGGGAAACAAAGAGGAAGCAAGCATTTTTGAATTTTTCTTTGTCTGTCTATAGCATTGCTTTAAGCACTCTGATTTCTCTCTCTGCTGTACATTGCTTTGTTTTTAATCATTCATTCTGACTTATATATTGCTTATCAAGAAATGCTTCCTGAATATGATTGATATTCAGTTCATAAACTACTTTTTATATTAAATATGAAATTTGTCTAGTCTTCTCTTCAAAGTGGCGAGCCAGCCAGGAGTAGGAGTAGGCCGCACACGGAAAAGAGAAGGCCAGACGAATAACAAATTAAGTGTTTGCTGTTAATGAAGTTTTTTACAGGATTTTGAGAGAGAGCAAGCGTTGTTTACGCCTGATTACTATGTACCACGGATTTGGGAGTGATCAAACTATTGAAGTGGACATACAGGTGACGACTCCTGGGCTTGCTAAAAAGAGAAATAAGAAGACGCGTGAGTAAGCTTACATTGTGGACGTATTAGTGGTATTTGTTTAGCTTTGTAGTTTTCTTTTTTGTATATTTTCTTTGTTTAGGTGCAGTAGTATATTTTTGTAGGTTGTGGCGCTATAGGAGAAATTGTAATAGTCAGAATAAAATGAAAGGGGCAGATAAGAAAGAAAAGCCTCCTGTATATGCTATGTATTTAGATTTAGATAGTTCAAAAAAATGCTCCCCTTTGCAGCATGTCATAGAATTATTCCCATTAGAAAAAAAACAGATTGAAAAAATACATGAGAAATGGGTCAAATATGAAGGAAAAGATTCTGTTTTGAGCTGGTCTCAGTATGGATCGTTTGATCGTCCAAAATTATTATCTCTCCTGAGCTATTTACAAGAAAATAAAAATAAAACTAGGCAGAAGAAAAGCTTAGAACAGCATCTTACAATTTGGAATTTATTTTTTGTAGCAGCAGATCTGTTTTATGCTGATGTAGATAGGGTACAACAAGAGGCAGAAATGTACAAAAGAAATAATCCTCCTCCTTATGATTCTGGCTGTAATACAAGGAGAGAGACTTTATGCCCTGTAAGGGATACAGGATGGGAGAAGGAACAAAAGCGCTCTGTGCCATGCGCTGGGTATTCGGCTCTTGATGACCCCCCCAGTGATTCAGAAAGTGAAAAGGGAGGGGATAATGAATTAGATGGGAGAGAACAGGCAACAGCAGGAACTCAATTAACTATTGGAGATTTTAAAGCTCTGTGTGCAGCATCGGGCGTAGGAAATATTAAGGCTGCTCTTTCTGCAGCTCTGCATGTGATGTATCCAACCCCGATTGATTTTTCAGCCATAACAGCAAATAAATGGGACCCTAAAACTGATTTTTCGGCACATTTGACAAAATGTATAAATTTGTATAAGGTTCAAACAGGGCAAGATGCAGATGTAGAAAAAAAAAAAAAAAAGCAGCCTTTGGTCCAGCCTGAAGGTTGAGGAATGTCATCTGTTTTTGATTTCTCGGTGTTTGGCTGTTAAAGGTTAGAAAGGTCAGGAAGAACTGAAATTTTTTTTTGTTCCTTTTAAAAGATTGTTTTAGATTAGATTTAAATAAGTTCTTTGTCTTATAGGGAATTCTGATCTCTGTTTATTTTAAAATATGTGTTATTCTGTTTCTAGTTCTCTATGTGGAATGTCTTTGCAATTTAACTTTGTTTGACTCTTTTTTAAGTGAGATTCCTGCAGTGTTAAGAGATCATCTGGCTTGAATTAGTCACATTCCTAGCTAGTTTTGTGTGTAGGGCTAATAGGGAAAGAGGTGATTTAAAATCTCTAATAACCTCTGAACAATATGATTTGTCAGCAATATGGTCACTATGCTTCAGAATGTTATCAGAATGCAGGAATGCCCCAAGTACAAATGCAGACGCAGCAAGGATTAATGCCACAAGTAGTAGGGATGCCTGTGAGTGCCCCGCAGACTGCAATACAGCAGCCGGCGACGCAATCACAGGGACCAGGAGCTGCAGTACAGAGACAGGGTACTGTAAATGCTTTTCCAACTTGGCAGAATACTCCAGACCAATGCTATTGACTGGAAGCAGACCAATGTCAGGAAGAGGGAATGATTTTCAGATTAGACACAAGGGAACCCTTTATTACATTGACAATTGGCAAATATGGAACTCCTGTGAGATTTTTGATAGATACAGGGGCGAGTACCTCTGTGTTGTGTGCAAAACCACAGGGAGTTAAACTTTCAAATCAGTATAGAACAACAATGGGATTTACGGGGATAGAACAAAGAAAAAGGCTAACGGAACCGACTCTGGTGCGCTTGGAATGCCAACCGCACGGTTCAAGGGAGGCTGTGGTACCCTTTTTAGTGGCACCTGATTGCCCAGTAAATTTGTGGGTAAAAGACATGGGAAATAGTTGGGCAGCTATGATTAATCAAAACAATGAAGTAAATGCACCAGTAGCTTTTTTGTCAGGCTCTTTTAATCATGTGGAGAAGGGAATGAAAGAAATACCAAAGTTACTGACAGCTATAGTGGCTGCAGTAGGTAAATGGAGAGCACAAATGCCTTTTGTTCCTATTGTAATACATACTAACCACACGATTAAAACGCTGTTGAGCCCTAGCCAAACAGCATTGACAGCCACTAGATTTGGAAAATATCAAGCAGTACTTTTAGGACAAGATATAAGAATAATACCATTAACTAAAGAACAGAGAAATAAGATAGATCTGCTTTTTCCTGTCGATCAAGAGGGTGAGATCGATACTATAGAAATCCCTACATTTCACTGTCTTACTTTTGAACCCTTATCTGATGGATTAATATGGTTTACAGATGGAGCTTGTGAAAGGACTGTTGCAGGCTTTGCCTGCGTGCAGGTAGATGAGAATCTAAGAAAGATAATGCAAGTACAATATAAAACCCCTCCTAACCAGACTGCACAGCATGCTGAACTTTTAGCCGTTATTACGGCCTTACAACACACTGATATGACTCAAAATGTCACTATATATACTGATAGTGGTTACGTTGCAAGTTCACTACAGTATCATATATTAAAATGGCAGCGTAGGGGGATGATAACCAGTGCAGGTAAAAATCTACAACATTACACATATTGGAAATTGCTATTTGAAATTTTGGCAAGAAGGGAACGTGAAGGTAGAAAAACTGCAGTTGTGTGGACCCCGGCCCACACTGAAAGGCCAACCTTTGAGGCACTAGGTAATGCAATGGCTGATGCAGCAGCAACGGAGGTGGTTAAGCAAAGTGAAAAGATTTTGTATAATACTAGACAGACACAGGAAGGGCCACTTACGAATGTAGATAAGATTGAAATGTGGCGACAGGAAGTGACGTCACCGTCAGAGATGGCTGCTTGAAGTTTGAGCTCCGTCGGGGCAGCAGTGAAAACAGTGATTTTCCCCCAGTGAAACCGCGATCGCGATCGCGAATTTCGGCGGTCTGAGTCCGGGGATCGATGGCGACCCGAAAGCGCCTGGAGAAATTTAAATACAGCGCTGATCAGCGGGACGGAGCGGCAACATCGAGCCGCACCCCGCGCAAGGCGCGAGACAAAATGGCGGACGCGGACTCGGGCTCGGATACGGAGGGGCTGATGGAACAGCAGGAGAGCGATACTGAACTCACGAAGCAGGAGGTAACACGCTGGTTTAAAGCACTCAAAGCTGAAATGGCGGCAGTGAGAAAAACAATCAAGGATGCAGTGGTGGACATTCAGAAAGAGGTGAGGGAAATTGGCACCAGGGTGGAACAAGCTGAGGAAGCACTGGAGCACGTGGAGGGAGACATCTTGGAATTGAAAACAGAGATTGGCTCCCTGCGTGCAGAGAAAGATAAAATGCAGTTGGATCTTGAGGACTTAGAAAATAGATCCAGAAGAAATAATTTAAGATTCAAAGGGGTCCTAGAAACGGATCAAAATATGGACTGCACTAAGGTGGTGAAAGCAATTTGTGCCTTTATCCTGACATCTGAAGGAGATGAACACCCGCTTGGAGATGGGACTGAGATACAATTTGATAGGGTACACAGAAGCCTGGGACCCCGAAGAGATAAACAGCCCAGGGATATAGTGGCATGCTTTAAGGATTATAAGACTAAAGATCTGGTCTGGCGTAAGGCACGATTGATGGGTGAAATTCCCTGGGACAATCAAACAGTGCTAGTATTTCAAGACCTAGCCCTGGGCACGCTGCAACGCAGACGAGAGTTTCGAGATCTGACCAAGTTTCTACAGCAGGCCAATTACAGGTACAGATGGGTCTTCCCGTTTGGATTGCAGCTTACAGTAGAGGGCCACACGAGGAGGGTGACCTCGCTGGTTGAAGCATGGAAAGTGCTGAAGGAGCTTGGCTGTAACAATTTGCCACCTGATGGAGCTACAGGGAAACCAGGGAAGGCAGCAACCGAGAAGAGAGGATCGTCGTGGCAAAAGGCAGGCTCTCGCAAAGGACCGGGCTCACATAGGCCGGAAATGGACAGAGTACCCTGATGGAAAGTATGAGACACTACTGGTTTCAGTTCACCACAGTTATAGGTGGTTGAGTAGCCCGGGAGGGTTACCGGACAGGGTTTGCAATAGTTATCTTCTGTTATGAGTTCAGAGAATGGATGTTTTCTACACTGTTATAATGTAATGAGTTTGGAGAAGGTGGAGTGGAGGGAGAGGGAATACGAGTTTGGGGGGAGGGGGGAAAACAGAGGGGGAGAGGGGGGAGTCAGCTCTGGCGAGGGGTTATTTCCTTACAGTATTAGGCTGGCGGCAAATGGTACCGCTCAGCAACAGGGGGGCGGGAGGGGGGTACAGGGAGGGAAAGGGTTGAGGGTGGGAACTTGGAATGTGAATGGGTTAAATTCGCAGAGGAAGAGAAATATGGTATATCGGGAGTTACAGAGGAGTAGATGGGATATAGTCTTGCTGCAGGAGACACACATTAGACGCCGAGAGGCACATTTATTACAGCAGAGGGCCTACGGTGAATGTATTGCACACTTTGACAAAAGAGGGGGAAAGGTGGGCGGTTTGGCCATTTATATTCGGAAAGGGACTCCATTTGTAACTGATGACATTTATAGAGATGAACTGGGGCGCTGTTTAGCGGTCAGAGGGCTCTTATATGGGAAATCTGTGACAATTGTGAATGTCTATGCACCTAATTCTGGTCAGGGAGAGTTTTTTGAGCATATAAGGGAGGAACTTTTTCAATTTCAAAGAGGTGGGATGATTATGGGAGGAGATTTTAATTTGTGGAATACATCTATGGATCATTCTAAGGGACACATTACAGTACACAAGCCTTATACTCGGAGTCTGAGGGCACTGGCCTCGAGACTGGATCTCCTGGAGGTCTGGAGACTTAAACATCCGACCCAGAAGGCATATACATTCTTTTCTCACTCGCAGAACTCATATACACGTATTGATATGATTTGGTGTAGCCGGGTTTTATGGGAACACGTTGTGGATGCAGATGTGGGGTCTATCTCAGTCTCTGATCATGCCCCGGTAGAACTTGACTTGAAGGGGTTGGGAGAAGAGGATAAACAGAGATTTTGGAGGCTTAATGAGGGCATCTTGGGCGATAAACAGATATGTGAGGATATACGCAAGGTAATTCAAGATTACTGTAGTATGAATGACATAGGGGAGGTATCGGAGGGCACACTCTGGGATGCTTTAAAGGCGGTGGTACGGGGTCACCTAATTAAATGGGGTGCCAGGAAAAAACGGGAACGGGAGGCAAAAGAACTGGAAGCCAGGGAGAGGTTGGCCTACTGGGAGCGTAAACATCAGGAAGGGGGGTTGGGAGAGGAGTTGCGCGAGGTGCGTAAATGGAGGGTGGCCTTGGATCAAATACAGGTTGAGCGGGTGGAGTTCCTGAGGAAACGTCTCCAGCATAAGTTTTTTGAGTTTGGTAATAAGTCAGGGAGGATGCTGGCTAACTGTTTGAGACACCGTCAACGGGACTCGCTGATTACCAAAATTAAAGGGCAGGGGGATCAGATCCTTTACAAGGACAGAGAGATTAGAGAGCAATTTTTGAAATTTTATAGTACACTATATACTAGCACTATAGGAGTGGAGGAAGGTGAAATTAGAAAGGAACTGTGCTCTCTTAAGTTGCCCAAGTTATCTCGTGAGGATTGTGAACAGCTAGAGGCCCCCTTTCATTTGGAGGAAATTAGGCAGGTCATAAAAGGACTTAAAGGAGGGAAGGCCCCAGGGGTGGATGGCTACTCTGCAAAGTTTTATAAAATCTTTGCTGGGGAGGTAGGGCCGTTGTTGGTAAGGGTGGGAAATGCTTGTTTCCAGGGCAGCTCCCTCCCTTCTAGTATGCATGAAGCTGGTATATCACTCATACTGAAACCAGGCAAAGACCCCTCTGCGTGTGGGTCTTATAGACCAATTTCCTTAATTAATTTGGATGTTAAGATTCTCTCTAAGGTCCTTGCGAACAGATTAGGGGGGATATTGCCCAAATTAATCCACCCAGATCAATCAGGGTTTGTAGCGGGGAGACAAGTAGCCGATAATATACGCCGTACGCTGCATATGATTTGGGAGGCTCAACGGGAGGGTCGACATATGGCCTTGCTAAGCACAGATGCTGAAAAAGCTTTTGACAGGGTGGAGTGGCCCTATTTATGGGAGGTTTTGAGGCATCTTGGGGTGGGAGAGGGGTTGATAGGATGGTTGCAAAGGTTATATGAAGGACCCTCGGCAAGGATCAAGGTAAATGGGGGGTATTCTAATGCATTTAAGATAGGGAGAGGTACGAGGCAAGGATGCCCACTATCTCCCTTGTTGTTTGCGATATCGATTGAACCGCTGGCGCAGAGGATAAGGGAGATAGGCGACATAAAAGGGATGGTGGTAGCGGGCAGGGAACACAAGCTGGCATTATTTGCTGACGATATTCTGTTTTTTGTCACGAGTCCCCTGACGACTTTACCAAACTTGGTGAAAGAGCTTAATCAATTTGGTAGAATTTCAGGGTTTAAGATAAATTATGACAAGTCTGAAGTTCTGGGGGTGACTATCCCACAGGGTCGACTGGAAGAAATGCTACAGGGGTTCTCATTTCGACTAAAGAAGGGTAATATCAAATATTTAGGGGTTCAGATACCCTCTGAGTTGAATCAGCTATATTCACTAAATTATGGCCCGTTGTTTCAACAAGTACAAAGGGACATGGCGGGCTGGCAGGGTAAGTGGCTATCCTGGTGGGGGAGAATAGCAACAGTACGAATGAATGTCTTACCCAGGATTTTGTTCCTGTTTCAGACTTTGCCTGTGCAGGTACCTAAAAAGGAAATAAATAAGCTTCAGGGGGAGATTATGAAATTTATATGGGGGGGTAAAGCTCCGAGAATACATAGGAAATTGATGTGGAAGTCGGTGGACCTGGGAGGGAGGGGGGGTGCCCAATTTGGAATGGTACTTTTGGGCTGCACAGGTAAAGTTTGTGGTGGCATGGAGTCAGGAGCCTCCATCGGTGGTGGCTAGTTTAGACCAAGGGATGGTGCAGGGTTATAAGTTGAAGTCGGTTATATGGGCTTCACTAGAACCGAGGGTATATGGCCAAATGACAACGAATCCATTTGTGAACCATCTGTTGACCTTGTGGGCCTCTTTCAGAACCAGGTTCTGGATAAAGAGGAAAACTTCCACAATGGCAGGTATAGGTTGGGAACCGGCTTTTCAAGTGGGAATGGGCCACCAGGTTGCAGGGTGGTGGGAAGAGGAGGGGTTGATTTGTTTTAGGGATCTTCTGGATGATGGGGAGTTAAGACCCTTAGAGGAGATCCGGGAACAGTGTGGGGGAGGTGCGGGAGATACTTATTTTTATATACAAGTCAAGCATTATATGAGCCAACAAGGGTGGTTGAAAAGGGACCCGGAAGAATACGAGGAACTTGAAAATTTGTGGGGATCATTGGGGAAAATGAGAAGAGTTATATCTATGTTGTACAAATTGATCAGAGGTAGATCTTTTGAGAAATGTGCTTATATGATAAAATGGGAACAGGATCTGCAAAGGGAATTTACAGTAAATGAGTGGAAGGCTATAGTAATAGAAGTCAAAAAGGCCTCGAATTGTGTGTTGTTAAAAGAAAATGCTTTTAAGATATTGTCGCGGTGGTATTACACCCCGCATCGACTACATGCTATGTTCTCCTCGGCATCCTCACTGTGTTGGAGGTGTGGAGACGAGGAGGGGACTTTTTTGCATATTTGGTGGTCGTGCCGGACTTTACAAACATTCTGGAAGACAGTAACGACAAAAATTTCAGAAAGTACGAATAAGCCGTTTCAATGTACGCCGCATTGGTGTCTTTTGGGTTTCGGTAACAGAAGAGGAACTAAATGGCAGAGGCGCCTAAAGAGGATTTGTTTAACAGCGGCTAAGAGTGTCATTGCAATGCACTGGAAGAAACAGGTGGCTCCCTCAGAGCTGGACTGGACTCTGAAACTTTCCCTGGTCGGGGAATTGGAGCAACTAACGGACAAAAGAATGGGAAGGTACAGCCCATCTTCTGAACTGTGGTCTCGATTTAAGCGATTAACCCAATAAGGACAGTTGACATAGAGCTGGGAGGGGGGGAGGGGGGGAAATGTGGGAGAAAAATGAAGAAGTTTACATTGTTGTATTGTAATGATGCTCAATAAAATATTCAAACATAAAAAAAAAAAAAAGATTGAAATGTGGCAGCCAGAGGGACAGGAAAGTGAAAAATGGTTGAAGAGAGGATGTATGAAATTGGGAAGTGAATGGTTTAATGCAGAAGAAGGATTACCTTGTATGCCAATGAGCCAGGCGATTAAGGTATTGGCTGGTTGGCATGCAACCATGCATTGGAATAAAGATACAATGAAACAACAGTTTGAGCAAAGATTTTGGACTTTGAAAATTGATAACTTGGTTCAACAGGTTGTGCAGAATTGCATGGTATGCAATATTAACATACCTAAGCGAGGTCCTAAAATATCACCTGGGACACTTCCAATACCAGAAGGCCCAGCAAAAGAATGGTATATGGATTTCACTGATATGATTGTTCCAGTGCAGGGAAAAAGGTATTTGTTAGTTTGGGTGGATGCTTTCTCAAGGTGGGTAGAAGCATTTCCATGTAAAAGGGAGACAGCACATGAAGTGGTACAATGCCTGGTAACTCATATTATGCCAAGACATGGGTGTCCATCTAGAATAATTTCTGATAACGGGACACATTTTAATAACAGTGTTTTGAAAGAAATGGCAACGATTATGGGTTTAACACACAGAAAAGTATCAGTGTATCGCCCCACCTCCAATGGTTTGGTGGAGCGCTACAATGGTATTTTAAAAACTAAATTGAGAGTATTACTGAAGGCTTTAAACAAGGAAACAGCAGGTAAACCATATACCTGGCTTGATTTGTTACCATTAGCTTTGATGGTTATAAGGGCCCAACCTAATGGGCGTACTAAATTGACCCCATTCCAAATTCAGACAGGACGTCATTTCTTCCCGATGCAGACAGCAAGTACTGATAGCACAGCTCAGTACTGGCAAAAGCTACAACCTATGTTGAACCTGACAAGTGATATGATCCGAACAAATGTAGTATCACAGGCAGGAACTACTAATGATGTTTGTGCTTTTAAAGTAGGTGACCTAGTGCTACGAAAGAACTTTACACATAAAACATGGAAGGATCCTGTGTATGTAGGGCCTTTTGCTATCACGGCCCTTACTCAGACCGCTGCCTGTCTGGAAGGTCATACTTCTTGGATACATTTAGCAGATATTCGACGAACTAATAACATTGAAATGGACAAAGAATAAACAAACATCATGTCCCTAAACATGATGGTATTGGGATGTTGTTGTTTGTTAATGGACAATGAACACATATGATAATAGACTTGTTGCAGCGGCCAAGATGTTGAATCTGACTGATTGTATCATATGTGCCCACATCCTTGTCCTTGCCAGCTATGATATATGGGACTACAATGATAAAATTGAGTGGGCACCATGACTGTGATCCCAATAATACCTGTGTAAGAGATGATGAAAACCTTCATTGGACAAATGAGACTATTTATAAGCAAGCCTTGCTTATGGACAAGTACCCACAGACATCATTTTGGTGTCTGATTAATAGTATGACAACTGAACACATTCCCCTGATAAAGTGCACTTACACGCAAAATGTTGTAACAACTGATTCAATGAATGTTATGCTTTTAATTTGTGTAATTTTTAATGCCACATCAGCTAATGAAAAGTAAGAATGAATGACAGTGCACTTCCCTTTAATGAAGCTCACTGTCCTATAAATTATATACCTCAAGAGATATAAATTTTGTACCCTAGTACAATTGAATCTGTTGAATGCAACATGTATTAGCATGTTTGCAAAGATGTGCCAGGATGTTTTTAAAATAACAATGATAACTGAAATTCAGAATAAATAGAACTTTAATATGTCAGCCAAAAATATTGAAAAAGCATGCAGAAACTGAATGCCACAAACAAGGGGGGAGGAGATTTAGAAAGGAGGTAAGAAAACAGACTGGAGCTGAAACAGATGTGTTGAGGCCTGGAATATCAGTCCTCAAAAGGGAGGATGTTGAATAAAAGCATGAAAGATTAAAAGTATGAAAAATGCGGAGTGGAAGGCTCCATGATTACAACAAGCTGTTTTAACACTAACCCTCCTGAGACATGAGGCCCACATCAGCCAAAGGCAGGCTCCAGAAAGTCTGTGGGCTAAAAGGTAGGGGGGGTAATAGAAAGCAGATGTTCTGCACATGATTAACAGTTTGTGGTATTCAGAGACTTGCACAGGAATGTTGTATGAGAGAATTAGTCAGAGGCCCGGTATAAAACTAGAGGGAAACAAAGAGGAAGCAAGCATTTTTGAATTTTTCTTTGTCTGTCTATAGCATTGCTTTAAGCACTCTGATTTCTCTCTCTGCTGTACATTGCTTTGTTTTTAATCAATCATTCTGACTTATATATTGCTTATCAAGAAATGCTTCCTGAATATGATTGATATTCAGTTCATAAACTACTTTTTATATTAAATATGAAATTTGTCTAGTCTTCTCTTCAAGGCATAGTTAGAGAAGACCGCCTCAGAAATGGGGGAAAGTGCCAGAGGAATCCGGACACGTTAACCTACACTCTGATAATTATACTGAGGGGAGAGGTAGAGGGACGCCATGAAGTTAAAAGTTGGTTTAAGAGGATAGAGGGGAGGGAGGAAGGGGAAATAGTTTTGAAAAGGGTAAGATTCTATGTAAATTGAAGGGTTACATGCAATAATAGCTTGGAAAAGTTTTGTTTGAAGAAAAACATTCAGAAGTCTCGTCTGTAAACATTGTTGGGACTTAAATGAGGTAATAAAATACAGAGCAAAACACGAGACACAATTATTGGAGTTTAATATGGAAGTTTATGGGTTAAGATAGAATTATCTGTTATCAGACTTTTATTGTATAACAAAGAATTACTAGTATTGCGTCTTCATTCATAACAATAGTTAAAACATAAAAGTTAAATACAGAATAGTGTTTGGGGGCGGGAGGGATAAGTGTTATATTTCAAAATTGGATGGCTGTACGTAATGTTGCATGTTTAAAGTGCTGTTCCACTGAGTTCTGTACAATTGCTTTGAGAATGTTATGTTTAGGTGGATTGGTACTTTTGGAGATGTCATCAATAAAAACTGTTGAAAATGACAAGCAGAGGGGAAAGAGGGAGGGTTAGGGGAGATGGGAGAAACTGTTAAAAAGATTGATGATGGTTTATCATTTGTATTTCTATTTTGAAAGTTTGCTGGTGGCATTTACGTTTATGCCAGATATTGGATGTAGTTATCTTTGTCATCAATAAAAATGTTGAAATATAAACTTACCATTCCCTTCCCTTTCAGGTCTACAGTCGCGGACAGCTACAGTGTGGATAATTGGCCACTCATACATCGCCCATGCCTGCAAGCGCTTGACGTCCCGGAGACCAGGTTTACACCTTGGCCTAGATGTAAAAGGTGTAGTGATAACCTGGATTGGCATCCCCGGTATAAGATGGCACCAGCTCCTGCCTGCTGTCCGCCGCTTGTTCCTCACAACATCCCAGCCAGATGTCCTGCTCATTCACCTGGGTGGCAATGACATTGGACACACCTCATGCTGCCACCTCATTGCCATGGCCAAGCAGGATCTCCTGCAACTGTCTACCTCTCTAAAAGACACCACTATCCTCTGGTCGGATATCATTCCGCGCTGGCATGGATTCGCTTCCAGACTGTGGTCCAGAGGTGTCACTAAGGTCAACAGACAGCTTGGCATGTGGGTGCAGCATCTCGGCGGCAACAAAATCTGGCTCCATTGGGCTTCCCCGCTCACCCCAGGCTTCTTCCACCACGATGCTATCCATCTCTCGAAGGTGGCGGACTTCCTCCTTCTTAATGACTTTCAGGAGGCACTAGAGCAACACTTTTGAGGGGGAGCAAGGGGGCCCTAATTCTCAGGCTACCTGGGTTGTGGCGGAGGCACCCGAGCCTGGGAACTCTGGGATGTGTTGGAACAACAGCCGAAAGGAAGATCGCCTGATTCAGGCAAAGGGCGGCCTCGCACTGCTTGCAGACCAATCACCTCGCTGGTTCAGGCATGGCAGGTGGGGCTCTGGTCTATGGGGGGCTGCCCCAGGCAGATGGAGGCTGGGCCACACTGGGGGTGGAGTAAGGCTGGCCGCAGCATGGGCTGGGATGCTTGCTCTCTAGCTGGATAAGCTATGGCGGAGAGCGCAAGCATCCGCAACGGCAAACCCAAGGCTCGGGTGCTTCCTAGGGATTGTTTAATGTCTTTTCAATAAAAGCTGTGGCCATTTATTCCCAAAACCTGTCTCATGTTTGGTCTGTGAGTACGCTAGGTGAAAAGCGAGGGCGGGAGCGAGAGGGAATGCAGCCTGCCTATGTTAAGGTAGGCCGGCGAGGGGCATGCCAAGCAGCCGCACATAACATGGCGGCTGCTGCCCGGCAGCTCCTGCGTCAGAGCCACCCTTCCTTTCTGGCTTCCCCATCGGCGATTGAGATGACACGGCAGGAGACCCCCTTGCCGTTGGTTGGGAAGCCGGAAGGGGCAGGGCTACAGGGGAAAGCATAAAAGCTGCCAACGAGGGCTAGGGAGCCTCTTGTTGGCAGCGAGCGGTGCGGGAGTTTCCCTCCCCCCTTCCCTTTCCCGCGCCGCACTGGGGGAGCTAGACATGTGTACTAATGGGGGTCATGCTTCGCAAGCATGCTGATTTGCCCGTACCGATGTTTCCCCCGCCAGCAGCCAAGGCTGCCCTTACTTTGTGATCCTTCCCGTTAAGCTCACTGATTATGGTTTCTGTTTAGCTGCCTGACTATTCAACCATGGCACTGCGTTGCCATTTCAACTTATTTTGCCTTGCTTAGCTATTTTATGTACTATTCTTTCGTTTTGCTGCACTGTAATACCAATAGTTACTGATTCTGTCATATGTTTTCTTTCAGTGCCCAACTATGTACCAGGGCATGACACTACATTATGCATTTTGTCACAGCTGGCGGAGGCACCCGAGCCTGGGAACTCTGGGATGTGTTGGAACAACAGCCGAAAGGAAGATCACCCGATTCAGGCAAAGGGCGGCCTCGCACTGCTCGCAGACCAATCACCTCGCTGGTTCAGGCATGGCAGGTGGGGGTCTGGTCTATGGGGGGCTGCCCCAGGCAGATGGAGGCTGGGCCACCCTGTGGGCAGAGTAAGGCTGGCCACAGCATGGACTGGGATGCTTGCTCTCTAGCTGGATAAGCTATGGCGGAGAGCGCAAGCATCCGCAACGGCAAACCCAAGGCTCGGGTGCTTCCTAGGGATTGTTTAATGTCTTTTCAATAAAAGCTGTGGCCATTTATTCCCAAAACCTGTCTCATGTTTGGTCTGTGAGTACGCTAGGTGAAAAGCGAGGGCGGGAGCGAGAGGGAATGTAGCCTGCCTATGTTAAGTAATTCTCATCTACTGTAACACCAAAATTTTTTATGTTTTCCCCCTCCCACCCCCCCACCCCACAACTTCTGATAATGGTTCCTTATCTTATCACTGTGAATAGTAACCGCTCTATCCAATTAGCTAGAGAGACCAGTTTATCGAGCATATGAATTTGCATCATTAAAGAATCACAACTCTATACTCTAATCAATAAAATGAAGATACATTATAGCATAATCTAGTGACCCCCAACCCCAGGTGAGCCACTCCCATAGTCAATATGCATTCCAACGTCACATCACCATATGTGCTCTCTTAATAATCCCAAACCTACCCCCCATCCCATCCCCTTTTCTCCTTCCCCTCCCCCCTCCCTTAGATTGTTCTGATGATTCCCAGAGTCAAGAGGAGTCTTATCTCAGTTAATTTTATACAACACAATGAAATTTATCTATGCGTCCCGTAAGCTTTAATCCTATGTCTTAAGCTGGTCACTTCCCTATCTTACTTCCCCCCTTGCAACCTATGTCCTATAAAGGCAACAATACTCAAACTCTCTCTCTTTTTTTTTTTTTTATAAATTCAACAGGAAACGTCTCCCTCTGGGGGTCAGAGTATCCCATAAAGGTTCCCATTGTGCCTGAAACTTCCTGCCCGGCAAACTGTCAGGATCATGAATCCCACACCTGTCCACTCACATTTGCTTTATAATCTGGGATCTCCATACCTGCTGAGGCGGTTCTTCACTCTTTCTCCAATATTGTACAATAGTTGTGATTCCAAAGTAAATTGCTAGCCTAATGAAGACTTTGAAGCCTTCCGGAGGATCCCGCAAATACTTGAATACATTAAACAACATTAGAGGATCCCAAACCACAGTGCAACTCCACATCCCCTCTATCCCCTCTAGCATCCTGCGCCAAAAGCACTTCACATATTTGCAGTGCCAAAACATATGCCCCAAAGCAGCTGAAGCTTCTTGGCATTTTGGGCAATCACCAATATCTGCAAGCCCTGCGCGATATGCTCTGTATGGGGATATGTGTGTCCGCATGAACCACCTGTATAGTCTCTCTCTTTGTGGTATGGAAAGCCTCCATTTATACAATGACTTTAGAAACATTTCACGGGTGTCCACGGAGACCTCACTTCTCAAATCTCTGGTCCATTCTGAGGCCAATTTAACCACAACAAGTTCCATGATCATATCTTTTAACTGCTGATGGTGAAATCTCAATGGCACCTGTAATTGAGCCCCCAATGTATAATCTTCAGAAATTACCTCCACAACATCTTCTGTTAAATCAGACCAATCTAGGATACCCACATAATGGGCGGGCACTGTTTTTGGTGATCTGATCAAGTTTCTACAAGTGAAGCGCGAGGGCTACAACAATCGCTGGATTGAAAGCAACAAAGCAACCCGCAGCTTCTAAAGAAAATGAGATAAGTCAAAATATATACTTATCTTTTCCATATTGCTTCGTTTGACTACAACAGCATAAAAAGTTTTTTTAAAGTAAAGACTCTAAACCCCATGTATGCACTGGAGAAAAAATCACACTAAAAAAAGAGTGACGATCACAATAAGACATTAAAGCACATTCACTTAGAACGCAATTCCCGTGCATCACAGGTGGTTGGGGGCAGTCTATGATTACATTTTGTCACAGCTACACGGGCTCAACAAAAGCCAGACACATACAAGTGTCCATGTGACTGTATGAGACGCTCCTTATATCTATACACATATTGGTATTTCCAATATATTTCTGTTGTGTCAAGTAGCTCTCCTTTTTCAATTTGTGTATGCTACAACTATATCAAGGTAGAGTTCAGCCATTAATTTCCTTCTTTTTTTTGTATGTTTAATTGATAGTATGCAAAATAATGATTTGACGAAATCTGATATTTTAATTGCAGTTCTGGGTATGAGTACATCTTGCCTTCCTCATTCACTACATGAGCTAAGTATACTATTCCATTTTCTGCCCATCTGGTAAAAACACTCCTCCCCTGCCCCGGTGGAAAGGCTGGGTTGTCACAGATGGACATCCATTGGGTCACCTTGTCCAAGAAGAAGTGTCGCCTACATAACCAGCGCCAAGTTTCCCTCAGAGCTTGCAGTACTGGGTGTCGTTTAAAGGCATCTTTAGGCAAGGTCCCTCCAGTGTGTAGTAGATGGCTAAAATGTATCCCTGGAAATCTAGAAGTTTCTAACTCTGTCAAAGAGAACTCTGAGGACCCCCTATACCAGTCATTAATATGCCTCATAGAACAGGCTACTGTCAAATATTTAATATTTAACAAACCCATTCCTCCTCCCTCCTGAGGAGACACAATCAGTTGATATGGGATCCTAGGCCCCTGCCATAGATATTCCTGTATCATACACCGTAGCTTCCTTTCGTCCTTGCATTTCAGAAATAAGGGTAACTGCTGAAATACATAAAGCCATCTTGGTGCAATCACCATATTAAATAGTGCTATTTTGCCCCACACTGTGAGGGGTAATTCCCTCCACATGATCAATTTATTTCTGGTCATATCTAAAAGTGGATCAATATTATCACCGTATAAGCCAGCTCTTGTCCCAGAGAGATAGACCCCTAAGTACTTCATTTTGGAATCCACCCACTTAATGGGAAAGTTCCCTGACCAACCCTTACGGGTATCGTCATCCATTGGCATTGCCCCTGATTTATCATAATTAAGGGTAAATCCTGATAACCGGCCAAACTCCTGGATGAGTCCCAGTGCCGCCGGGAGGGATCTACGCGGGTCTGTAAGTATCAAGAGATGTCATCAGCATAAGCTAATGTTCGTATCTCATGCTTCCACCCCTTGTATCTCTGTTGTTGAGTTCAGTAATCTCAATAAAGGCTCTAATGCCAAATCAAACAAGGGAGAAAGGGGGCAGCCTTGTCTTGTTCCTCGCTTAACTTGAAATCTCTGTGTTATTCCCCCATTGACTGCGACTTGGGCAAACATATTTGTATATAGGGCCTTAATGGCTCGTTGCATCTCGCCAGGGAATCCCACCCAATCTATGGTTTCAAAAAGGAAGTCCCAGCTTACTTTGTCAAAAGCCTTAGCGGGGTCCAAGCTTACCACCATCCCTGGAATTTGCTGATAGCGGCAATGAGCCATTGCCAACAAGGCCCTCCGCACATGTAGTACTGAGTGCCTCCCTGGGATGAAGCCCACCTGCGCCGGGACTATGACAATATTTTTGCTAGTAATTTAATATCAACATTGATAAGGGATATGGGTCTATACGACTAAGGCTCTTCTGCTGCCTTCCCGGGTTTCAATAATAACAAGATATTGGCTGTATTTTCATACTGTGGGACTTGCCCTTCCTGGATTATGGCTTGATGGTAAGCAAATAGTGGACATATCAAGGTTGCCTGCATGAGTTTGTAAAATTCCCCGGTGTATCCATCTATTCCGGGTGCCGAGAATGATTTTAGACTTTTAATTGCTTCCTGTAGCTCTCTAGGCTGTATGGGGGCCTCAAGAAAGGATATATCCTCCGCTCCCATTCGCGGCATGTCTGCCCGTTGGAGGAACGCTCTAATCTCTGCCCTATCTTTGGGTGTGTCTGGAGTGTACAAGTCCTCGAAGTGCTCTTGTAAAAGCAACAATATCTTATCTGGACCATTTGTAGTTAGGCCCTGTTTATCCTTTAAGGCCAGAATTATCCTATTTCCCCCCTTCCTCTGTACTAGTCTTGATAACAACCCCCCTACTCTATTTCCAAATCTATAAAACTGATATTTTTGATAAATCTGGTTTCTTTGTATTTGTTTATGCAGGAGTGAGTTAATTGCTGCTTGAACTGATAGGTAGGCATCTTTATTGCCCTCTATTGCTTGTGCCACATATCGGCGTTTAGCCTTTTGCATCTGTCTTTCTAACACTACAAGGGTCTGAGCATGTTGTTTTCGCCTAGCTGACATACAAGCCATCAACTCACCCCTTAGTACTGCCTTTCCCACACACCAGAATAGTTGAGGGTTAGATACGTGTTCTCTATTATTCAACACGTAATCTTCCCACTTTGCGGTGAGAAACTTTTGGAAAGATTTGTCTTTAACCAGATGATTAGGGAATCTCCATCTTTTGCCCTGTTGGTAGTCTCTGGGGGCCCCCAAGTCTGCTCACACCGGGCCATGGTCTGATATTGTTATCTCTGCTATTTTTATTTCCCTAACATGAGGAACGAGGTCAGTTGTCATGAAAACATAATCTAACCTACTCCATGAACCAAGCGCCCTGGACCTATGTGTACAGTCGCGAGCTTCAGGGTGTAGGACCCTCCAGACATCCACCATTGAAAGAGAGTTCTTAAACTCCTTCAACAATTTACATTCCTTGCAACCTCCCTCTTTCTCTCCCCGAGCCCCGGTACAATCTATCATAGGGTCTAATAAACTGTTCATATCTCCCACAACAATCAATGGTTTATCTCGATATGGGAGCATACGCTTCACCAAACCTGTATAAAAGTTATGTTCTGGTGGGATGGGGGCATAGACATTCAATAGGTACATTTCCCTGCCTTGTAACCATAACGACCAATAGATAACGCCCCTTAGGATCTTGTAAGACCTTTTCAGCAGAACAAGCTAAAGTTTTGTGTAAACAAATCGCTACTCCTCCCTTACGGCCTTCAGAAGAGGCATACAGAACCTGCCCCACCCATCCCCGACTAAGCTTCTCATGTTCCTGATCTGTCAACCTTGTTTCTTGTAAGCATGCAATATCTGCGTGCATGCGCTTTAAATGAGTCAGAATCTTTTTCCTCTTAATTGGTGTGGTTATTCCTCCCACATTCCATGTAATTACTCTACAGTGTGTAACTTAGTGAGTCATTACTAATGCTTAAAAATCTGTGTTGTGGTGAAGGCCTTGGGTCCCAGCCCTTCCCCAGTTCCCCCCTGATGATTTCAATAAGGACCACTTGTGATTGCAATTTTTATCTTTTGGTCGGCTCTGTGAGACTGTGATATATCATCCCTATCCTCCTGGGATGACTTCTCCTGTTCTTTACTCTGTGTTGTAATAATGTTCCAAATTCCCAAACCCCTGCTCCACCCTTCCCCTACCCTCCCACCCCGACCTACCTCACCCCTAACAATCATGTTTCGACTTCTATCGCCAGCCTAAAGTCCCTGGCTACCCTAACTGGCTTGATGAAGTGTGTTATGTAATACTTTCCCCCCTCATCCTTATGACCGAGTTATTAATCGTATACCCGAGTTATTAATCACCCCTTGAACCCCATCCTTTCTAACAATTTATAACACCGTATTAACATAGATTATCTTTCAATCCCTATCAACACAAACTACACACATTTCAACTTCAACTTTGTCCCATTACATTCTTACCCGTCACCTCACATATTGGTAAAGCGACAGTCAACTGTCACTGGGTTCCTCTTGGTTGACTACCGGATTGTCCCAGCGTCTGCATATCATCCCTCAGGGGCCTCCAACTCCTCATCCACGAATCGCTGTGCTTCCTGCGCTGAATTGAAGGACCGCCACTGATGCCCTTTCTGAATCTTCAAGACCGCTGGATAAAGCAACATAAATCATTTTTTCTTTTGAGCCAATGATGCACACGGGATGGAATCTGCGTCGTTACTCCTGGACTCCTGCCAAGTAATCTTGAAAGATTTTTATTGGGGAGCCATCATAGGCTAGTGATTCTCGTTTCATTCGGAATCCCCATAGAATCTCCTCTTTATGGAGGTAATTAAGGACCTTGATGATAACATCAGCACTTAAATGTAAAAGATAGACGAGAAATCCTCTATGCAAAACCTTCTACGCTACCCTGGGCCCTATTGGAAAATTTCTCCTGTTGTGCATGCATCAAACTTGGGTGGTGCCCTCTCTGCATAGCACAGAATACCTAAAGTAGCTCATCAGCATACATTTGAATGATTATTGTGCAGCAAGAATTTCTACAAAGACAACTATTGTTTGAAGAGTTCATAAGACAAAAATGAAAATATCATTGATCTTTTGTAATTAAGACACAAGGTCATTATAAAGCATTCTTTGGGGCCCGGGAGGCAGGGCTGCTAGTTGGGAGGCGGGGCTAGTACTGGGCAAGACTTCTACGGTCTGTGCCCTGAAAATGGCAGATACAAATCAAGGTAAAGTGTACACAAAAAGTAGCACATATGAGTTTATCTTGTTGGGCAGACTAGATGGACCGTGCAGGTCTTTTTCTGCCGTCATCTACTATGTTACTATGTTATAACAGTCCTCGGTCGCGATTGGTTCTGCTGCTGTCTTCCTAGCCTGTGGGCTCGTTCTATGCACAATGTTCCATAACTGTCTGACAGGGCTAGTTCTTTGTTCAACCATTGTTCTAATAACGCTCCCAAGGATTGTTCTGGGATACTCTCCGGTATTCCCACCAGCCTCAAGTTACACCTCCTGGCTCTGTTTTCCATGTCCTCAATTTTATCCTGCTGCAGCTTAAGTTCCCGCATACGCGAAAGTTCCTGACCGTTTTGCGACATTTCATCTTCTATGGTCGAAATCCCGCTGCTCCGCCTCTCCTAGTCTCTTTTCTGTTTCAGCCCTTGAGGTTTCCAAATTTTTTAGCTGACTTGTCAGTATATCAAATCTCGGGTTTAAAGCAGTTCAGACGGCCATTGTGATCTGCGCTAGCTGTTTTTCACTAAACTCTCCTGTTTCATCCGATTTCCCGTCTGCCATCTTTGAGCTGGATTTGGGAGGCGGTGTTTTCCCTTTCTCAAATTTTGTACCTTTACGTGTGATTCCTGCGGATATGGGCCGTAGGAAAAGCTCCATAAATTACATAGATCAGTCTTCTGCCCCACTCAGCAGATCCAATATATGAAAGACAGGATCGTTATAGTCTGTGTCTCACTTCTAAAAGATGAGTCTTGCAATATAGCCTCTTCTCATCTGTTAGCAGACACTGCCTACTTCCCCCTTTATATACAACTCCCCGACTGGTTTAAATAAGTTCTTATTGCTCAAATGTGGGGGACAAGGGGGGGGTGTGCCTCCTTTACCTTGCTCAAGTTTATTTTGCCTTGTTTGTGCTAGTTTCCTGAATGCCTTCCACGTTAGAAGAGCGGTGGCTTTATACAGACTCTTGCCTGCTGTGTAGCTCCCTTCCGGCAGCTTGTGTCTTCCGGAGCTACTCCGGATCAAAACCCCGGTGTACCAGGCTCCGGCACACGCAGAGGCAGGTGAGAGACGGAGGTGGTGCAGTTCGCCTACCTTGCACCGTGCTTTCTCCCCTTCTCTTCTAGGTAGCCCTGTTAACCACCTTCTATTTGCGGCAGATCTGCTTGCCCCTCGTGGCTTCGCTATCGTCCGCCATCTTGGATTCCGTTGATCCGCCATGAATCCTTCACTGCTCTGTTTCGGGGCATTCGTTTTTATCGGGCAGCCACACCAGCGGATTCCAAGTCTTCAGCGATGTGGGATTTTCATTTATTGCCGGTTTTGTGCCATGTTGGTGGGACTATAGTTCTGGCTCAGCGGAGCTCACGGGATCGCGTCCATCTTGTTTCCCGGCTCCACCGGAAGTCAAACCTACCCTTTGTAACAGCCCCACCATCCGCAAAATTCAACTTTCCCACCACCCCATAAACTGCCACAACTCGAAAAACTGATTTCCTGCAACTGCCCCACCAGCCCACAATTTGCCCCCACAACTGCCCAAACCCTAAATCTATCCCAGCAACTATCCCACTCCCATAACTACCCACTACAATTGCCCACCACTCTACAAACTGTTTCTACTCCTGTACCCTGATACTGTCTGTTTACCTGTATTTCATATAAATTAATTCAATCATTTAAAAAAAAATCTATCTGGGAGCATTCACGAGCAATGACAAAGATGGCAGCTTAGAACTTTTGCTCTGCTCATCCTCTCATGAGCTTTCTTTATCATCAAATCAGAACTTAAATTTTACAAATTGGATTGTGACGATTTTCAGTTATTATCATGGCCTCATCAAAACATTCTAAATTGGATGCCTCTAGTTAACAACAACAAGGCATTAAGCAGTCCAAATTGGAGCCTCTATCTCCTTGCAAAACGTGCTGATAACCGCCTGGAAGATATTTCCCTAAATACCCTCCTCCAAGAATTGCTTCAAGTTAAGGACTTAATAAAAGAAAATAATGACTTTTTATCAGATCTCAAGGAAGAAATCATTACCATCAAACAACAATTATCTCTTTCAAATAGAACTGAGCAGAATGAGAATTGTTTAAACTCTAATGATATTCAGCTACAGGCAATTCCTCATCTTACCACAGTTATACAACAATTGGAACGTGATTTAGAAGACTTAAACAACCATTCAAGAAGAAATGATTTCAGACTGTTAGGCCGATCTTTGGAGGGATCAAACACCATCTCCTTACTTTAAAAATGGCTTCCACTAAACACTGCACTGACTTTAGGGGCACAGAACCCGGTGCCCCTGAAATACCACCACAGATACCTACAAGACTCAACAGAGGACATAGATTACCGAACCGTGGCGATAAAGTGGGCGGCAGACCTGAAGGTGGAGATCACGGAAGATACATTAAGAGGTTTCCTGACCTCCATACAAAGTACCTCGGTCTTCACCCGCTTTTGGGAACTGCAATATAAATTTGCCCTTCGGCTTTATGTTTCTCCAAACAGAGCCTTTAAAGCAGGATATGGCCAGTCTGATACCTGCCCTTGGTGTGGTCTCGCTCAAGCTTCCCTTGGACATATGTTCTGGACTTGCTGCCACACGACATTGCTATGGGCACAGATACTGCGCGAGACGAGGAGATATTGGGGTCATAAAATTCAGCGACAACCCCTACTCCTTTTTGGAGAATTCAAGAGTACTGGACCCACGCCCCCAGGTCTTCGCGCTTTTCTACAGAGGGCAGCTTTGATGGGGAAAAGAGCCATATTACTGCACTGGAGAGACAGTAGAGCACCGTCCATAACGGACTGGAGGATACAAATTATTGAATTATTGAAGTTAGAGAGGCGCGGAATTCAAGAATTGACATCAAGAGAAGGTCGGACACTGCAGAAAATATGGGCGAGCTTTTGGGACACTTTGCAACCCACTGCAAGAAGTAGAATCCTCAATTCGCAGTACCTAATAGTGATAGTACTGTTAACATTATTAATCTTGTGCGGATAGGGAGGGGAGGAAAGGGAGGGGAGAAGGGGAGGGATATGTTGATCGGATGGAGGGAAGGGTTGGGGGGATGGGAGAAAATGTAAAAGACAAGTTGATGCTTGGCTAGATGTTGATCATTGTGATTTTCACTGTTAATTGTATATGTGTTCGTTCTGTTGCCATTTGTTGTGCAATGATAATAAAAAAGATTTAAACATAAAAAATGGCTTCCACAGTTCCTCAACTTGCAGCTTTCTCAGTTGTTGGAGCTAGAGCATGCTCACCACTCTCCTTCATTTATCACAGTGGGCTCTAAATACCCACGCCTGATTGTAGTGAAAATATTGGGATATCAACAAGCCATTCAAATCATTCAAGCTACCAGAGCTAAATCTCATTTTAAATTTGAGGGAAATATGATCCTTATCATCACTGACTTACACAAATGCACTATTCAGCAAAGGATACAATTTCTGGCCATGCGATCTTGGCTTAAGCACATCAGGGTGAAATTTGGCCTCTCCTTCCTCATTACAATGAAGATCACTTTAAACAATTCTACTAAATCTTTTGAAGATCTTGAAGCTCTTCACTCTTGTTTGGGACAAACACACAAAAGCATTTAAAGGCTGCACTCAAAAGCTCACTACTCAAAAACCAAAAATGTATTCTCTAGTAGAGAAAGAAACTTTCAGAACAGCCAAACAATACCAAATTTACTAGTGCTGACAGCACCATTCTCACAGACTCCTCTTAATACAGCAGCAGTTAGGAACTATGCATGATGGGAGAAATATATATCCAGCACTTCCTGGTTTGATTGCAAAAACTAAAACATTATTTCAAACTGTAAAATTAAATGTTAAAACAGAGTACAACCTAAATAACATTGAAAAACTCTCTAACCAAACAGAATCTATAACTAATGTGCTCTAGAATGATTAAAAAATTATTTAAAAAATGCCTTAGATACCATGAGGTTGGGCTTGGAACACATATGCATTCCAATGACGCCATACCACACACATTTTGCCATAGATGCAGGAGGAGTACAAAGTATATGGTCATTCAAGAAACACAAGCAGTGCATTGGGGTGTAGGGAATGAAAAGAGAGGGAATTGAAGTGTATAGCACTTTATGAGTAAGTGTCAGGATTTTTTAGCAAATCCAAAAGAAAACAGGAAGCCATTGATGCTGTATAAATAGAGGATTTACCCAGCTGAATTTATTTGCATGTGAGAGGAAGCTTATAGCGGTGTAAATGCTTAAGGAGATATTGAGGGAGGCCGGAATAGAGAATGTTACAGAAGCCGAGTTTTGAAAAAAAGCATGAAGTCTTTTGAGAAGAGATATCAAGATTAAGTTCAAATAATGCAAAACTGATGGAGAACAAAGAAGCATGATCTAACCAAAGATGCAATTTGAGATGCAAAAATGATTTCATGGTCCAGAATAAAATCAAGGTATTTAATCTTCTTTACCATGGTAATAGGAGTGCCAGAAAGATTGGATACTAAAGAAGGGAATAAGGAAAGAAGACCCACCTGTAACCCAGGTGGCAACTGATTTTGAAGGACTTGTGATCAGTCATTTATGAGAAAGACAAGAAGAAACAGCGGATAGACAAGTATTAATGAAAGAGACATCTGGGATCAAGGAATCAGTATAGTGTAAGTGGGTGTCATCTGCATAAAGAAAAGTGTGTATACCAAATTTCTGTATAAGTAGAGAGAGTGGACTAAGAAATGTATTAAAGAGAAGTGGAGTGAGTATGGAACCTTTTTATTTTCACCATTGTGAGGGGGTTTATAGAACTCTGCCCCTCACCCTTAAGACCCTCAGGGGGTCTTTTACTAAAGCTTAGCTCAAGCTATCTGCTGCAGGGCCCATAAGAATAAAATGGGCCCTGCTGCAGATAGCTTGAGCTAAGCTTTAGTAAAAGACCCCCTTAGACAGCTTGAGCCACCTTAAGAGCACTAGTCCCATCCAGGAAGTATATAAGACAGGGCTTGCCTGAGGTTAAGGAGACCCAGGGAGAGAAGCATGAATGCTATATGCCGCTGAAGTGCCCATTCCAAATCATAACCTGGCTGAGGTAAGCCATTGTTTTTTGGTTTTTTTTAAATATCTTTATTGAGTCATAGGGAGAATACAGTAACCAGCAAAATTGGTTTGGGTTCACAATCCCTCTATATAAACAAGTGAAAAAACAGCGTTGATTACAAAACATGACTAGCACGAACACTGCCAAACAAGTAGTTCACCCTTGACTCATTTTTTCATATGAACAGTAAACAGTGATGTTCCCCTCCCCCCTTACCCTCCCCTGTACTGCTGACCATAATATCTTATCGACTCTTGCAATGACTAATTGGTAGAGACCATCATGTACTATCTCACTACTCACCGACATTCATACCACACTCCTGCAGTGAGTTATTTGACAACACATTTTCTCCTGCAAATTTTTCCCATAACATTTTATACTGCCTCAACCCCAAAGAGGTGTTGTATTTAAGAGTCTCCAGCACCCAGCTTGCCATCTCTTTCATGATGCTCATCCATGTCGTTATCTGAGGGGGAGTTTTATCCGCCCATGACATCAGAATACATTTCTTAATCAACATAGGAGCCACTAAGATAAGTTTACACTATGCCTCATTCAACCCTTGTTCCCTCAGACTGCCAAAATCTCCCATTTATAACACCAAATAAGACCATTCAAAATCATATTGTACTATTTGTGTTATCTGCTTGAGGGCTCCTGACCACAAAGCCTTTAGTTTCGGCAATTCCATAAAAGAGTGCAACAGTGTACCCACCCGAGTCCCACATTTGACACATTTATCATCAGGCCACAACCCCATGACCAGCCATTGTTTCTATTTAATTGAACTGTGCAAAACCAGATAATGGAGGGACCCGAGAATTTGTAGGCTGTGTTTGGGGTGTGGCAACCCCAGCAGCAGTGGACTTTGTTTGGCCTTTGGCCAGAGGCCTGCCTAAGACCCTGAATGATGAACCACAAAGGGCTTTCCACCCTATGTCTCGGGCCCTGTGAAAGAACCGACCCGAGAATCTCATTAAATAAAATACTTATTTTGTGTTTCATCCTTTTGTCCAGCTGTATTATTTCACTGGCCATGCCCAACCCCCCACTCAGGATGTCCCAACTATGCTTTTTTTGAAAGAATTTTCATTTTTTTTATACATTATCATCAAACATCATCCTGTGTTGAAAAGTAGTATACCAAAGTAAATATATCAGCCAAAAAGACAATTTAAATTCAACTCTACCTATCAACTAGACTTTGCAGACCCCTCCTCATCCTACCCCCTCCCCTAACCCCTTCTTCTGTAATATACACAACAACATATATAGTGATCATTGCAGCAAAGAGCATATAGGCCAAGCTTTATATTGCCCACATTTTATATATGGTAAAATATTCTGAAATCTCAAATGTTCGAAAAAGCTACATAAAACTTCCATCATACATTTGTACAGCAATATTCTATACCTTGACAAGGAGCCAAAGTTGATGGTGTTCAGAGCTCTTACCATTAATATCTTTAGTAATTTTATTTTAAAAAATCCACAATTCCCTAATTATTGCTTTCCAAGTATACAATGTTGGACTTAAACGATCTCTCCATGACTGGGTTATACTCATTTTTGCTGTTAAGAGTAGAATGTGGGATATGCCTGGCAGGGTACCATTCTGTGCATTCCAGTTAGGTAGACCCAGTATACTGGCTGCTTTGTCCTGTGCCCAATTTTCCCCAGTCCAAAGGAGTATAGAATCTTGATGAACACCACAAAGGTAGAGGACTGAAAACAAACTGAGAAAGAGTGCTCAGCTAGAAAATAAGTAAAACAAGATAATATGGTACCGCTGACACCAATGTCTGTCTGACAGACAAACCAGAAGCAAGGTATGGTCAATAAGGTCAAAAGCAGCGGTTAAATCAAGGGGCACAAGGAGAGCAATCTTACCTTGATCTAAGCCCTGGTGAAGATCACTAAACAGGCACGCAAGAACTGTTTCAGTGCTATGACTGGAGTGAAACTCAGATTGATGTATATGGAGAACATTAGTATCAGTAGCAAATTGTAGGAGCTGTTGAAAGACACCCTGCTCCATCAGTTTTTAATGGTAGCAGAGATTGGAGATGGGCCGATAATTAGCTGCTAATGATAGATGTAAAGGAAGCTTCTTTAGTACAGAACAGATAATGACATGTTTCTAAGAGTAAGGGAAGATTACATCATCCTTCTGAAATTGATTTCTCTTTTTACTCCCCTCCACATAACTCATACTCCTGTAATGAATATTTTTTAATCTCCAGCTCTCTTATCCCCCAAACATTCACCTGTAACATTTTAGCTACTGCTATTCCTTTTTTGTTTCAATAAATTTAATATTTTCAATACAGATGTGCAAAGAATTATAGAACAACAAAATATATGCAAACGCAATGGTATGAATATCAGCCCAACTAAATTCTAAAGCTCTTTCCCCCACCCCCCATCCCCCCTATATTATACAAGAAAACTCACAAACCTAGCAGGTCAACCCGTGGTTCCTTCAGGTTGACTCTGTACTCCTGAAACTACCCTTTCTACCTCCCCCTGTTCTTTTCTCCAAGCCTATATTTCAAGTGAGTCCGTTCTTCAGTAACTGGGTCAAAACCAGTGTTGTATAGTAACTAAGTAAATGTTCTATTCTATTCCTGTATTTATATCCCGCCTAAATCAACCTATAATCAAAGTAGGTTACATCCAAATAAAATTGCAACTAATATGGCATCAATAATGTTCCATATATTTGCTAAATAAGTAGGTTTCAATGCTTTCCTGAACATCATATAATTAGGAAGTGTCCATATATGAACTGGAATAGAATTCCATATCCTGCTAGACTGAAAGTTAAATTTACATTCATGAATGTGTTTATACCAAACTTGGCTTACAGAAGGACTACTCAATCTTATTAATTATCCAAAGTGAGAGGCAGAATGAACAGTAGGAAAAGTAATTAACTGAACAAGGGCCTGAGGGCAGCAACCATTAATTATTTTGAAAACCCAACAAGCCACCTTAAATTCAGTGCGAGCTTCTATTGGCAGCCAATGCAAGTCCTTTAATAATGGTCACTTTTTTGTATGACCAAAAATCATTCTCGCAGCTGTATTCTGCCAGAGCTGAATCCTATTTCTAATCTTGTGAGAAGTACCCACATACAAGCATTACAATAGTCCATCTAGGACAATAATATAACTTGAACTAACAGTTGAAAATGTTCCGGGTAAAAACAAAAAAAAAAAGAAAGATTTTACAGATTTTAATTGGTGGAATGTAAAAAAAAACGTTTTTTTTCCCTAAGGTTATTAATTTGATTTTCCATTGTTAATTGAGTGTCCAAAATGACTCCTAATACCTTAGCTGATATCACGTAATCAATGTGTTCACCAGATTTTAACCTTATGTATTTGGAAACCTCTAACAGGAAATTACTGAAATATAATAAACTAGTTTTTTCTGTATTTAGTTGCAATAAGTTACTCAAGCCTGAACTTAATCAATGCATTCCAAAATCAAAGTGTTGGAGACCTCAGTGTTCAAATATAATGGAACTAAAATAAAAATATCATCTGCTTAAGAAAATAAATAATATTTAGAAGATTCCAACAGAGCTCCCAATTGCTCATTAAAATATTAAACAAAATTGGCGACAGTGGCAAACCCTGTGGAACTCCGTAAATGGAGCTCCAACATCCAGAAAAAGCATTGTTTTTTTGACACAGTATTCCCTACGTTGAATAAACCTCCTAACCTACTCATATACTTTTCCAGAAATATCCAGTTCTGATAGCCTATCTAACAACAAAGAATGATCAACTGTAACAAAATCCCCAGATATGTCAAGTTGTAATAATACTAATGGTATATTCTGGTTTAACAATAATTTTACTTTTGATACTAAGGTTAAGAGTAGTGATTCAGTCCTGTGCATGATTCTGAAACTGTGTTGCGAATAATGCAGACTGTGAAAAGACTCCATTAAAGATGTAATCTGTGATGCAACCAGAGATTCCATTAGTTTGGTAAACCAAGAAAACGTTTTATCACTTTTACTTGCAAAGAAGTACAGTTATATCTGATGCTTGCAGTAAAAAGTAGAAGCCGAAGCAAGATGTAAAATAAACGAAATAGCAAAACCTGAAACAGGATTTTGCTATTGCAAACCTCGTCATGCAAACAGTGAATTGTCTCATCTTAAATTGTGGTGTTCAGTGAAAATATCCTATGAGAGCAGTGAAGTTACCAGTTCTTGCTGAACTGGTTACTGATCTCCAGGCAAAGTGATGAGTAGGGTCTGTATAATTATGCTGTCCCTTGCTCTCAGTGAAATACAGGCCAATGGCTCAGGGTAAGATCTAGGCCTGTAAAAACCAAAGATCATCTCTGACACAAAATACATTTCATTGCAGCAAATGCTGAAGTGAGTTCTCAGAGAGCTGACAGGGGAGGGGGTGTCTGCTCTGTCAACAATGCTGGGACTGGCACCTGCGAGAAGTCATGAGCGAAGATGTTTTGGCTAGTGGAAGATACGAGTAGGTCAGGAGCAAGTAGGATGAGAACATCCAAAAGGGGGGCTAGAGGAGGGCTTGGGAACATGTGAAGTCATTCTTATCAACTGATAAGGACCAAAGAATTCTGGTGAGAAAGCTAGGGTCCATTGGGATGAATAGAGCCAGAAGAGTATAAAAAGGGCAGTCTGAAGGGTATTAGAGCAGAAGGCTGAAGAGAGAGATCAGACTGCACCTGCTGTGTGAAACGTCCCATCATGATCCACAGATGAATGCCTAATTTGCCTGTACTGCCATTGGGTAAGATACTATGCTAATAAACTATATTATTATATCTACTGATTACTGGGTTTCTTCCTAATACAGATGCTAAATAGTAGTAGTAGTAGTAGTAGATTGCCACTGCCCAGACTGTGTAAAGCAGTCATGAGCAAATACAAGGTCAGAGTAATTAAGTATTTTATGGGATATGCAGTCCTTTTCAGGGTAGTAGAAATTCATCGCATGCCCCCTAGTCCTAGTATTTTTGGAAAGCGTAACAGATGCTTCACATCTACCGTTCCACTCCACTCATTATTTTATAGACCTCTATCATATCTCCCCTTAGCAGACTTTTCTCCAAGCTGAAGAGCCCTAGCCACTTTAGCCTTTCCTCATATGGAAGTTGTCCATCCCCTTTATCATTTTCGTTTCACTTCTCTGCACCTTTTCTAATTCCACTATATATTTGTTGAGATACGGTGACCAGAATGGAACACAATATTTGAGGTGCAGTCGCACCATGCTGCGATACAAAGGCATTATAACATCATTTTTGTTTTCCATTCCTTTCCTAATAATACCTAACATTCTATTTGCTTTCTTAGCCATAGCAGCACACTGAGCAGAAGGTTTCAACGTATCATCAACGACGACACCTAGATCCCTTTCTTGGTCCGTGACTCCTAACGTGGAACCTTGCATGATGTAGCTGTCAGGATTGCTGATATGTCAGGATTGCTGGACATACTTAGATTAATATGAAACCAGCTTCTGACTTCTGATAACTCCCCCCCTCCCTCAGGAATCCCTGAGGATGACAGATGGACCAAACGGTGCCCAGCTGCCTGCTAGCCTGTTGTTTCTCAAGTACCCCTACTTAACATAACTTTGTCCTCTCTGGGCATCTGGGACCAGGGCTCTCTGAGAACAATGAAAGCCAGACCAATAGGCTCCAAAACTAGGGACTTCAAAGACTAAAACCTGTGAAAATGCTCACCATCCTTACATCAGGAAATTAAACTGGAGTTTGCAAAGGAAATAGCTGATAACAAAGGCTGGGAAGGAAAGAAGTTATTTGATCCCTCTCTGTTTCTGAGGTATATAAATCAGAGCACATGGCTCTACTTTTTTTCACTTTCTCTCTCTCTCTCAGAGCACATGGCTCTGCTTTCTTAGCTTTCTCTCTCTTTCTCTGCACACCCATATCTTTAGCCACTCTCCCCTTCTCTTTTCCTCTGAACACCCCTATCCTTACCTTTCTCTCCTTGATTTCCATCTACATACACCCACAGATACAGCATTGTAATATTTACCTGTACTAAGTGCTGTGAGCCTATATATGTAAATACAATATATTTTCCATATATATCCAAACCCGTGTGGATTGTGTATTCTTGAGAACCCACTGCTTCTGCAAACTGGATCCGGGACCATAACTGGACAACGAATGCTGACATTTTGGGGGCTCCGTCTCGGTTTCACAAGAGGATCTCCAGCTGGGTAAGTAAGGACATTTGGTTTAGGGTTTAGGAGCATGACCTTACTCCCCACTTTGAGTGGTCATAAATCAGAATCTTTGGCCTGCACCTCCTGTAGATAATCCCTAGACGTTTCTGTGTTTGCCAGCACAGTGGTCTGGATTTCTTTTAGGTGTTTTTGCAGGGATTTCATCCACTCATTTGCAAGAACTACAGTCTGATCCTCCAGGAGAAAGAGTGTAGCAGGTTTTCCCATCGAAGCATTGGCCTTCCCATTAAGGCTTCGTAGGGGGCAAAACCTGTGGACTTACAGACATTGGCTCTGATACGCATAAGGACCAAAGGGAGGGCCTGATCCCAATTTTTTCCTGTCAGGTTCAGCATAGGGCTGAGATGTGCTTTGATTGTTTGTTTGATTCATACATTCTACCTGCCCCACTGCTTGGGGATGATACGAAATGTATCAGTTGTGCAAGCCACAAACTCCTTCTTATATGTAAATGAACAATTGGACGAGGCTAAAACAGAATTAAAATATTTAAAAAGTAAATGTGCCTCAAAGGACCAGATTAACTCTGTGCACTGGCAGACCCCAAGTATTTCTCCCTCAGCACCTCCCGCCTATGAAACACCCTATAAGCCAGGTTTTCAGTTCATAGAACCACAAAAGAACACAGAAGTGTGTGTAGTGGACTTGAGAAGTGGGGGCAAATCTAAGACTGAAAACACTGACTTAAGCACTCAAACATGCACAGATGAGGAAACCCCAGGCTCAAGCAGTAACCTGAGGAACAGGGAGGATTCTGCAGACACAGACACTGAGTCCAGTACAGACCCCCGAACACCAGTGAACCTGGTACTGTATGACTCATTAAAGGATAGTGACATTGAAAGGGTAATACAGAAGGTCGGCCCTATGCCACTGATATTCTGATTCACTGGTGCCTAGGAAAGAATAAGAGGAAAACGTCTGACTTTGACAGACTTATGCACGTCGCTTTAGGACCCCACTATTTTGAAGTAGGATCTCTCACCCACCCATACCAGTTGGTGAAAAAGAGTCTTGAGCAATTATTTCGCTGTACTGACGAAGAAGGGCAACTTTCGAAAGCTAATCAAGAAATGTATTGTTATGTCCAATAAAAAAGGTATCATCTTATTTTCTTTTCCATGTTTTATTTTGTTTGATTTCTATTGATAACCTTAAGAGTGGACTAACACGGCTACCACACCTCTCTACTTTTGCTGTACTCAAATGCAAGCATTTAAAACACTTGCACCCCTGCCAAATGACACACTAGAAAAATTTGCATACGGATTGTGGATGCTGGAAGCAGCCTTTCGAGACCAAGAGGGCTGACCAAAACAGAAGATTATGGTCAGGAACAGCATAAGGAATTTCTATTGGAAATCCTATCCCCTGAGATTACTAAACATCTCCGATTGTTTGCTGAGGATCCCAAAGAAACTCCTTTTGACAGTTTAATGCTCAGGATTGGATCTATGTGGAAAACTCAGCCATCCCAGGTAATTACTGTGTCAGAAGCAAAGAAATGGCAAGCAGAAGGGCCATCCCACAATAATAGTTCAGGAAACACAGGACAGGCCCCCTGGAGAGGGCAGGGCAGAGGTAATTTTAGAAATTCCTCAGGCTACATCCCTTTTCATGAGCTCAAAGCACAGAGAGACCAGTTAGCACAGCAGAAAAATAAGTGGGAGCAAGATAAATCTTCCATTCAGCTAGAATTAAACAGAATAAAAAGTGAATTGATAGCTGCCCAGGACAAGCAAGAAAATAAAGACTAGGGATGTCCTGATCCCCAGTGTCCAAATATCAAACAATCCCAAGTCTTTGTGCCAGCCTGACTCCTTTCACTTACCTGAGCACTCACTTCCAACACCTCGGGAGAGGAGGAAGGATACAGACTCGGAATATAAGTTAAGGTTTGTGACATCCTTGATATTGGACACTTGTGGCCGCCCCAATGTGAACAGCCGGATAGGGGGTCAGGATAAATTAGCGTTGATTGACACAGGGACTGGAATCAGTTTTACAAGTAGGGCTTCTCTTACTGCAGACCAGGAAAATGTGCAATATAAAATCCAAGGGGTCAATGACACAGTTACCAACTGTGTGACTATCCCAGTTAAATGGGGTATCCCGGTGCAGATACAGAGGGAATATGATAATTAAATTTTGGAAACCAGTGTCTCCACTATAGTGAGCACAGAAAATGAGATAATTGGAATTGATGTCCTCAACCAGTTAAATCTGGTAATGGATATGACTAATCTTACTTTGTGGCAATGTATTGGATCACCAAAAATGTCTACAATTTTGGTGCACAAAGTAATTCCCATGCATTTGGCCACACAATGCACAAAAGCTGATCAACAGTATGATCTGAGTGTAATTCCCACAGAGGTTACAGACATCCCTGTCTGGGCACAAGACAAACTAGAGTGTGGCAGAATGTCCACAGAAATCCTGTTGGAAGGAGAGGATCCTCCGCCTCAAAAGCAATATCCAGTACCTCATCAGGCAATAGAACCCGTAGCTAAGATTATACAGGTACTGGAAGAGAGGGGCATAATTAGACTGATCTCTTCTACATGCAACTCACCAGCACGGCCAATAGTTAAACCAGGAGGCTCCTTTAGACTGACCATAGATTTTCGCGCCCTAAATCAAGTATCAAACTCTGTGGTGCCGGTGGTTGCCTCATACCCAGAAATGATCTATAAATTAAACCCCAAATTTTTTTCTGTCCTAGACATTTCAAATGGGTTTTGGAGCCTGTCTCTGGCCCCGGAATGCCAGTACAAAAGAGCATTTCAGTGGCTAAATAAAACAGTATGCATGGACTGTGTTACCTCAGGGTTATAAGGATTCTCTATCCATTTTCCACAAATACATGCAGGAAGCCCTAGCCCATGTGTCTTGTAGAGACAATATAATCCAATATGTTGATGACATTCTAATTCAATTTGAAACTGAATCTGACCACTGGGCCCATGTAAGAGAGATTTTAAAAGCTCTTTTGAAAGCTGGTCTTAAAGTAAATCCGGCCAAAGCTCAGCTGTGTAAACCACAGGTTTCCTTTCTAGGAGTCACCATTGGCCAGGATGGTAAATCCATAGATTCTCAGAGAATAGATCTCATACAGAAATTACCTCTTCCTACAGATCAGAAATCCCTCCAATCATTTCTAGGGCTTACAGGGTTCTGCCGTGATTTTATGCACAACTATGCTAAAGTGGCTGCTCCACTATACTCCCTGTTTAAACGTAAAGAATATGTTTGGGAGGCAGTGACTAAACTCAAGCAGACTTTGACTTCTGCTCCTGTCCTTGCTCCCCCAGATCACAAGCAGACTTTTTTCCTATACCCAGTGGTTGGGGAGAACAGTATAGGAGCTGCCTTAACACAGCGCTTAGGAGGGACAGACCGGCCAATTGCTTTCTTTTCCAGAGTTCTCACTTCTCCAGAACTTAAAATGGGAACCTGTGAAAAACATGTTCTGGCTACATATGCTGCTATACAAAAGTTTACGTATATTATTAGTGCTCAAACCATGTACATATGCAGCCACCACACCCCCCTTAAATTTATTGTGGAAGGCAAGTTGGCTTGTAGTAGAATTAGGATGGAGAGAATAGTCCATTGGACCCTGATGTTGCAGGCACAGAATGTGAAGTTTGAATTACTAAAAGAGCCTAAAGTGCAGGTTGCAGGGATCTTACTGGAGGGACAACCTCATGACTGTCAGTCTTCACCCAGAGGCGTAGCCAGGTTTTGATCTCAGAGGGAGCAGACTTTTATAAAATAGGCGCCGGTTGGTGTCAGCTAGACAGCAGTGTCTGTGTTGTTGCTCAGGGGCTGTGGCGGGCAATGATTAATACAGGCTGTCTCTGTTGCATCCTGCTTACAAGGAAACAGTAAGTTACATCAGTAGGCAGGATGCAGAAGAGGTTCCTGGACTGGCCAGAGCAGGCAACCTGTCTTCTTAACTTCAAATAAAAATATTCAAATCGTGACCATCACCTCAGGAATAGCACACCCAGTCCTTCCACTGCTAGACACCTTGTTTAAATCAGATGGGCTTTTGTTTGTGTGGCAACTCTACAGGAGGTGAAGAACACTAGTCTTGAGCATTTTTATTTTGGGTGACCTTTGGTGGCCCTTGCCCCAGAGCCTACTTTCAAATAGGGCTAGTCACTTTGTGAAATAACACAAACCCCTGCAAAAAGACACCCACAACCTATACTGAAAACTTACCACACCAAAACAGCCCTAACCCACCTATGAAAAGACAATGCTATAAATATTACAGTGGGACCTAGAGAAGTGTTTCCCTAGGTGGTCCTGGAGTACCCCCTTGCCATTCAGGTTCTCAGGCTGTCCACAATGAATCTGCATGAAAAAGATTTGCATGTAATGGAGGCAGTATATGCAAATCAATGTCATCAATATTTATTGTGGATATCCTGAAAACCTGACTGGCAAGGGGGTACTCCAGGACTGCCCTAGAACACAAAACTTACCACACCATAACAGCCCTAAACCACCTATCAGAAGACAGTGCTATATATATTACACTGTGCTCTAAAACACCAATATACCTACTATTGGGAAACTGGAACAAGCTGCACTGTTATACATTCCTACACAGATACTACATGCTGGCAGAATCCTTCACCTCAGTCACACATGCAGAACATGGACAGACCTCATCTATATAACATAAAAGTAGCCATACTGGGTCAGACCAATGGTCCATCTAGCCCATTTCCAATGTGGCCAACCCAGCTCACAAGCACCTGGCAGAAACCCAAATTGTGACAACATTCCATGCTACCAATCTAATGCAGAATAGGGAGCCACAACCCCCCCCAAAAAAACAACAACAACAACAACAACAAAACAGTGTAATACTGGTAAAAAAAGAGAGACAGAAATGCATTTTCTCCCATCTCAGTGCTTACAAAGTATTAAATAAAAATATTTTTCTACCTTTGTTGTCTGGGAATAGGCTTTTTTTTCTATGTTTCATGAGTCAGCCTTACAAATTCTTTTCCAGGTTGACCTTTCTATTTCTTCTCTCGCCTCTTGTCTTCTTTCATTTCCTTGACGTCAGAAGAAGGCGGGACATTGAGCGAAGAGAAGACTAGTAGAAACGTCGGGAGCGCCGCCTCCTTCACTGACGCTGCACCGTTCGCTGCCCTGCCAGCCAGCCGGAGGTAAATTTAAAAGAGATTTTGTTGGGGGGAGAAGAGGGCGGGCAGTTGGGACATGGGAGCGGGAGGGCGAGGCAAGCATGGCGCGACGGGGCGCCCCCCCAGAGGACGGCGCCCCCCTGCCTCGCTTACCTCACTTACCACGTTGGCACGGCCCTGAAGGGGAGACTAAGGCACGAGGAAAGGAAGATAAGCTGATGACTAATAAAATGGATTGTGAGTGTGACATAAAGTATAACAGTCATATTTCCAGTTCTAGTACTACTTAAGATCCAGCAACTTCTATGTTGTAAAAAAAACAAAGTAATTGACTTTAAAATGATGGCTCAGAGTAAATGTAATGACAAGGATGTCACAAATTGTAAATCCTTGATAGTGCTCTGAAGCACAGTTTCAGTCTCAGTTCAGTGGTTAAAATCCAGCAGCAGTGTGAATGATAGTACCAGAAGATCCCAGAGCAATGGATCAAGGCAGTTGCAGAGGATAAAATATTGTATATTACCTGTAAAACCTAAGTCACATCTAGTTCAATACTGGTAGTATCCTTGTAGTCAAAAGGGTTGTTATTGTCTGTCAAAGATTTCAGTTTACACAGTGGCCGTTTTCAATTCAAAACTCAAAACCCACTTCTTTACCACTGCTTTTGACTCCTAACTCACTTGCCCTGTCCTTTATCCTCACCTCTCTATTCCCTTACCCTTAATTGTTCTGTCTGTGTACTGTCTTATCTAGATTGTAAGCTCTTTGAGCAGAGACTGTCTTTGTGTATGGTGTGCAGCGCTGCGTATGCCTTGTAGCGCTATATAAATAAGTAGTAGTAAATTACTACTACTACTACTATTTAGCATTTCTATAGCGCTACAAGGCGTACGCAGCGCTGCACAAACATAGAAGAAAGACAGTCCCTGCTCAAAGAGCTTACAATCTAATAGACAAAAAATAAAGTAATCAAATCAATTAATGTGAACAGGAAGGAGGAGAGGAGGGTAGGTGGAGGTGAGTGGTTACAAGTGGTTATGAGTCAAAAGCAATGTTAAAGAGGTGGGCTTTCAGTCTAGCTTTAAAGGTGGCCAAGGATGGGGCAAGACGTAGGGGCTCAGGAAGTTTATTCCAGGCGTAGGGTGCAGCGAGACAGAAGGCGCGAAGTCTGGAGTTGGCAGTAGTGGAGAAGGGAACATAAGTACATAAGTACATAAGTAGTGCCATACTGGGAAAGACCAAAGGTCCATCTAGCCCAGCATCCTGTCACCGACAGTGGCCAATCCAGGTCAAGGGCACCTGGCACGCTCCCCAAACGTAAAAACATTCCAGACAAGTTATACCTAAAAATGAGGAATTTTTCCAGTCCATTTAATAGCGGTCTATGGACTTGTCCTTTAGGAATCTATCTAACCCCTTTTAAACTCCGTCAAGCTAACCGCCCGTACCACGTTCTCCGGCAATGAATTCCAGAGTCTAATTACACGTTGGGTGAAGAAAAATTTTCTCCGATTCGTTTTAAATTTACCACACTGTAGCTTCAACTCATGCCCTCTAGTCCTAGTATTTTTGGATAGCGTGAACAGTCGCTTCACATCCACCCGATCCATTCCACTCATTATTTTATACACTTCTATCATATCTCCCCTCAGCCGTCTCTTCTCCAAGCTGAAAAGCCCTAGCCTTCTCAGCCTCTCTTCATAGGAAAGTCGTCCCATCCCCACTATCATTTTCGTCGCCCTTCGCTGTACCTTTTCCAATTCTACTATATCTTTTTTGAGATACGGAGACCAGTACTGAACACAATACTCCAGGTGCGGTCGCACCATGGAGCGATACAACGGCATTATAACATCCGCACACCTGGACTCCATACCCTTCTTAATAACACCCAACATTCTATTCGCTTTCCTAGCTGCAGCAGCACACTGAGCAGAAGGTTTCAGCGTATCATCGACGACGACACCCAGATCCCTTTCTTGATCCGTAACTCCTAACGCGGAACCTTGCAAGACGTAGCTATAATTCGGGTTCCTCTTACCCACATGCATCACTTTGCACTTGTCAACATTGAACTTCATCTGCCACTTGCACGCCCATTCTCCCAGTCTCGCAAGGTCCTCCTGTAATCGTTCACATTCCTCCTGCGACTTGACGACCCTGAATAATTTTGTGTCATCGGCGAATTTAATTACCTCACTAGTTATTCCCATCTCTAGGTCATTTATAAATACATTAAAAAGCAACGGACCCAGCACAGACCCCTGCGGGACCCCACTAACTACCCTCCTCCACTGAGAATACTGGCCACGCAATCCTACTCTCTGCTTCCTATCTTTCAACCAGTTCTTAATCCATAATAATACCCTACCTCCGATTCCATGACTCTGCAATTTCTTCAGGAGTCTTTCGTGCGGCACTTTGTCAAACGCCTTCTGAAAATCCAGATATACAATATCAACCGGCTCCCCATTGTCCACATGTTTGCTTACCCCCTCAAAAAAATAAGATAAGAAGGATTTATCCATGAAGCGGAGTGCACAGGAAGGGGTGTAGGGAAGGACGAGTGTGGAGAGATACTGGGGAGCAGCAGAGTGAGTACATTTATAGGTTAGTAGAAGAAGTTTGAACAGGATGCGAAAACGGATAGGGAGCCAGTGAAGTGACTTGAGGAGAGGGGTAGTATGAGTAAAGCGACCCTGGCGGAAGACGAGACGGGCAGCAGAGTTTTGAACCGACTGGAGAGGGGAGAGGTGACTAAGTGGGAGGCCAGCAAGAAGCAGATTGCAGTAGTCTAAACGAGAGGTGACAAGAGTGTGGATGAGGGTTTTGGTAGAGTGCTCGGAAAGAAAGGGGCGGATTTTACGGATGTTGTAAAGAAAGAAACGACAGGTCTTGGCGGCCTGCTGGATATGAGCAGAGAAGGAGAGAGAAGAGTCAAAGATGACCCCAAGGTTTCAAGCTGAGGAGACAGGGAGAATGAGAGAGCCATCAACAGAAATAGAAAAAGGGGGGAGTGGGGAGGTGGGTTTGGGGGGAAAATGAGAAGCTCGGTTTGGTCATGTTTAATTTCAGGTGGCGTTGAGACATCCAGACAGCAATGTCAGACAAGCACGCTGAAAATTTGGTTTGGATGCAAGGTGAGATATCAGGGGTAGAAAGGTAGATTTGGGAGTCATCAGCATAGAGATGGTAGGAAAAGCCATGGGATGAGATTAATGAACCAAGGGAAGAAGTGTAGATAGAAAAGAGGAGGGGACCAAGAACAGAATCCTGAAGTACGCCGACAGGCAGAGGGACAGAAGTAGAAGAGGATCCACCAGAGTGAACACTGAAGGTGCGGAGGGAGAGGTAGGAAGAGAACCAGGAAAGGACAGAGCCCTGGAATCCAAGTGAGGACAGGAGATCGAGGAGTATGCTGTGATCGACAGTGTCAAAAGCAGCGGAAAGATCAAGAAGAATGAGGATGGAATAGAGACCTCTGGATTTAGCCAGTAATAGGTCATTGGAGACTTTAGTAAGCGCAGTTTCGGTTGAGTGGAGAGGGCGAAAACCAGATTATAGTGGGTCAAGAATAGCATGTGAGGAGAGAAAATCAAGGCAGCGGTGGTGAACAGCACGCTCAAGTAATTTGGAGAGAAAAGGGAGGAGGGAGATGGGTCGGTAATTAGAGGGACAAGTAGGGTCGAGTGAAGGCTTCTTAAGGAGAGGTGTGACCACAGCATGTTTAAAGGCAGTAGGGACAGTTGCAGTGGAAAGTGAGAGGTTGAGAATGTGACAGATAAAAGGAATAAGAGCAGGTGAGATGGCATTAAGAAGGTGGGTGGGAATGGGATCAGAGGAACAGGTGGTACATTTTGAGGAAGAAAGGAGAAGTGTAGTTTCCTCTATAGTAACTTCAGGAAAGGAGGAAAAGGAATGAGGGGAAGGAGAGAGAGGGGAATGGACTAGTGGAGGGAGAGGTGGTGAGGTAGAGAATTCAAGGTTTATCTTTTGAACCTTGTCGTGAAAGAATTCAGCAAGGGTCTGAGGAGATAATGAAGGGGGAGTTGGGGGAGGGGGCACCTTGAGGAGAGAGAAGTGGTGAAGAGACGTCGAGGGTTAGAGCCAAGAGAGTTGGTCAGTTGGATATAATAATCCTGTTTGGCACGTACAAGAGCAGATTGGAAGGAGGTCAGCATGAACTTAAAGTGTAAGAAATCAGCAAGGGCCCGAGATTTCTGCCAGAGGCGTTCGGCAGAGCGGGTACAGGAACGTAGGTAGAAGATATTAGAAGTCAGCCAAGGTTTGGGTTTTGTACGCCTTATAGGGCGGGTCATCAAAGGTGCAAGTGATAAGTAGTAGTCATCTGTTATAGAGAGATTCTATTCGACATGAGGTTTGAAGTGGTAGTGCTTAAATATAGGTAGCAAGGAGAGTAATCAATCATGTGATAGGCTTTCGGTTTTGTATAGTACTACTACCAGTGGCGTAGCCAGACTGCCAATTTTGGGTGGGCCTGAACCCAAAGTGGGTGGGCACAAAATTTTATACCACCCCCCCCAGCAAAATTTAGTCACACTCAGATGCATTTGTCACACAGGGTAAAGTGCTGCTTTTCAGTGCATCCGATTTCAGACAATTTATTTAATAGCCTAATCCTTTTCAGTGAGCTTTCAGAGGCCAAAACCTCCTGCCTCAGGTCAGTATAATGGTGTTACGGTATCCTCTCCTGACCTAAGGAAGGAAGTATTGGTCTCTGAAACTTTATAAACACCATATTACTTTATCCTAAATTAAAAATAAAATTATTTTCTTTACCTTTCTTGTATGGCCATCTACTTTCTCTCATTGTGTCGCTCCCAGTCTCTAGATTCTGCTTTCCTTCGTTTTCGCTTAACTCTTCTGCCACGGTTTCCTGGCCATTTCTCATTTTTCTCTCCTTTTTCTTTGCTTTCTTCAATATTTTTCTGCCTCTCTCTGTGTCCAGATTTAATTCATTCTTACTATCCATTCTTTAATTTCCTTCATCTACTTATGGCTTTTCATCTTTTTCTCACCCTTGTTCTCCCCATGCCCCTTCCTCTTATTCTCCAATCTTTCACTACTCCCCCTTTCCATGCAGCAGCTCTCCTCTTTCTCTCCCCATCCTTCCAGTGTCTCCCCTCTCTCTCCCCATCCTTCCAATAGTCTCTCCTCTTTCTGCATCCTTCCATTGTGTCACCTCTTTCTCCCTACCCTTCTATCCAGCGTCTTCCCTCTTTCTCTTTCCATGCTTCTACCCATCTACCTTCTCTCCTGATCCTTCCATCTATTGTCTCTCTCCCTCCTTCTAACCAGTGTCTATCTCTCTACCCTTTTCTGTTCAGTGTCCCTTCTCTCTCCACATCCTTCCAGTCTCTCCCCTTTTTCTCTGCATCCTTTCATCCATCTCCCCTCTTTCTCTGCCATCCTCCCATCTGTTTTCCCTCTTTCTCTCCCCATCCTTCCATTTTCCCTCTTTCTCTGCCATCCTCCCATCTGTTTTCCCTCTTTCTCGCCCCATCCTTCCGTTTTCCCTCTTTCTCTGCCATCCTCCCATCTGTTTTCCCTCTTTCTCTCCCCATCCTTCCGTTTTCCCTCTTTCTCTGCCATCCTCCCATCTGTTTTCCCTCTTTCTCTCCCCATCCTTCCTTTTTCCCTCTTTCGCTGCCATCCTCCCATCTGTTTTCCCTCTTTCACTCCCCATCCTTCCATTTTCCCTCTTTCTCCCCATCCTGCCATCCATTTTCCCTCTCACGATTGAAGGAAAAGTGGGTGGGCGGGCCAGAGCTGAAATTGGGTGGGCCTGGGCCCACCCAGGCCCACCCGTAGCTACGCCCCTGACTACTACTACTATTTAACATTTCTAAAGCGCTACTAGGGTTACGCAGCACTGTACAAGTTAACAAAGAAGGACAGTCCCTGCTCAAAGGAGCTTACAATCTAAAGGACAAGAATGCAGTCAATCAAATTGGGGCAATCTGGGTTTCCTGGTTACTCCAATGGTTAGGTGCCGAAAGCGACATTGAAGAGGTGGGCTTTAAGCAAGGATTTGAAGATGGGGAGGGATAGATCTGTGTAGTGTTATTATTTAGTGTTTAAGATGGATGATTATGGTATGCCTTCTTGAAAAGATCTGTTTTCAGTAGCTGTGTGCAGATGTATAAGAAACTGGCATTTAGAAAATTGAAATAAAATATTAACCTTTTTTTTTAACTTTCCACATAGGCACCCAGTTATAATCAGGCTCTTTATATTTATTTTATGTAGATTGAATGTAGGTACTTTTACACCTTAATACTAACTTGACTGGTACCAACTAAAGTTCATTTAAATGTCATGTTGAAATTCTAAAGCTGTGTTATTATAGATCTGTAAAGGGACCGGTGCTATATTGTACTGATCTGCAAATGGGAATGATGAGTAAGGAAATAAAATTTGCAGATGATACAAAACAATTCAAATCTGTTAAAATGCATGTGGATTGTAAAAAATTGCAGGAAGACCGTAGGAAGTTGGAAGACTGGGAATCCAAATAGCAGATGAGATTTAATGTTGGCAAGTGCAAAGTGATACACATTGGGAAGACTGCCAATCCTGCCAGCCTGCCCTGCGCTCTGAACATCCATCAGAACAGCACAAGAGTTAAGAGGAAACCCGACTGATGCCCACACCATCCGCTACAACACAACAACCAGGCGTCAAAAACAACCCCACTACCCTTACTTTCACACACACACACACACACACGTTCTCTGTCTGTGAGACACACACACTCTGTGTTATACAGACACATTCATGCTGCAAACTGACAATGTTTTTTTTTGTTGTTGTTGGTTTGTTTTTAGTATAAAAGTCAAAGAGCTTTTGAGTGTTCACACAAACTGGTCATGGTTGTGATGGCAACTAAAAAGAAACTGTCAGGTTGGCAAAACAGAAAAAGAAAAGCAGCAAAAGAAGAAGCCATCCAGAAGCAAGCAGGAGCAATATATAGCTTTGTCAAACGATTAAAAGTGACTGGTGAGTACTCTCAGGAGGAGGAGGAGGAAGACCCCCAACCAGGTGCAAGTACCTCTGGATCAAGCCCATCAAAGAAAGTCATTGCCAGCCAACAATCAGAAGATTCCTGTTCATTTACTGTCACTGATGATGATGAGGAGGAGGAGGAGGAAGACCCCCAACCAGGTGCAAGTACCTCTGGATCAAGCCCTTCAGATTCATTGGCACCTGAGCTATCTGATTCAGCAAAATGGCCAAAACTCACTGACAAAATAAGAATTATTCTCACAGAATCAGGACCTGTTCAAAAGAAAGGCATTTTGTATCCCGCAAACTCTAGTGGACGCAAGTTCAGCGATATATACTACAACCGAAAAATGGAAAATGGTGAACTACTGCCAAGACCATGGTTACTGTACTCGGTTTCCACAGATCACGTGTTCTGTTTCTGCTGCAAACTGTTTTCACCAACAGATCCAAGTGAATCATCGAGTAGTTTTATATTGACCGGCTACAACAACTGGAGGAGTTTATCCAAAGCACTGCTTACACATGAAACAAGTCTAGCTCATATGAAACATTCAAAAATGTGGATCGACTTCAGAAAGGATCTGAAAAACAAAACTACACTTGATTCACAGCATCAAAGGCTGTATGAACTAGAAAAAAAACATTGGTCAGATGTAATTGAAAGGCTCATTGAAATAATCAAATTTCTTGGATCTCAATGTCTGGATCTACGAGGCACATCTGGAAAGCTGTTTGAAAGAAATAACGGCAACTTTCTTAAACTAGTTGAACTGTTTGGAAAGTTTGATTCTGTCATGGCAGCACATATAAGGAGGGCTATAAAAGAGGAATCCAAAATCCATTATTTGAGCAATCGCATACAAAATCAAATTATTACGCTTTTGGGCAATGCCATCACTGAGAAGATCTTATCTGAAATCAAAACAGCAAAGTACTATTCTATAATATTGGACTGTACACCAGATGTCAGTCACACTGAGCAAATGACTGTTATTATTCGCTTTGTTAACTGCAAAGAAGGAAATGTAGACATTGAAGAACATTTCCTAGGCTTCCTAGAAGTTCATGATTCAACTGGAGTGGGTCTGTATGACACTGTTATCAATCAACTGTGCACCTGGAATCTTAATATTGGTGATATAAGGGGTCAAGGCTACGACAACGGAGCCAATATGAGAGGGAAAAGAAATGGGCTGCAGAGGCTGATTTTAAACATGAACCCTCGTGCTTCCTACATTCCATGTGGAGCTCACAGCCTGAACTTAGTTGTAAATGATGCTGCCAAAGTGAATCAAGAGACCATTGGCTTCTTTGGAACAGTTCAAGAGTTATATAAGTTTTTCTCGTCATCAACGAAGCGCTGGGCAGTTCTCAGGAAGCACGTTCCCTCTCTGACATTGAAACCTCTTTCAGAAATTCGTTGGGAAAGTCGCATAGATGCTCTGCAGCCACTCAGGCACAAAATTGGAGAAATCTATGATGTTCTGTATGAGATTCTTAGTGATGAGAAATATGACAACGAATCAAAATATGAAGCACATATTTTGAGCACCAAGTTGAAGGATTTCCAGTTCTTGTGTTCCCTCATCCTGTGGCATGACCTGTTGAATCATATCAATCCAGTCAGTAAGATTCTTCAGAGTAAAAGTGAAAATGTTGCAACTGCTTTGACAGCCATTAACAACTTAAAAACGTTTATTTCTAACTACCGTACTGATTCCATTATGAGTCATTGCTTCAAACTGCTCGGCAAATTTGTCATGAGGTTGAGGGGGAACCGGAGTTCAAAGCCACTGCTCAAATCCGTGGGAGGAAGAAGACTAAACAGTTCCAGTATGAACAAGAAGATGAATCGCCTCAATCACCTGAGAATAAATTTCGTGTAAAATTTTTCTTTACAATTTTGGATGTTGCAATTACTTCTCTCAGTGAAAGATTTGATCAGTTACAACAACACTACAATCAATTCAAATTGCTATACAACATAAATAAACTTGCCGAAACAGATCATGAACAACTCCAACAGTATTGCAATGATTTGCAACTTCATTTATCAGATGGTGATAATAAGGACATCAATGGAACTGAACTGTATGATGAACTATGTGCCTTTAAAGATCTGTTTAAGGAGGGGTCACGTGACGCTATGTTCTGGAGAGGACGCTAGCAGCTTCGCTCCCGCTCTCTACCCGCCAAATCGGCAATCACCAGCCTTGAAAACAGCGTGAAATTCACCCAATTTGTAAGATAAATAAAGCGGATACCGCAGCCAAATGTCGAAAAGAACTCTACAGATGGCAGCGAAGAATTTGCGAAAAGAAAAAAGTAAAGTAACGGAGGACAAGATGGCGGCTCCGGCGAGCCCGGCGGCCTCACAGGTGGGATCCGCCTGGGCAGCCGAAATTGTCGGCGAGGTCACCAGCGCCATGGAAGTGATCCTGGAAACAAAACTGGGCACTCTGGCAACGAAGTTGGAGACTTTAAATAACAATGTTGCCCAAATAGGAGTGGACATGGCCGCATATCAACAGCGTGCTAGCGATGTGGAAGACCGCATGGTGCAATTAGAAGAAGCACAAACTAAGCTTACAAAGCAGGTTGAAGGCTATGCGGCTAAAATAGAGGACTTAGAAAATAGATCTAGACACAACAACTTGCGCCTCGTGGGAATTCCCGAAAATCAGGGAGAACATGATTTAAAAAGTTTTCTGGAAACTTGGTTGGCGAGGGAATTGGAGCTCCCTGCAACACTGGGCCCTTTGCGGATTGAAAGGGCACACCGCTTGGGACTAAAGCAGGTAAATGTGACAAGGCCTAGAGTGATAATCTGCAAGGTCCTCAATTTCGCTCATAAAACAGCGATTCTACAGGCGATTCGAAGTGGCAGGGAGCTGGTATGCGGAGCCCAGAAAATATTATGCTTCTAAGACTATTCAGCAGGGGTTTCAGCTCAACGGAAGCAGTTTTCCCCCATCTGCACAGAATTAGTGAAGCGTAAGATTCGCTTCGCGTTGTTGTACCCTGCAAGGCTCAGGATTACATATCAATCATCCACAGATATTTATTCTTCGGTGGAGGAGGCGCAAAAGTTTTTACACCGACTGGATGGCGAGCGCTGAGATGGAAGGAGACACCATAGTTGGCTTGGCAATTGGATGGCGCAGTGGCGCAGGCGGAATTTAAATATTAAGAGGTTTTGTTTAAAAGTGTTTCATTTTTGGATTTCATTGCTTAACTAAAAATAGGACATTGAGAAGCTCTACAGGACCACAACCTGGAAGATTGGAACTTTGATCTGCATTAAGAATAATTAATGGAGACTATACCATGGGTTGCTTAAAGGTATCCATAGGTAACAGACCTTGGAATGTATAAGCAGAATTGATATGAGACAACAAGAAGGGTAAGATCGGGTGCAGGAAGGGCAATAATGTTTTACAATAATATGACAAGAGGTAGAAAGATATGGAGTAATATTTTGGGTGGTCAAGGGGAATCATAAAAGGGCAAAAAAAGGGGAGAATGGGTTTTAAGATTTAAGGTTTGGGGTGGAGGGGGCGTTAGAGGTGACCTAACTCCTTCGGGGGGCATCGGGGAAAAGGAAGGGTAGGGTAATTTTAGGGAAAGGAGAAGGGAAGGGAGGGAAAGAAGGGAAGGGAAGGGGAAGGGTAAGGGTTCAGACAGGTGGGATTACACTGTGGATAATGGGAATAAAAGCTGATATATATTGGTATATGGAAAACAGGCCAACATCAAAACATAAGATTTGGGGGATGAGGAGAAGGAGGGGCCGGAGGCTGGGCTGGCTCTTTCATGCGGAAATAGATGTGACATGGCACATTGCCTATGGGCAATTAATTGAGCATGGTTAAAATAGTAACCTGGAATGTTGGAGGCATAAATTCCCCAATAAAGAGATATAAAATATTACATTACCTACAGCGAATAAGAGCAGATATAGTATATTTGCAAGAAACACATTTAACTGACAGTGAACATGCTAAATTAGAGAGATGGTGGGTGGGCGACTGTATTGCTTCTGCAGCTGTTGGGCGTAAGGGTGGGGTGGCTATTCTTATCAGGAAGGGAGTGGCCACTCAACTCACTAATATCGTGAAAGATCCTGAGGGACGATTTATCTTTGCTTCAGCGATGGTGGCCCGTCAGCAGGTTATGCTGGGCAGTATATATGCCCCAAACCAGCTGGACCTTAATTTTTATAAAAGGTTAGTGGCAGTGTTAGCTAAAATAGATGCATACCCTTTGTTATTGGGTGGGGATTTTAACATGACGTGGGACCCAGTAGTGGATAAGTCTAACCCCCCTCCAGGACGGAGAGGATCTGGGACTAAGGGGCTACCTAATTTCTGTGCATTACTCAACCTTATAGATGTATGGAGGACACTTCACCCCACTGATAGGGAATACACCCATCAATCTAGGGCCCATAACACACACTCTAGAATAGATTACTTGTTGTTCTCGCGATCGCTCTTCTCGGACATTTCAGAGGCCGAAATTGGCCCTTGTGTAATATCAGATCACGCTGCGGTGTGGTCAGTCTGGTCCCCGGGGACTCAAAATACTGGTGCGAAGACCTGGGCATTCCCTAGTTATTTGTATAATGATGGGCAGTTTAAAGAATATCTAATAGGGAAATGGACAGAGTACCTGCGACATAACGAGGGGCCCACAACAGATGATACGCTATTATGGGAAGCGGCCAAGTCGGTACTGCGAGGCGATATAATCAGCTATGTCAGCCATTATAAAAAGGCCAGGGACAGAGAGATTTTACGGTTGGAAAAGCAGTTAAGACAACTGCGACAACTATTTGGCCAACACCCCTCGTCTGGAGTCCATCGGGATATTCTGGCGGTCCAAACTACTTTAAATTCTTTAATTCATGAACGAGCGGTCAAATCACAACAGTACTATAAATACCACCTCTATAAACATGGGAATAAAGGAGGGAAAATGCTGGCAAGATTGGCGACCCCAAAGAAGGTCAAGAGACAAATTTTGACACTTCGACAAGGGGGACAACTCCTTCACACTGATGCGGAAATAAGTGATGTATTTAAAACTTTTTTCCAACAATTATATGATACAGAGGATGAGGGGGGCTTAGCAGGTGATTTATATTTGGGTAATATTGCGACACCTACTATAACACAATCAGACAACACAAGATTGAACGAGCCTGTTACCACGGATGAGGTTAGTTGGGCTATTGCTAATAGTAGGGTGGGGAAGGCGCCGGGTCCTGATGGACTTAAGGCAGAGTTTTATAAAATGATGGGAGACCCCATAGTGCCAGCGTTGACTAAAGCATTTAACTCCTGGGTAACACTTGGTCGCTTACCGAATCATCTTAACCTGGCTCAAATTATAGTACTGCCGAAACCACAGAGAGACCCTACCCTAGTGACATCATATAGACCTATATCCCTTCTAAATCAAGAGGTTAAAATACTAGCAAAAATACTTGCCAATAGATTAAGTAGGGTGCTCCCAGACATAGTGCATGAAGCACAAGTAGGGTTCGTGCAGGGAAGATCGGTGACAAGGAATTTAAGGCGTATCTTAGCTTCCCTGGAACGATTAGAGATGACACACAGGGCCTCAATTATGATAAGTTTTGACGCGGAAAAGGCGTTTGATCGCGTGGAGTGGCCTTTTTTGTTCTCTGTCCTACATACTTATGGATTTCAGGGATGGTTTATACAGGCGATCAAGACACTATACTCTACCCCACGGGCTAGAGTGATGGTGAATGGGGTAAACTCCGGAGATTTTGAGATACGGAGAGGGACCAGGCAAGGGTGTCCTTTGTCTCCCTTGCTCTTTGCCCTGTATCTGGACCCCCTTATCCGAGATATGAGTTCGTGCCGGGCGGTACATGGGGTGCAGTTTGGGACTCAGGAATTTAAGGTCGCAGCGTTTGCTGATGACCTTTTGGTAGTGCTCACGGAACCACAAGAATCCCTGGCAGCTCTCTTAGAACTTTTTCAAGAATTTGGGACTTATTCGGGGTTCAAATTAAATTTTGAAAAATCAGAGGCACTAGCGATACCGGAAACCACGAAGCGATTATGGCCGGAACAATTCCCGCTGCGATGGGAGGTGGATTCGTTTAGGTACCTGGGGGTCCTACTCACTACACAGACAAAGACTCTTTATAGATTAAATGTTAAGAGACTTATGGATAAAACAGAACAGCAATTGGAAATATGGCGCCCACTGACACTGTCCCTATCGGGGAGGATATGTCTCATTAGAATGGTGATCCTCCCCAGGTGGTTATACATGTTACAAATTTTACCATTGACTTTGTTAAAAAAGGACTTAAGACTTTTTTATCACTTAATTTCGAAATTTTGCTGGGCACACAAAAAGGCCAGAGTAAGATTAACGCGCCTATGGGGAGGATGGCAACAGGGAGGGCTGGGGTTACCTAATATGCAATATTATAACATAGCATGTCTCTTGCGACATGTCAGAGACTGGGTATTTTCCACTGATTATCATACACCCATTGACATGGAGGGAGATTTCTTTAAACCTTACACATTGATATCTTTATTGCATACAAACAGACCAACATTACCAAGGGCCATTCGGCAGTCAATGCTTTTGGGCCCACTGCAGGCCGCATGGAAGTTCTTGGGGAAGTGTTTGGGGGAAGACGCACACACAACAGAGCTTATAACTATT